>NC_138769.1:211111049-211711049 GCF_965119305.1 Pelophylax lessonae | reverse complement strand
ATCCCTCTAAATGTACCAGCACTCACCTGTTGTGAGAGGGCTGGCCACAAGAGGGCGGTGAAGCAGGATCCATGTTTCAGGCAAAACCACAAACTCACTAGGAAGTAGAGCATACAGGGATCACTACAAAGCAATAAGGAACATTCAGGTGTTGTCCTAATATGCATCCAACCGCTCTCCCCCCCCCCCCTGCATACCACAAAAAGGTATGCAGCATCCGGTCCCCACATACCTGGTAAACAAACGGACAAGGTACCGGGAAGACGTCGCTATGCCCACAGTGCATTCCCAAATGCTCTGGAGCTGACAGGCGTTTAAATTTTCGCGCCAGGATGACGTCAGCGATGGCCGGCCGTGATCGCAAGTGCGCATGCGCGGACCAGGCCTCGCTTCCGATCGCGGCGAAGTGCGCATGCGCAGGCAGCGAGCGGAGCTCCATTACCACACAGCGCATGCGTCCGCCGGACTGAGCGGAGGGGAAGCAGGAAGGAGATGGCTGGAACGCACGGAGCGTTCCAGCCGCCATTGGGCCACCAGGGATAGCAAAGAAAGATAGTTTGGAGACAAACAAACATAACAAAAACACTGCCATGGAGGAGACAAATCTTCAGACCCTGTCAGGATATCCGTCGGCCATCCGAAGCACCGCACAGTTATCAGCCAAAGGGGATTTTGAAATGTCACTCACCCGCCCGTGGCTGGGCCCTGGACATAGACACCGACTTTTCATTCTGAGGTAAGCCGACCAAATTCCAACAGGAAATAATCCAAATAGTTGATCCTTGGAGGAGGACAAAAAAGGAACACTGGCTGTGCCTGCAAGCTGAAATTTATAGAGGGGGGTCCTATACCATTGGAGAGGAGGCGGGGTTAACCCACACGTAGGCTGCCATGGAGACTGCCAGGAAAAGTTATTTTCCGATACTGGATTGTTTTTTTTTTTTTTTAAATTCATCATCATTTAAATTCATGATATCAATTAAAAAGTTGAATAATATAAGTATTAGTACTGCTGTTAATTAAAGTGGATAGCAAGTCAAAATCAGGTACTTGTATTAATTGCATTTAAAAATAAATGTAAGGGCTAATGTTGATGGGCGTTCTTTTCAAATGCTGCAACTGCTATTTAAAGTAGCTGTAAACCTCAGATATAAAAAATGAATAAAGCAAATCATTGTATATGTCATCATTGTCTCTCCCCAAAGCACTTAGTGGGATTTCTCTCTGCTGCCCCTGTCCTCTATTATCCGCATAAGTCACTTCTTGGACTCCAAGAGATATTTGATGACCAGGTGGAGAGCTTCAGCACACAGCCTGTGATGGACATCTACAGCTGTGCATGTTCTCCCTGTACTGTGAAAAGAGGGGTGTGTCCCTTCCTTCCAATCAGGGCTCAGAGCTCTCCTCGCTGAGCTCTTTAGTGTGAGACTTCAACTCCCCACCCCTAATTTTCAGAACTGAGAGATGCTCTGTAAAATGTCTGTTTTGGAAGACTGCAGAGAAGACATAATAAACAGGTACCACTTATGTAGGAGAATGCTTGCATATCTGTGTATCATCTGATTCCAGTCTATATGGAAGTGTCTCCAACCACTTTAAATGTAACTGCATACATTTGAATTGCAAATAAAGATAAGCAAAGGCTATTTTTGACCTGCTTTGCATATAGGCAATAGGACATTGGATTGGATAAATGTTGCCAGGCTGAGGAGTCTCGATTTCAGCTGCGACATTCAGATGGTAGAGTCAGAATTTGGCGTAAAACACATTAAAGCATGGATCCATCCTGCCTTGTATCAACGGTTCAGGCTGGTGGTGAAATGGTGTGGGAGATATTTTCCTGGCACACTTTGGGCCCTCATTAGCAATTTAGCATCATTTAAACGCCACAGCCTACCTGAGAATTTTTGCTTATCATGTCCATCCCTTTATGACTACAGTGTCCCCATCTTCTGATGGCTACTTCCAGCAGAATAATGCACCATGTCACAAAGTTCAAATCCTCTCAAACTGGTTTCTTGAATATTACAATGAGTTCACTGTACTCCAATGGCCTCCACAGTCACCAGATCTCAATCCAATAGAGCATCTTTGGAATCTGGTGGAATGGGAGATTCACATCATGGATGTGCTGCCGAAAATTCTGCAGCAACTGCATGATGCTATCATGTCAGTATGGACCAAAATATAAACATTTTTAGCTGAATGTGAAAGGAGTTTGTTACCAGTGATAGGACAATAGAAGCAGGGTTTAAATGTAATGGAATGTAGACACTGAAATGCTTGCACCCAAGAAAGACCTAGAGGTTGAATGTGCCTGACAGCAGGTGCCGACATTTCCTACAATACACGGCCAGTGTTTCTCCTCCTTCTGGACAGCTCACTTGCTTCTTTGTAACCCCTGTTTTTCCTGCTCTACAACTAATTAGTTCTTATGTGTTACCAAGGATGTGAGTGAGCACTGAATTATGGGACAGGTAGTCCCCAAGTGAAACTAGACAGTATAGGTGGAACTGAACTGAAATCAAAAGAAAAACTAAGCTTTTTAACCACTTTAGCCATGGAGGATTTGGCTGCTCAATGACCAGGCCCTATTTTGCGATTCGGCACTGCGTGATTTTAACGGACAATTGTGCAGTTGTGGGACACTGTACCCAAATGAAATTGACGTCCTTTTTTTCCCACAAACAGAGATTTCTTTTGATGGTATTTGATCACCTCTGCGATTTTTATTTTTTGCACTATAAACAAAGAGCGACAATTTTGAAAAAATAACAATATTTTTCAAATTTTTTTTAAAAATTCTCCAAAAAAAATGTTAAAATCAAGATTTTTTAAAATTTTAGGTCAATTTGTTTTCTGCTACATATTTTTGGTTAAAAAAAATCGCAATAAACGTATTTTGATTGGTTTGCGCAAAAGTTATTACGTTTACTAACTACGAGAAAGATTTATGTAATTTTTATTGTTTTTTTTTTTAACTAGTAATGGCGGCGATCTGGGATTTTTTTTTTTTGCGGGACTGCAACATTGCGGTGGACAGATCGGACCCCTGACTGGCATTTTTGACACTTTTGGGGGTACCAGTGACATAACTACAGTAATCAGTGCTATAAATATGCACTGTTACTGTAAAAATGACACTGGAAGGGAAGGGGTTAACTTTATTGGTGATCAAGGGGTTAAGTGTGTCCCTAGGGACGTGATTTTAGCTGTTAGGGGGTGTGGCTAGTGAAGTAACCATAGAGACATGCGATCCTATATAGCAGGATCGCATAGCCTCTGTGCTTACTTCAGGGAAAATGACAGACGGCTGTGTTTACATCAGCCGTCTGTCTTTCTCCCTCTCCTGCGAGAGATCACGAGTGGCCGGCGGCCATCGGAGCCGCCAGTCACATGCGCTGGCTCCCCAGGGAACAAGCGGGGGCGGGAGCGCGCCGCCGGCGGTGCACGCTTGCCCCCTACAGTCTCATGGGCGAGCGACGTAGATCTACGTCACTTTGCCTGTAAGCAGCACAGTGCCGCAGTAAATCTACATTAGGCGGGGCGGAAGTGGTTAAGATTTAGGTTACCGAAAATTCAAACTACTGCTCCAGGTCACCACTGCAGCTAAACAGACGATAGCAAAAGCTTGGAAAACCCCCTCCCTTAAGGCCCGTACACACGATCAGATTATGGAACGATCTTGCGCCCGATTTTTTCCCCACTGCGTCCTATTGACAGAAAGGTTTCGCACTTGAACTTTGTTATAACATTGTAATGTCTGACATTTATTTATGCTGTTATACTCTCATCTGTATTCATCATCATATTTGCCTGGATGAGCTCTTTCTTGCAAGTTTTATGTCTCAAAACTGACACATTTTTTGTTGTTCTTGGTTAACAATAAAATACTTGAACAAGAAAAAAAAAGCTTTAACTGGTCTGATGTTAGTCTAGGCCTCGTTCATATGGGGCGTACTACAGCATATAGGCATGTGAGGATGTGTTTACCTGCACGGGGTTGCACAGGCAGTCCTATTGATATCAACTGGGATGCAGCGGCTGCACAAACACAGCCACTGTTCCCAATTTGAAATCTGTGTCAGGCAAGCCCTGAACGCAGACATTGTGTGTTTAGGGACATGCATCCGAACCCATAGGGATGTCAAATTGGGAGCAGTGGCTGTGTCAGTGCAACTGCTGTATTCCAATATTATTATTTATACTTATGTTTAAAATCTAATCTACCTAGCCTCTTTCGCCTCCAGTCTGCTACTCACGGACACGTGGAGACTGACCCATCCAATCGACAGAGAATTTACATTCTTTTCGCATCCCCACAACTCCCTTTCCCGCATAGATTATATATTTGCTAATGACCCCATGCTCCCCTTTACTTCACGCACTTCCATTCATGACATCGCGATCTCGGACCACGCCCCTGTGACAGTAGACGTTTCCTTCAATCCCCGCTCCCCGGGGGAGAAAACGTGGAGGTTCCCCTCTTATCTTTCTAAAGACAAAAACATCGGCCCTACCCTCCACAACACGTGGAAGGACTTCCTGGCGCACAACTCTTCCCCTGACTGCTCCCCGACCCTCCTCTGGGAGACAGGCAAAGCTGTTTTACGAGGACGCGTCCTGTCCTATGCCTCGGCCTACAAAAAACGAGTGAATGCGGAGTACCAGACCGCTAGCAAGAGCCTTCGGGAGGCTCAAGCAACACTTAACCGCTCCAATACCCCTCAACACAGGGAGGATTAGAAATTGGCAAAATTGCGCTTTGACCAGTGGACGGAGGCACAGGAGAGTCTGCACACCTCTTTTCGAAATTGGCAATTCTATAGGTTTGGGAACAAACCTGGAAAACTTTTGGCCTCCCTATGCAAACCCCCCTTCACTCCTACTAATATCACTGCACTCAGAAACAAGCAGGGTTCTGTGGTGGAATCCCCCTCTGAAATAGTGGAGGTCCTTGAGCGTTACTATAGCTCGCTCTATGGCCCGGACCCTATTGATGAGGCTAAGGCAGTGGAACTAATAGACACAGCACATCTACCTTCAGTAGCAGAGGAACACCTCGCTTTTCTAAATGCACCCATCACAGTTGATGAAATCCTTTCCACCATTAAACAACTCCCCCCTAATAAAGCCCCTGGCCCGGATGGTTACACCTCCGATTTTTACAAACTTATGGCCCCTGACATAGCACCTACCCTCTGTGGAGTCTTTAACTATATACTCCAGGGCCACCCCTATCTCCCCACGGGTTTCCAGGCTCACATTAAGCTTATCCCGAAGAAGGGCAAAGACCCTTTAGATCCTGGCATTTCCCTTCTCAACCTGGACTCCAAACTGCTTTCCAAGATCATGGCCAATCGACTGGCATCCTTCCTCCCCACCATCATCCACCCAGCCCAAGCGGGCTTCACCCAGGGGCGGTCAGCCACCTCGAACATTCGGAAGGTACTCGTGGCGCTGGAAGTTGCCCGCAATGATCCCGCCAGGAACTGTGCCATAATTACCCTCGATGCTGAAAAGGCATTCGATAATGTCAGCTTCACATGGTTAGACATGGTCCTGAAGAGATTTGGCTTTTCTGGCCCCTTTCTTCATTTGATCCAGGCCATGTATGCCTCCCCTTCAGCACAGGTCCTGGCGGCGGGTCATTCCTCGCGACCCTTTCGTCTGTTCAAGGGTACTAGACAGGGCTGCCCATTGTCCCCTCTCCTTTTTAATTTGGCTGTCGAACCCCTTTCCAGGACACTCACTTCTCATCCCCAGTTGCGGGGGATACGGGTGGGAGACGCGGAACTCCGATCCGCGCTTTTTGCGGACGATGTTCTGGTCTTCACCTCGGACCCCCCTCACGACCTCCCGATCATCCAATCAATATTTGAGTCATTTCGCCTCTGCTCGGGCATGCGCATCAATTTTTCCAAAAGTGAGGTTCTCCCTCTCAATGTCCCGCGGACGCCCCATTGGGCCTCCGCGTCCCCGTTACCTCTGGCCAAGACCCACATCACTTACCTGGGAATTAAAATTGGTCCCCACCCCTCCTCTATGTACCGTTTAAACTTCACCCCTGTCATAGATAAATTGGTGGCAGATCTCCAACATTGGAACTCTCTCCCCATTTCCTTTTTTGGCCGTTGCCATCTCTTCCGGATGGCCGGTTTCCCCAAACTCCTGTACCCGATGCAGACAATCCCTCTCCTATTGAAACATGCAGATATACAAAGACTCCAAAAGGCCCTCGCCTCCTTTCTATGGAAGGGACGCCGGCCTCGCATAGCACTTCCCTAGCTGTTCCTCGCCAAAAGGGAGGGAGGGATCGATCTATGCTTTGGTGTTCGGCTTCCTGGATACACAACTGGACTCAGTACCTCCTCGAATGAGAACTCCCCTGACTCAATTCAAACCATGGCTTTCCTCCTGCTACATGATTGCCCGCAGGGCTATACTCAAGCACTGGATGGACACATTTCCTCCCACTATCTCTGAAATCAGGGCTGATGTCATGGCATTATGGAAACTAGAACATAAGGACCTTGCCAATCACCCCCACCGACATTCATCCAGATTCAGGAAAAAATGGATAGGCCCCCTCTCTATCTTTGGACTCCCCCCTGCTTCAGGAGACCTGAGTTGACCACCCGATCTCATGTTTGTCACCGAACTGCCCGATACCATTCCGCCTAAATGATGATGACTCCTGACTGGTTACCTATTACTACTAGTTATAAGATACCGTTTGATGTTTCTTTAATCTCTTTACTCTGTGACTCCATACGACACACCGCAGTACTATATGCCGTTGGTTAAGTTGATGTATGCATTTATGTTCCTGTTACCCCCCCCCCCCCCCACCTCACCCTTGTCTTCCCGTGCCTCCTTCCCCCCCCCCCCCCGTCCTCATTCACTATATGGCCAGTAGGTCCCTTCGGGGACGTCCCAATGATACTTATAGTCTCCTACATAACAAAAAAAAAAGAAACTTGAGGCTTGTCGCCTTCCTTGACTTATTGGTTGTGTGCTCATTTTATGCGTTTATTTGTTACGTTGAATGCTTTGACTACTGCACTGTTGTTTGCTGTGTAAAATGACAAAGCCTCAATAAAATGTTGTTTAAAAAAAAAAAAATCTAATCTAATTATTAGGTTTCTTTTCTGTTGTAAATAGTCCACCTGGGATCTCAAAGGGGTCTTTGAGAAAGCTAATGATACAGCGAAATGCGTCAGCCCCGTCCCATTCTGGCTGTGACTATAGAGTTTGCTTGTAATATTTACTATATAAGTTATGTGATGACAAGACCATGTCTCGGTCTCATCCATTTTAATGGTTCCATGCTTTTATTGTTAATTGTTCAATAAAATTAGTGTATTTTTTGTTCATAATGTGTTGACTTTATTGATGTTCAGGCTCACCTAATTAGTAACCCTTTTCACCATCCCATACTATTTTATTGGTGTGGATGAGGCCCTGCCATTTCATTATGGTTGGACCTTGCCATACTTGTATTTTATTTGTTGAACCTTTCGGGATTTTAGGGTTATCTAACTACGTGGTTTAGGTTATCCAACGATCATACATATGAGTTTTTAGGGACATGCATCCGCACCCATAGGGATGTCAAATTGGGAAAAGTGGCTGTGTCAGTGCAACTACTGCATTCCAATTATTGATGTCAAGTGGGACGCAGCGGCTGCACAAACACAACCACTGCTCCCAATTTGAAATCTGTGTCGGGCAAGCCCTGAACGCAGACATTGTGTGTTTAGGGACATGCATCCGCACCCATAGGGATGTCAAATTGGGAGCAGTGGCTGTGTCCGTGCAACTGCTCTATTCCAATTATTAATGTCAACTGGGACGCAGTGGCTTCACAAACACAGCCACTGCTTCCAATTTGAAATCTGTGTTGGGGCAAGCCTCGAACGCAGACAGTGTGGGTTTAGGGACATGCATCCGTACCCATAGGGATGTCAAATTGGGAGCAGTGGCTGTGTCCGTGCAGCTGCTGTATTCCAATTATTGATATCAACTGGGACGCAGCGGCTGCACACACAGCCACTGCTCCCAATTTGAAATCTGTGTTGTATGCACCCGCACCCATTTCAAATTGGGAGCAGTGGCTATGTCCGTGCAACTGCTGCATTCCAATTGATCACAACAGTACTGCCTGCAGAGGTATGATCAGAAATCCTGTGCATCCCTGTGTGGGTAAACATGGCCCGCATGGGTGTATGCTGTAGTATGCCCTGTGTGAAAGAGGCTTTACAACTGACCCCTTTTGGATAATTGGCAATCTACTGCTGTACATTTTCTCGGGAAGAGTTTAATTCTACTTTAAGCAAACAAAATGGAAAAATACAGGCATATGGATGCTAGTTTCTTAATGCTATGCACATTCAGAGTTATGAGGGAGAAATGTTTTATACCTCTCTTGCTGCTCTCTCGCCAGCCTGCACTGCACCTTCCATATATCCACTCCATTGTGTGGCAGTTTCAGTGCCAGCAAAGTAAATCTTCCCAACAGGCTGTCGAATGACACTTTAGAGATAGGACAAAATGTAATTAATAATTTTTATGTAGTTATGCAGCATTAACACCTTCTATAGTGCTTGGCTATGAAGTGTGACAGATAAGTAGATCACAAGACTGGCTGATAGGAATTGCACATTCTTTCAGGATGTAACATTTTTTTTTTACAAAAAAGTATTTTGTCCTTCCATCAACTTACTTAAAGCATAACTCCACTTTAATTGGAAAAAGGAAATAGCAAAAAAAAAAATAATAATAATAATTTAGCAACTACAATTGCGACACAAATCATACTTTAACTGACTATTATTAAAATACCTTTCCTGCTACGTACTATAGGTTTTTTCCATTCAATCCAGCGGGTTAAACGAAAAAAAAAAAAAAAAAACTGACAGCTCAGGTCGGAGCCCCTGTGCGAAGTTAGTACAGCGATCTTCCCTGCTGAGCTGTTGTGTTCTGACATGGGGACACCCCCCCCCAGCCAGAACACTGCCATTGACTGAGAGCGTTGCGGTCGGCTGCTGGGTTTTCCAGCATGCTCTTCCGACAGACCAACACACACATGGGCCGAATGTCAATGCTTTTTTTTTAAACTGGCAATTGTCTACTGACATTCCGCCCGTGTGTACCCGGCTTAACATAAGTAAGATTTTGGTCACCCTCCACAACAAAAGTGTCATTTTTGGTTACTTACATCCAAACAGAAATCTAAAGGGATGCAGACCCTGCCACTTTCCTCATTAGAACCCTGCACTTGCAGCAGCTTATTGATATTTAAAAACATTTGTATTCAGTTTACACATGGACACAGAGAAACAAACAGCTATTTCCTCAGAATAACAAAAGGTAGGAATCTGCAACACAGTTTGTTCAAATCCTTGCAATGTACATAGATCACCCAGAGGGGAATGTTTTTTTCTCATGTAAAGTGGAGTTACTCTTTAAACAAGTTCATAAAACTATTATAGTTTGGATTATTGGTACAATAGTCAAATAATACCAAAGTAATAACTTATTACATACCTAAGGACTTCCTATTTTAAATTCTTGCCCTTCCAACTTACTCTGCTAATGTCTGTCTCAGTAACAACAGTTTAAATCAGCATTCAGTAGGGGCACAACAATTTTTTTCCTAAGCATTTTCCCATAACGTATGATTACAATAAAATGTTATTTAAATGACAAACTTTAAACAGAAATATTCTTGGGGACATACCTGCCCATTTATGAGTAGCCTATGTCTTAGCCACAATTGGTGGGCAAACGTAACACTTGTTACTAACACTTTGCATTATTAACAGAATGGTCCTCATGTAAAAGTAATTTGAATGCTAGTTGGGGATTAATTTAGGGATCCTTAAAATTAACAAAAAAAACTACAAACAATGTTTTTGATTCTCCAGCAAAAATTACCTTATTGGAAGGTTCTGTCAAATAATAAGTAAAAAGTGTCTTTTATCAAATGATAAATTTCCCCTTAGTTTTATCTGTATTAACCTTGCCTTCTGCCATCACAAAGAATTCATGAGAAATACCCTCTGTTCTATTATGTATATAGAGAATATATTTGCTGTCACTTTACTGTACCTTCCATACTGAGTCATTACACCGGGAGGGAAAAAGGCTGTGTAACATCCACCAGAGTACTGTTCTTCACCCCAGTTCTTCTCTTCGTAATGCACAGGCTGTTGGTAAAATAAATCGTCATATAAATACATAGACACAGTATACCAATACAATTTATAAATACATTGTCAGGATCTGCCGAAGCAGAAAAATGCAGTTGTGTTTTGTTACTAGGTAGCTTACCATAATTACACAATGTATAATATAAGTAGCAATAATCACCTTTCGCTGCCCAAGTAATAATTCAGGAAAGGTCCTGGACCAGATATGTCATTGTTAGTGGTGCAATAATATCACATACAGAGTGATTACCTTATCAGTCTAAACCTAGCTGCAGCAGGGAAGGGGCATCTGTTATAAGGTAACCTTCCATAAAGTAATGTTCATGTGTCCAGGGAGCCTTTCTGAAACATCCTAGCTGCCACTGCTGTAACTTGTCCTAAAAGTGTATTTAACCACTTTCAGACTGGAGGATTTGGCTGCTCAATGACCAGGCACTATTTTGCGCAGTCGTGCGACGCTGTACCCAAACTGAATTGACCTCCTTTTTTTTCCCACAAATATAGCTTTCTTTTGGTGGTATTTGATCACCTGTGCCATTTTTATTTTTTGCGCTATAAACAAAAAAACAGCAACAATTTTTTTTTAAAAAAAAAACAATATTTTTCACATTCTTTTAGATAAAATTCTCAAAAAAAATGTAAAAAATCTAAATTTTTTTAACATTTTAAGCCAATTTGTTTTCTGCTACATATTTTTGGTAAAAAAAAAAATCGCAATAAGCGTATTTTGATTGGTTTGCGCAAAAGGTATTGCGTTTTACTAACTACGGGAAAGATTTATGTCATTTGTATTGTTTTTTTTTACTAGTAATGGCGGCGATCTGCGATTTTTTGCGGGACTGCGACATTGCAGCAGTCAGATTGGACCCCTAACTGACATTTTTGACACTTTTGGGGGTACCAGTGACATTACTACAGTAATCAGTGCTAAAAATATGCACTGTTACTGTAAAAATGACACTGGCAGGGAAGGGGTTAACAGTACTGGTGATCAAGGGGTTAAATGTGACCCTAGGGGCGTGATTCTAACTGTGGGGGTGTGGCTTGTGAAGTCATCATAGAGACATGTGATCCTATATAGCAGGATCACATGACATCTGTGATCACTTCAGGGAGAAGTACGGACGGCTGTGTTTACATCAGCCGTCTGTCCTTCTCTGTCAGCGGCAGGAGATCGCGAGTGGCCAGCGGCCATCGGAGTCGCCTGTCACACGCACTGGCTTCCCCGCTGAGGAGCGGGGGCGGGAATGCGCCTCCGGCGGCACGGGATCGCCCCATAGCTCTTCCCAGGCGAGTGCCGTACATGTACGGCACTTTGCCTGGGAGAGCCAGCCTGCCGCAGTACATCTGCGGCCGCTGGATGTGAAGTGGTTAAAACAGGAATAAAAATGTCCTCCAATAAGGCGGCTACATTTGTTTTCTTGTTTTGACCATCATTTTTTTGGTGGCTCTGCCAGCAACACACTTCTTGCCCTGGGGATGACAACATTCACTTACCGTACTGTTTAGGGCAACAAAAGCAGAACAGGACAAATTAAACCTTCCACCTACTCTTCTTCATAACCTAGATAGGCAGGGTTCTGTGGTCCTCAAAAAAAAAGTAACCAATAACAATACAACACAGCCAAAGAGAAAATAAGAGAAGGTCATTGTTGCTGAATGCAACCCGTAAGAAGCTGCGTTTCATCACACATCACATAACCTTACCCCTTAATAAAGTCATGTGACCAGTAATGAAACCCGTTGGGCCGGGGCCTATCGACATGAGCATGCACACACAAGAAGGCTGTATCCAGTTTGTTGGTTGTCATTACAATATCCAAGTGATCCTCAAGGGGGCTGCACACCCTATATGTGCTATGCATGCTATCTAAGTGAACCAGAGCTAGTGCACTGAAAAATGGGAGTTTTTACTTTCATGTTTTTTATTTAAGTGTTTTTAAATGATTCAGCATTATGTCAGTTTTTTAACTCCTTTATGAGCACCATCGCTAAAGATTGCCGTAGAACACAGGGGATATGCCAATCCATATAAACGGCCAGGACGTTTCTGAATGTGCTTCAGAAGGAGGGAGATCGTGCGGCAATGTGCACGCGCAGATGCGGGATCTCGGTGTGCCTGTGTCCCCAGGACATAGCGCAACACCGCTTGGCAGGAGGGCTCTGTGATTGGCCCTCCTGATCACATGATGGCTGTGTCCAATCACAACGGTCATGTAATGTCAATACAGCCAATGTAATGGTGTTTGGCTCTGCTTCTCTTCACACAGTGAGGAAAAGGAAAGTGAATCTGTGCTGACAGCTGGGGATCAGTGAGTAATAAGCTGTTTTACTGCTTTTTACTCACTGATCAGCCAGCTAGCGTCCCCAACACGGTGAAAACACCTGTCACACATCTATCCCAGTACAATAATCTGTTACAGTGAACATCTGCTGCATCTGTCCGTGATCATCCGCTGCATCTGTCGTGATCATCCGTCTCATCTCTCCGTGATAATCCACCGCATCTGTCCATGATAATCTGCCCCATCTGTCCATGATAATCTGCCCCATCTGTCCGTGATAATCTGCCACATCTGTTCGTGATCTGCCACATCTGTCCATGATCATCTGCCCCATCTGCTTGTGATAATCTGTCATTGATAATCTACCACATCTGTCATTGATAATCTGCCACATCTGTCTGTAATCATTTGCCACACCTGTCTGTAACCATCTGCTACATCTGTCTGTGATAATCTGCCACATCTGTCCATGATCATCTGGCACACATCATCAGACACATCTGCCACACCTGTCTATTTTCATCTGCCACACCTGTCTTTAATCATCTGCCCCATCTGTCCGAGATCACCTGGCGCACATCATCTGCCACATCTGTCTGTGATCATCTGCCACATCTGTCTGTGATCATCTGCTACATCTGTCTGTGATCATCTGCCACATTTGTCTGTGATCATCTGCCACATCTGTCTATGATCATCTGCCACATCTGTCCCAGTCAACATCTTCAAACACAGGGCCTTCAAAATTGTGATAGGTACTCAGGAAATGAAATGTGTAATTTTTTGCCTTTAGAATGCCTGACGGTGCTACTTGGATGCTGGGCCTCTGTATGTGGCCAGGCTGTGGAAAAGTCTCACACATGTGGTATTGCCATACTCAAGAGGAGTAGCAGAATATATTTTGTGGTGTAATTGCAAGTTTATCTATGCCACATGTAAGAAATAACTTGTTAATATGACAATTTTGTGGAAAAAAAAACTTTTTTACCCAAACTATTGTGGGCAAAAAATTGCAACTTCAAAAAACTCACTATGCCTCTTACTAAATACATTGCACTGTCATATTTACAAAAAGGGGTCATTTGGGGGATATTTGTACTGTCCTGACATTTTAGGGCCTCAAGAAATGAGATAAGTAGTCAGTACATCAGGATTGATCCATTTTTAGTGATACTTAGCCTAGCTTGTAGACTCCATAACTTTTACACAAACCTATTTTCATACACTTATCAGGATTTGTTTTAACGAAGACATGTAGCAGAATACCTTCTGGCCTACATTTATGAAGAAATTCGATTTTATTGGATTTCTTTTGAAACAGAATGTAGAAAATATTGTTTTTTTTTTTCAAAACTTTTGCTCTTTGGGCTTATATTGCAAAAAATAAAAAACCCAGTGGTGAATAAACACCACCAAAAGAAAGCTCTATTTGTGTAAACAAAACGATAAAAATTTCATTTGGGTACAGAGTAATTGCCATTCAAAGTGTGAGAGCACTGAAAGCTAAAAATCGGTCTGGGAAGGAAGGGGATGAAAGTGCCCAGTATTGAGGTGGTTAAAGCCCCTTAAAAGGGAAGGTCATATGTGGAGGTGAGCACATAGTTTGGAAGGTGGCGGGTGCTGGAGGTTTTTTGTGCATTCTACACGGAATAATTTCTTTACTATTTTGGATTTTGCATATTATATTCTAAAAAAGTATATACAGCATCATTGGAAGTGTACATCACTGTTTATCACTATCACTTGCATCACAGCAGTGTTTTTTTTTATTTTTTTTTTTAGCATTTATTTGCTTTGTTTGATTTATATACCATATATACTTGAGTATAAGCCGCCTTTTTCAGCATGTTTTTTTATGTTGAAAAAGCCCTCTTCGGCTTATACTCGAGTCACGGTCTCACTTACCTTTTCCCCGGTCAGTGCGCATGCGCCACCGCCACTCGGGAAAGCTCATACACGTTCGGCTATTCCCGGGCAGACGGTGCATGCGCAGTGACGTGTTGGGGCAGGGCGGTGCCATTTTTAAAAGTAAGACGGAAACGTAAGTGAGACTCTTCCGCAGCCCCTGCATCTCCTCACAGCTGTACCATGCCCGCAGCACTGCATCTCTTGTACCATGTCTGTACCATCTCACTGCTGTGCAGTGCCTGAACCATCTCCTGTGCCATGCCTGTACCATCTCCTGTGCCATGCCTGTACCCTCTCCTGCGCCATCTCCTGTACCATGCCCACAGCCCTGCATCTCCTGTACCATGTCCGCAGCCTCTGCACCATGCCTGCAGCCCCTGTTTTGGGTCTCCTGGTGATCCATTTGGGTCCAATACCTGCTGCATTTCCCACCCTAGGCTTATACTCGAGTCAATAAGTTTTCCCAGTTTTTTATGGTAAAATGAGGTGCCTTGGCTTATATTCGGGTCGGCTTATACTTGAGTATATATGGTACTTAGTTTTGTATATCAAAATAATTTTAAGTGTTATATAGGGACTCATATATAGTGTGCTTTCATCATGGCAATTTATTGAGCAACTATAAGGGAACGCTGTACCATCTACTCACTTTATATCACTATCAATTAGAACACTACTAGGTTCACGGCAGCATACCTGTAACAGATCCCCAATACTTGGACCAAGTATTTCTGTCTTAGGTCTCCAGAATCTCACAGGTTGCAGTGACCTGGCCCCTCAATTCCCCCCAAACATCAGCCTGAGCTTGATGAAGGGTAAAACAAAAGACACTTTATTCACCAACTCCCTTCCAATATATACAGTCTCATGAGTTTGATTTCATTATCATATGCAAATGTAATTGTATACAGAACATAGTTACCGTACCTTGGCCTTCTGGAAAGAGATAATAGGTGAATGAGACTGCAACATTGTCATAATTAATTCAACAAACAACAGGCCCAAACATAGCCGAATACACATTCCTAGAAGTGTGAACACACTTCACCAATAAACAGATGAAAGCAGAAGACATAGGCTCTCAGACTGCCCGTCTCCATTTTCAACACACCTTATTATAACTGTCAATACACATCCCCACAGTAGACGTCATTAGCATCTCTTTAGTCTCTCAATGTGTGGAGAAGTCCTCTGCTGCAACAGGTAGCTTTAGGCCTGTAACACTGATCCCAGTCTGAGTCTGTATCTTGGGGTGACATGGATTTGAGTCCAAAGCAACACTACTCCCATGGTCCTCCAGCATATACCCCCACACAGAGGTGCACTCCCCTACAAGCCAGGGCCTGTAGTCCGTGGGAAGGAGGCTGGCCTCCACACTCCTCCAGTAACCCGTGGCGAACGTCCCAGCAAATGGGCATTCGTCACAATACCCTAGCGTAGATATTGGTCATATCACAGTTCTTTATTTCCTTTGCACAATGTGTTTTTGTGCACTTTTGTCAGTATTTTAACTCTTGCTGCAGCACTTAGCAGTAAAAGATGGGAAAAGAGTCCCATATCTATTACTGTATATGCATCCAGACTGCATTACAGAAATAAATAGCAAGGGTTTAATTGGGCATAAGGGAACAGAAAGCCATGATCTGAAAAATGCACAAGGCTGGAGAGGAGTCAAGTTGGTGAACCTGCTACTTTGTCTGCATTGGCTAAGCACAGGTTGACTTTAATCTGATCACATCAAATAAGACACTTCGATAAGACATTTCCCTTTAATGTAGCTATTTCAGGTAGTTTCTCTAAGAAAATAAAATAAAATGTATTTGAACATTTTGAATTATTCCCTTTATCTACAGGGATCACCTTTAATGTATCTATGTAGTAAAAAGAAAGTATTGATTTCCATATTAGTCCAGGAGAAAAGAAAACTGTTTTTTTTTTCCAGCCTGCTGTAACATTTATTTGCAGGGCTTGATGCTTGCATAGATTTCTAACATCATCGATTGCTTCTGAATATAAGACTTGAAGATGTAAATTAACAGTGAAAATGTACTCTACAGCCAGGAATAAATGTCCACAGTCCAAATTAAATACCTAAAAGTTAAAATGCAATAAAATATATGAAATGTATATTGATTCCATGTAAGATTAATTGCATTACACAAGGTAGTATACATGGAGCTGAAAATGGCTGAGACCAAGAAAAAGCATTCAAGGACTTTAATACTCTAATCTGAGTACATCCATTTCCATTATGTAGGATTACAAAACAAGTTACTTGCATCACAATCTACTGTATTTTCGGACTATGAAAAAAAATGAATCATCCAATGTTTATGTCACTGTTTTATTCACAGAAACTGTTTTGTTGATATTTTAGTTAATATGTGCTAATGGGATTGTCATATTATGAAATATTACATTTTTTGTTTAATTCAATAAAAAAAAAAAAAAAGTCAGAATCATGCGGTCTCAGTGCAAACTGTATAAACTACCTAAAGTGTAAGTCCAGGCAAAACCTAACTAACGCTAAACCTGCTCTGTCCCACATTTTAAACCTAATCTATCTAACCCCGTAAAGCAAAAATCACTGTACTTACCTATTCTGCAGCCAATCCGGTCCGATTCCAGCATCAGCTGTCTGTCAGTGGCGGCTTAAGCGTGGAGACGGGTGCAGGAGAGGCATCTGGCAGCGGTGATGTCTCCCATAGTAAGTCTATGGGTGACATCATTTCCCATTCATTTCAGAGCCATTGTCGGTCCTCTCCTGCATACAGCTTTCACCGTTGGAGACCGGACTGGATCGGGTGCAGAAAAGGTAAGTACAGAGATTTTTGCTTTACAGGGTTTGATAGATTAGGTTTAGAATGTGGCACAGAGTAGGTTTAGCATTACTTAGGTTTTGCCTGGACTTCTCCTTTAAACTGGCCATAGATGGATCAAAAATCAGCCGATTCAGCAGAGGACAAAGGACCAGCCGAATTTCGATCCATCTATTGGAGTTCCCACTAGATCTAATGATCTGCTTCTCTTGAATCGGAATGCTGGCAAATTTTCATTCGATCAACCCATGCAGCCAATCGACTGCAGCGCTGATGAGTGTATTCTGACAGTAGAGGAGTCCCCACTGTCAGAATAAAATAGCACAGCAGGGAGGATTACTCCATCCACCTCGCTTGTGTGGATGGGGGATGCCATTTTTTTTTTATCGGCCTTTTCTGTTTAACCACTTAACGCAAACTGACGTATCCCCTGACTTTAGGTGGTTGTACCGGAATGATGCCTCTAGCTAGATGGCATCATTAGAGCCGGCGGTTGGCTTTCCAGAGGTAAAGACCATTGCAGCTCGGAAGCCGCTGGATCGTTACCCCGGCGAGCGAGAGGGGATGACCCCCCCCCTCCTGCGGCTCTGCCCGGGTCTCCCGTCCCACCGGGAGACCCGAGCAACCAGCCGGCGCGTCCATGGCGTCACATTCGGGTTACTCGGCTGCTAAAGGCGGCAGTTTTAAAAAGTGAATGTATTCAAAAATGCAGTTTTCGGCATTTTGAATACATGTAAATGCAGTGGAGGGGTACAGGGTCTTTTAGACCCCTATCCCTCCATAAAGTGTACCTGTCACTGCATATTGCTGTCACAAGGGATGTTTACATTGCTTGTGACAGCAATAAAAGTGATCAGACTTTTTCTTTTTTTTTTTAAAAAAACCTGCGTTAAAATTAACAAAAAAAATAAAATAAATAGGAAAAAATTTTTTTTAGCCGACCCGTCGCCATGAGCTCGTGCACGAAAGAAAACGTATACGGGAAGTCGGGCTGCAAATGAAATTGCTGTTCAAACCACACATGTGCGGTATCGCCGCGATCGCCAGAGCATGAGCAATAATTTTAAAAAAAGAGCTACACTCTAACTCTAAACTGGTAACCATTAAAAAATGTTAAAGCGTCGCCTATGGAGATTTTTATTGACCGTAGCTTGTCGCCATTCCGCGGGTGTGCGCAATTTTAAACCGTAACATGTTGGGTATCTATTTACTCAGCGTGACATCATCTTTCACAATGTATACAAAAATGGGCTAACTTTACTGTTTAGTTTTTTATAAATGCAGTGAAATGTGATTTTTTCGTAATTTTTCCAAAAAAAATGGCGTTTGAAAGACCGCTGCACAAATACCGCGTGACAAAAAATATTGCAATGACCGCCATGTTATTCTCCAGAGTCTTTGCTAAAAATATATATATACAGTGGGTACGGAAAGTATTCAGACCTCCTTAAATTTTTCACTCTTTGTTATATTGCAGCCATTTGCTAAAATCATTTAAGTTCATTCTTCTTCCTCATGAATGTACACATAGCACCCCATACTGACAGAAAAACACAGAATTGTTGACATTGTTGCAGATTTATTAAAAAAGAAAAACTGAAATATCACATGGTCCTAAGTATTCAGACCCTTTGCTGTGACACTCATATATATAACTCAGGTGCTTTCCATTTCTTCTGATCATCCTTGAGATGGTTCTACACCTTCATTTGAGTCCAGCTGTGTTTGATTATACTGTTTGGACTTGATTAGGAAAGCCACACACCTGTCTATATACGACCTTCCAGATCACAATGCATGTCAGAGCAAATGAGAATCATGAGGTCAAAGGAACTGCCTGAAGAGCTCAGAGACAGAATTGTGGCAAGGCACAGATCTGGCCAAGGTTATAAAAAGATTTCTGCTGCACTTAAGGTTCCTAAGCGCACAGTGGCCTCCATAATCTTCAAATGGAAGACGTTTGGGACGACCAGAACCCTTCCTAGAGCTGGCCGTCCGGCCAAACTGAGCTATCGGGGGAGAAGAGCCTTGGTGAGAGAGGTAAAGAAGAACCCAAAGATCACTGTGGCTGAGCTCCAGAGATGCAGTCAGGAGATGGGAGAAAGTTGTAGAAAGTCAACCATCACCGCAGCCCTCCACCAGTCGGGGCTTTATGGCAGAGTGGACCGACGGAAGCCTCTCCTCAGTGTAAGACACATGAATGGAGTTTGCTAAAAAACACCTGAAGGACTCCAAGATGGTGAGAAATAAGATTCTCTGGTCTGATGAGACCAAAATAGAACTTTTTGGCCTTAATTCTAAATGGTATGTGTGGAGAAAACCAGGCACTGCTCATCACCTGTCCAATACAGTCCCAACAGTGAAGCATGGTGGTGGCAGCATCATGCTGTGGGGGTGTTTTTCAGCTGCAGGGACAGGACGACTGGTTGCAATCGAGGGAAAGATGAATGCGGCCAAGTATAGGGATATCCTGGACAAAAACCTTCTCCAGAGTGCTCTGGACCTCAGACTGGGCCGAAGGTTTACCTTCCAACAAGACAATGACCCTAAGCACACAGCTAAAATAACGAAGGAGTGGCTTCACAACAACTCCGTGACTGTTCTTGAATGGCCCAGCCAGAGCCCTGACTTAAACCCAATTGAGCATCTCTGGAGAGACCTAAAAATGGCTGTCCACCAACGTTTACCATCCAACCTGACAGAACTGGAGAGGATCTGCAAGGAGGAATGGCAGAGGATCCCCAAATCCAGGTGTGAAAAACTTGTTGCATCTTTCCCAAAAAGACTCCTGGCTGTATTAGATCAAAAGGGGGCTTCTACTAAATACTGAGCAAAGGGTCTGAATACTTAGGACCATGTGATATTTCAGTTTTTCTTTTTTAATAAATCTGCAACAATGTCAACAATTCTGTGTTTTTCTGTCAGTATGGGGTGCTATGTGTACATTCATGAGGAAGAAGAATGAACTTAAATGATTTTAGCAAATGGCTGCAATATAACAAAGAGTGAAAAATTTAAGGGGGTCTGAATACTTTCCGTACCCACTGTATGTTTGGGGGTTCTAAGTAGTTTTCTAGCAAAAAATACTGATTTTAGCTTGTAAACAAAAAGTGTCAAAAATGGGCTTGGGGCTGAAGTGGTTAAAAAGCCTTGAGCCTAGTACTAGTATTGTTTTTTTTTTTGTTCATCCTGGCAGGGCTGAATGAAAAAAGAAAATGACAGCTTAGGAGGAGCTGCTGTACTAACAATCCGACGTTGGTACAGCAATTTCTCCTGCTGTCCCATTGTGTTCTGACAGGGGGACGGCCTCCCAGCCAGAAGACTCCGGTCAACACTTTACGCCATTGGCTGAAAGTGCTTATCCGGAACTGATCAGCAGACCTTTTTGATCATGCCCTTCGACAGAAGCCGGCTGAATGCAGCAGTGCACCGACTGCAATGCACACGGGCCGAATTTCAGCTGGTTGCTATTGAACCGGCCGATGCCGCCCGGCATTCGGCCTGTGTGTACTAGGCTTTAGTTGTTTAGTAGGCAGCTTTAGTGCCGATTCACAGATATGCGTTGTGAGACATCGCATGTGATTCGCACTGCATTGCTATGCAAATCACATTTGATGTCTGTGCGTTGCGAATTCAGCCATACAGATTGCATGGCTGAATTTGCATCGCATTCGGACCCTTTTTTTGGAATCAGATTGCATGGGTTCACACCTATGGGATCTGATTCCTGTCTGAACTGACAGTTCGCACTGCGATATGCGAACTGAACTGGGGGTGTCGTTAACTTTGTAATGACACTCCCAGCAGTTTGCATAAGGCAGTGTGAACTGCCTTTGCGAGTTGGGTGCGATTCGGGAACCCACAGTGGTATCGCAGGGTTCCTGCATCGCACCAATGTGAACCGCCCCTTAGTTGTTAAGCAGGGAAGTTGCTTCCAGTGTCTAAAAACAATAGGTGTTTCCCTTACTGACAACAACATTGTACATGAAATATTGTGGAAAAAACACAGGATGAAATATGAAAACTTTCTCAAAATTATATTATATAAACAATAAAGTAAACGCACAAAATGAATGTTACTAATTAATGTTTGCTTTTTTTGGAAGTTAGAAGTGAAGGAGGTTTTCAGTGAAACCAAGAGACATGTTTACATGTCCTAACACATATCTAGGAATGATGACGTGTGCCTAGGCTAATAGGCAGTTACGAGTTTGTGCAACACCCACTATCTGGTGCCAAAGAGTCAAGCAGTACTCGGAATAATTTGGTATACTTTGCAAAATGCACTCAACCCATACTCTTAGAACAACGAACCAATTTACTAAAGCAATAAAGAATGTTCGGTTTTAAAACTGAATGTTTACTTAATAGATTTAAATCCTAACTGGACAACATTTGTTTTTAAAGGCCCATGTTTTATCCCATAAAATTGCGGTTTTCACCTTGTATTCATCTGTCTGAAATACGCTGTAGCTGGGTGCTATACAAAGTGGCACTCAAACTTAGGATTGTATGCATTTAGGAACCTATGCCTGGAATGGAGGTATTCTGTGTTTTGGGCATACACTATATTGTAAAAAGTATTGGGACGCCTGCCCTTACACGCACATGAATTTTAATGTCATCCCAGTCTTAGTCCTTAGGGCTCAATATTGAGTTGGCCCACCCTTTGCAGCTATAACAGCTTCATGTCTTCTGGTAAGGCTGTCCACAAGGTTTAGGAGTGTGTCTATGGGAATGTTTGACCATTCTTCCAGAAGCGCATTTCTGAGGTCAGGCGCTGATATTGGACGAGAAGGCCTGGCTCGCAGTCTCCGCTCTAATTCATCCAAAAGGTGTTATATTGGGTTAAGGTCAGGACTCTGTGCAGGCCAGTCAAGTTCCTCCACCCCAATCTCACTCACAATGTCTTTATGGACCTTGCTTTGCGCACTGGTGCACAATCATGTTGGAACAGGAAGGCGCCATCTCCAAACTGTTCCCACAAAGTTGGGAGCATGAAATTGTCCAAAATGTCTTGGTATGCTGACGCCTTAAGAGTTCCCTTAACTGGAACTAGCGGGCCAAGCCCAAGCCCAACTCCAGAAAAACAACCCCACATCATATTTCCTGCTTTACCAAATGATTTGGACCAGTGCACAAGCAAAGTCCATTAACCTTCCTAGCGGTATTCACTCGGGGTACCGCCAGAAGCATCACTGGATCTTGGTAGAGGGGTTACTTACCTTGTCACCGGGATCCAGCGATGTATGTGGGCGGCGTGCGGCGGTGGATCTTCCTCCCGATGCTCTCCGTGCCCCAGCTAGCGTCTCCTGCGACGTGACGCTCGCAGGGGGTGGAACCGGCGGTAAATTCAAAAGTAAAACACACCAAACACACTGATACATAGCAAAAAAAATAAATTCACATTAGATTACCCCCCCAGTGCCCTTTCGTGCAGTTCTACTGCACTTTTTATGTATGTATATATATATATATATATATATATATATATATATATACACATACATACATACTTTAACTAATTTACAGTCATTTATTATATTATAATTTATGATTTTGTGTTTCAAACTTTATCATACCCGAGATGTTATAAAGAAGAACGCACAGTAAAAAAAAATCATATGTAAATAGTTGGTTTGGGCTGCTCATTCTTAAGGATTACATGCTAAATAATTGTACCGCTTTCAGCACCTAAAATCGGAAAGAATCATACCGCCAGGGAGGTTAAGACATGGATAAGCAAGTTTGGGGTGGAGGACTGGATTTAACCCAATAGAACACCTTTGGGATGGAGCAGAGCAGAGGCTGCGAGCCAGGCCTTCTTGTCCAACATCAGTGCCTGACCTCACAAAAGCACTTCGGGAAGAATGGTCAAACATTTCCATAGACACACTCCTAAATCTTCTGGACATCCTTCCCAGAGGAGTTGAAGCAGTTACAGCTGCAAAGGGTGGGCCAAACTCAATAATGACCCCTACGGACTAAGACTGAAATGCCATTAAAGTTTATGTTTGTGAAAAAGGTAGGCGTCCCAATACTTTAGACAATTAGTGTATGAACAGTGTATTTCAGCCAGTCAAAAACTTTGCACTGGGGGCTGAATGCTGCACCTTTGCCTTCCAGGATTTGAAATACAGGGTGACAATGCAGGAGAACAGTTTTAGGACAGTTGTTATCCCATACCAGGTGGTAGTACCTGAACAAAGACCTTCATGGCAGGATTCTTTTAACAGATGTATAGCCAAAGCTCTTTTAGCCATACTTCTCCTGTGGGTCACGGGAGTGCACTTAGTTCTGCACTCCTGTGATCTATATTCAGCCAACAGCAGCTGTCTGCCGACGCCAATCAGCAGGTCCAGGCTCTGCAAAAATCCTGACATCCACCCAGGTGCTGCTGAGAGCCTGAGCCAGCAGCTCCCGCCCCCTTCAAGCAGACAGCAGCGCGGCGCGATTAGCTCCCACTGCTGTCAAAGTCAGTCAGCCAACCAGGAGAGAGAGGGGAGGGGCTGGGTCACGGATGCGTGTCTGAATGGACACAGGGAGCTGTGACTCGGCTCGGGTGCCCCCATAGCAAGCTGTTTGCTGTGGGGGCACTCAACAGGAGAAAGGGGCCAGGAGCACAGAAGAGGGACCCGAGAAGAGGAGGATCCGGGCCACTCTGTGCACAACCAACTGCATAGAGCAGGTAAGTATAACATGTTTATTATTATTACCGTTCTAATAGGAGCGACTCAAGTCGCTCCGACTTAGAAAATAGTTCCTGTACTAATTCGGGGCGACATCGGAGCGACTTGCATTGACATTCATTATATGAAGTCTGTGCAAGTCGCGCCAAAGTGACGGTGCACGCAACTTCACAGGTTGCTCCCGAAGTCGTGCCGCGGTAGTGTGAACCGACACTTAACCCTCCTCTTATGTTAGAATTCCGTTACTATCCATGATGTTAGGGTCAGTTTTGACCCGTGTTTTAAATCAGCCATAAAATACCCTCTGAATAATTATTTATCATAAAATTTGTTTCTTACCTCTTGGTTACCTTGTTAGGCTTCTTTATCCTTGAAAAGATTGGTTTTAATATTTTTGGTGTGACCCCTAGACCTTTCTTTTGATAGCATACCTCTCATTGTCAAATTGAAAAAATGGTAAAATAAAGTCAGCAACTCTGAAATGAATTTGTCCTATGTTTCTTCACTTTATTTAGAGAAGCAGACAAGCAGGAAAAGAGATAGGCCCCTCCCTAACTACAGCTCACAGGGTTGAGAGGGGATTGGCTGTCACTGTTACTAAGCAGAGAGAGTGTTTATGATTTCAGTTTTGGCACTTATTAGTGTCCTAAAATCCTATATTATAACTGGGTCAGAATTGACCCTAACACCATGAACGTCTTAATTTTCACCACAGTATTTTATAATTTAGTGAAAAGGATTATTTTTCTATTACAATGTTTAAATAGAGGTTCCTGACAAAGTAAAAAAATCTTGATGCAATAAACAAATTTATGTGATACTTATAGACATTCAAAACCTGAAAACGGGTCAGTTTTGACCCTAACACAAGAGGAGGGTTAAGGCTGGCCATACATTATACAATATTGTTGTACAGTTTTCCTTTCTATTTCCAAAACCATATAATATGAGGTCAAACCTAAACACTTTCAATTTGTATACAATCAGGCAGGCCCTTGAACCACACAGTTGAAGGTAAATCTAAAGGAAAATGGATAAGAAAATTGTATAATGTAGGGCCAGCTTTGATGATAAAACATAGAAGCTGATTGGTTATTATGCACGGCTACACCAGATTCTGTGTACACCAGTTTTAGTAAATCTCCCCCTGTATGTCTTCTTCAAGGCGAATACCCACTGAATCGCTAGGGAAACTGAAAAATTAGATGCATACTTGCACGTGATTGGAGGAACGAAGTGAAAACCGCTTCATCTCGATCACTAAGCTAAATTAACTTTCACTTTGAAAACTTACCATTCCTAACCCCAATGTATTTTCTGGAGTCCATGTTTTCTCTGTGCAATCAAATGCATAACAAAACATCTCTTATGTTGTAAGAAAATTTGAAGATTCAATAAAAACTCTATCTGGAGAATTTTATACAACCCATACAAATTTAAGGCCAGGCCCCGTTCACTACAGTTCGTAAAGAGCTCATCTCTGAAGTCTCAAAACGCCCAAAAAGCAAAATCCCATTCATTTCAATGGCCCTTGTTCACATATGAGTGTTTTGTCACCTGAAGCAAAACGCCTGAAGCTCAAAAAAGTACAGCTTCTGTTTTGGCAGATTACAAGCGTTTTTGTTAGATGCCAACGCCTGCCTCCAAACACCTGAAGAAAACGCCTGAAAAACGCCATAAAAAAACGCCTGAAAACGATACGCTCAGGTGTGAATAGAGCCTCATTGTCTACAATTTCTAATTGCGCTTTGGACAGGGGGAAGATCTTGAGGCTGATGTTTTCTTTGAAATGTATATATGGCAGAAATGTTATAATATTGCTTTTCTTTCAGGCATTTTCACTTTAATATCATTATTTTACTGTGGAATTGGCAGCATAAAGAAAAACTGTGCAGCAGTGTGTGACCAGACAGATGGCTTCTGTAATCCTACAATGGCTTATGTATGTTTATTTTGGTGTCCAGGAGACTGGAAATGTTTTTTTTCCTAGGGCAAAGATTGGAGTGCCACATAAAAAGTATATTAGAATGTATCTAAAAGTAAAGCATGTCCCAGAATTCAATGTTGCAGCGATTTCCGCCTGCCGAATCGCGGTAGAATAGATGCCCGTGATTTGCAATGGCACCCCAAACGCTGTGCAATGTTGCCACGATTTCCGCCTGCCGAATCGCGGTAAAATCACGCAAACAGAATAGCGGGATGCATGACGCATAAAAGACATTTACCCTATGCCTATTCATTAGCTTTGCTTAAGGCTACGTTCACATGTGGGCGTAGCGGATCCGGAAATCATTTTATATATCATTTTATATTTCTTGTCACTGGGACTATAATTTCACTTATCTTCAGCTACCGAGCAAACTTTCGGACTTATACACCAGGAACCACTTGACAATTCTACAATCTGTTAAATCAGACCTACAATTATGGTCTAAGGGACCCTTCTCTTGGTTTGGCAGGGTCGCAATAGTGAAGATGAATATTCTTCCCCGTCTACTATACATTCTACATGCCCTCCCCATCCATGTTCCTCCGGCCTTCTTTAAATCCTACCAGCATATCTGTTCAGACTTTGTATGGCGGTCCCAAAGGTCGAGAATACGGTGGGACACGCTCACTCGCTCCAAAGCGGAAGGGGGGGTTGGCATGCCGCATCTGCTGAAATATCACTGGGCCTGTCACCTTACCCGGATAATTGATTGGCACGCTCATGCTGGCTCTAAGGACTGGGTATCCTTAGAGTCTGCGGTATCTACCATCCCCGCGCATCATCTCCCGTGGGTGACGCCGGCCAAGACTCCACGCTCAATTCTGGCTCACCCCGTTACGGGTGCAACCCTGCGCCTTTTCCATACGATACGCCGCAAATTGGATCTTTCTCCGAAACTTAGCCCACTACTGCCCCTGAGTGCGTCCCCGGAATTCACTCCTGATCTCCCTTTCGTCCCACCCACAGGACCCACCGGAGACATGCCCTTTCAAGCGCGTCACTTTTTTGTCGACTCTCGCCCTCTTACACATCAAGCCCTTCGCCTCAAATACCCGTCTGTTGACATCCCGTTCTACAGTTTTTTACAGGTTAGACACTTCCTACACAGCGCACAATCGGTGGCGGATTGGACCCGCTCCCTTACCTCCTTCGAACGGCTCTGTGAGGCGCCGGGGCCACACCGTCATCTGATATCCATACTATACACCATGCTTTTTCCGGCTGCCCACGCACACACTGAGGCACTTAGGTCCAGATGGGGGAGAGACCTTGGCAAAGACTTCTCTGAGGACGACTGGACGAGAATCTATTGCCACATGCACAAGGGTTCTCTGAATGTTCTTGCCCAAGAAACTGGCTACAAACTCTATGCTAAGTGGTACAGAACTCCTGAATTATTGCACAAGTTCTCAGCAGCTAACTCTCCCACGTGTTGGAGATGCGGCCTACACCCGGGCTCTCTTTTGCATGTCTGGTGGGATTGCCCTGTCGTCCAGCCGTTCTGGAGAGAGGTACACTCTCTGATTCCCCGAATCACCACCTACACTCCCGACTTTACTCCGGCACAATACTTGCTCCATCACACGTCCATACCCTATTCCAGTTACAAAAAATCCCTCACACTACACCTCATCAATGCAGCTAGGATGTGCGTGCCCTGTCATTGGCGCTCTACTTCTCCCCCCACAGTTGCGGAATGGCTGAAGAGGGTTCAGAGGGTAGCAGAAATGGAAGACACTATTGCGCAGGCTAAGGATACCCACCACAAATTTTACACGACCTGGGCTTCCTGGACACACTTTACAACTCTTCCTGAATTCCAGAGACTGACCACTACATCCTAGATGCTAGCTAAATTCTACCGGACGTGGGATGCTTCGGCCACTGATTACACTTAGTTGATCGAGTCCCTCTCACGAATACCACGGGCCTCATGCCCCCCATCTGTTTATTTCTCTCCTTATTCTCCCTTTACCCTCTTTCTTCCTGTCTAACGTCCTCTCCTCATGTCTTTTCCTCGACCCTCCTACCCACTCCTTCCTCTCCCTCCCCCCCCCCCACACCCGGATGCTCCTCTGCTCCCCCCAAGCCGCAGACCCGACTCCGCCCACGGGCCGGAACACTCACCTCCACTGGCCCCTTATGTGGGTTTCTTCGGAATTACCCACCCCGAGACGGCATGTACGCTTTTGATGGGTGCCCCCCATGCCCGGATACAGCATGTTCCCCCTTGGGGGTGTCCGGACACGTGGGGGCAACCACCACTGCCCTTGGAGGAGCCTTATCCGTCGCACGCCCAGTCATGGTGGAGGTCGCCATGGGTTTTTCTTCTGTTGTTGTTTTTGTTTATGTGTTATCCCCATGGCCCGGCACCAAGAGTATGGGGACCAAGATTGTCCTCACTTTACTGACCGGTCTACATTGCCTGACTTGTGCTGATCTTGTACATTCCTGTACTTCACTGTATGATTAAGACGAGGTCTGTTTACTCAACCTTATTCACGGTGCATACTGTTGCTGTTTAACTAGCTTTTCTTTTTGATGCACTATGTATTTCTTAAAAAGGATGTTCACTTGTTATGTCATACCATTTTACCTCAATAAAATGTTTTAAAAAAAAAAAAAAAATAATAATTTCACTTATCCACAAGAATAAGGCACGTTTTATTTGGACTGTTTATTTTTATTCATATATATTTTATATTTTTGGCCACATATGTATAAGGATTTGCACTGTCTATAGCGCTGTGTTTTATTTGTATATACAGTATATATCATTTTGAAAAGTGATGAGCAGCAGCAGCAGTACACAATTTATGTGAATATAATTTTTTGCCTAGCGCAGGGTGGGTTTAGAGTCATTAACCACATTATTTTCGAATTATACTTACCTAGGCGGATGCAGCATCGGTCTGGTGCTGCATCTGTCCCCTGGTGCCTCTAAACTGAGAACCGAGTGTTTAAACACTGCAGATCGCTCCATTCTCCTCGCTCCCTGGAGATCTGGGCTGTGGAAGCGGAGAAGCGGCCAGCTCAGGCTCTCAGCAGCTCGCTAAAAGGCTGAGCTGGGAGCCAGTCCAGGCATGTGGATGGATCCCGACTCCATGGTCGTGCTGATGCCCGAGCCTGGACCAGCTCTGTGACATCAGCAGAGAGTGGACTTTAGCATGCTCTCTACTGAAAATGGGTCACTGGAGTGGAGTTCGTTCTCCTCGCTCACTGGAGCGCTGGGCTTTGGAGGCGCAGGAGCGGCCGGTTCAGGCTCTTAGCGGCTTGCTGAGAGGCTGAGCTGGGAGCCGGTCCAGGCATGCGGGTGGATCCTGACTCCATGGTCATGCTGACGCCCAAGCCTGGACTGGCTCTGTGACAACTTCAGCCCACTCTCTGCGTGAGAGCGAACTGCACGCCTGTGAGCCACAGGAGAAGTACAGCCAAATGAGCTTTGATTGTACTTCTGCTTTAAATGGGCAAGCAACTTTGGGGGTATTTGCTAAAACTGTAGCACAATGGTAGCCAATCAGCTTCTAACTTCAGCCTGTTCAATTAAGCTTTGACAATAAAACATGGAAGCTGATTGGTTTCTATGAAGAACTGCATCAGGTTTTGCACGCTCCAGCTTTATTAAATCTTGCTCAGTGTCTCCTTAATGCCCAAATACCCATTAAAGAGAAACCAGAGCTTTCCCAAGATCTCAGTGCCAAAAAGCTAGTTTATTATTTGACAGTTCTTCATTTCTTAAAGTGGTTGTTAAGCCACTTGCATGACTTTCTATAATCCTCGTTGTCTCCTAAGCCTGTGTACCTCTGTCTCTGTGTTGTATAAAAAAAATGCTGTGACTACCTGATTTCAGTGTGCTGCTTGGTGATCATGTGACCGGCCAGCTCTCTCCTCTCCCCATCTGACAGCTGCAGGGGGCAGGGCCGAGATTCCCCTGCTGACATCACGCAGGAGGAGGGGCGAGAAAGAGAGCCGGCTGGTCACGTGATTGCTTAGCAATACACTGAAATCAGGTATTCACAGCATTTTTTTTTTTATAAAACACAGAGACAGAGGCACACAGGTTTAGGAGACAAAGAGGATTAAAGAATACATTAACAGTTATTTCAGCAGCAGGAGGGGCGGGCAGGCTGTGACACGGAGCTGACAGGCAGGGAGGGGAGGAGGACACAGTTAGCACAGAGGAGAGCTGCGAAAGACGGAGGCACGTACACTGACCACGGTGTCAGGGCTCAGCAGCCATGATACACTGTGGTCAGTGTACAGAGGGGAGGGCAGAAACTGGCAGGATCAGCCAGGATTTTTAGGTGATAGAGAGGGCCAAATGACGCAGCACAAGCACTGTGTTGTATAACATGTTTTAAGAGAACAAGATCATTTTTTTTTTTTTTTTTTTTTAGGGTAACAAACACTTTGAATTACAGGGAGAACCATGGGAAGGGTGGCATTTTGGATCAGTCTGGTATACCAATTGCAACAAGAACTGGCAACTAAGGATTATTCTATCTACAAATCTAAATGCAATTAAGTTATTTATTGTATTAATTGGGTATGGTGCAGAACTAGCAAAACTGTCAGTCTTAGTGCAGCAGGATATTGAATGGGCCCAGACCCAAAAGCGGAACTTCACCTTCACCTCCTCAATACCCCCCCCCCCTCCTCAGCCTGTACTGGAAGTTTTTTTCAGGGAGCGGGTACCTAGTTTGGACAGGGCGATCTAAATTAAGTTAACCCCCCTCCCTGCCCGCAATATCCTAGGACACATCCCAGGTGGTTGTGGGTCATTGAGAAAGTGCAGCACTATTTGAGCATGCACAGTGGGAAGCTGGCTGTGAAGCACCGGCTGGCTTCCCACATCCAAGATTCCAAGATGCTGGGGACTCAAAGACTAGCAAAGAACCAGCCCAGGTGAGGACAGTGCTGGAGTGAAGTTCCTCCTTAAAAAGCCATCAGTTAATAATGCAATTATGGTGCAGAGAGCTTTGAAACACTGAAGAAACACAGAGTGGGAACCAAATGAGGTCATTTTAACTTAGTCAGACTAATCGCTTAGCCATTGGAAGTCTATGAAGCTATGTAACTAAATACAATGTCCACTATGTAGCTAAAATGCGGTATTGTTTATTGGTACCTGATATCTAATCATGGTACCAAGGTTACAAAAATCATTAGTAATTTCACATAGGAGAGAGCATGTTTCAGAGAAAGGGCCCACTCCACAGAGACTACAGGATCAATTAGAATGCAAAAAAACAAAAATCCCTTTTAAAGTAGAACTAAACTCTCCTATCCTTTACATCCAAGGAAGCTGCCATCTTTGGCTCTGTTTGATCTGCAGTTGCCATGGGGCTGCATATGTGATAAGTTATGACACCAACCATTTGATGGCTTGATAGTTTAATTGAGAGCCCAAGCAACTATGACAGTTACCATTCTCACCATGCCTTGGATGCCTTTGGGAAACAGTTAAATTCATGGGTTTCACCCTTTAGCTGCCAGGTCTGTAAGTCATATGGACCTGACAGCGGGGGGGGGGGGTTGTTATACACAATCCAGTGGCTGTAGCCACAGGGATTGCATGTAAAACTGACAGGCAGGCCCCTGACCCTTTCTGACTGCCTCCATAGACCCCCATTGGAGCCCAGAAGGGACATGCAGGGTCTTTTAGTAATGAAGTCTGTCGCCATTTCATGGGCACACACAAATTTAAGGTTTGACATGTTGGGTATCTATCTACTTGGTGTAACTCCATCTTTTATATTTGGGTAGTTTATTGCATTTGTTTGCCCTAACATTCACTTTAGTGTGTTTCTTGTTGAAGTTTTGTGATTCTTAGACCTTTTATATCAAGTGACATAAAAAATTGGAACTAGCACTATTTTATTCTCTAGGGTCCCTGCTTTCAGAAAATATACAATGTTTGGATGTTTTATGTAATCTTTGGGCCAAAAACAAAAGATTTTTTAAACATGTGTGGAAAAAATACAAAAATGGCTCTGGCAGCAAAAGGGTTTCTTCTACTTCAAGGTGAGTTGTGTAACTGCCATCAGGTCCTCTGTAAAGGGCAGCACATAGCAGGCTACAAAAACAGGCCAACAATGTAGAACAGCTTAATTTGACACCTACTCAACATTACTAGGACTTAGTACTCATTGGCCTGGTACTTGTTGAAGATAAGGAGACCATTATCTCAGCAATTTTGCTTCCTGAATAAGCAGTGAACAATAATGTTTTCCTGTGCTGTAATCGTGCCAAAGTAAGAAAGTCCATTCAATTAACCTTAGTTTGAAAACGATATACTTCTTTGCAGCAAGAGTGGAATAGGGTGTGTTGAGAGTCTCCCGTGTATGCGCAAAGCAGTGCACAACAGCTTTGTCAGGATCAAAAACAGTAAGGAAGCCTACATTCAGTGATGCAATTTCATGGACTAGTTTTCAGTTTAACTTTTTTTTACAAATTATTACTGAGAAAGGGTTAGTACTCAGTTTAGGGTGGGGTGCCTCAAATAGGAGATTTAGAGCAGTGGTCGTCAACCTTTCTGACATCAAGGACTACTAAACTCACAAAGTTGAATCCCATAGGACCACTAACATGAATTTTACATGCCCTATACACACAATGCTACAGCTCTCTGCCGCCTTCCCCCTGGATCACAATGCTACCTTTTACACACAATGCTCCGGTTCAAGTATTAATGAGCACTGACAGTATTGACTGTCCAAGCACATTGAGAACAAAACTGGAAGCAACATTGGGCAGTATACATGGTAATTTGCGGCAGAACCCCTGGGGACCACCAACATTTTCTCATGGACCATTAGTGGTCCACAGACCGCTGGTTTAGAACAATATTTTGCTTTCTAATGCACAATCCTTGCCCAAGGGCTTGTGTCAATGGACAAATACAGGATGTTCCATCTTACATTTGAGATAAGTTTGAGAGTTCCCTCACAGGTGCCTTTGACGTGCAGTTGTCCTCCTTTAAATCTGCATTTGTCCTCCTACTAAGCTACTAAGTTGCTTTTTACTTCCCATGGAGAAAGCAGCCCTGATGTGAACAGAAGTCTTTGTACACAATCCCTTAGTCTGGTTTCTCCATAGGAAAGTAGTAAAGAAAATGCGATAGTCCAGGACCAGCTTAATGGTTTGCTTTGTCATTGATACAAAGCAGGTAAAGTTTTTCTACAGAATATAATAAGCATTTCTTCAAGCTCCTCCAAGTCAAATGCTTGTTTAGTCTAGGAAATGAGGATGAAGGACTAAATGCTTATCTTACATGTCGATCCAGCAGGGTCCCTACAGCGATGTGACCAGTCCCCTGCAGCCTGCACTGTAAGCTGTGACGGGCTGCAGTCACACTCTAGTCTCCTCGGCAAACAATAAAAGTTTATGTCCCTGTATTGTACATGATGGCTCCACCCAAAGAATAAAGCTGTGGGCAGAGGAGGAGAGCGGCGGTTGGAGGGTGTATGTAAGTAATAGAACCTCTTCAACTCTCCCCTAGACATGTGCGTTGGGGGCTCATTGCAAGGGCAGATTTTTTTTTTATGTGAGTGGAATTAAAAATTAGCAAACGCATTAACATATAAACATACATAGTTTTATATATGCCTGACATGACACTAAAAGTACTCAAAACTACAATGTGAAATCTGCTACTATAGCTATGTAGAAACAATTTTTAATACACACTAATAACTTACTTGCAATGCTTCTTTAGTTCCAAAGACTTTGGCATAGTATTCACATATTCTTTTCTTTCTATACACAGTGAAAAGCAAAAAAAATTGTATATTTTACTTACAAAATACAGTGTAAACACAAATAATTGTTACCCAATTACAAAGGATTGGATACTAGGCAAGTAAAATAGTAAAGCAATTATTTGGACTTGAACACAAGCAGGGCGCAGTCTTGGATACGTACCAATGTGCCAATATTAAAACAGGCATTGACATACTTTGCTTACACTGAGACATATTTTATAAAACAACAGTATAAATTAGCTTACTACTGTAAGTGTTGGAGGTTTTCAACCGGTAGTACTGTATATGTACCCGAGGTGTGGTTATGGCACATTTAAGGGTTAAACATTGTAAAATTTGATTACAATGTAGTACAGCTGCACGATTCTGGATAAAATGAGAAACACAATTTTTTTGCTTAGAATAAAGATCAGGATTCTCTCACGATTTTCCGCGTAATATCATCTTTCACATTATACAAAAAAATTGGGCCAACTTTACTGTTTAGTTTTTTTTTTAATTCATTAAAGTATATTGTTTCCCAAAAAACTGTGTTTGAAAGACCACTGCACAAATACAGTGTGACATAAAAGATTGCAACGATAGCCATTTTATTCTCTAGGGTCTCTGCTAAAAAAAAAAAAAATATATATATATATATATATATATGTATATATATATATATATATATATATATATATATATATATATATATTTATATATATGTTTCTAAGTAATTTTCTAGCAAAAAAAATGGATTTTTGACTTACCGTAAAATCATTTTCTCTTAAGTTCATTGACGGACGCAGTTCTCTCTGATCCATATCAGTAGGGTTATACTGCAGGAGTAGGACACTTCCTGCATAGGATGTCAGTTTTGTATCAAAGCAGTGTCAGAAATTAACACCAACCCAACTCAAAATAGAGGGGTGGGTAATGCGTCCGTCAATGAACTTAAGAGAAAAGGATTTAATGGTAAGTCAAAAATCCAGTTTTCTCTATCGTTTATTGACAGATGCAGTTCTCTCTGATCCATATCAGTAGGGACGTCCCAAAGCAGTGCCATAAAATGAGGGGTGGGAACAGCAGAAAAGAACAAGTCCCCAAGGCTAAACATAGCCAACCAAGCAACATAGGACTCAGCAGAACAAAAGATGAGGCCCACCCCGTCCACAATGAAAGTCCATACCCTTATTAGCCTGTGGAAGAAAGGCACTCTTCCCCCCGTGAGACCCTTGTATAATGTCATACAGGGCAGCACCAAACAGGCGATCCCCCTGAAGGGGGAGATCCGTTAAGGCCTTCTTAGAAGTATGATCCACAGACCAACACGTCAGCCAAGTATACGCTGGATACACACCGCCGAAACCGACAGGTGACCCGATAAAAGAAGCCGTGTCCAGCACGGCATCCCAAACAAATTGCAGCCCCTGCGCCAGCTGGTCCAACAGCTCCCCCAGGGCAGGAGGGACTTGTCCCTCACCAAGTCACGGGGTTGGAACTCAGCCCATCAGGCAGAGTCTGTGTGGCAAGGGCAATGAACAATGTTCCCAGTGCAGACACCGCCAGAGAGTACAGATCGCAGGCCACAGCCCGCGCCATCCTATCCCCCAAGTCCTAAAAAGGCGGGGATTCCTCCACCGGAAAAACGGTAGCCTATTCAACCTAGAGACCGTACGTCCACCATAGGCGGAACAGTCCACTGTACCAGAGACTCCTCAAAAGGGTAACGTCTAGCAGCCGCTTAAATACCCAAGACGGTCCCATCCTATATGAGCATGCCAGCAAAATAAGCTGCTCCGAATGTCATGCGAGTGCCAGATGCTACCTGCGCCCCAGGTGCAAATGCAGCTGTGTCCTCCAAATTGCTGGGTGTCACGCACAACCAGTGCATCCACCAGCGCCTGTACCATGCGTGGCAGGGGAGGTAGAAATATTGTCCTCATTATCCGAGGAGACAGGGTGCGAGGTACCAGACCCGGCAGGGAGGCCTACGTCTGCGGCGGCTGAGTCAGATTTAGAATCCGAGATATCAGATGAGGCAGGGGTAGGTGGAGAAACATGTCAGCACACCTCCCACCTCCACCCGGACCCAAATGCTTCCCGAACCGCAGAAAATGCATTGATGGACAGTGGAGATCCAGAGGGCCCTGCAGCCTCCGTGAGGGGGTCAGGCGGGGGCACATGGCCTGCAAAATCCATACGGAACCTGAGGAACACGCCAGCAAAATTTGCAAATAATTAAAAAAATGACATTTTTTTTTTTGTAAGATGCGGCTCCACAGCTCTACAGCACCCCCGGAGGTCAGGCACATGCTAATTAACCCCCCCAAAGAGAGAGACTACCCTTAGTAACTCACTGTCTCCAGATAGCAATCGGATTTGGAGGGTCCCAGAAAAGGGATCCCAGGAAGCTGCCCGGGATCAAGGGAGGGGCTCCTCCACCAAAAGAACGCCTCCAGGCACTCCCACCGGCCTTTACAGCAAAAAATCCACTGCAACATGGGCGGAAATGGGTGTACCAAGATGGCCGCCGCCATAGAAGCAGGCAAGACTACAACAAAATGGCGGCCAGCACGGAAAACTGACCTCACAGGGAGACTCCCCGCCAGCCCTCCTACACCATCCAGCCCTAGAGGAACCGACCGAGGCCCCCCCCGCACGATCGACCAAGCGCAGCGAACGGCGCACCCCCCGGCACCCCATGTGGCCTGCCCACTAGGCCCAGTCCCCCACGTGGGGGGGGGGAGGAGGGGGGTCACAACAGGACAGAGGGAAACCAGGAGTGTGAGGGTCTGACCGTCCCAGGGTGGGGGCCCGCGTTCACCCCAAAATCCACCAGGGAAGGGGGGGGGGGGGAAAGTTTACTCACCATACCGTAAACACAGGCAGGAGCCATCTCCTGACAGGACCCCACGCCACCGGAGTAGGGGGCTGTCGGCCAAATAGGAACACTGCGACATAAGCCTAGACCCTGTCATATGCGTCCTGGCGAGACGTTTAACTCGCGGGGCCAGTCCCTGTCCAGTCGGACTATATCGCGGCCGACCCAGCGCAGAGCTAAGGCCTGCACGCGCTCGCTGGCCAGACTGGGGTGACCACTGGATATAGGGATCCAACCCGTTGCCCAGCCCGGCATAATTGCTTGAAGATCTCACAGGAAAAAAGTTCCGGAGAAAAAAAGACTAGCTAAAAAAAAATCTACATAAAAAAAAAAAAACTTTTACGCTAGGACCAAAGATCCCTGTAAGGAACTAAGTCCTTACTCCTGACTAGGCAGATTAAAACTGACATCCTATGCAGGAAGAGAGAGGATGTATTCTCCGGGACTGCCCATAGGCTTAGCCAGAACTTTTTTCTACCTAGTGTCCTACTCCTATAGGGGGCAGTATAACCCTACTGAAATGGGTCAGAGAGAACTGAGTCCATCAAACGATAGAGAAATATTAATTTTAACTTGTAAGCAACAAGTGTCAGAAAAAGGCTTATGCTGGCCATGCACTCAGTGCTCTTAATTGAGAAAAGAACACACTATACAGGGATATGCTATGTTCATAGTTAATGTCTGAGGTTTATAACCACTTAAACAGAAAGTAAGAGAAACTGTTTTTTTTTTTTTCAAAGTTTGATCCTTTTTTCTCCTTTATAGTAAAAACTAAAAAAAAAAACAGCAGTTATTAAATACCACCAAAAAGAAAGCTCTGTCTAAAATAAAGATCTAAATCTAATTTGGGTAGTGTTGCATGACAGAGGAATTGTCAGTCAAACTATCACAGCTCTGAACTAAAAAAAATGACCTGGTAATAAAGGTATATTACAGGCTGGTGCTCATGTGGTTAATCATTAAGTGGAACTACAGGCAACATAAAAACAATATTAGGCTAAAAAAATATACACAATCAGTTACTATAATGATACGCAGCAGTAAAGCCTAACTAGATTGCCTGGGGTTTTTATATGCTTTTTCTGGATATATTGTGTGTAGGAATGAGCTTAAGCGTATTTGGTTCCTGATCCGAATCCACATGAGCAAGACCACCATGAGGCTTTCATCTTTACTTGGCCAATCATAAGCCACAGAGACATTCACCTCCTTACAGCTGCACATATACACCTCCCTTGTATATATGCAGCTGGGGTGGGGGGAATGCCTCGCCCACATATGATTGGACCAGTAGAGTGACAGCTTCATGGCGGGCTTGTTCATGTGGGTTTGGAATAGGAACCGAACATGCCCAAGCGCATCCCTAATTCCTAAGTCCACTGTTCTATTACACCGTTTACTGCTCCACAGACACCATTCACTGCCCTGCTGACACTGTCTCCTGCCCTACTAACACTGTTCTTTGGCCTACTGACACTGTCCTTACACCATCCAGTGCCCTACTGACACTATCCACACACTGTCCATTGCCCTACTGACACTGTCCAGACACTGTCCACTGCCCTACTGACACTGTCCACACACTGTCCACTGCCCTACTGACATTGTTCATTGCTCCACTGACTGACACTGTTCACTTTTAAGGTCCAGTAAGTTTATATTTTTACAACAACATTTGTTTTATTATATTTTTTTAAGTTTTACTTACTATTTAGTTAGGCATTACTAGTTAAATTCCTAAACAAATATGTGCGTCAAACCCTGGTGATCTTTAATCACTTTCATGTTGTTCAGGTAGATCTCCACCATTCAAAGGTTCCCTAATCCTGCTCTGGACAGTGATATGTATATTTAATGGACTTTAGGTAAGAGACAAACTAATTGAAGCCCAACTCCAGCTAACACTTTTTTTTAACAGTTTTAAGCCATGTGAATAAAAAAAAGATTGCTGTAAGCATCCCAGTGTTATTTGCTTTATCCCAACTCCTGTAATTTTGGATTTTGGCCACCATAGTTCCACTTTAGGCTCTAGAGTCTAGACCAGGGGTCTTCAAACTATGGCCCCCCAGTTGTTCAGGAACAACAATTCCCATCATGCCTAGTCATGTCTGTAAATGTCAGAGTTCTACAATGCCTCATGGGATGTGTAGTTCCGCAACAGCTGGAGGGCCGTTAGTTTGAGGATCCCAGGTCTAGACTATCTCTCTGAATCTTATTTGGAAAGATCAGTGATCATCAGCTGCCCTGCTAATTTATATTAAAAGCTATATACAGTACAAGTCAGCCAAATATTTTACAGGACCAACTAAAATAATACTACCTCTCTTCCTTGGTAAGATTTGTCAATGCAGTGGCCCTCCTGGATAAAATAAAGCTGCAAAAAATAAAACAGACGATGAGAAAAAAATTATGCAATTAGTCTTCAAATTCAATCCAATCTAAAACCTTTGTATGCCTTTATGAAGCAAAAGTAATATATATGCAACTCAGCCCAGAAGATTGAGGATAGAGTGTGAGTACAGGATGCCATGAACCTACTCCCTGAGTATAGTGACCTGAACTCATAACGTTTTAATAAAAAGAACATCACAAATGTCATTTCATCAGCACTGTTGTTTACATCATCCAAGGTCAAGAAACCCCCAGAAAAGACCAAAGACCAAAAGGACCTAAAGCAAGTCCTGCTCCAAGCCAAAAAACATCAGCAAAGAAAAATACTGCTGGGAAGACAGAGTCCTGTGGGTAATTGGGCTTCAAAAAAATGGATTACTTTTTTGCATACTTTATAGCAGTGGTTTTTACCTTCTTCCAGGCAAGGCACCCTTTAGAATTGAACACAATCCCGGGGCACACCAATCTGAGGAGGTGCATCTTAGAGTACACGCTTTTTTGCGTGTTCCCCTCCTAGCACAACCCCACCAAATCCCCCCTCCTAGCACAACCCCACCACCCCAAACTCCTCAGTGTAAAAGGGCCCTAAGTGTAATGCTTGACTAAGATAGATAGATAGTAGCTGTTCTAGCTCTTGGTAGGACAGATAACCTTTTCTGTTTCAAGTATTTTATTGAATAATGCAAGTGAGTAACAACGTTTGACATACAGAATAATGCGAAGTAGTGTAAACAGAGCTCGGTAACAGAGCATGACCAATAACTGTAACTACAACAAATCGTGAGGGTTAGTAGACAAGGGCGGTAAAATGGGTGGTCACGAGAGAGTAGTGATTGGCATCGCCAACCCATCGGCACCCCATATAGGGAGCACACTGTGCCTAGGTGGGGAGGCGAAACCAACCAATTGTTATACTAAAAGGGAACAGTACCCAATTCTACCGTACCGTATGGGAAGAGGCAGGGGGATGAGAGGAACCTCACGGGTATCAACCAAACAGTAGAAACATGGGCTACAGTCAGCCAGAATGAGGGAATAAATCAAACAGATAACCTTTTCTTACCCCATGATGGCTGGGCAGGAACCATCAGGTTTGGTGTCATCTAGTGCAATCTCAACAGGAGTGTTTTCATCCTCAACGAACATGGCACCACAGTAATCTTAGAGGAAAGAATGCCATATATCAAAAAAACATTTATAGAAATGGATCACTTTTACCTTCTATAAGTGGTTAAACAGTAGAACATTAGCACAAACTCACTTGTTAAAATATGCAAATAGGGCACTTTAAAGCACATGAGGCATGCCTTTATTTTTAGGGAATGCCTGATAGTTTTTATTTTCTTTTGCTGATTCATTTAAATAACTGCTAAATATTTGGCTTATTATACCATGGCAAAATCAAAATGATATATTTTCTACTTCCCATCCATTTTTAACCACAATATAATGGTATACTAGAAACTTTAAAATGGTAAAAATTACCTATTTTTACTAACAGCTACCTGAGCATTCCCTACAAGAAAACTGTAACTTTGGTACACTTTGTTTTTTAAGGCATGCCCTCACCTTTCCAAAAGCAGCCTACCAGATCCAATACTTACCTTAGTCCCATTTCCAATGATCTTCACTGTGCGACCATGCATGGAGCCCCACAGCCTTTCCTCCAAAAGCATTCTCAGTACTCATGATAGTTTCCAGTTATCCTTTCTCCAGCCTTCTATAGGAATTTAACTGGGATGCAGCGCACATGCGCACAAATAAGAGGACATGGCAGGATGCTTCTAGAACAAAGTCTGTGTGGCTCCTGGCAGAGCTGCACAGTCTAGTTTGCTGAAATGGGGTTGAAGCTAAGTATTGGACAATGTGGGATGCTCTTTGAGTGGAGTGGGGCATACTTTAATGGACAACTTGTAATAAAGGTACAGTTGACATTTAAAGCAATACTTCAGGTTAAAAGCCAAGAGTTGAAAGAGAGATATATGTGAACTGTTTTACTTTATTCTAAAAGCTAGAAATACATTTGGGCAGTTGCCATTTTTGTTTAGCTTGCTGGAATTGACAAGAGGACTTTTTGGACACCTTTATCTGCCATTTGGAAATCCAAATATATCCCTGTGCCTTTAGGGAGGAATGGGCTGTCTTCAAGCATATCTGCCCATAATTTATTCATTGCTATATATGCTCCAACATGGAGGCACTCAAAGACTTGACTTGATGAGGCAGTGCAGCTTCATCATATATTTACAAATATTGTGCAACTGAGTCCCCGTTCACATTAGGTCGCTCCGACTTCCGGGGTGACCTGTGAAGTCGCGTGCACCGCGAATTCAGCGCGACTTGCACGGATTTTATATAATGAATGTCTATGCAAGTCGCTCTGAAGTAGTACAGGACCCTTTTTCTATGTCGGAGCGACTTGTGTCACTCCTATTAGAACCGGTCCTGTACTACTCAATGGACCCGATGGTGCGCGACTTGCCAGGCTGACCAAGTCGCCTGGCAAGTCGTAATAGTGTGAACCGGCTCTAAAACCTCTGTTTTTAATGCAAGTTGTTAGAGAGTGCAATTTATTTTTGCTGGCTAGCTGGAAAGTGTGCTGGGAAAAACATTTTATTTTCTATTATCTTAGATTGTAAGCTCTAACAAACAGGGCCCTCTGATTCCTACTGTATTAAATTGTATTCTAATTGTACTGTCTGCCCTTATGTTCTAAAGCTCTACGTAAACTGTTGACGCTATATAACACCTGTATTATAATAATAATAATGATGTTTGCTATGTGCAAAGCGCCTTTTCAGGACCTGGATCTGAACCCAAAACCTCTACTGCATCTGGCAGTAGATCTTCTTCCTGAGCCACCTGAGAGGCTGGACAGCTCCCTGCCTGATCACTTAGACAAACATACTTTCTATCTTGTTTCTGGTGAACCAAGAACCCTTGCTCCTCCCATTAACTTCCTCTTTAAACCATGCCTTTGCATTTCCTGTTTGCCAGATTACTGTGCTCTTCTCCAGCCAATATCTTGCTCGTTATGCTCCTGCTGCTGTCTATACCGTATTACTATTTGTAACCGACCTTTGGCTTGTCCCCTGACTACGCTTCCACTTGATCTCAAGCTGCAACCACGAGTTACCGACCTTTGGCTTGTTCCTCGACTAGGCTTCCACTTGATCTCAACCTGCAACCACTTATTATTGACTTTTGGCTTGTTTACCAACTATGCTTCTGCTTGATCCCTACATGCTACAGCACCCTGGCTTGCCCATCTCCTGGTGGGGCAATGCTGAGGGCAGCGAGCTGGCACTAGCATGCAGCTCCACCATCAGAAGCTCTGGTGAAGTCCAGTTAGTGCTTAGACCTAACACCTTGGGTGAGCCCACGTCACCTGCCAGGAAAATCTGCTCATGGATTTATCCTGCTGGATCCTTCCACCGCTATAGCCACTGGACTTCAAGCAAAACTCCTGATCGTGACATCCCTCCAAGTGCACCTTATTCCAAATATTAGTTATAGGTTGGGGCGATTGTCATTTTGTTTAGAACAGTTTTATCTTCTAAAATATTTGTAACTCAGGCAGTCTTGCATTTCAGGAACCCCACATCAGACAGCACAGTCACATGTGTGTCCTCCTTACAGTCTGCACTGTAGTTACACAATACCATCTCTGTGGCTTCTGGACGCAAGACATTGATTGAGTCATCACAATATTCTGCTTGCAATAGGCATATTTATAATAATAAAATTACAGCACTGTGCTAAGCAGTAGAGACACTATTGGCTCAGAGTGCAGCGGATTACAAGAGATTGATAACAAGACCAATTTAGATGTTTGTGCTAGCTGAATGTTAAACATGTTTCATTTTTTGTTTTTTATGATGATACGGACAGATTAAATGTTGTTTAGATTTCAGCTTTTAAGACTTTTTAAATCTAAATCTATAAAACCGAATATAAACTAATGTTAGAAAAAATATTCTTGCCTTTAGCTAACCCAAAACTAGACTTTTTAATTGACTGTTTACCCATTTTTCTCCAAAATGCTTCCTTGTAGTACATCATGGTTTTTATAACAGATCCCATGGGAAGTCTCTGTATTAACTGATTTCTAGTGGCTGGCAACTCTGGATTGAAATGGATTTTGGTTGTTAGAACTGGTGGTATAGCACTGATAACATACTTGGCCTGAAAGAAAGCAAACATAAAAAACAACTATATTAGCATTTGCTATTAAATGCTATACTTAAAAGTATATATGCATCATTTTTAAATTATGCTTTCATAAATATAATAACTATTTCTGATGTATATTATGCTCTTATAATATGCACATTATCAAGCATAAACATTAAGTATATCTTTCATTTAGTAGTAACACTGCAAAGAAACAAGGTTAAAAAAAAAATGATGTTTAAGGGGCTTATTTAAAGAGCAGAGCAGATACCCTTGCATGATACTGCAGTGTTTTCTCTATACTGTGGCCTGCATCGTTCACATCATTCATAAAATGAAGGCCATGGCATGGAGTCTGTGGTGCATCAATGGACTTCTCTCTGCCTAAGGCTGCAGTGATTGGAGGAGAGACAGGCCACATGACTTTGACAGGTTATGTGACTGAAGACTCCTAACTTTCTTCACTCATTTGTTTGAACAGAGCTCCATTTAGTTTGAAATCCAAGTGGAGCACAATGCACATTTGTAAAGCACAATGCCGTGCTTCATAATTGTCTTTTTTTTACTAAAAATTTATTAAGGTTTTTAAAGCGGAGTTTCACCCTAGAAATTTTTTTTAGATAGAAATACCCCCGGGACAGTCAGGGCTAGTGCATTTAAGCAACAATAGCCTCTGAACTGTCCCCTGTTTCACTTACCTTTTAGAAGAAATACTTACCTTGAAAATGTCTTGTCCAGCGCTGCCATCTCAGGTGTGGGCAGCTGAAGCCAGAGCCTCCTCTTCGGTGTCCTCTTCGGTGACGTCGGAGTCCTATAATGCCCTGCTCGTCACTTCCGGAGCAGGCGCGTCATCCCTGCACAGCTTCTGGGCATGCCCAGAAGCTGTTCAGCAGGGAATGATAGGCCTGCACCGGAAGTGACGAGCAGGGCATTATAGGACTCCGACGTCACCGAAGAGGACACCGAAGAGGATGCTCTGGCTTCAGCTGCCCACACAGGTTAAGCAAAAAAATCAAATGTAGTTAAAAGGTAACAGGACCATAAGGCAGAGATCAGAAGCCCGTTAAACAAGAAAAATGTTATTTATTGACTAGGTAGTAGCCCTGACCAGAAGGGCCTGCTCCTCACCGGTGGAAATGATCACATTTGAAGAAAGAGGAGGGGAACTGCATGAGAAGGCATGAGAAGGCTAGAGAGCAAGTAAGAGAAAAAAAAAAGGGGGGGGGCATGATAAGAGAAAGGAAAAGTGGTTCATAAGTTTGAGGAGGATAGGACATTAGGAAGGGGAGCAAGGGAGAGGAGTGAGACTAGGACAAGAGGATGAGGGGTAAGGTGAAGGAAAACCAGGACCATAGGATGAAGAAGGGAAAGTTTTGCGCAGGGTCCAAGACTATCCGTAACATAATGAGTCACCAGAGGCTCAGTAAGCCTAAGAGTAGGGTGTGGTCAAGGTTCAGGCATCATTATAAGATATCTACAGGTGCCAAACTAAATGTGTGGTTTTTCATTGGCATCAGCAAGTTTGTGGTAAGACCATACCCCCGGATTTCTAGATAGGGCCCTTAGTATACAGTATATCTGAAGTTAGGAAAGTTGAATTCTTTCTAGGGTGAGTTACTAGGATTATTCCTGAAAGAGAGCTGGATCTGTTTTCTGATTTAGTATTTACTCTTTACAGTGCCTTGAAAAAGTATTCATACCCCTTTAAATTTTTCACATTTTGTCATGTTACAATCAAAAACGTACATATATATTATTGGGATTTTATGTGATAGACCAAAACAAAATTGTGAAGTGGAAGGAAAATGATAAATGGTTTTAATTTTTTGTTTACAAATAAATATCTGATACCTCTAACTAAAATCTAATGGAATCAATTTCCTTCAGAAGTCACTTAATTAGTAAATAGAATCCACCTGTGTGCAATTTAATCTCAGTATAAATACAGCTGTTCTGTGAAGCTCTCAGAGGTTTGTTAGAGAACTTTAGTGAACAAACAGCATCATGAAGGCCAAGGAACACACCAGACAGGTCAGGGATAAAGTTGTGGAGAAGTTTAAAGCAGGGTTCGGTTATAAAAAAAATATCTCAAGCTTTGAACATCTCACTGTTGCGAAAATGGAAAGAATATGGCACAACTGCAAACCCACCAAGACATGGCCGTCCACCTAAACTGATAGGCTGGGCAAGGAGAGCATTAATCAGGGGAGCAGCCAAGAGGCCCATGGTAATTCTGGACATCCACAGCTCAGGTGGGAGAATCTGTCCACAGGACAACTATTAGATGTGCACTCCATAAATCAGGTCTTTATGGAAAAGTGGCAAGAATAAAGCTATTGTTGAAAGAAAGCTATAAGAAGTCCCATGTGCAGTTTGTGAGGAGGCATGTGGGGGACACAGCAAACATGTGGAAGAAGTTGCTCTGGTCAGATGAGATCAAAATTGAACTTTTTGGCCTAAAAGCAAAATGCTACGTGTGGCGGAAAACTAACACTGCACAATACCCTGAACACACCATCCCCACTGTGAAACATGGTGGTTGCTGCATCATGTTGTGGGGATGCTTTTCTTAAGCAGGGACAGGGAAGCTGGTCCGAGTTGATGGGAAGATAGAGCCAAATACAGGGCAATCTTGGAAGAAAACCTGTTAGAGTCTGCAAAAGACTTGAGACTGGGGCAGAGGTTCATCTTCCATCAGGACAACAACCCTAAACATACACTCAGAGCTACAATAGAATAGTTTAGATCAAAGCATATTCATGTGTTAGAATGGCCCAGTCAAAGTCCAGACCTAAATCCAATTGAGAATCTGTAGTAAGACTTGAAAATTGCTGTTCATGGATGCTCTCAATCCAATCTAAAAGAGCTTGAGCTATTTTGCAAAGAAGAATGAGCAAAAAATGTCACTCTCTAGATGTGCAAAGCTGGTAGAGACATACCCAAAAAGACTTGCAGTTGTAATTGCAGCAAAAGGTGATTCTACAAAGTATTGACCCAGGGGGGCTGAATATAAATGCACACCACACTTTTCAGATATTTTCTAAAAATATTTTTAAAACAATTTATCATTTTCCTTCCACTTCACAATCGTGTGCCATTTTGTGTTGCTCTATCATATAAATTCCCAATAAAATACATTTACATTTTTGGTTGTAACATGAAAAAATGTGGAAAATTTCAAGGGGAATGAAAACATTTTTTAAGGCACTGTAGCCTGTTTATTCTTCAAAAGATCCCCAAACCCACCAACTAATTGTTTAGCAAGGCCAAGTTAAATTGTATAGATTAAAAATGTATAGTGATAATTATGCGAGACACTTCCATCTTTGATGAATCAAGCAACATTATCACATGTAGAGATATTCTTGATATGCCACTTTTGAAACTACTGCTTGATGGATCAGGAGCTTAGACTATTACAAATGAAAGAGACACTTTATTAATATATTAAACCCTCACCACAGCTATTAAGCAACTCCACATTTTAAATTGTGCTTAATCTACTGTACATGACTAGATACACAACCTTGTAAACTTCCCCTTACACAGTACAACATCCTCAATTACAGTACTTCCCATTCTCTCATACCACAAAAGACTGAACACAGGTTACTGGGAATTTTAGTCTATCCATGGTTGAATGCATTGAATGGTACATTACTGCACTGCTGTACTTCTGGTTCTAAACTACTTGCACATGGATCACTTACAAAATCCACAAACCAAGACCTTTCAATCTGCAGAAACCTTATTTATTTCAACATAAGGACTTATGCACAATGGACATTTTTTTTCCCTCCACTGGACGTTTTTTTTTCATCCTCTGGCCGCCATGCTCCAGAGGGAGGAAAAAGCAGCTTTAAAAACATGCTTAAGTTTTGTAACCGAGGTTAGGAGTGTCAAGCACTTGGGCATTCATTCAGTCCATTGGCCAGATTCTGGTCAATGGAATGCAATGGAATGAACGCCATGGACACATAGGCTAACATAGAGCATTTAGAGACAGAGACCTAGGGGCATTTAAAGACTAAAAAAAAGTCAAATGTGTTTTTGATGCTTAGTGTGCATGAGGCCTAAAGAATAACATTTTCTAGATCTGAACAACATGTCAGTGATATTTGAAGTATCATCGTGCTATTATATATAGAGCACAGGTGTCAAACACAAATGCAGCCCCCCAGGCCATTTTATGTGGCCCTCGCTCCTCTCCTGCAGCTGCAGCACCCCACCTTGTCTCTGTAGTCAGCAGCAAAGAGGACAGAACTCCTTTGCCAGATCCTGCCTCCTCTGTGCAGCTGCAGAAAGGCTCGTCTTTGATCACCCCCCTTCTCAGCAGTCCACAGCAGAGAGCAGGACAGAACTCCTCCTATAGATCCTGTACCTCTCTGTGCAGCCTCAACACCACCTTGCCTTTGCCTTCCCTGGTCTCAGCATTCAGGAGAATCTGGAAGCTGGCTCCAGCCCTCCTCTAGTTCTCCCCCAGACCCTGCACTTCTTTCCAGATCCACCCACATCTTCTATCTGGCAGCAGCACAAGGTAAGTGGGTGCATTGTGATGTAAGGAAGGGTGGGTGACTCTTGACTTCTGATGGTGGGGGGGGGGGGCTTTTGACATCTCATGTAAGGGTGTAAGGGGGCATGGGGTACTGTGGACATCTAATTCATTCTACAGATATAACCGGCCCTTTGAGGGCAACCATAATGCTGATGCATCCCGTGATGAAATTGAGTTTGACAACCCTGATCTAGAGGATCAATTGTGTCCACTATAAAATTGATTAAAAAATGGAAATAAAATCTGTGGCTTGGAAATTTAAGTTTTAAAGTGTATCTGTAAGCAAACAGCTTGATAAATATACATATGTTTTAAGTGTTATTTGCTAAAGGATTTCTGTTCTCCAGCTCAACCAGTTTTTTTTTTTTTTTTAAACCATAGCCAAGTCCTGATCCTTTAGTTTTTTCCACTGTGATCAATGTATTACAGTATGGTCAAAGCTAGGTCTGTAGAGTAAAAGAACAGACTTATTGATGAGGTCATCTCTGTGTTTTGTACTTCAGTCAGCAAGCTCCATATTTAAGATTCACAATGTTGACTGGCTTATGACACTCCCCTTTTGATTGCTAGCGCATATAAACACAGTTTGAGGTTCTAATTAAAAAAAAATATTTTTCTTATTTTTATTCTATCCCTGAATAAATTTAGGTCTTTTTTTTTTTTTTTTAATCTGACAACCCATATGCTTTAAAATAACAACAGTATATTACCTGTTTTTGCATTTGTCAAGGAAAACAGCCAGAGATGCCATACCATGCATTTTTTGATGGCCTCCCACCATTCATAAAAGTAAATAGCAATTCCCATATTGGTAAAGCACAATTCACCAATGTTTCCTTTTGGATTCTTCACTTTGCTACCAATTGTAAAATACTCCTTAGACCTTTTTTTGTATAAAAATTGACAACTGGTTGGAAAAAAGAAATATTTTTTCCACTCTATACGAGGAGCAGTATGGCTTTTTCTACCAATTTTGCATCTATATTTTTCAATAAGAACATGTAAAACATTGCTTATTTCATTACTTATGCTGGTAAGGGGTTCTATGGACCTCCTACTTGTTAACCATGAACTCTATTTAATGGTAGAATGTCACTGTTATTTAATTTAATAAATACATTTTTTTTTTAAATGCTTCTAATGTATTCTAGTAGTAAACTACAGTAGTTACAATTAATTTGCTCCAGCAGGGGAAAAAAAATCCTAACTGATCCCTCAAGCGGCAATCACATATTCCCTGGATCAACTGTACCTCTAAATGTTAGTATCCAGTTATATAATGTACATTTAAGAAAGAATCCAGGCTTTTTTTAAAGCAATTTACTGAGCTGAATAGAACCAGATCTTGAGGGAGTCTATTCCACATTATTAACAGCTCTTACTGTAAAGAAGCCTTTCTGTATTTGGAGATAAAATATCTTTTCCTCTAGACGTAAAGAGTGCTCAATTGTCCTCTGTGATGATCTTAAAGTTAAAAACTCAACACCAAGTTCACTATATGGACCCCTTATGTATTTATACATGTTGATCATATCCCCCTTAAAACAATTGTAAAATCTCTTTTTTTTTTTCCTATAAAAATAACAAACACGTTATACTTACCAGTTGAAGTGAATTTGCACAGAGCAGCCCAGATCCCCCCCCCCTTTCTGGTCCCTTTTCTGTGATCCTTGCCCCCTCCCTCCTGTTCAGTGCCCCCACAGCTTGCAGCAGGCTATGGGGGCACCCGAGCCGAGTAACAGCTTCCTGTGTCCATTCAGACATGGAGCCACGACCTGGCCCTGCCCCCTCTCTCTCCTGATTGGCCAGATGACTTTGATGCCAATGGTGCCGCTGCTGTGTCTCAGCCAATCAGCAGGAAGAATCTCGGACAGGTGAGATACTCGTGGACATCACTGGACAGAAAAGGACCTCAGGTAAGTTTTAGGGGGGCTACTGCACACAGAAGGTTTTTTATCTTAATACATAGAATGCATTAAGGTTAAAAAAAAAAAACCAAAAAAAAAACCTTGTGGCTTTACAACTCCATTAATCTCCTCTTCTCAGGAGAGAATACATTCAGTTCCTCTAATCTACCTTCATAGCTGAGCTCCTCCATGCCTCTTATCAGTTTGGTTGCCCTTCTCTGCACTTTCTCCAATTCCCCGATATCCTTTTTTGGCGCTTTTCCACTGCATGGAACCGAACGGTTCGGCCCGCTTTTACGCTTTTCCACTGCACGGTACGGCATGGTACAGTGTCGGAACGGTTCGGTATGGTACGACGGCACTTTTCCACTGCATGGAACCGAACGGTACGGCTCGCTTAAACAGTACCACCTCGGTTGTGGTTCCAAGAGGGCTGTACCGGTACCATATCCCACAATCCTTTGCATGCAGCCTTGACTGTTTGTCACTGCTAGCCACTGATTGGTCAGAGAATCGTTGTTATCCCACCCACTTTACTTTAGTGGAAAAGCAAACCGTACTGAACCGTTCCAACACCATACCATGCAGTACCATGCAGTGGAAAACCAAACAGAGCCAAGCATGGCCGAGTGGAGCCGAGCCGGTACTTGCAGCGGAAAAGTGCCATTTGTAAACTGGAGCCCAAAACTGAACTGCATATTCCAGATGAGGTCTTACTAATGATTTGTACAGGGGCAAAATGATATCTCTCTGAAATTTTTACCTCTCTTAACCACTTAAGGCCCGGAAGATTTTACCCCCTTAATGACCAGGCCATTTTTTGCGATACAGCACTGCTTTAATTGACAATTGCATGGGTAGTGTGACGCTGTACCCAAATAAAATTGATGTACTTTTTTTCCCACAAATAGAGCTTTCTTTTGGTGGGATTTGATTACCTCTGTGGTTTTTATTTTTTGCGCTATAAACAAAAAAAAGAGCCACAATTCTGAAAAAGAAAAAAAAAAACAATATGTTTTACTTTCTGTTATAAAACATTAAAAAATCTATTTTTTTTCAATAATTTAGGCCAATATGATATCTGCTACATATTTTTGGTAAAAATAAATCCCAATAAGTGTATATTGATTGGTTTGCACAAAAGTTATTGTCTCTACAAACAAGGGGAGAGATTTATGTCATATTTATTTATACATTTTTTACTAGTAATGGCGGTGATTGCAGCAGACAGATCGGACACCTGATGACGTCAGTCTGATGAAACGCGTATGGCGGGAACAGTGCGTCATTTCATAATTTCTGGTAGTGTGGTTTCGGCCCGTGGAACGCATCCGGGATCCGGAAATCCGGCACGGATGCCGTTACTTGTTTTGCTTGCCGTATACAGCTGTAATTGTGAGTGGATACATTTTTATTTAATAAATAGTTCACACAGTATTACACTATGGAATGTCCATTACTTTTTCCATATGGGATAACGCTTGATTGAAACCTAAGGGAACCCAGCCACCAGGCTCCGGTTTATAAACCCCAGTGCCCCTAAGGAGAGGAGGTGTAGATTACCTATTCTAAGCGTCCAGAGGAATACGCAGGATTATCCAGGGATCCACTTGCTGCTCAAGGCTGGTTACCCCTTTATGGGGAAAGAATTGCGGTGAGTACAACACCATTAGGGGAGCAGAGCACCGTATTGAGCACAGCAAGAATCCAAAAAAGCACCAAGTACCTTAGCATACCTTCAGGCACAAGTTAAAGGCACAGCATATCACTACCATAATATTGGACTATATTTATTTATGGGAATTTCCTCTTGCGCATAGCACCTTGTCCATATTGCATAACACAGTTACTGGTTTATATATATATATATATATATATATATATATATATATAAATCTTTTGCACATAGCACTTTACGTTTGGCACTATTGTTTGTATTTTTGCACTTCATCTGCATTTCTGCACTATATTTGTGGATATATTACCATTTACATTTTCACTGCATCAATTAATATGTGCACCTAGACACTTTCAAGTTGGTACAGTTATTGACCAACCCACTTATGAATGTATCACCCAGCACTGGTTATTTATTTATTGGTTTATGTATTGGATTCATGTATTGTATTTATTTATTGGTTGCTAGATATATGTACTGCATTATGTGGATTTAACAATAAGGTATACAAAGCACACATCTCAGCTCCAGTCTTATATTTCTTTCCATTTACATTGGAGTTGGGTATAACTTATTTTCACCTACCATTACCCAGAGTAGCGCCATAGCCCTTATACATATACCCCAGATCGGACATCTAACTGGCACTTTTGAGGGGACCAGTGACATTACTACAGTAATCAGTGCTAAAAATATGCACTGTTACTGTACTGACACTGGCAGGGAAGGGGTTAACACCAGGGACGATCAAAGAGTTAAGTGTGTCCCTAGGGGGTGTTTTCTAACTGTGTGGGGGTTGTACTCACTGGATTAACACAGAGACCTGTGTTCCTAAATAGGAGGAACATAGGATCCCTGTGTTCATCACTGGCAGAACAGCGGTCTACCATGTTTACATTGGCAGACCACCGTTCTGTCTCCATGGGGAGCGATCATGGGTGCCAGGCAGACGTCTGCTGAATCGTCACGCCCCCACTATCTGTTACTATCTGTATCCACTATCTGTAACACGAAGCGACGTACCGGTACATCGTTTCGCGTAACAGATTCGACCCACCGCAGTGAAACTACGGAGGCTGTTCAGCAAGTAGTTAATACAAGAAAGGAATTTGCTCGCTTTGGAAAAGGCTGCAAATGATCTACCGGAACCCCCAGAGTCTTCTCCACCATTGATTCCCCAGTTGTACCCCCCCCCCCCAGTATGTATGATGCATGCATATATTTAGCCCCAACTAATAGACAGGTCATTTGTTCACATTACAGAAAAATTACATTTTTCAAATTAAAAAGAAGGCAAGATCCACTCCCATATCCTGTCGCATTTTATACCAATTACCCATAGGTAGTACTGCAACAGCCCTAGCATTTTTTCTAACTTGCAGCAAGTTGCTTCAAAATGCATTCCCATTTCAACTGACTTGTGTGGGGAAAAAAAGCATTTCTTCTGATGTGAAGAAAGTCAGTGTACAGAGGTAGGATTTTTTATTACAGTACCTTGATAGCTTAACCACTTCCGGACCGCCTGCCACTTATATACTGCAGCAGGGCAGCCCGGCTGAGCAAAATCACGTACACGTACGTGATTTTGTGCATGAGATGTCAGGGGCGCGTGTATGCCGCCAGAGCACCGCTCCCGCTGTGATTGGACACAGAGGGAGCCAATCAGTGGGTCCAGCGGCCGCGATGGCCGATCGTTCGGCGAAATGACAGGCGGTCTGCCTATGTAAATAAGGCAGACCGCCGTTCTGTCACAGAGGAAGAGAGGAATCTCCCCTTATAGTTAGAAAGCACTCCCTAGGAGCACACTCAACCCCTTGATTGCCCCTGGTGTTAACCCCTTCCCTGTCAGTGTCATTTATACAGTAACAGTGCATTTTTCTTTTTTAGCACTGGTCCCCAAAAAGTGTCACTGGTCCCCAAAAAGTGTCACTTAGTGTCAGATTTGTCTGCTGCAATGCTACAAATCGATGATCGCCACCATTACTAGTAAAAAAAAAAAGGCCATAAATCTATCCCATAGTTTGTAGACGCTATAACTTTTGTGCAAACCAATCAATATACACCTATTAGGGTTTTTTTCCCAAAAATATGTAGCAGAATATATATTGGCCTAAATTGATGAAGATTTTTGATTTTTTAAATTTTTTTATTGGGTATGTTTTATAGTAGAAAGTAAAATATTGTCTTTTTTTTTTTTTTCCAAAATTTTATTTTTTTTGTTTATAGCGCAAAACACAGTGCCGTATCGCAAAAAATCGCCTGGTCATTAGGTGGAAAAACCTTCCGGAGATAAAGTGGTAAATTATGGTTTTGAAAAAACAAAACAAACAAACATTAAAACTATGGGGTTCATTTGCTAAAAGTAGAGAGTGCAAAATCTAGTGCAGCTCTGCATAGAAGCCAATCAGCTTCCAGTTTTTTTTCTTTTGTCAAAGCTTAATTGAACAAGCTAAAAGCTACAAGTTAGAAGCTGATTGGCTACCGTGCACAGCTGCACCAGATTTTGAACTCTCCAGTTTTAGTAAATGAACCCCACTAATATGATTAACCTCCCTGGCGGTATGATTATATCTGGAAGTTCATACCAAAAGCGGTACAATTATTTTCATGGAAATTTGGTGTTATGTATTATAGGCCTACAATTCTTAGTAATTACTGACTTAAACCTGAGCAAAACAAGACTCTAGTAGACATCCCAGATGTGATAAATTTTGAAACACAAAATCATGAATTATAATCTCATAAATAATGTAATTTTATTCAATAATGCAGTAAATAAGGAAATTTGTCAAAGAAAGAAAATTCAATACAAATGCTGCCTGTGATAAATCTTGAAACAAGGAACTACACAAAGTCCAATGTCACAGTCAGGACAAAGGAACCTAGTTTCCTTTCGGACTTTCTTTCCATTTCTATCGCGTTTCGAGCAGCAAACAACACACATCCTGGTTGGTGCTGCCTTTTTTGCAGTTGGCGGAATATAGTCTGCAAAGTGACGGCCGGTCAGACGCTCTGGGTTGACCACGTCAACAGCGCCACGTCCAGGTCTATTTTCAACTCCTGATGGTGTCTGGTACTTTGCAAAAATCTGCTCAGCCACCTTCCAGACAAACTCGGAATGAGCAAGAGGGTTTTCACTGTTGGCTTTGTGCAGGATGTAAGCGTTCCATAGACATTGTTCCAGAAGATGTCTAAATATTTTTTTATAGTATTTTTTTTGCTGTTTTCGTACAGCGGGATAGAAGGTCATGGCCTGATCGGCTCTGTCCACACCTCCCATTGTTTTGTTATAGTCAATTACAACCTGTGGTTTCAGTACATCAGTCCCACGTTTTGTATGGACCGTGGCAGTGGAGGTAGTGTGAACAGTGCTCATAAGACACACATCCTTCTTGTCTCTCCACCTCATTGCCATCATCTTTCCCTTCTGCCAGGCAACCATTTCTCCGGTTTTTAGTTTTTTTTTGGCAAAAAAAGATGGCATGTCTCGACGGTTAGGCCGAACGGTACCACATGCGTCGGTTCTATTTTGTAGCAAAACATCATATAGTTCCGGGGAGGTAAAGAAGTTGTCCGTCGTCAAACAATATCCCTGGTTCAGCAAGGGGTCAAGAAGTGTCAGGATTGATAATGTGGCAATCCCATAGTCGCTGTACCTGGGGTTGAATTTAGTGCCTTTGCCGGTGTAAATTATGGAATTCCATATGTACCCCGTGGATGACTCGCAGAGCATATATGTTTTGATGCCAAACCGCGCTCTTTTTGATGCGATGTACTGAATCCAACTTAGGCGACCCTTGTAGGCCATCAAACTCTCATCCACGCTGATGTCCCTTTCTGGCACGTAGGTCCGCTGGAAATTTCCCACAATAAGTTGCCATACCTCCCAGATCTTTTTCAGTTTGGGCGCAGGATGCGTGGCCTCATCAAATTCCTCATTGTTTGTGAAGTGGAAATACTTCATAATCAGGGAGAAGCGATACTCAGACATCACGGTCCCAAAGAACGGTGTGGCCAGTAACCTGTTGGTGGTCCAGTACCATTTTTGGAACGGTTTCCCCACCAACCCCTGAAGAAAGAGGAGTCCCATAAACAGCCACATGTCCTCTTTCGTTACCGGTTCCCACCTTCTGCTTCGGGAAAGCCTGGCATGCAGCGTTGCGGATTGCTGCTGTTGGTAGCGATTCGTCTCGGCGACAATTAATTCAATTACCTCCTCAGTGAGGAATAATTGCAGGTAGGCCAGAGGATTGTCACGCTCGACATCTACCTTCATCCCAGGTGATCCGGTGAAGGAGAATCTTGGGGGCGCTACCTGGTCCGCATCGCAATCAATAGCGCACCAAGTGCGCACATCGCTGAGGTCAGGGTCATCGCCGTTCTCACTTGCCAGATCCGTGTCAGTGTCGGACGACAAATCACCGCATGACTCGCTATCGCTCACTTCCGCGAGCACCTCTGGGTCGCTGTCGCTGCCGCTGTCACTCAGCTGGTCCAAAAGCGGTTTAGACTGGCGCTTTTTTGATGCCATAATATATTTTTTTTTTGGGGCACAAATCACAAGTTTACTGAAGAGAGGGGCACTGTAATGTCAGATCTGAGGTGATCTGTGGTGATACAGTGTAATCCTATCAGATTACAGTGTATCACCTCTTTTATTTTGTTTCATTTTCAAAACTCCCGCCCAGTTCCGCTCCCGTGTGCCGCCTCTGCTCGCAGGGAACGGAACCAGGAAGTCAGATGCCGGTCACCCGGCGATCGGAGCGAAGGACATCGCTCGGATCGCCGGGACAAGGTAAGTGGAATGATTCTGGGAGCCAGGGGAGGCTCCGCTGGCACTCTGCAACTCTACCCCGAGCGTGACTCGGGGTTACCGCTCTTGATATGAAAATTCAACCCCGAGTCACGCTCGGGATTACCGCCTAGGAGCTTAAGGCATATCAGAACTGTGAAGAAAGCAGCAAAGTGACAATGCATGATTTTGGTTAAGCTGCATAAATATGCCGCCTATATGGCCTCCAAAAATATTTGGCTATGACAATATCATAGTACAGTAAACTGACAGAATACAATGTTAAAGCAGAACTAAACCCTCCTATCCCCTTCCACCAAGGAAGCTGCCATCTTAGTCTCTGCTTGATTTGTAACTGCCATGACATTGCACATGTGATCATTTATGACAATGGCCATTTAAAGGTTTGATAGTTTGGTTATGAGCAGAAGCAAATCTGACAGTTAGCATTCCCGGCATGCTGAGAATGTAACTGTTAAGCTGTTAAAACAATGTGTTTATTTCCATTTTAACCACTTGCCGACCGCTCACATTGAGCGTACTGCGGCAAAGTGGCTCGTTATCGTCCAGCGACGTAGACCTACGTCGATGGACTCCTCCCATTGTGGGCGGCGCGCGCGCACCGCCAGAGGCTCGCTCCCACTGTATTTAGACACAGCGGGAGTCGGGCCAGGGGAGGGGAGGCGATGATCACCGCCGCTCTTCCCCGATCGTCGGGGATCGAGTGAGGAGATCCGCCCGCTTGTGTAAACAAAGCGGGCGGATCTCCTATGTGACAGGCAGGGACAGATTACAGGATTTAGCATAGCTGAACCTGCAATCTGTGCCTGCGTCACACAGTCCCCTCCCCCCACACACGTCAGTAAGCACCAGGCATACATTTAACCCCTTGATCACCAATAAAGTTAACCCCTTCCCTGCCAGTGTCATTATTGCAGTAACAGTGCATATTTATAGCACTGATTACTGTAGTAATGTCACTGGTACCCCCAAAAGTGTCAAAAATGTCAGTTAGGGGTCCGATCTGTCCGCCTCAATGTCGCAGTCCCGCAAAAAAAAATCGCAGATCGCCGCCATTACTACTAGTAAAAAAAAAAACAAAACAATAAAAATGACATACATTTCCCATAGTTAGTATCTGCGATAACTTTTGCGCAAACCAATCAAAATTGCGATTTTTTTTACCAAACATATGTAACAGAAAACAAATTGGCCTAAAATGTTAAAACATTTTGATTTTTACATTTTTTTGGGGGGGAATTTCATATAAAAAAATTTGAAAAATATTGTTATTTTTTCAAAATTGTCACTATTTTTTTGTTTATAGCGCAAAAAGTAAACATCGCACAGGTGATCAAATACCACCAGAAGACAGCTCTATTTGTGGGGAAAACAGGACATAAATTTAATTTGGGTACAGTGTTGCACAACCGCGCAATTGTCCGTCAAAATAATGCAGTGCCGAATCGCAAAATATGGCCTGGTCAGGAATGGGGTAAAATCTTCCGGTCTTAAAGCGGTTAAAAATACGCTCATTGAGAATTTTTTTGTCAAAGAAATGTAGCTAAATACATTTTAACCCTAAATATATGACAAAAATTTAATATATTGGATATTTTTTAGCTGTCAAAGTAGAAAAATATTGTTATTTTTTCAAAATTGTTGCTCTTTTTTTATTAATATCACAAAAAATGAAAAGCGCAGAGGTGATCAAATACACCAAAAGAAAGCTCTGTTTGTGGGAAAAAAAGGACATACATTTCGTTTGGGTACGGCATTGCATGACCGCGCAATTGTCAGTTAAAGTCGCACAGTGCCAAGTTGCAAAAAGTGGCCTGGACGTAAAGCAGGAAAATCCTCCGGTCCTAAAATGGTTAAAGCTGAAATTTAGTAAAAAAATTAAGTCCAGGTATAAATAAGTATGTTTATGTAAAACATTAAAAATGAGTGTCCATATCAGGGATCTCCAAACTATGGCCCTCCAGGTGTTGCAGAACTACACGTCCCAAAAGGCATTGTAAAACTCTGACATTCACAGACATGACTAGGTATGATGGGAATTGTAGTTCCTGAACAACTGGAGGGCCGTAGTTTGGAGACCCCTGGTCTATACTGTTTAAAATCCAGTAATACACTGTCTCATCCTGCTCTGCACATGCTCAGTTGCTCTCCATTTTTAGGCACTGTGCTGAATTTGTAGAGGCAGATCTGCTGACAGCCTTAAAGCAGAATTAAACCCTCCTATACTTTACAGACAAGGAAGCTGCTTCTGTTTAACCACTTCAGCCCCGGAAGGTTTTACCCCCTTAATGACCAGGCCATTTTTTGCGATTCGGCACTGCGTTGCTTTAAATGGCAATTGCGCGGTCGTGCGACGCCATACCCAAATACAATTGATGTCCTTTTTTTCCCCACAAATAGAGCTTTCTTTTGGTGGTATCTGATCATCTCTGAAATATTTTGTTTTTGCACTATAAAAAAAAAATAACAACTAGAGAATGGTCTGGTGCCATCTGTGACACACCTCCATCCCAATATAAACATAAAAAGAAAAAAAGAAAAGATTCATGAAAAAAAAAAAAAAAATTCATGTAAAGTACCGGGCCAATTTTTTTCTTTTTATAAACAAAAAAAGAGCGTCAATTTTGAAAAAAACACCAATATTTTCTACTCTCTGCTATAAAACATTCCCAATAAAAAAATAAAAAAAAATCTAATTTTTTTTATTAATTTAGGCCAATTTGTATTCTGCTACATATTTTTGGTAAAAAAAAATCCCAAAAAGCGTATAATAATTAATTTGCGCAAAAGTTATAGTGTTTAAAAACTACGGGATAGATTTATGGACTTTATATTTTATTTTTTATTTTTTTATTAGTAATGGCGGCGATCATTTTTTTTTTTTTTTTTTGTATTGGGACTGCGACATTGTGGCGGACAAATCTGACACTAAGGGGGAGATTTACTAAAACTGAAGCATAGGGAATCTGGCACAGTTGTGCATATTAATCAGCTACTAGGTGTTATTGTCAAAACTTGATTGAAGGAGCTGAATTTGGAAGCTGATTGGTTACTATGAACATCTGCATCAGATTCTCTGGCCTCCAGTTTTAGTAAATCTCCCCCTATGTGACACTTTTTGGGGACCAGTGACATTAATACAGTGATCAGTGCTAAGTAATATGCACTGTTACTGTATAAATGACACTGGCAGCGAAGGGGTTAACACTGGGGTGATCAATGGGTTAAATGTGTTCCCTATTTGTGTTTCTAACTGTGGGGGGAGGGGGGGTGGATTGAACAGAGGCAGAGAGAGATCTGTGATTCAGCTTAGCTGAATCCCACAATCTTTCCCTGCCTCCCTGAAAGGAGAGCTGTCTTACATTGTTTACATTCCAGACGGCTCTCCTGTCAGTATTTCCCGAAGATCGTGGGAGGCCGGCAGGGATCGAGTCTACTCCTCCCACAGTCTGTCACCAGCTGCGTCTAATCACAGCGGGAGCGCGGTTCCGGAGGCCCGCTCGCGCTGCCGAAACCGCGTGCACATAATCACGTAGATCTACGTGATTATGCACAGCTGAGCCGCCCTGCCGCAGTAAGTCTGTGTGGGGCGGTCGGCAAGTGGTTAATATGCAACTGCCATGGTGCTGCACATGTGATCATTTATGACACCGGCAAATGTGACATTTAGCCATCCTGGCATTCCAGGAATGTAACTTTTTTTTTAAACCGCTAAATGAATGGGTTTAGTTCTGCTTTATAATTTACGGCTGTTCAGGGACTCTGGGCTCCAGCAAAATGGCAGCCTTCAGCAACGAGAAACAGGAGCAATGCTGGAGGCAATTTACAGCACACACTAATTTTGGTAGTATCATTTTTAATGTGGAATTTATGCTCCTTGCTAAAGAAAGTGATTTTTTTTTTTATCAAATTGTTATGGATAACATTCTGCTTCAAGTCAAATGAAGTGGTTTTGTGTAATCATTGGCCGGCTTGGACACAAAAACAAACAACGTCCCCTTAAAAAAAATATTGTCCTCTCCAAAGTCCAAACATACTGACCAGTGTAATTTTAGGCTCGGTTCACACTTATGCGATGCGGGAAGGCTGCGAATCCGCAGCCTGTTCCCGCATCGCAAACGCACCACCGGCAGTTCACACTGCCATATGCGATACGCTGGGGGTGTCAATGTATTCTTAACGACACCCCTAGTTTGATCGCATATCGCAGTGCGATCTTGCAGTTTGCACAGGATCGGATCGCACAAGTGTGAACCGCTGTGCGATCCGATCCTGATGCGGCTGCAAAAAAGGGTCCTGTGCGTGTTTGCTGCGGGTGAGGTGCGAATTTAGCCATACAAAGTGTATGGCTAAACTCGCACCGCACAGCCGATCGCATGTAATGAAGGAGCAGTGCGCTCCGATATTACATGCGATCGGCGCAGCCGCATCAATGTGAACCGGGCCTTACTCATATTTGCGATCATCTGTTTCACTCATCCAGCTATCTGGTACGTTCATGTAAATACCCGGTTATATAGCCGGTTGTAGATTTTGGGAAATGTATGCACTTACTTGATAGCTTTCATGATTTAGGGTTTCCACAATGACATTTTCACCAGACTGGTCAAGTCTGAACACTGGTCTTTGTAGCTTGACTCGATCTTGAAGAAGCTCCATTATCTTCTCACTTATTTGTCCAGCTCCTCCAATAAACTTTCTTTCCTTAAAGAAATAAAATAATTACTTTTATCTGACTTTCTTAATACACTCTCCTTTTCTGTTTTTAACTTACTGCTCATATAATATCTTTACTTTACAAGGTGTCCCAGGAACCCACAACACTAAAGACACCGGTATTCAACATCCTGGTTTGAGAAAAATGGCTGCAGAGAAATGCTTTAACCACTTAAGCCCCGGAAGATTTTACCCCCTTGCTGACCAGGGGATTTTTTGCGATTTTTTTACTGTGTGACTTTAACGGACAATTGCGCGGTCGTGCGACGCTGTACCTATACGAATTTGATGTCCTTTTTTTCCCCACAAACAGAGCTTTCTTTTGGTGTTGCGATGTTTACTTTTTGCGCTATAAACAAAATAAGAGCGTACATTTTGCAAAAATAACAATATTTTTCACATTTTTTCCCCCCAAAAAAATGTAAAAATCAAAATTTTTTAACATTTTTGGCCAATTTGTTTTCTGCTACATATGTTTGGTAAAAAAAAATTGCAAAAAGCATATTTTGATTGGTTTGCGCAAAAGTTATTGCATTTACTAACTAAGGGAAAGATTTTGGTCATTTTTTGGTGTTTTTTTTTAACGCGTAATGGCGGCGATCTCCGATCTCCGACATTGCGGCGGACAGATCGGACCCTTGACTGACATTTTTTACACTTTTGGGGTTACCAGTGACATTACTGCAGTAATCAGTGCTATACATATGCACTGTTACTGCAAAATGACACTGGCAGGGAAGGGGTTAACTTTATTTGGGAGGGAGGGGTTAAGTGTGTCCCTAGGGGCGTGCTTTTTACTGTGATTGGCTGTGGCTACTAGTGTAGGAACGGTGATCAACGGTCCTACATAGTAGAACCGTATGATCACTGTTTCTACACAGGGGAGAATGACAGGCGGCTTGTTTACATCAGCCGCCTGACTTTCTCCCTCTGCACCGACGACATCGGGTCCGCCGGTCACACGCACTGACTTCCCTGTGAACGAGCCGCGGCGGGCGCGCGTCTCCGCTATTGGCTCACAAGGAAGTGACAGGCAAGTGACGTAGATCTACGTCACTTTGCCTGGCCGGGGCTGACCGCCGCAGTAAATAGTCGTGCGGCGGTCGGCAACCGGTTAAATGTATCTAATCAATGCATTGCACAGTGCTTCTTAACCACTTGCCTACTAGGCCTTTTTTTGACATTTGGTGTTTACAAGCTAAAATCAGTTGTTTTTGCTAGAAAACTACTTAGAACCCCCAAACATTATATATTTTTTTTAGCAGGGACCCTAGAGAATAAAATGGAGATTATTGCAATATTTTTTATCGCACCGTATTTGCGCAGCAGTCTTCCAAACGCAATTTTTTGGGAAAAAATTTTTTTGAATTAAAAAATAAGAAACCAGTAAAGTTAGCCCAATTTTTTTCCATAATGTGAAAGATAATGTTATGCCAAGTAAATAGATACCCAACATGTCAAGCTTCAAAATTGCACACGTTCACGGAATGGCGACAAACTTTGGTACTTAAAGATCCAAAGTTGGAGATCCGCATGCCAGGAGGAAGCGCAAGGGCATAGGCTACCGGGTTTACCCTGCGAAGCACTCGGAAGGGACCAACAAAGTGAGGCGCCAGCTTGGGAGTGGGCACTCGAAGGTTGAGGTTGCGGGTGGACAACCATACACGGTCTCCGGCCTGGTAGGAAGGAGCAGGCGCTCGTCTGCGATCAGCCTGGAGTCTCTGGCGCTGCGCAGAGACCTCAAGGGACTTCTGGATCTGTACCCAAGAAGCACGTAGGACGGAAAGGTGATCCTCCACAGCCGGAATATCCTGGGGAGAGAATACCTCCGGTAACACGGCAGGTTGGAACCCATAATTGGCCATGAAGGGAGACGTCCCAGAGGAAGAGTTCACCGCCTTGTTCCTGGCAAACTCAGCCCAAGGCAGGAGGTCAACCCAATTGTCTTGGTGATCGGAGACATAGCAACGAAGGAATTGCTCCAAGGCCTGATTGGATAGTTCTGCGGCCCCATTGGACTGAGGGTGGTAGGCCGAGGAGAAGGAGAGATGAATCCCCAACTGGGAGCAAAAGGCACGCCAGAACCTGGACACAAACTGACTCCCCCGATCCGACACAAGCTCCTTGGGCAAACCGTGCAACCGGAAGACCTCCCTGGCAAAAATCGTGGCCAACTCCTGTGCAGAGGGTAACTTCTTGAGAGGAACACAGTGGCACATTTTGGAAAATCGATCCACAATCATGAGAATGACCGTATGGCCACGGGATGCAGGGAGGTCCACAATGAAATCCATCCCCAGGTGTGACCATGGGCGCTCCCCGGTGGCTATGGGTTGCAGAAGGCCCAACGGAAGGTGCCGAGGGGACTTACTCTGGGCACAAACAGAGCATGCCGCTACATATGCGGCGATGTCGGAACGTAGGGAAGGCCACCAGAACAGACGTGAAACAGCCCAGGACAGCTGATTCTTTCCAGGATGCCCCGCGGTCTTGGAGTTATGGTAGGTTCGCAACAACCGAGTGCGCAACTCCTCAGGCACAAAACATCTGCCGTTGGGTCTCCCAGAGGGAGCACCAGATTGAGCCGCCAAAATCTGCTCACCCAGGGGAGAGGTCAGGCTGGTGCGAATGGCGGCCAGGATCTGATTCGGAGGTATGACCGAAGTCGGAATCGGCTCCTCCCTGGACAGGTCGGAGTACTGCCGTGATAAGGCATCCGCCCTGATGTTCTTGGAACCGGGTAGGTAGGAGACCACGTAATTAAAACGTGACAAGAACAGAGCCCATCTGGCCTGACGTGGTGTCAATCTCTTGGCCTCAGAAAGGTAGGTCAGATTCTTGTGGTCTGTCAGGATGAGGACCGGAACCACCGAACCCTCGAGCAAGTGCCTCCATTCTTTAAGGGCCTGCACGATGGCCAATAACTCCCTGTCACCAATCTGATAGTTGCACTCCGCGGAAGACAGTTTCCGGGAGTAAAACCCACAAGGAAGCAGAGGACCCTCTGGTGTTCTACGCTGAGACAGAAGGGCGCCTACTCCCGTCTCAGACGCGTCCACCTCGAGGACAAAGGGCAACCCAGGGTTGGGATGCGACAGAATCGGAGCCGACACAAAGGCGGACTTTAGAGCCTCAAAAGCTCGGATGGCCTCGAGCGGTCAGACCTGGGAATTACTGCCCTTCCTGGTCAGATCCGTGAGAGGCTTGGCTAGCATGGAAAAGTCCCTGATGAACTTCCGATAATAATTGGCGAAGCCCAAAAAGCGCTGCAGGGAGTGAAGACCACTGGGCTGGGGCCACTGTAAGACAGCCGAAACCTTCTCAGGATCCATGGAGAACCCCTCAGCGGAAATGATGTAACCTAAGAAGGTTACCTGGGATCGGTGAAATTCGCATTTCTCAAGCTTACCGAACAGCTTGTTCTCTCGTAACCGTTGCAACACTCGTCTGACATCCAGAATGTGGGTCTCCATGGATTCAGAATATACCAAGATGTCATCCAAATAGACCACCACACACTGCTGCAACAGGTCACGGAAAACATCGTTAATTAATTCCTGAAAGACTGCGGGCGCATTGCACAACCCAAAGGGCATAACCAAGGATTCATAATGACCGGTCCTGGTGTTAAACGCGGTCTTCCACTCATCGCCCGCCTTGATCCTTACAAGGTTATATGCCGCCCTCAGGTCGAGTTTGGTAAAGACCGTGGCCCCTTTAAGGCGATTGAACAGCTCGGAAATCAAGGGTATCGGGTAAGCATTCTTGATCGTGATGCGATTGAGACCCCTGTAATCGATGCAAGGCCTCAACTCACCGCCCTTCTTTTTCACAAAGAAAAATCCAGCCCCTGCCGGGGACGAGGATTTGCGAATGTGTCCGCGTGAAAGCGCCTCCTTCACATACTCCTCCATGGCCTCATTCTCCGCTACCGACAGTGGATAGACCTTGCCACGAGGAGGAACGGCACCAGGTTGTAACTCGATGGCACAATCGTATGGGCGGTGCGGAGGTAGGGCAACCGCGCGCACCTTATCGAATACATCCCGGTACTCCTCGTATTCAGGAGGCAACAGAGAGTCCGAGGAAGTACACAGCAACTTGACAGGCCCATGGATGCAACTAGCCCCACACTGCGGTGACCACGAGAGGATCTCGGCCGATCTCCAATCGAAAGTCGGATTATGCTTCTGGAGCCAGGGGTACCCCAAGACCACCGAGTAGTGTGGAGACGAAATAACCTGGAAGCAGACCGACTCTCTGTGAACGGCACCAATGGCTATCCCAACTGGAAGGGTCTCATGAGTCACGTGTGGCGGCAGAAGGGGTCTGCCGTCTATCGCCTCAAGAGCCAGTGGAGAACCTCGGGCCTGCAGAGGAATGGAATTGGCGGCAGCGAACATACTATCAATGAACAAACCACCAGCACCAGAGTCCACCAACGCCTGGGTCGTCACTGAGCCCCCGACCCAGGAGAGGACAACAGTGATCAGTGGTTTGTCAACACGGGAAACCGGGGACGAGGAGACTCCACCCAAGATCTGCCCCCGACAGGATCTCAGGTGCGAGCGTTTCCCGGACGGTTCGGACATGCCAACCGAAAATGCCCACCGAGACAACAGTACATGCATCGACCCTCGCGTCTTCGGAGTACCCTCTCCCCCTCGGACAGGCGAGCAAAGCCCAGCTGCATGGGTTCACCCCCAGCCAAGTCATCCCCAGGAGGCGTGGGAGGAGAGGGAGGCACGGGTGGGACAGCAAAGGTAGGCGCCAATCTGTTAGGAGGCCTCCGCAGACTCTCCTTAAAGGAAGGTCTCTCCTTGAGTCTGGTGTCAATCAAAATCAAGAAAGAAATAAGAGACTCGAGCTCCACTGGTAGGTCCTTAGCTGCAACCTCATCCTTCAAGGCATCCGAGAGACCATGAGAGAAAGCAGCGACCAGAGCCTCATTATTCCAGCCCACCTCTGCTGCCAGGGTACGAAACTCAATGGCGTATTCAGCTACGGATCGTGAACCCTGTCTGATGTACATAAGGAGCTTCGCAGCAGAGGCAGCATGAGCCGGCACATCGAATACCCTCCGAAGAGAAGCAACAAAACCGGAGAACTCGGCAACCACCGGATTGTTGTTCTCCCATAAAGGGCTGGCCCAGGCCAAGGCCTTGTCCGAGAGCAGCGAAATTAAGAAGCCCACCTTTGATCTCTCAGTAGGAAAGGCATGTGGCAGCAACTCGAAATAAATGCCCACCTGGTTAAGGAAACCTCGGCACTGAGTTGGCTCTCCCCCAAAGCGCTGTGGAAGGGGGGCAGAACCGGTCATACCCCGAAACACCGCAGGCGCAACAACAGGTGTCGGGGTAGACTCTGGCGCAACAACCGGTGCGGCAGTAGGAGCGGGCCCAGGAGCGACAACCGACCCATATGCAACGGGAGCGAAATGAGCCGTGCGTTCAAGCAGGGATTGCAACGCCACGGCGAACCGACCCAACAGGTGATCCTGCTGATCAAGTCTGGCAACCAGCGTGGGTAGCGAGGATGGCCCTGTACCGTCAGAATTCATGGCTTGGTCCTAATGACACGGAACCATGAACCAGACGTACAACAACAGATAAGTGAAAATAAGAAGGCTTTATTGAAAATCAAGCTGTAAAGCAAAAGTCCAAACGGATGGCGAAACCGAGGCAGAGTCCTTGCGAAGCCAGAGGTCAGGAACCAGAAGGGTAGTCAGACGAAGCCGGGATCAGGAACCAGCAGGGTAGTCAGACGAAGCCAGGATCAGGAACCAGCAGGGTAGTCAGACGAAGCCAGGATCAGGAACCAGCAGGGTAGTCAGACGAAGCCAGGATCAGGAACCAGCAGGGTAGTCAGACGAAGCCAGGATCAGGGACCAGAAGCAGCAGCAGTCTTAGAAGCATGTGAACACAGGAGGACCAAGCAAGGAACTGAAGCCACAGACCTCCTATATATATGAGCTAGGCATCCAGCTCCTCCCAGTGGGAAGGAGGAGCCGCAGGGTGGGAGGCTACAAGAAACCCAGAAACCAAGATGGCCGCCAGCACATGTCAAACGAAGGAGAACAGCAAGCAGGTAAGACCATGACACACATCCTTGTTATCTGGGATGGAGGTGCTACTCTGCATGAACAACATTAGTTTTATAGGACTGTGTAGCAGTGTTTTTAATATATATATTCTATAAAAAAGAGCTGTGGGGCTCCTTTAACAATATGGCACGCTCCCCGCGGTCAGCCCCTATTTAAACTCCAATAGTTGTCCCTATCATATGACTTGAGAAAGGGCTACGCCCGAAAAGCATTGCCAGGACAACCAGAGACAACAGTGATTGCCCCTGCCTCCCCTTCTCATATGCGTTCCACCAGCGGATCCAGCCGCCAACCCCCGGCAGCTCAAGCCTCGCTTTGGATGGCTATTCCCTGAGGGTCTGACGTCATGTCCGCATTGCTTTCCCGTTGTGAATCCACCGCAAGCAGGCTCTCTCAGTTTCTCTGGCGAAACCACTGGTCTGTACCTCTCCTGCCTTTCTTCTACCTGGCACCAAGGGATCTTTCCCCTTCCTCTCCGTGACCCGATGGGACCCTCCTTCACCACCACTCTAAGGTAGGGGTACCACCTCATCACTGTAATCCAGGACACATATTAATCACACAGGTTCTGAGGCTAGCACATAAGGCACTAAGTGAGTCTAATTACCACCTAATCAGCCACAGAACCTGCGTAATTAATATGTGTCCTGGTTTAAAGGGATGAGGTTGTAACCCTACTCTATGGCTTGGAACACAGCACGGCCGCCTGCACTACTGCCCTGTCCTGGCTGGTCTTGTCTATTCAGCAGCTTGTCAGATGGGAACCATCTTATGAGTCTCTTACCCTTTTGGGTTTCATAACACAGGTCTGCAGTAATTGCACAGGGCTTACCACTGCCTTATATCATGGATGAATATTTATGGATTTATCCCAAATAAACTCCTTAATGCTTTTTCAATTACACAGTGTCTTCTACCATTTATGACATTTGTTGCTGCCATCACTCACCATCTGGTGGATCCATTCAGCGCTTCCTTGTGGCTACTGCTTGAGTGACTAACCATTAGTTTGTTTATTAGATGCACTGAACGAAAATCTTCCCATAAGATTATTTGTGCATTTAAAGAATATATATATATATATATATATATATATATATATATATATATATATATATATTTTTTTTTTTTTTTTGGGGGGGGGCGGGTTCCAAACACATTAGTTAGGTGTCCACACCTGCAGGTGACTGCTTCTGTCAAATATCTTCCCTGCAGTGCCTCCTTCATAGCTGCTGGATAGTGTCCTGAGCAGCTCTCTTATGGTGCTGTGAGAGTTAATAACAGCCTTTGCTAAGAACATTTGCACCACTTGCCCGTCCCTTTCTGCCCCCTCTGCCAATCATATTTCTACTTATACTATTCTTCCACAATGCAGCAAGATCTCCACAATTAATTTATGAAAAGCCATGTGTGCATCTAGTCATACTTTTTTGTCAGCCAAAGACCTTCCTCTTCCTTGCAATCACTGCACCAATGTTTGGATTGTTGACAGGACTGCAATTTAATTTACCAATACAGATTCTGTTCACTTGCTCAGCTGGCCTCTGAAATGTCCCTAGCAAGAAGAGAAGTAATATCAATAAATGTAGTTAAATAAATAAAAGCTGGAATTGAAATGCGTCAATTGAGCCAAACCTAATTTTTCAGGATCAGAAAGACGACATCCCTGTACCTGAGTTCCCTTTAGGAAATCACATTTCTATTCTCTTAGACTCAGTTTTCCAATGTTTTATGTAAATAACACCAGACAAATGTTTGCTGTTCTGTTCAATTTAGTCTAAATTACTTTTGGAATTATGATCACAGGTATGATCAGTCCATATGCTGCATAAGATGAAATTGAAAAAAAAAACCTTAGTTTACACCACATACACTCTACAAACTGTATTACAACTAAAGAAAAAAATTATCCAGTTTGTTTGATTATGACTTTTATGATCTAAAAAACGTAAAAAGAAAAACCAATCTGCCCACACATGGAAAAGTAGCAAGGTGGAGTACTAGGAAGCTAAGTAAAAGATGACCATTGGGTGGGCTTAACACAGACCCTGTCACTTTTCCCTGCATATGCAAGATGACAGGGACTCTTTAAATATTTAGTCAGAATTCTAAGTACATGTATCAGCACATTTACAATGTACAATGGTATAATGGTATGTACTGACCATGTAGCATCTGATAATATTAATTTAAAAAATGAACCTATTACACATTATCACTTACCATCTGATATTTCTTGGTCTTCATTTCTATGCAAGTGTACAAGTACAGTCAGGTCCATAAATATTGGGACATTGACACAATTCTAATCTTTTTGGCTCTATACACCACCACAATGGAATTAAATGAAACAAACAAGATGTGCTTTAACTGCAGACTTCCAGCTTTAATTTGAGGGTATTTACATCCAAATCAGGTGAAAGGTGTAGGAATTACAACAGTTTGTATATGTGCCTCCCACTTTTTTAAGGGACCAAAAGTAATGGGACAATTGGCTGCTCAGCTGTTCCATGGCCAGGTGTGTGTTATTCCCTCACTATCCCATTTACAAGGAGCAGATAAAAGGTCCAGAGTTCATTTCAAGTGTGCTATTTGCATTTGGAATCTGTTGCTGTCAACTCTGAATATGAGATCCAAGGAGCTGTCACTATCAGTGAAGCAAGCCATCATTAGGCTGAAAAAAAAAAAACAATCCCATCAGTGAGATAGCAAAAACATTTGGTGTGGCCAAATCAACTGTTTGGAACATCCTTAAAAAGAAAGAATGCACTGGTAAGCTCAGCAACACCAAAAGACCCAGAAGACCACGGAAAACAACTGCGGTGGATAACCAAAGAATACTTTCCCTGGTGAAGAAAACACCCTTCACAACAGTTGGCCAGATCAAGAACACTCTCCAGGAGGTAGGTGTATGTACGTCAAAGTCAAAAATCAAGAGAAGATTTCACCAGAGTGAATACAGAGGGTTCACCACAAGATGTAAACCATTGGTGAGCCTCAAAAACAGGAAGGCCAGATTAGAGTTTGCCAAACAACATCTAAAAAAGCCTTCACAGTTCTGGAACAACATGGGAAGAGAAGAGTATGGAGAAGGAAAGGAACTGCTTATGATCCAAAGCATACCACCTCATCAGTGAAGCATGGTGGTGGTAGTGTCATGGCGTGGGCATGTATGGCTGCCAATGGAACTGGTTCTCTTGTATTTATTGATGATGTGACTGCTGACAAAAGTAGCAGGATGAATTCTGAAGTGTTTCAGGCAATATTATCTGCTCATATTCAGCCAAATGCTTCAGAACTCATTGGATGGCGCTTCACAGTGCAGATGGACAATGACCCGAAGCATACTGCGAAAGCAACCAAAGAGATTTTTTAAGGGAAAGAAGTGGAATGTTATGCACTGGCCAAGTCAATCACCTGACCTGAATCCGATTGAGCATGCATTTCACTTGCTGAAGACAAAACTGAAGGGAAAATGCCCCAAGAACAAGCAGGAACTGAAGACAGTTGCAGTAGAGGCCTGGTAGAGCATCACCAGGGATGAAACTCAGCGCCTGGTGAGGTTTATGCGTTCCAGAGTTCAGGCTGTAATTGACTGCAAAGGATTTGCAACCAAGTATTAAAAAGTGAAAGTTTGATTTATGATTGTTAATCTGTCCCATTACTTTTGGTCCCTTAAAAAGTGGGAGGCTCATATACAAACTGTTGTAATTCCTACTCCTTAAACCTGATTTTGATGTAAATACCCTCAAATTAAAGCTGAAAGTCTGCAATTAAAGCACATCTTGTTTGTTTCATTTCAAATCCATTGTGGTGGTGTATAGAGCCAAAAAGATTAGAATTGTGTCAATGTCCTAATATTTATGTACCTGACTGTATGTGTACAGTGAATCTGGAAAGTATTTACAGCGCTCCACTTTTTCCACATTTTATGTTACAGCCTTATTCCAAAATTGATTAAATTAATTATTTTCCTTAAAATTCTACAAACAATGCCCCACAACGACAACGTAAAATAAGTTTGTTTGAAATCATTGTGAATGTATCAAAAATAAAAATCACATGTACATAAGTATTCACAGCCTTTGCCATGACACTCAAAATTGAGCCCAGGTGCATTCTGTTTCCACTGAACATACTTGAGATGTTTCTACAACTTGATTGGGTTCCACCTGTGGTAAATTCAGTTGAGTGGACATGATTTGGAGAGGCACACATCAGTCTATATAAGGTCCCACAGTTAACAGTGCATTTCAGAGCACAAGCCAAGACATGAAGTCCAAGAAATTGTCTTTTGACCTCTAAGACAGGATGGTATCGAGGCACAGATCTAGGGAAGGGTACAGAAAAAGTTCTGCAGCATTGATGGTCCTAATGAGCACACTGGCTTCCATCATCCATAAATGGAAGACGTTTGGAACCACCAGGACTCTTCCTAGAGCGGGCCACCCAGCCAAACTGAGCGATCAGGGGAGAAGGGCCTTAGTGAGAGAAGTGAATAAGAACCCGATGTTCACTCTGACAGAGCTTCAGTGTTTCTCTGTGGAGAGAGGAGAACCTTCCAGAAGAACAACCATCCCTGCAGCACTCCACCAATCAGGTCTGTATGGTAGAGTGGCCAAATGGAAGCCACATGACAGCCTGCCTGAAGTTTGCCAAAAGGCACCTGAAGGACTCTCAGACAAACAAAATTCTCTGGTCTGAAGCAAAGTTTGAACTCTTTGGCCTGAATGACAAGCGTCTTGTCTGGATGTAATCAGGCACTGCTCATCACCTGGCCAATACCATCCCTACAATGAAGCATGGTGGTGGCGGAATTATGATGTGGGGATGTTTTTTAGCGTCAAGAACTGGGAGACTAGTCAGGATCAAGGGAAAGATGAATGCAGCAATGTACAGAGACATCATTGATGAAAACTTGCTCCAGAGGGCTCTGGACCTCAGACTGGGGCGAATATTCATCTTCCAATAGGACAAAAACCCTAAGTACACAGCCAAGATAAGAAAAAAGTGTCTACAGGACAACTCTGTGAATGTCCTTGAGTGGCCCAGCCAGAACCCAATTGAACATCTCTGGAGAGATCTGAAAATGGCTGTGCACTGACGCTCCCCATCCAACCTGATGGAGCTTAAGAGGTCCTGCAAACAAGAATGGGAGTAACTGCCCAAAAATAGGGGTGCCAAGCTTGTAGAATCATACTCAAAAAGATTTGAGGCTATAATTGGTGCCAAATGTGCTTCAACAAAGTATTGAGCAAAGGTTGTGAATACTTAAGTAAATGTGATTTTTTTCGTTTATAATTTTTAATAAATTTGCAAAGATTTCAAGCAAACTTTCACATTGTAACTATGGAGTATTGTTTGTAGAATTTTGAGGAAAAACTGAATTTTTGTAAAACCTTACCTGTAAAATTCCTTTCTCTGAGTCCTCCGACAGTCGCCGCCTCCTCTAAGTCATCACTATTGGGTATTGTCCACCTATCCGTAGGAATAGCTAGGCATATAGACTTAGTCAAAAGACAAAAGGCATTAGCATATACACACCCACGGGGGCTGTCCCATCTGGTCAATACCCCCCCTGCATCACCACTCCCAACTCAGTTTTGGTAGTATAGCAGTAGGTAATAAGAACCCCAAAAGAGGGGCGGGGGCGGCGACTGTCGGAGGACTCAGAGGAAGGAATTTTACAGGTAAGATTTTACAAAAATTCAGTTTTCTCTTACGTCCTCCGACAGTCGCCGCCTCCTCTAAGTCATCACTATTGGGATGTCCCAAAGCAGTATAGACATGAGGGGTGGGAGACGCAACCGTAGAAAAGGCAACGCAGTACCCACATCAGAGAAAGGAATCTTACATGCACCGTAAGAACCAACTGGGCAACAGAAAAAAACAATGCTCAACAGGAGCAACAGCCCAGGAAAGCAAATGCCAACAGCCAGGGACCCAGAGAAAAATTCAAGGGTCCATCATGGCACTGCCGCACTGAGAACTTTGCGGCCAAAAGAAGCATCAGCTGATGCCAGAACGTCTACTTTGTAGAACTTGGAAAATGTGTGCACCGACGACCAAGTCGCCGCCTTGCACACCTGGGTCACCGAGGCCTGATGCCAACAGGCCCAGGAAATACTCAAAGACCTGGTAGAATGCGCCTTAACAGGGAAGGGCGGAACCCGTTCCTTCAAGGCATAGGCCTGCTCAATGGTCTGTATGATCCATTTGGCAATAGTCGCTGCCGATGCAGCCAAGCCCTTCCGAGGTCCCTCAGGAAGGACAAAGAGAGAGTCCACCTTCCGAAAGGATTCCGTAGACTTCAGGTAGACCTTGATCGCCCTGACAACATCCAAGGAGTGCAAAGCAATCTCCTTAGGATGCTTAGGCTTTGTACAAAGCGAAGGCAAGACAATTTCATCATTAAGGTGGAAATCAGTGATCACCTTGGGAAGAAAGGACGGGGGTGTTCTCAAAACCACCTTATCCTTGTGAATTATCAAGTAAGGGGAGCGGCAAGACAACGCTGCCAGCTCCGACACTCTGCGAGCCGAAGTGATCGCCACAAGAAAGGCAACCTTTTTCGACAACAGAGGCAACGAAATCTCCCTGATATTTTCAAAAGGAGCACGCTGCAATGCGGACAGGACCAAGTTCAAGTCCCATGGAGGTAAAGGCTCCTTCCTAGGAGGAGCCAAATGTCGCACACCTTGAATGAATGTGAGCACCAAGGAATCAGATGCCACAGGGCATTGGAAAAGGACCGCCAGTGCTGACACCTGGCCCTTTATAGTGGCCAGCGCCAGGCGCTGATCCACTCCAGACTGGAGGAAAGCCAAGATTCTCAACACTGAGTAAGAACGAGGGGAAAACCCCCTGGACTCACACCAGGTGAAGTAGGCTTTCCAGGTACGGTAATAGATGTTAATAGATAATAGATAATAGGTAATAGATTTCCTAGCCTTGATCAGGGTAGGGATAACCTCAGAAGATAGACCCTTGTCCCTCAAGACCTGGGTCTCAACAGCCAGGCCGTTAAAGCCAGCGACTGTAAAGCAGGATGGAAGATCGGACCTTGAGACAGGAGATCTTCCCGCAGAGGCAGACGCCACGGAGGCGCCACTGCCAGGTGAACAACGTCGGCGTACCAAGACCGGCGAGGCCAGTCCGGCGCCACCAGAATCACCATGTGCGGTTCCGAGACCAATCTGCGAAGGAACCGGGATAGTAACTGAATCGGAGGAAAGGCGTACATCAGACGATACTGATGCCAAGGGGCCACCAACGCATCCGAGGCGTCCGCCAACGGATCGCGCGTTCTTGCCACGAACCTTTCCACCTTTTGATTTAGCCGGGATGCGAACAGATCCACGTCTGGGGATCCCCACATCGCACACAGTATCTGAAAGACCTCCGGGTGTAGGGACCATTCCCCCTGGTCCAGGGTCTGGCGGCTCAGATAGTCGGCCTGCCAATTTTCCACACCCGGAATGTGAACTGCCGAGATCGCCGGGACATGAGTCTCGGCCCAAGACAGGATGTCGGTCACCTCCCGGGCTGCTCGAGCACTCCTGGTGTCCCCCTGGTGGTTGATGTAAGCCACCGCGGTAGCATTGTCCGTCTGTACGCGAACAGGCAGGCCCTGGAGAAGGTCTGACCACTGGAAGAGACAGAGTTTTATCGCTCGTAGTTCCAGCACATTTATCGGGAGGGAGGATTCCTCCTCCGACCAAGTGCCCTGGGCAGACAGGGTGCCCAGGACTCCACCCCATCCCGACAGGCTGGCATCCGTGGTAACCACAGTCCACACCAACGGGCACAATGACTTGCCTTCCGCCACCGACGGGGACTGGATCCACCACAGAAGAGCCAATCTGGTCTGGCGACTCAAGGAGACCTCCAGATCCAAGGACTGAGGAAGTCTGTCCCACCTGGCCAGGATCTCCGTCTGGAGAGGCCGTGTGTGGAACTGGGCAAAGGGAATTGCCTCGAAGGCCGACACCATCAAACCCAGGCCCCGCATGCAGGTCCTGAGTGACGAGGACAGATTGTCCCTGAGGGATCGGATTTCGTCCCGCAAAGTCCGGAGCTTGTCCTCCGGCAAGAACACCTTTGCCTGAGCAGAGTCCAGAACCATTCCCAGATAGGGAAGGCGAAGCGACGGAGACAACGCTGATTTTTGAACGTTGATGGTCCACCCGAACTCCTGGAGCGTCTGTACCGTGATGGACAGATCGCGCACAAGGTCCTGACTGGCACGCGATCTCAGAAGCAGATCGTCTAGGTACCCCAGGACCGCAATGCCCTGGGCCCGCAGCAGGCCCAGAACCGGTGCCAACACCTTGGTAAATACCCTGGGTGCCGAAGCGAGACCGAACGGTAACGCCACAAACTGGTAGTGGTCCTCTGTGATAGCGAACCGAAGGTACCGCTGATGACCCTCGAAAATGGGGATGTGCAGGTACACATCCTTCAGATCTATCGAAGCCAGGAACTCTGTTCAGCGCTTTTAGGTCCAGAATAGGACGCACTTTGCCCTCCTTCCTGGGCACAGTGAACAGATTCGAATAAAACGCCCGAAACCTGTCCCGATGAGGAACCGGGACAATCACCCCCTGAGCAAGCATGTCCTGCACCGCTTGATGCAAGTCCTGCAGATGCCCCGGAAGCAAATGGAGATTGGAGGGAAAGAATCTGTCCGCCGGCCTGGAAAGGAATTAGATCTTGTAACCTGATCGAACGATTTCCTGGACCCACCTGTCCGAGATCCGGAGCAGCCAAGGTTGGAGGAAACCGCGCAAACGTCCCCCCACCCCAGAAATGGGTGAGGGCGCCCCTTCAGGCAGAGGCGGAGTGTCCCGCCGAACCGGCATTGCCAGTCTTCTGCTTACCCGCCCAGGGTTTCTTCTGGTTGCCCTGGGCCTTGAAGGGCTTGCCCTTGGATTGGTTCCGAAAGGCACGAAAGGACCCCTGACTTGATTTAGGCGCAGAACCCCGCTTGCCACGGAAAGACTTGTTCTTCAGGTTCTGGGGTAGCATAGTGCTCTTACCCCCCCGTTACGCTCTTCACCAGGGTATCCAACGCCTCGCCAAAAAGACGAGAGCCAGCACAGGGAAAATCAGCAACAGTTAAGTACCGCGACACTCGAGAGGCGAGCCACCAAGGGGGCCTCATTCAGAGCTGCATCACACAGATACATGACTCCTTGATGGATCTGGTCCACCATTTCCAGTCGTGCAGGCGGCACGTCATCGGACACTAGGTTGCTTCTAAGCACCTTAATCCAATCAGCCACCGCCTGAGCCACCATAACGGATGCGAAAACCGGTTTGAGCAATGAACCCGCCACCGTATAGGAATGGCGGGCTAGAGACTCCAACCGCCGGTTCGTGGGATCCCGTAGCCGGCGTAAAAGGATAAAGCAATTTGAACCGACTAGGTACCAGGAATGGACGTTTCAACGTGCGCCACATTTCATTAACAGTGTAATGGAATTCCGCTGGGCAGGGAAAAACCTGCGCGGACTTGCGGGTCCTGTGCGTCCCAAATGAGGACACAACGCCCGGAGGACAGGGCTCATCCTCTAAATGTAAGGTTTCCTTAATAGAAACAATCAACTCATCCATGGTCGCCCGTTCTTCGGGCGACCCTGGGGAGGATGTATCAACACCCTCCACCTCAGCCTCCCCCTCAGACCCCGGGGGGTCCAAGGATGAGCGGGACCCTGAAAAGGGCACCCTTGCAGCAGCAGCCATATCCCCATCTGAATCAGAAGAGAGAGACAGCCTTGGCCGTTTTCTCGCAGCCCGTTTAGACATCAGCATTTCCATATTTGCCACTAAAGTCGCAACCACAGCAGCCAGATCAGGTCGCAGCGGGGCCACAGGAGAACTGGAAACTTGCTTTCCTGAGAATCCATGGCTCAAGACAATAAAAAAACTACAGTGCAAAAAAGTAATGTACTGTCCCCTTAAATAGCGCTGCGGAGTGCACAGCCCACCGCTACTGTCACAGCTATGAAGACCCCAAAAAGGAGAAAGAAAACTGAGCCAGAAGCAGTATGCAGAAGAAGACTGAGAGAGATACACTGCAGAGCCCGCAGATCGTTGCTACCTGTGCCTGTGCTGTCTGAGAGGAAGAGGAAATGCTGCTGGAGGGGGCTGGCTATAAGCCAGATCCCAGGGAAAATGGCTGCCCCATAGGGATGCATAGGAGGCTACACCAAGATGGCCGCCGACATGCGGCCGAACCGATCGTTCCACCGCCCACAAAATGGCGGCAGATGGCGCCAAAATGAGCTGTAAACTCGCCCCAGAGGGGCTATACACGTGTGCATATAAAAAACATGGCGGACCGCGCAAATTTTCCCCCGCAGCGGCCGCCGCACAACACACAAGTCTGTACCCCCAAACATGCACCTAAGGTGACACTGGGACAGGGACCCCCGGCAAAACATACAGTGTACACAGCGAACCCCGCAGGGATCGCACAGAGAGTCACACAGGCACAGACATGGGGACACACAGCAACACAGACTGTAACCTCAGACAGAGGCCCCACACAGAAAGTACTTACCTGTACCCGATGGTGTGGGGGAGCCTCTATGCACGGATAAACCTCTGTCCTCATCTGACAGGGAGTGCCGTGAGCCAGGGACATGACGCTGCAGTACCGCAGACAAGTCCTGTGAGGTAGCCACCTCACGGCTGCATCCCTGCAGCGAACAGGGATGGGTCGTTCTTAATGCCAGGGCGAACCATAGCTGAACGCTCGATGGCGGGCTGGGGGTCCATCTGGCCCTCTGTGCCCTGGAGAACCAGGGAGGCCAGTCCGAATCCCAGCACCGCATGATCCATCTTCATCCGAAGAATAAACTAACACTAAAGCTGGCAAAATAAACAGCTAGTAAAGTGAGAGAAAAAAAACTGACATTTTAAAAGAAAATCAGATAAAAGATTTAGGAAGGCTGAGACTGAAGCCCCAGCACAAGGTAGCCTGACTATTCCTGATTGCTAGGCAAACTAAAACTGAGTTGGGAGTGGTGATGCGGGGGGGTATTGACCAGATGGGACAGCCCCCGTGGGTGTGTATATGCTAATGCCTTTTGTCTTTTGACTAAGTCTATATGCCTAGCTATTCCTACGGATAGGTGGACAATACCCAATAGTGATGACTTAGAGGAGGTGGCGACTGTCAGAGGACGTAAGAGAAATAATGAATTTAATCCATTTTGGAATAAGGCTATAGCATAACAAAATGTGGAAAAAGTAAAGCGCTTATATATGCATATATATGTACACATACAGTATGTATATGTATGTTATCCATGATACTCTGATTGGTGGAATTATGATTTTATCAGTGAAGTTTACATTTACAACCTACATTATTCCGTGTCTTGTTGTAGCCCTGATAAAGAGGGAATTTTTCTGATCCCCAAAACCCATTAGCTGTTTTATAGTACAAACTAATAAATTAATTTGTACTCTTTTATCCATTGGCCTGCGCTCCTTTTATTTATGACTGCATAGACAAGATGAAAGGGATTCTTTAAAGATTCAGTCAGAAATTTGCACATTTAGAGGCATATTTGGTCAATTAGGTTATCCAGGTTAGATATTCAGGTGGGATCATATATGTCATAACCTTAAGGCTCCTTTCACACACTCCGTCCGTTGGACGGAGTCCGTTTTTCTCAGCGGGGGATCGAGCCGCCGATCCCCGCTGAGCAGGAGGATGACAGCTGTGTCTCCGTGCTGTGTGCGGAGACACAGCTGACAGTTCCCCATGCATCTCTATGGGGGAAATCGGATGTCAACGGACCGTCAGTCCGTTCTCACCCGATTCCATCCGATCCGCTGGACGGATGGAAAATAGGATTTCCATCCGTCCAGATTTGACGGATCGGATCAGGTCGGATGTCAGCAGACATGTCTCCGCTGACATCCGATGCCCCATAGGAATGCATGGGGGGACCGTTCAGATCCGCCAAAAAAACGGACAGGCGGATCTGAACGGTCCGCCTGTGTGAAAGGGGCCTAAAAAGTCTGTGGTCATGTGCAACAAAAGTATCAGCAGGAGAGGATCTTCATGTTGGCAGGTCATTGGCACCATTAATCATTACTTTTTTTTTTAAATTAAGGACATTTTCACAGTGTCTGCGTGTTTATTTACTATTTTACTTGTTTTTGTCAATGAGTAACAAAGGGTGCTCATTATTCATATAGGTGGTAAAGCTAGATATTTGTGGGCCTCATACCTTAAAGAGGGCTTCCAGATTCCAATAAGTCCTCCCCCACATCCAGTTCAGGAAAGTGGGAATGAGGCCCTTAACCCCCTCAGCATGAGGAGCTTTGCAAAGGAAGGAGGCTTTGCATTCCCTTAATGTTGAGGGCATATGGACTGGTATGGTTCAAGAGTGAGGGAGGCACATGCTCGCTGCCCCCCTCTCTTTTCTGGCCAGTCCTTCAAGGTCTGGTATGGATTTTAAAGAGGACCTCAAGCCATTTTTATTTTAGGTAAATAATGTGTACTGTCCCTTTAAAAATGGCATGAGTTCCTTTTCAAATTAAATACCAGAAACGTATCTATGATCTTGAGGGGGACCCCATGCATTTTTTATAAACAGAACCAGCCAGCTAGGAAATGTAAATTTAGCAGTAATATTTTTTTCTTTCTTAATGGTACTTTTGCTGGAGTACATCATACAGATGTGCAACTTCATGTGCGAGTATAAGACATCCCCAAGCATGTTATTTAAAGGAATTGTGTATTATGAAAGTGGAGTTCCACCCATTTTAGTAACTTTAGATCTATGTGATCCCCTTTAAAACTACTTTTACCAATGGAAACTTTTTTTTTTTTGCTAGTAAATACCTTATTTTCTTCTTTATTCATCCTCTCCTCACTTCCGGGTCTGGCCTCCGATCGGCGATTACGTCATTCGGCGATTCGCAGGGGGTGCTGGGATGTATCTCAGGGCATGAAATCTCGCATTATTACACAGGAGTCCTAAGGTGTAGTGTTTGTATTGAGGCCGTACTCTGCCCCGCCTCCTCTCAGTGAGCGAGGACTGAAAGCATTATATCCTCACTGAGCTCACAGAGAGGAGGCGGGGCAGAGCACGGCCTCAATCCAATACATACAGTACAGCTCACTGAGAGGAGGCGGGGCAGAGGTGGGGAAGAGCACGGCCTCAATACAAACACTACACCTTAGGACTCCTGTGTAATAATGCGAGATTTCATGCCATGAGATACATCCCAGCACCCCCTGCGAATCGCCGAATGATGTAATCGCCGATCGGAGGCCGGACCCGGAAGTGAGGAGAGGATGAATAAAGAAGAAAAAAAGGTATTTCCTAGCAAAAAAAAAAAAGTTTCCATTGGTAAAAGTAGTTTTAAAGGGGATTACATACATCTATGTAATCCAAGTTATTAAAAATGGGTGGAACTCCACTTTAATGTTGCCCTTTAAAGTGGATGTAAACCCTCACATACACCCAGCAAAGTAAATAGTCTCAGATGATACACCGAGATGAAACAAATCCTACCACAAAAGTTTTACATTTGCATTTGCTATCATCCCCTTTCTACACTCTTTCAAAAGTGCAGATTATGTTAAAAGGTTTCTTCATCTTTTAGCAGTACATAGGGAAGGGTAGGGAGACTGCACCAATGTTGTGTAAAAGCTGATTGGGGAGAGGGACAACCCCCCTCCCCATAGGCAGAGGAACAAAGGAACATACAGAGCTGTATTCTGAATAAACAAGCTCAGTGCTTATCTCCCTCTAAGCACCCTCCCCGACAGAAATATTTAGTTCATGTTATCTCATGTGTCGGAGACCTTGTCAGAAGTGACTCACGCTGATAACAGAGGAATGAAGCACCACAGAGAAATGACATTTAGAGCTTTGGGGAGAGATAAGTAAACAATACAGTTATTTGTGCTAAGTTCAAATTTCATGAATGGGGTTTACAAACACTTTAAAAGACCAGCTCCTGCTGAACGCTAACTTACTTTTTTTTTACATTGGTACCTGTCCCCCTTGGCAGTGCCCAGCTTCCGCTTCATTTTTTAACAAAAGCCTGTAAATTTGCCTTGGAAAAGGCAGAAAAAAAATGACGTAGACTTTAATAGGGTATAGGCACTATGATTGGGAGTGTGCAAATTTCCTGCTGGGTTCGGCAAACATTCAGTGAATCAAACATTACTCAGTTTGCTCATCCCTGTGAATTTGTTATTACTTTTTATACATTTAGCATAACATACATATCGTCAGCGTATGACTGTTTCTGGCACATAATAGATAAAAGATGTGTTACCTGGCCTCCATTTTCCACAGAAAACATGCGATCTGTTCCTCCACAAAGTTTTGTGTACCATAGGAACCACAGAGCAGAAACATGCTGTGTTTCGGAGGTGACATTCACATTCACAAAAAGCTGAGCAAACCTTTTAGCTGCTCTGAAAAAAAAAAAAAAAACAAGCATCTTTTTCACATTCTTATTAAGTATTATCAGGTGCTATTGTTTTAGACTGCAATAATACCATGCTATAGCCCTGTTATGTAATTAAAGTAATAGAAACCATGCACAACACATTGACACTATTTAGAAATTATTCTAAAGTGATTGTGACAGGCTGGATGTACTATTTAACTTGTGAGTTTATCTAACAATTAGGGGTAATTTACTAATGGAGCAGAGACAGTTTGCTTAGAAAATTGGATGTTCACTACTTAAAAACTGATATAGAAAATACATTTTCCTGGATTTTCTAATCAACAGAAGGGTACATGCACACTGGCAATTAGATTGTGGTTTTTTTTTATTGTTTTTTTATTGTTTGTGCTGATTTTGGGTACACATGTCGATTTTAGGTGTCAGTAGCATGCAGAAAGGTGTTGGCCCTGTGGTCCTCAGACTAAACTAGTGTAATTCCAGTGTTCACCAGCGGGTGTCTCTCAGCAGCCAGCAGAGCTTAAAGCAGGGTAAAAAGATAAGTTCACCTTTTAACAAGAAATAATAAATGTGCATTTACTATTTTTTGTTTTAGGAGCCTGGAAATTATTGCACCAGCAATCATTAGATTGCTGATACCATGCAGGTCTACTGCAGACTGACAGTGTAAGCTGTCTGCAGGCAGTTTTACACTGAAAGGAAGAATCATTGAACTACCACAGTGCTCAACAGCGCCATAGTAGGTAATTGAGAACTACAAGCCGACAGCCGCAAAGGATGTAGGTAGTTGTAGTCCATTCATTTACAGAACACTGTAAATGAATGACAAGGCAGAGCCCCCGCTCACCTCTTCTCTTTAGATTAGGCAGCGAGCGGAGGGAGAAGATCCCCTGCTCACTGTCAAAACTGGGGTTCGAGGTGGAACGGGGGCTCGCACATTTTGTAACATGTTACAACACCTATATATGAAAAAAATGTGTAGCGCTATTATACAAATAAGATATCATGAATTATAATATATATTGTGCCAGTGAAGCAAAACAATAATCCAATCATGTGTAGTAGTCCATAGTCCACAGTGAAGCTAATCAGTGATATGTGGAGTGTCATGACACTCGCCAAAGTACTGTATAGTTTGATGAAAAAGTACAAAAATTATGAATCCACCTCCAGTGAATATTGCAAGAAAGAAAGTGCTCCTCCTCTACTACTCAGATGCACTCACCAGAAACTATAAGGGAAAGGGCCTTGACCACAGCCTAATCGAGAGCTGGAAATCCATCCTGTCCTGCAGGAACGTCCTCTCGGTCTCAGTATACTGGATATGCTGTATAAGCGAAATAAGACGAAGCTTTAAAAATCCAGCTCTGAGGAAGTGGGGACACCCCTCAAAACACGTCAGCTTCATTTGGAGATTTCCATTCCACGACTGTCAAAAACCAGCAGGTTATTCTGAGTGAAGAAATGGGTGGACTTACACTTATAATTTGCTTGATTTTTCGTCTTATTTCGCTTATACAGACCACTCTATAATCTGTGGGTCATTACTCTCTTGTAAGCAGGATCTCCTCTCCCAACACAGTGATGACGTGTGCTTTCAGGATTTACGGCATTTGGTGTGGGGACCTTTTTCCTGTTACAACTCTTTTGCATATGGACATTCCTTTATTGGACAGAACATCATTATTACTGGTGCTATACTCTGTTGTTACTATCTTACAATCTTACCTAATGGTGCTGGCTGCCTATATTTAGTTCTAATATCAAGCGCAGATATTATTTTGCTTTAGTTGTCAGAAGATAACTAGGAAAACTAATAACATTGATAAATCAGTTCATTGCACAGGACACTGGAAATTGTATTTACCCTGAAGAAAACCGTAACTACACACATAAGAACTAGAGTTGGGCGAACAGTTCAAGCCGAGCAAAAGTTCGGCCCGAACATCGCCTGTTCGCCCATTCGGCGAACACCCAAATTTGCTGGGCACTTGGCACCCTGAGCGCCCCACAATGCACTACACGCTGTAGAGTGCATTCTAAGCCCAGACTGGGCAAAGCTTTGTCCAATCAGGGCATAGTGAATAGCTAGTTGTTAAGAAAAAGGCCAGGAAGCCTTAAGAGTGGGGGAGTCATCCGCTGTCAATGGGCTTCCCCACTGACAGCTGAATGAAAAAAAAAAATCATTCCCAGAAATAAAAAAATGTTAAAAAAATGTCATGGGGGTCCATCCCCTTCAATCTATACCAGGCCCTTTGTATCTGGTATGGATTTTAAGGGAAACCCTATGCCAAAATGTAAAAAAAAAAAAACGGTGTGGGGTACCCCCCGGTATCCATACCAGACCCTTATCAGAGCATGCAGCCTGACAGGCCAGGAAAGGGGGGGGGGGAGGGGCGAGTCCCCCCCCCCCCAAACCATACCAGGTCACATGCCCTCAACATAGGGGTGGCAGTTCAGGTCCAAACCTTTGCGATGTTCGAGAGTTCTGGCGCAAACTGATTGGAAAGGGGGGGAGGGGTGTGTTCGGCCCATCTCTAGTATGGACTGCTAAACTACATTATAAAATATTTATGGTTTTAATTGGTTTTAGATATTTTTTAAGTATGGATATGCTAGTATCCTCATTGGTATTACAGCTCAAAGAAAGGTATTTGGAAATCTTACCTTGTCCAGCAAACTTTGTCAATAAACTCCTTCATCGTCATCTTGTCCCACTCCAATGCATGAGGAGCTTTCCATGGGGCATCAACAGGAATCTAAAAAAAATAAATAATAAGATAATAAATAAAAGATGCATATGGTTCTATATACAAGCCTTAGGCACTCTATTTTTAGCCATGTGACTGTAATTTTTAAATCTTATTGGACAACTCAAAATAACTCACTTTTTGAAAATAAGTATTCTTCTGGTATGTTGACTTTAAATGAACTAAGCCTATAGTCATTACTAAACATACCATATGTCGCTCCAGGTAAGATTAGGCTTCACACATTGTAGTTACGCCTCAGGTGCTGGATAGGCTTATCTCCACCGAAGCAATCAATTGTACCAGCAACAGGAACACCACACACCAAGCTATGAAATAATATCCTTCCTTTATTAAAATAGCCAGCAGGAACAAGTACTATCTACGGCATTTCACACCAGGCACAATTCTTTCTCAAGCACAAACTCTTGCAGAATAGTACTTGTTCCTGCTGGCTTTTTTAATAAGGGAAATATATTATTTTGCATCTTGTGGTGCGGTGTTCCTGTTGCTGGTAAAATTAAACCTATACAGTGAAACCTTGGATTGCGAGCATAGTTCGTTCCAGAAAGGCTTGTAATCCAAAGAATTGTAAATCAAAGAAAATTTCCCCATAAGAAATAATGGAAATTAAGATGATTTGTTCCACAATCATTTATCCATTTAAAAATGATTACAGTACAAAATACAGTACAGTATAAAATGTATGGTGTATACATTACGTGGTCAGAGGTCCGGGCGCAATACAAATAGTAGAAGGATCACAGTTTTAATGTAAACAAAAAGTGGAATTACTCTCACAATGTTAAAAACATTATCTCGCGTTAAGGAGTCTGGTGCTCACCCATGTAAAGCCGGGTGGACATTGTGATTAAGGATGGATTTACAAGGGATTTTATTTTGGAGATTTTTATAATTTTTTTAATAGATGACTTGTCAAACATTTGGGTGTCCTTATTTTAAGCTTTCAACTTAATTTTTTTTTTTTGTGAATGAGTAGGGGTAGTATGTATGGTCTATGGTGTTTCCAGATTCTGGTAAATTCCCTGCCCACAGACCTGTCTAACCACCAGCCAGGGCTGTGGGGATGAGGCCATGGTCCTCATCATTATGGGCATAAGGCACCCCCCCATGTTGAGGGTATATGGCTAATATGGTTCAGGAGGGGGGATGCACACTTGCCAGCCTCCCCCCACCTCCTTTCCTGGTCAGCCAAGCTGCATTCTTTGACTAAAGCAGTTCTACGTGTTTTTTTTTTATTATTAAATATTGTAGCACCCTTCTAGATATGTGCTAGGTTAAAAGCATTGTTATGCTCCATCTGCTTATCAGGGAACCCTGATCTATAAGTTTTGCCTGTTGCATGTGTCCATGTATGATTCACTTGGTCTGAGGGAGTGTCCCCACTGTATCCAATAGGGGAGCCTGTTGAACAGTAGAGGAAACCCAGCCAGTGACAAACAGGCTTTTGTCACAGTCCCAGTGGGAGAGCACAACCGCAGTGCATCCTGGGATTGATCATAAAAGCCAAGGGCACATGTGACAGGGCATCTTTGGCGGGAAGCAGAGTCCCAGGAGGAGGGTGATGGCTGTCTCTCCTCCTGTAGTCTGAGGAAGGTGGTCACAGGCAGTTGGCCTAGTGAGCCAGGTGTGGAGCTGAGTCTTGAGGGTCCTGGAAAGCTGACGGTGGAGCTGCAGGCAGAGTCACAGTGTCCGTGAGTACCAGGGGGCTTGCCAAGGGTTCTGCCCAGGAAAGGGGACCACTCCAGTGAGGTCAGAGGACAGAAGACAGTTAGCAAGAGTAAAGGGGGTGCCGAGTAGAACCTTGAAGAGTAAGGGTCAAGGGGGTGCCAAGCGGGGCCCTGAAGAGTGATTCACTACATAGTTCCCCTATCAAATACTTCACTCCAGTGGCAAGGTGAAGCAGCGGCCTTGCTGCACTGAACATAGCTAGAAGTCCTCAAGTTGTGCATAGTTGGAGTATCCCACTCATCTCTTCTCCCATCCCAAGTTCTAAAATAAAAACAACAAAACCCAAATCCCCTGGACTGTTTCCTGACTGAGCCAAACACTTAAAGCACTAAGAATTCATAAGTTGTTGCTATGGGTAACCCAGTGGAATCCACTTCAAGCAGCTCCCAAGGGATAAGTGCTACATTTGGGGGCTCGCCCGGGATATCGCCCTGGGTTACCGGCCTGGTTGCTAATGGCAACGGCCGAAGAAAATCTATGACAACATAATTTTTCTCTCAAAGACTATGTTCTAATGCTCAAGACAAGTGTAAGACCTGCTCTACAGGAGATAGGGAGAGTGGGATGAAGAGAGAATTGCACACTAATGGTTTAACGATAACAATAACTTTTGTGCAAATCAATCAATATACACGTATTGGGATTTTTTTTTACCAAAAAATATGTAGCAGAATAAAAATTGGCATAAAATGATGAAAAATTTCGATTTTTAAATTTTTGTTTTTGGGGATGTTATATAGCAGAAAGTGAAAAATATTATTTTTTTTTTTTTTTCAGAATTGTGGCTATTTTTTTGTTGATGGCGCAAAAAATAAAAATCATACTGGTGATCAAATACCACCAAAAGAAAGCTCTATTTGTGGGAAAAAAAGGACGTCAATTTTATTTGGGTACATCGTTGCACGACCACGCAATTGTCCAATAAAGTAACACAGTGCGAATCGCAAAATATGGCCTGGTCATTAAGGGGGTAAATCCTTCCGGTCCGGAAGTGGTTAAAATGGGGGTGGCAGTAGATTCAGGCTTAGTATTTGACTGGAATTTCCCTTTAACTGTTAATTCACGTCCAACTAAACATTACAATACAGTGTCAAACAAATGAAACAAAAGGACATTAAAAGCAGTGTTCAGCAATGAGTCCTGATCAGAAACGGTTTATGCTACAGAGTCTTGCCAGACTTCTGACAAATAGCAGATCCGAGTAGGCAGTAATGACTTTCCTGCTCCCAAACAAAGCATCAAACAGTTCAGTTAATATATTTCAAGGAACTATATTAAAACTTTGCAAATTATTCATACTAATTGCTGTTTTTGTGCAGTTTTGTGAGTCACTTTTTTTCATCTACTGATTATAGTCGGGGCTTTAAATATAAATAGTCCAATTAAATTAACAAAACATAATTTGGCACAGAGTGCTTAAAGCTGAATTCTAGGAATTAAGCCACTTTCTAAAAAATGCTGGTTTGCTATGGGTTATGTCCAAGGAGGTGCATGCAATTATCTCTTTATCACTATACTCCCAACGCTCTGACAGGAGAGACCCCGCCTTCTCTGCCCATCCTATCTGATGATGAGACTAAAATGCATTATTTGGCCTCAATACCAAATGATATGTCTGGCGGAAATCCAATTCAGCTCACCATCCAAATAACACCATTCCTACAGTAAAGCATGGAGGTGGTAATATCCTGTTATGGGGGTGTTTCTCTGCAGCAGGGACTGGAGCACTTGTCAGGATAGAAGGAAAAATAGATGGGGCAAAATACCATCAAATTCTTGAGGAAAATCAGCTGATCTCTGCCAGAAAGTTTTCAATGGGAAGAAGGTTTACCTTCCAAAATGACAATGACCCAAAGCACACAGCAAGAATGACCACACAGTGGTTGAAGGAGAAGAAGGTGAACATCCTTGCATGACCTAGTCAGAGCCAAGACTTAAAGTGGATGTAAACCCGATCCATGAAATCTGACCTGACATCTATATGTAGTGTTTACTTATCTCTCTCTAAAGCACTAAGTCCCGTGATTCTCTGCTGTTCCGTTCTTCTGTTATCAGCATGATAACTTTTGACATGTTCTCCGACACAGGAGATAAAAGCAGCTGGAAATTTGTCGGTGATGGTCCTCTAAATAGATTAGCAGAGAGCTTGTCTATTCACAACACAGCTCTGCAAGTATCTTTGTTCTTCTGCCTATGTGGAGGGGGAGTGTTTGCCTTTCCTCCAATCCGCTGTCAAACAGTGTATGCGCACAGGTGTCAAACTGACGGGCATCCAGCTGTTGAGGAAAGTCCCACAGGGCATTGCAGGGCTGACCATTACAAACATGACTCCCACAGCCAGAAGCATGATATACAAGTAAAACATATGTTATACAAGTAAAACATATGTAGGGAGATTTGTTTAATCTCTGTGTATCATCTGAGGCTGTTCACTTCACTGGGTATATATGCGGGCTTACATCCATTTTAAAGGGGTTGTAAAGGTTCGTTTTTTTTTTTTTTTAATAAAAATAGCAAACATGTTATACTTACCTGCTCGGTGCAAGGGTTTTGCACAGGGCAGCCCCAATTCTCCTCTTCTTGGGTGTCCTGCAGGCGCTCCTGGCTCTTCCCCCTTCATCGAGTGCCCCCACGGAAACCAGCTTTCCATGGGGCCACGGGGCAAGTCCCGCTGCTGTGTCTATTGACACAGACAGCGGAACTCGGCCCTGCCCCGCCCCCTACTTCGTGTCACTGGATTTGATTGACAGCAAAGTGGTTATGAGTAAGCGACCTACAGCGTCGTGAAACGCGTCAACCTGGCACGTCTATCTGCACACTGTCTGTCTATTTCATTTATGAAGAATAAAGGATACTTTATGATTTCAACATATACCTTGAGTGCGGTCTCAAATTTTGGATTTCTACAGCCAATGGCTCCTGCTGCTTTCAATCTGCCCAATGAGGAAAGAGAAAGCGGCTGGAGCCGCTGGGCTCGTGTTCATCATTGGACTGGATCAGGCTCAGGTAAGAAAAAGGGGGGTTCTGGGGGCAGCTGCAGCAAAGGTTTTTCACATTAATGCTTAGAATGCATTAAGGTGAAAAACCTTGAGACTTTACAATCATTTTAAACCCCCATTGAAAATCTGCGGAATGACTTGAAGACTGCAGTCCACAAATGATCACCATCAAATTTACCTGAGCTTGAGCAGTTCTGCAAGGAAGAGTGGGAAAATATTGCAAAGTCTAAATGTACAAAGTTAGTAGAGACATATCCCAACAGACTGGCTGTAATTAAAGCAAAAGGTTGTTTAACAAAATAGAGATTTTTTTTTTATTTCTGACTTGTTAGTGTTCTATCTGAAATATAGATGGATTGTTATAAGTTGCACTAATAAATACAGCTGGATAAATCACAAACTGTGTTTGTCTTCACTTCAGGCTGCCAAGCAACAAAATGTGATTTTTTTAAAGGCGGTGATTCTTTTCTATACCCACTGTAGTTGTGAGCTAATGAGTGATAAAGGAGGGGGGGATTCATTTAGCCCAGAGATTATGTTTTTCTTTTTAAATGGAACAGTGATAACAAATGAAATCCTGTATCCAATTCCCTCCTTCTCTTTATCAAATTTTAAATTGGTAATGCAGACTTCAGAAGCAGGCATATTGGTTTTTCACCAACAGAGTTGCCAAGGGGCAGACAGGGTTTTGTAGGCTGCATTGTTAATACTATACGGAGAAGGATACAGACTTTAATACTTAACTGCAATCCCCCTCAAGGATAAAACAAACAGTAAACTCCTCGCTATAAGATCCCCATTGACCATACATGATACAGCTCATGTTAAAGCAATGTAGTATAATATTCTACATCTAAAGTACATGAATTGTGACTTAATTATGACTTTCATATCTTATTAGCTGTTATGATGTGACACCTGAAGATGAAAAAAATAGGATTTTTGACTTACAGTAAAATCCATTTCTCTGATGTTCATTGACGGACACAGCTCCTGATCTTAACCATTGGGTTATACTGCCCCGTACAGGAGTAGGACAATAGGCAGAAAAAAAGTTTGGCTATGCCTATGGTCAGTCCCAGGGGGTATACTCCTTCTCTCTGCTATAGGTACTCAGTTATGTTACAAGCAGTGTCAGAAGAATTACAACTCCACATAGGGGTGGGTGTTGTGTCCATCAATGAACATCATAGAAATGGATTTTACGATAAGTCAAAAATCCCATTTTCTCTTTCGTTCATTGACGGACACAGCTCCTGATCTTCTTAACCATTGGGACGTCCCAAAGCAGTGTTAACCACTTGCCGACCGCCGCAAGTACATATACTACGGCGGTCAGCCCCTCCTGGGCAAAGTGACGTACCGGTACGTCACTCGCCCACGAGCCAATAGGGGGCGAGCACGAGCCGCTTCCGCCCCGCGCCACCAGAGGCGCGCTTCCGCCCCCGCTCGTTCACAGGGATCCCCGCGCGAATGACCGGAAGCTAATGACAGAAGGCCCAGTAGGGACTGAACGCCCAAGTAGAGTATGCCTTGACAGGGGAAGGAGGAACCTGACCCCTGATGGAAAAGGCCTGAATCCCAGTCTGTCTGATCCATATGGAAATGGTCGCAGAGAAAACGGACAACCCTTTCCGAGGCCCATCTGTGAGAACAAATAGTCTGACTTCCTAAAAGACTCCGTAGCTGCCAGGTACACCCTAATTGCCCGATCCACATCTAAGGTATGCAAAGCAATTTCCTTAGAATGTGTTGGCCTGGGACAAAGGGAAGGCAACACAATGTCTTCATTCAAATGAAAATCAGAAACAAAAATTGGAAGCAACGACGGACAAGTGCAAAGAACCACCTTATCTCTGTGAACCACCAAGTAAGGTGAACGACAGGATAACGCAGAGGTAATAGCCACCAAAAAGGCCACCTCCTGGGACAGCATAAGTCGGGGAATCTCTCGAAGCTTCTCAGAGGGAGGCTATTGGAGGACTGAGAGCACCAAATTGAGGTTCCAAGGCGGTAACAGAGACCGCACTGGAGGAGCAAAATGCCGAACTCCCTGAAGAAAAGTAAGCACCAGGGAGTGTGTGGCCAAGGGCCGTTGAAAGAATACCGCTAAAGCCGACACCTGGCTGTTGATAGTACCCGTTGAAGGAAGGTCAAGATGCGAGCCACCGAAAAAGAATGAGGATGAACCCCAAGAGACTCACACCAGGCAATGTACATCTTCCATGTACGATGGTAGATCTTTCTAGAAGTAGATTTCCTAGCTTTTAACAGCATTGGAATCTCCTTGGGACAGCAGATCCTCCCTGAGAGGAAGCTTCTAAGGAACGTCGGTGACCAGCCGCACCAGATCGGCGTACCAAACCGGGCGAGGCCAGACCGGGGCCACTAAGAGAACCGGAACCCCTTCTGCCTCGATCCTGTGTAGAAGTCTTGGCAGAAGCTTGAGAGGAGGATAGGCGTAAATCAGATGATACTGATTATGTCTGCCACAGAATCCCGTGACCAAGCCACAAACCTCTGCACCTTTCTGTTTCACAGGGACGCCAACAGATCCACCTCGAGAATGCCCCACTAGAGACACAACTGATGAAACGCCTCCGGATGAATGGGCCACTCCCCTTGGTCCAATGCCTGCCAAATTAGGTAATCTGCCTGCCAGTTTTCTACCCCGGGATGGTGTACGGGGGAGAGGGCTTGAACAAACTGTTCTGCCCACCTTAGTATGCCGGCTACCTCCAGAGCCCCCAGGACACTTCTTGTGCACCCCTGGTGATTGACATAAGAAATGGCCGATGCATTGTCTGATTAAATGCGCACAGGACATCAATCAATCCAATGTTCCAGGCACAGTCTGATCGCTCAGAGTAACAAAACATTGATCTGTAGTCTGGACTCTTCCAATGTCCAGACCCCCATAGCAGAAATTTTGCCGAGGACAGCTCCCCAGCCGGACAGACTGGCATCCGTGGCGACCACTGTCCAATACAAGGGGAGAAAAGATTTGTTCAGCCCAAGCGCTGAAGAACAAAGACACCATATCAGGGACTCTTTCGTTCCCTGGCTCAGCCAGATTTGCAGATTCTTGTCCCATTTGGCCAGAATCTCCTTTGCAGGGACCTCGTATGGAACTGTACAAATGGAACCGCCTCGAAGGTAGACACCATCAGGTCCAGCACCCGAATGCCAGTCCAGAGGGATTACCATCTTCTGGACCGCAGGAGAAGAATTACCGCCTGCAGTTTCTGGAGTTTTCTTGCAGAGGAAGAAGCACTCTGGGTAAGGCTGAGTCCACAGTCAGATCCAGATAGTCCAGCTTTGTGGACGGAACCAGAGTAGATGTCTGAAAATTCAGAATCCAGCCAAACACCCTCAAGCTCATATGGTGATTTCCAGGTTTCCACCAGAACAGTAGGAGACCCGCTCGCAGAAGGAGGTCATCCAAGTATCCCAGTACTGCGATCCCACATTAGCGTAACAATACTAGCACCGGGGCCAACACTTTTGTGAAGACCCGAGGAGCAGAAGCAAGATCAAAGGGTAACACCACAAACTGATAATGCTCCTCTCCCATGGCAAAGCGGAGGAAGCACTGGAGACCGACACGTATTGAAATGTGAAGGTAGGCATCCTTGAAACTTGATCTTGTAGCCGGACCGAATTACCTAGTGGACAAACCTGACTTGTACCAGGGTGGTCCACGGGTCCGAGGACCAGCAAAGACATCCCCCCACCCCAGATATGGGTGAGGGCGCACCTTCATGCTGAGGGGGCCTTGTCCACGGGTCTGGAGAAGCCTGCTCTTGACTTGCCAGATCAAGTTTGCTTTGATCCTCCAGAGGAGGCCCAAAAGGGCTCCAATCCCTTGTCAGTCGACCCTGGGGGACAAAAAAAAGTTCTTATGAGCCGAGAAGGAGCGCCCACGTCTACAACGAGGGTCCTTGCCCTTAGTAGCTTCGGAAGAAAGGTACTCTTCCCCCCTGTGAGACCTTTAATGATATCATCCAGGATAGCACAAAACAGGCGATCTCCTTGAAAGGGCAGGTCAGTCAAGGTCTTTTTAGAAGTCTGGTTCGCAGACCAGCATTTGAGCTAAAAGACACGCCGAAGGACCACTGCCAAAACAGAAGGCTGAGCCACTAGGGGAGCCGCATCCAAAGTGACATCCCAGATAAACTGCAGCCCCTGGACCAGCTGGTCCGCCAGCTCAGCAAAGGTAGTGGGGAGCTACTCCCGCACCAGATCACGGCACAAAAGCCTAGCCTATTCGGTCAGAGTCTGCGACACCAGGGCAATGGTGAATATTGGCCTCAGTGCAGAACCAGCCAGGGTATACTTATTGCGGGCCACAGCCTCCGCCTTCCTGTCAGCCGGGTCCTTAAAGGCCGGGGGCTCTTCTACTGGAATGATGATTGCTTTGTTCAACCTGGAAACCGGAGGGTCCACCACCGGTGGCACAGTCCACGTCTTAAGAAGGGACTCTTCATAGGGGTATCGCCTAGCAAAATTGCTTAGGGACCCCAAGGTGACGCTTTGGTTGTCCCCACTATTTAGTGACAATTCTTCAAAATAGGAGGGGAAAGGGAACACCTTTTCCGCTCTGGATGGCTTGTGAATGCCAAAGGGAACCTGCGCCTCCACCCCCTCCCCCCCGATCACCAGCACAGCACCCTGCCCCCACCCCAGGCAGTGGACCAGGCCATCCCACAGCCCCAGCGACAATAAGAGAGGGGTTGAGGGAGGGACGGAGACGGGGCAATATGGCCCACAGGGACCACAAGACCGATGAGGGGGTGCCTAACAGAAAAGAGGGGAACCAAAGGGTCCCGACCATCTCCCATGGAGATTCACCCCAAAACTCTCCAGGAGGAGAGGGGGGACAGTCACTTACCATACCAGGAACCAGGTGGGCACCACTCAAGAGAGAACCTCCTCTCCATTGAAATGGGGGGGGGGGCAGTTTACCAGGAGGAATGCTGCGACTCAGGCCGAGACCCGGTCATATGCGACCGTGCGAGTAGTTTAAATTGTAGGCCAGTCCCCGTCCGGTGGGGTTATGACGCAGTCGACCTAGCACGGAACTGAGGTCTGTGCGCGCTCCCTGGCCTGACTGGGGTGACCACTGGATAGCCCATTGCCCAGTCCGGCAGTTGATTTTAGCTCTCAAAGGAAAAAAAAAAACAGGAGAAAAAATTCTAAAAATAAAAAAATTGCCAGGACCAGAGATCCCAGCAAGGAACTAGGTCCTTACTCCTGACTAGGAAGGAAAAACTGAGTACCTATAGCAGAAAGAGGGAGTATACCCCCTGGGACTGCCCATAAGCATAGCCAGACTTTTTTTCTGCCTAGTGTCCTACTCCTGTAGGGGGCAGTATAACCCAAAGGTTAAGAAGATCAGGAGCTGTGTCTGTCAATGAAAGAAAGAGAAATATACGTTTGGAGCCTCATACTGGCTTTGGTGTCATAGTAGTGACAACGTGCTCAAATTGAATGTGGTTTGCCTACTAAAGGGGAGTCAATGTTCACTTATCTAAGTAAACAAGGTGAAGTTATATTCACTTAGAATGTCAACTGTGTTAAAGGGAAATTAAAAACAGATTAAAACCCAAATCAAGTTTTTTTTTTAATCAGCACAAAAGGACAGTACTTACATTCACTAAGAAATGTTCCTTTTGCCGGTGGCTGCTGTCTTAGTTAAAGAAGCAATATTGGATTAAAAAAAAAAGCAAACATACTGTACCTCTATGCTACAGCATCGGTGTGATACTGCAGTTGTCTCACATCAGCTCTTAGTCTGTACGGAGCAGAGAGCAGTGGCTCTCAGTCACCGCTCTCTGCTCTGTTCCTCCATTAATCAATGGTACATCTGTTAGGAGAGGGGTGGATGCAGTTGGCTTCAGCTCTTAAAGTGGTTGTAAACCCACCTTTATAACTTGTAACTATAGGTAAGCCTATAATAAGGCTTACCTATAGGTACTGTAAACATCTCCTAAACTTGCACCGTTTAAGAGATAGTTACATTACATACAGCCTATGACGTCATCTGCGCATGGGCTCTGAAGAAATGGCCGCCCGTGCCTTTTCTTCAGAGCCTTGTGCCGTGACCGGCGACACCGATGCGCATGCGCAGGAGTGACATCACGCGGTTCCGGCCATTAATACAGCCGGAGTCCGCAGACCCGGAAGGAAGACGGGCGAAGATGGATGCGGCCGCCAGCGGGGACAACGCGGGCTTCGTTTGCAAGTAAGTGTCACATAATGTGCTAGTATGCGATGCATACCAGCACATTATGCATTTACTTTGCAGAGAAGAAAAAAAAAGTAAAAAAAAACAGAGCACTTTACTTCCTGTTTAAAGTGCACTGAGAGCCTGAGCCAGCTGTCAATCAGGCTGATAATATGGTTGGGGTCCTTCCAGAGACTGGAGCAGCTCTGTGATGTCAGCTGACAGCAGGCTATAGCCCACTATCAGCTGATTCTGGGTCACAGGAGGGCAAAAGTAAGTGCACTTCTGAGACCCAGAAAAGAAGTATGGCCAAAAAAGCTTTAGCCATAGGAGAACATGCACCCCGCCCCCTTACTTCTGCAGCTGTAATCTTCCAGTGCTACAAGGGTTAATACAGCTGCTAAGCCTGTCATATTAATTTCAAAATACTAACAATAACTTACAAAGCCAGCCACAATTTGGCCCCCAGTTACATAACTAACCTAGTCTCAAAATACCAACCAAATTTTTCTCTTCGCTCCTCCCAAGACCTCCTTCCCTCTAATTTCCATGTCAACGCCTGCTGTGCTTGCCTCTAGAACTCCTGAGCATCTCCCATCCTATGAAATTCCCTACCCCAATCTGTCCGCCTATATCCTACTCTGTCCACTTTTAGGCAATCCCTGAAAACCTTTTTCCTCAGAGAAGCCTATCCTGCCTCCACCTAACAACTGTACTTATTTTTTCCAATAGCTCATCCCCCACAATTATTACCTTTTGTATCACTTGACCCTCCCTTTTAGATTGTAAGCTCTAACGAGCAAGGCCCACTGATTCCTTCTGTATTGAATTTGTAATGCAACTGTACTGTCTGTTGGTAAAGCGCTGCGCAAGCTGTTGGCGCTATATAAATCCTGTATTATAATATATTATATACAGTATGCGGCCAGTGTGGAAGGCCAAGAGGAAAATGGTAGTCATGAAAAGACCTTGACCACATCCATGCAGAAGTTACAACCGCTCATTTTTTCAACAACTCTTACCTCTTTTCCCCATTCATCGATTGTCCTCCATAGATGATTATAATCCAAAATCACAAAAGGATTCCATGATGGAGGGAATGATCCATAAAATGCATATGTTTTACCCTTGAAAAGAGAAGGAAAAAAGGAGAGTAATTGTATATTTTATCATATAGAGCAGGGGTCTTCAAACTATGGCCCTCCAGTTGTTCAGAAACTACAATTCCCATCAAGGCTATTCATGAGTGTCAGAGTTTTACAATGCCTCATGGGATGTGTAGCTCCACAACAGCTGGAGGGCCGTAGTTTGAGAATCTCTGAGTATGTTAAAAAATATTGCTTAAACAAGTTTTGAGTGTACAGCATTAACTACAGCTTAGGACTTTAAATAGGTTCTCAATTTAAAGCTGTGGAATGAAGAACCACCTTTGCCCAGCATTGTCGAAAGATTTTTCTGCATCAATAATTATAAATGCCAGATCACTTTTAGAGTTGTATTTGATATGTTCAAACACTGCAAATACCCTATAAATATTGGATAGGGTCTTTTGTAAAGCCTGCCTGAGCAGGAGTTACGAGGAAAGCCAGGAGGTTAGACAGCCACAATTTTGGGATGAATTTTGGCATCAACATTTATTGCGGATTTTTACCAAGTATTACCTAGAGAGAGAGGTGGTCAAGTCCCTTTTTTTGGTAAAGCTTTGATTTACACCAATCAATTATTAAAATCACTGACAGGTAAAGTGAATTGATTATCTTGCTACAATGGCATCTGAAAGTCGAAAGAATATATTAGGCAGTGAGTAAACATGTCCACAAAGTTGATGTGGCAAGTGCCAGCTCCTTAACAATCAGCTAGTATGTTTACTTTTCTTTTTTTTTTTTTTAATTTGGAAATTGACCTTCCATTCACACTACCGCGACTTGTCAGGCAACTTGTCAGCCTGACAAGTCGCGGTCCATGCAGTGCTACAGGACCCATTCTAATAGGAGCGACACAAGCCGCTCCGACTTAGAAAAAGGGTCCTGTACTACTTCGGGGCGACCTCGGAGCGACTTGCATAGACATTCATTATATGAAGTCCGTGTAAAGTCGGAGCGACCTAGTGTGAACCGGCACTTAGACAGGTATATGTGGTATTTACCGAGTGTTTTATATTTTTTAGATAAAAATCACATGAACCTGTAGTAAAAAAACATTCTCATTATCGCATGAGATATTTAGATTCATGACCCAAATATTGCATGCAATATCCTTTAGTGAATTGAGCCCCAAGTTTCAAGCACATTTCTGTTTCCTGAAAGTTTTAGCATAAAACAAAATACTATTCATGATACTGTATATATAAGCAATGTCATGCAAGTAATAAAAGTACTATGTCTCATACTTGCCGTTGGCTACAGTAACAGTCCAATAAACAGGGTGACCCTGTTTTAGCTGTCTATATCCCTGGTGCCTATAGGGACCAGGATTCACCTGTCACAGTGGCCACTTCCCCCCAAAGATTCTTTAGAGTCCAAGTTCCATAAGAATGGACCTCAGCCTGGACCTGTATAGCACCCTGCGGCTAACTGTAGGCCTTGCATCAAGTGCCAAGGTGAGACCCCAAGCAAGATCCAGTGTCTGAAGCATTTCGAGCCATCTCAGTGGTGTGGGGACTGCTTCTATGGTTATATTAGAAAACAGAGAATAGTTAACTGAAGAATCCAAAGTAAATAGTAAACTAGTTAAGCTAAGTTTGATTTCTCTGTAAGAAGAGGTCAATCACCTTGGAGCAGGGGTCTCCAAACTTTTCAAACAAAGGGCCAGTTTACTGTCCTATAGATTTTAGGGGGGTCGGATTGTGCCCAGTAGAGGTAGAAAATGTCCCAAGCCCTGCATCAGCAAAAATAAACATGGCCTCAGGACTGTTTGTCAGTGGGAGGAGGATTGATTCCCCACCATTGTTATTAGTGGAAGGAATAGTGCCCATCATTGTTGTCAGTGGGAGGAATAGTGCCCTATCATTGGTGTCAGTGGGAGGAATTGTGCCCCATTTTTGGTGTCAGTGGGAGGAATTGTGCCCCATTATTGGTGTCAGTGAGAGGAATAGTACCCCATTGCTGGTTTAAGTGGGAAGAAGAGTGCCCCATCATTGGTATCGGTGGGAGGAATAGTGCCCCACCATTGCTGTCAGTGGGAGGAGTCGTTTCCCATCATTCAGCTTCGGGTGTGGCTGCTGGAAGGTTCTCTGGCTGTGTGTCTGTTGCTGCTGCAGGTGATCTGTGTAAGAGGGGAGTGAGGTGAAATCCCTCCCAGCTCTCCTGGCCCCCTTCTGGGGAAGCCATGGAGGCCAGCAGGGCCTCTCCTGCTGGAGGCTCTCAGACATCCCCTGGGCGGATGGATGGCACCCCTGCTCCTGTGCAGCCCGTGGTTGGTGATCTCTCTGCACCTGGTGAGGATGAAGATGCTGGATCCATTCGGGAGCGAGTGGTGGCCGGGATCAAAGTCCTCAATAAGGAGAGAGACAAGCTCTACAAGCTTAGAGCGGATTTAAAGCGCCTGAGAAAGCAGCGTGAAGGCTTGTTCAGCAAGAACCGTGGATCAATGGATTCAGAGGTCCAATTAGCGAAAGTCCGTGTGGATCATCAAGAAACTATCATGGCCATGATGGAAGGCAGGGATGGTCCCTTCAGGGAGAAGTTTTGCAATGAACGGAGGTTTGCAAAGATGGAGGTGGAGGAGGAGACCCCCGGTTCTGACCCCCTTCCCCCTCAAGGTGAGGTAAGCAGCCCATTGCCATCTCAGGGCTCAGGAGGCATGTTGAAAGTTATACAGGTAATGGAGTCTTCAATGCAGGAAGATCAGCTGGTGTTTGGTGATGTGGAGGATTTACCTGAGAGTGTGCCTGATAAAGTAAAGTATATAAAGCCCCAGCTTACAGATAAAACAGTTTTTGTGCCTTTTAGCACCTTGCCTAATGATGGGTTTCCTAATGACACTCCGGGTGATTCCCCTATGCTCAGCAATGTTGTGCCTGCTGCTGATGTCTCTAAACAGGAAAAGTTGTGTTTAAAAAATGACATTTCTGCTGAAGAACCACAAAACCCAGAAGAGCCGATTAACCCCCCTTCTGCTGAGCTTAAAACTATTTCAGTCACTGTTGAACAGGACTCTACAGCGCAGCAGCAGGAAACATCTGGTACTGCATCAGAAACAGTTATCCCTAATAACATTGCAGGCATGGTGGATCCCACCATTATATGTGGAACTGATAATGCTGCTTGTTTAGGCCAAGCTGGTAAAAATAATAATAGTAGTGTACCTGATAATGTGACATCAGTGTGGGGTCTTGGCCCTAATAAGCCTACATTTGCACAGGTGGTAAGCTGTGCTCCTGGCAATATCACCAAGCCAGGGTTACAATCAAGGAGGAGCTCTGCTTCTAATCAGGGTTTTCCCTCGCGGGCTGCCACTATGAGCACCATTGGATCTGGTATTGGATCTATGGCTTCTGCTGGGGGTCCAAGGCGGAACGTAGTCCTCCTTAAATGGGAAGGTGGTGCAGTCCCTCTAGCAAGGCGTATGGTGGTGGACCTGATCTTAGATATGGGTTTTGGGGCTAATGACCTATATGCCCTGATACATGTAGCTGGAAGCCGGGAATACACAGTTAGTTTCACCAGACCAGAGGGTCTTGACTTGTTCTGGGAACGATATATGGCTCGGTGCAGGTCAAGACCCGAATGGGAAGGTCTGGTGCCAGTGGCAGTTTCCCAAAGGTCAACAGTGAAGAAAATTACTATTGTCCTTACAAATGAGAGTGTTCCTGCTCGGGACTTAGAGGTCTGGTTGAGAAATTATGGGGATGTTTTGACCAGGCCGGATAAAATTCATGATGAGCGTGGCATCTGGACCGGGGGTTGGTCGGTAACGGTCAGGTTGGCTAGGGATGGGAATGTTGTCCGTCACCTGCCCTCCTCTGCTTTTATAGGGAGGGATAGGATGACTATTTTTTATCCCGGTCAGCCAAAACTGTGTCACCGCTGTGGAGAAAAGGGGCATTTTAGCTCCTCTTGTTCAGCACTGATCTGTTCAGTGTGTCGGGGACAGGGTCATGTGGCCAGGGACTGCACCCAGGCGATAAGGTGCAACCTGTGCCTGCGCCTTGGCCACCCCTACAGCCGATGTCCTGAAGCCTGGCATAATATGGATAGAGAGGTGATAGATGATCTGTTAAGGCTGGACAGGATGGAGGATGAGGCCCCTGTTGTACCACCCTCCTCTGCGGTGACTGACCCCCCTGGTCTTGTGCAGGATCCCTCCCTAGTCCCTGTGCCCACCCCTCCTGTATCTGTAAGTTTTCCTTCTGTGTCTGTCCCTGTGTCCCCCCAGCCTACTGTACCGGCTCCTCTTGTGTTAGAATCTGCCAAGTCTGTGCCCCCTGAGTCAGTTATTCCCGATCAGTCTTCCCTTCCTAAGTGTGACCTTAAAGAAGCCCCCCACCCACCAGGAGTGGTAGAGGGTACCAAAAAGGGTGCTGCTGCGGCTTCCTCTGTAAAGAAGTCTTCTGTGAAGACTTCAAAGAAGAAGAAGAAAACAAGAGATGAAAGCATCTCTGAATCTGACCTTCAGTACCTGGAGGAGAGAAGGAAGGTTGTGAGGCGGAAGAGACAGACGGTGAGGACGGAACAGGGACAGGATGCCTCAGTGACTGTCTCCAACCGTTCTAGGGCTTCTGCTTGGGATATCTCCTCATCTGGGGATTCTTCTGAGCAGAATTCAGAAATTGAAATGGAGTTGGAGGAGGCTTCAAGAAAGAGAGAGGCTTCTGGTGATGAGCAGCAGAGGGGAGCTAAGAAGCAATCCACCCAATAACCCAAATGGCGGTTCCCCCTCCGTTAAAAGTGGTGACAATAAATGTCGCCAGCATTAAGTCGGTAAGAGCTCGTTCTATGGCCTTCTTTTTGTTCAGCCAATTAGATGCTGAAATTTTATTTTTGCAGGAGACTAGGCTCACCTCCTTGGCAGATATTCATATGGCCAAGAGAGAGTGGAGGTATGGTCCATCTTACTGGTCTCTTGCGGCCGAGCCTTACGGCGGGGTGGCGGTGTTGTTTAAAACCGGCATGGTAACTGTCCGGCGGGTTATTGAGGTGGAGATTGGGAGATGTATGGTCTTAGACGTTCTTGTGGGAGGGCAGGACCTGCGCCTAATTAATATTTATGGGCCGCACACAAAGTGGGACAGGAAATGCCTTTTTACAAGGATCAAGCCATTTCTACATCCCGGCAAGTGGTTTTTGGAGGTGACTTTAATACTGTGACTAGGCCCAAGGACAGGAAGGACTTCAATGACCGGCTGGGATATGATAGCGTTTTTTTAAATAGTATGGTTAGGGATGCTAGTCTTGTGGATGTGCACATTAAGCACCTCCCGGATGACACAGGGTTCACCTTTCATCGAGGTAATAGTCAGAGTAGGATAGATAGGTTTTTTTTGAAGGAGGCCTCTGCTTTCTCACCCCCAGTGGTGCAGGCGGTGGAGTTCTCTGATCACTGTATGCTATCTGTGGTCTTGAATGCTTCAGAATTCCCTCAGAGGGGCAAAGGCATCTGGAGATTAAATTCGACTCTCCTTGAGGAAGAACATGTTAGACAATCCTTTGAGGAATTCTTTCAGGCACAGGTGACCATCCTGGACTTTTGTAGCAGCAAGGCTGAGTGGTGGGAGCTGACCAAAAAGAGGATTGCTGGATTCTTCAGGGGCCTAGCCAATAAAAAACAGTTTAATAGATACATGACCTACCAACGTTTGCGGAGGAAGCTGGATATTCTTGTCTCGAGAGGAGGAGATCCTGGGGCAATCTCTGAAGTGAAAATCCTCCTCAGGAAGTGTCAATATGACCGGCATACCTCTTTGGTTCTGGAGCGGGACTATGGGAAATACCACTCGCCTGACCCTTACCAGAACTGCAAACAGGGTGTAGCTGTTAAGATGGTCGTTGGCCTTAAGGATAGTACAGGTTCCTTGACAAAGTCCAGGTCAGGGATCCTGGAGGTCGTGAGGTCTTTTTATGCTGAACTTCTTGGGAGGAAGGAGCTTGACCGAGACAAGATGGAAAGCTTTTTGGACTCTATTCCAGGTCTAAATGGTGGAGATGTCCCTTTGATGAATTTGACAGAAGAGATCACAGTTGAAGAGGTGACGAGGGCAATTGAACAGCTTGCCATCAAGAAGTCACCTGGACCGGATGGTCTGACGGCTGAGTTTTACAAAGCCTTTAAGTCTATTCTGGCCCCACATTTGGTAGAGATTTTTAACAGTTGTCTTGCTGAGGGGGTGCTTCCCCCTTCCATGAGACACTCAGCTGTGATTCTTCTTTCAAAAGGTAAAGATCCTTCGATGATTGAGAATTGGCGCCCCATCAGCCTTCTCAATGTCGATAGAAAGGTGCTGGCGAAGATACTTTTCTGGCGCCTATCGGCAGTAGCAGAGTCTTTGCTTTCTCGCCATCAGCACTGTTCGATCCAGGGTAGGAGCACCTTCACAGCGGTTTTAGCTGTCCGGGAGGCCTTGGAGCAGTGCAGGGCTGCAGGCTGGGGAAAGTATCTACTGGCATTGGATCAGGCAAAGGCTTTCGATCGTGTCAACCATGAGTACCTGTGGTTGCTCTTTAGTAAGTACGGTCTGCCGGGTGGTTTTGTCGATTGGTTAAAAGTTTTGTATAAGGGGGCAGAAAGCTTCCCTCTTGTTAATGGTTGGGTTGGACAGTCCTTTGAGGTTGGTTCTGGGGTGCGCCAGGGTTGTCCGCTGAGTCCCCTGCTCTATGTGTTTGCAATCGACCCCTTCATCAGGAGGCTAGAGAGCAGCATGTTGTGTGGGGTACCAGTGGGAATCCCGGGTGAGCCGCCTTTGAGGGTTGTTGCCTATGCGGATGATGTGTCAGTGATTGTCACTGGGACAGATGAAGCGGAGGAGGTGGTCTCTCTGACATCACGGTACTCTGAAGCATCAGGCTCCAAGATCAATCAGGAAAAGAGTGAAGTTTTTTGGATGGGAAAGGAAGGTGAGGGGTTTGATCTCCCGGACACTTTTCCAGTGCCCCAGGAAAAAATTAAGATATTAGGCATTGAATTTGGACCTGGCGATTATGGCCTCAAAAACTGGGAAGGCAGGCTGGAAGTTGCCAATACTAAGGTGGTCAGCTGGAAGAGATGGAAGTTATCTCTGAGGGAAAGGGTTGATCTGATTAAGACTTACCTGATACCGATCTTCTTGTATGTCAGCCCTGTCTGCATCTTGCCAGTGTCTCTCTATGCTAGGATCTATAGTGTGTTCTTCCAGATGCTGTGGGGGAACAGACTGAACCCCATCAAGAGGAATGTCACCTATCTATCCAGGAGGGAGGGTGGCTTAGGTATGGTCAACCCCGTTCTTTTCTTTTCACTGCTATTTCTCAAGTTTAACATTGGTAGTATGCTTGCTGTGGAACCTCCTGGATGGGCAGGCATGTTTAGATCTTGGTTTAGGCCTTTTCTGCGACTTTGGGAAGAAGGTGGCCAAGTGAAGAATCTCAGGGGTCATCGTGGTCAGCTCCCAGCCTATGTCGCTCCGTGTCTGAAGTTGCTGCGGCAGTGGCGACTGTGGGCTGAAGATCTCAGATCCGCTCCGAGGAAAGTCCTTATGAGCCGAGTCTTGAGTGAAGTCTTTCATGACCCACTGGCCTTAAGGGATTGCCCAGGCCCAATTTTGAGGGAAGGGTTAAGATTGATTAATTTGGCTAGAGTCCCCCTTAAATTCAGGGATCTGGCCTGGTTGTGCTTCCACGGGAGGCTCTATGTTCGGGGCAATTTGAAATTCCGCAGTGGGATGGATCGTGGTTGTCCTCGGGAGGAATGTGCAGGTGAGGAGGAGACTATGGACCATTTTCTGCTTCGTTGCCCTTTTAACATAGAGGTATACAAACAGGTTGGGCGGGCCCTCGGTGTTCCTTTCCTCTCCAGGCTGGGTTATGCTGAGTGGGTGTACGGAGCATTCAATACTGGTGGGGGCTTTTGTTTGGATACACTTTTTTTAGTTAGTTTAGTAGTCCGTTATTACACATGGAACGCACGGTGTCAGGTCACCCGTCGGCGTAAAATCCTTCCTGTTCAGGTGGTGGTGTGTGACATTCTGCATGAGGTGGGGAAGATTCGGGCGCTTGAGAGAGACAAGTGGGGTCAGAGGGCTTGGCTGAAGGCGTGGAGGGGTTTCAAGCCTCCCTGACTGCCAGGAGTCTCTTTCCCGGGTGTGGCTTTCTGTCTCTTATCACCCTAGATTTTTTCTTAATGCTCAGTTTTTGATAAATGGCTGCATACATAGGCGATGGGTTGTGCCTCTTAGGCCCTCTCTGCTGCTTTATGTAAATAGTTTTCTAAGAATGTTGGAAGTGGATTATGTATATATTGTATATATTCTGCACATGGATGTGAATTCCTTTGTTTTTTTTTTGTTGGAATATTGTACTATAGTTCTGTTTTTTTACTTTTGTATAAAATATGTTGCTTGATTCTTTTCAATAAAAGATCAATAGTGCCCCATCAGTGGTATCTATGGGAGTAATAGTGCCCCATTATTTGTATCAGTGGGAGGAATAGTGCCCCATCATTGATATTAGTGGGAGGAATAGTCCCATATCATTAATATTAGTGGGAGGAACAGTGCTGCATCGTTAATATCAGTAGGAGGAATAGTGCCCCATTATTGGTATCAGTGGGAGGAATAGTGCCCCATCATTGATACTAGTGGGAGGAATAGTCCCATATCATTAATATTAGTGGGAGGAACAGTGCTGTATCATTAATATCAGTAGGAGGAATAGTGCCCCATTATTGGTATCAGTGGGAGGAATAGTGCCCCATCATTGATACTAGTGGGAGGAATAGTCCCATATCATTAATATTAGTGGGAGGAACAGTGCTGTATCGTTAATATCAGTATGAGGAATAGTTCCCCATTTTAAGTATCAGTGGCAGAAATGATGTACCACTGTTGGCGTCAGTGGGAGGAATAGCGCCTCATATCATTTGGAGAAATAGTGACCCAAGGGTCGGATAATGGCTAGCAAAAGACCGCATCTGGCTGTTTGGAGACTACTGCCCTAGAACACTAGTAAAAAAACTCAGAAATTGTGTTAGGGTTTTAGTGGGAAGGCAAGGTGGCATGCCTTCACATATCCTCAAAAGCTTTGCCAGTGTTCAATCACCTGAAATTACCAGGTACTACAACCAAGGGCCTATGAATATCAAGCCTGTACCCTGTACTGCATGATTAAGATGTTCATTTTTGGCGTTTACTAAAAAAAATAAAATAAAAATAAAAAAAAGAAGAAAATATATTCAAAAAACAGCATGCGCTTCCTTTAAAATATTTTCCAAATCACTGGTTTGATTTAGGTAATATCCTGAAATAAACCTCTTTGCTCAAACATCTGCAAAATATCAGCTTTATGGTCTAGAAGAAAAAAATATTTAGTAAATGTCAAAGATCAAAGTACCTTCTATTCGAGAAAAAAAATATAGCAAAAGTCAAAGATCAATGTACACTGTTTACTGTCTTTCCCTTTCTCTCTAAGTGTTAATTATTATGGAACAGTAAAATCTAACCATGCTTGAGAGAAAGATGAATTCACAGTGTACGTGACAGAGCACAAGTACAAGAGAACATCCATAATAAACAGCCTTCGCTTGCTGTTTCCATAAAGTGTGTTGGTGGTATATTGAAGCCATTAATCACTATATCTTGGAAAACTTGCAGTCAACAATAATGCCTGAAATAGCAATTTTTTTCTTATCTTTCTCATAAAGAGCTCTAGAGGAAAGGTTATAAAGAGCCGAGAATATGAAAAATGAACCTTTGCAACCTTCATATAAAAATATATTGCACTTCAAAAACAAGATATCTAGAAGATGGGAAAAACAGTCAAGTAAAACCACATGATACAGAGAAATTATACCCAATAAAATATTTGGATAAATACAGGGGGCAATGAAGCCTAACAGAGAAAGCAATAGGTTTGTCCTACCTACTCGGGGGCCTACCGGAGGATCCTCTTCTGTCTCGCCCCTGGATATATATTTATGAATGCAGAAGGTGGACATATATTTGTATGTGGGGGTATTAGTGTTTATTTTTTACATATACAGGCTTATGCACTTACAAGTGCAGCAGAGTGTATTTCCTTCTCTATCTCTTTCCCCCAAAGCAAGTTTATCTACTAAAGCTAAAGAAAACATAGGGCAGGAATCATCTGAATGACATCTCCTGGTCCCTGCAGCTAAAGTGAACAAAGGGGTGATGTGACATGTCCATATTTGGTCAATGATGTCAACAGGTGACCCTGCCCCTTGGTTATTTTAGTGGCAAGGACCCAAATGTGTCATCTGGCAGAAGAGAATTGATGGGATCATATGTGTCTCGACATTCATCGGTAGGTGTGATTGACGTAGACCAGAATCGCTGCACAATGGGATTGACGATAGATTTAGATTGTGTGACTTTTTTTTTAATAAAGGACTCATCAAGTATTGAGGTGTGTTTTTTTAGGGTGCATGTTTTTGTGAATGAGTAGGGGTCCTACGTACCCTTTTCTAATTCACACAGGAGGGGGCATTATCGGGCCCTCCCCTATTTTAAATGGGACTTCCAGATTATGATCATCAGCACACCAAGGATTTCCCAAAAGGGTCCAAAGCTTTATTCTGTGGTCACATGATCAAAACATAGCAATGTTTCGGAGCCACGCAGGACCCCTTCATCAGGCAAGTGAGGTCGAGAGGGAGCTCAGGTAAGTATTAGGGGGGCTGAGGGGTGCTGCTGCACACAGGTGTTTTTTCATTTTAATGCACAGAATGCATTAACAAAAAAAAACCTTCTGCCTTTAAAACCACTTTACTATAACTGGATGTAGCCTCTTAGCTCTACAGACTTGCACAGTTTAGGAGATATTTAGAGTGCATGCAGCCCATGCCGCAAACAGCGGCTCACAGCGCTGGAGCCCGCAAACCCCGAAAGAAACATCAGGGAGGATGTCAGCTGTTTTTGCAGGGTGCGGGCGCCGCTAGAGGGCTTCGTTCTAAGGTAAGTATTTGATAGTGAGCTAGTATGTGTTGATTTCCAACCTCTTTAAACCACTTAAAGACCGCCCGCCGCAGTTTTACTGTGTCAGGTCGGCTCTGTCCCGCGAAATGACATAACTGTACGTAGTTTAGCGGGACTGCAAGCGGGGGTGCGCGCGTACCATTCGCCACAGAGGAAGCCAATCAGCGGGTTCTGCGGCCGCGATTGCAGCCGGGCACCCATGATCGCTCCCTGTGGAGACAGAATAGCTGTTCTGTCAGTTATGAGCACATGGATCCTGTGTTCCTCTTATTTAGGAACACAGGTCTTTGTGTTCATGCAGAAAGACCATCCCCCCACAGTTAGAAAGCACCCCTAGGGACACATTTAACCCTTTTATTGCCCTGGTGTTAACCCCCTTCCCTGCCAGTGTCATTAGTACAGTAAGAGTGCATATCTTTAGCACTGATTACTGTAGTAATGTCACTGGTCCCCCCAAAAGTGTCAAAAATGTCAGTTAGGTGTCTGATCTGTCCGCCACAATGTCACAGTCCCACTAAAAAAAAATAGGTGATCGCCGCAATTACTAGTAAAAAAAATAAATAAATAAAAAGACATAAATCTTTCCCCTTGTTTGTAGACACAATAACTTTTGCGCAAACCAATCAATATACACTTATTGGGATTTTTTTTTTACCAAAAATATGTAGCAGAATACAAATTGGCCTAAAATGATGAAAAAATTAGATTTTTCATTTTTTTTTTTATTGGGAATGTTACATAGCAAAGTAAAAAAATATAATTTTTCCAGAATTGTCGCTCATTTTTTGTTTTATTGCGCAAAAAATAAAAATAGCAGAGGTGATCAAATACCACCAAAAGAAAGCTCTATTTGCTAGACAAAAAGGACATCAATTTTATTTGGGTACAGAGTCGCGCAACCGCGCAATTGACAGGTAAAATAATGCAGTGCTGTATTGCAACAATGGCCTGGTCATTAATGGGGAGAATCCTTTCCGGTTCAGAAGTGGTTAAGGTAAAAAATGTCTTTAGAACCACTTTAATTTCCTAGAAGAGTGAAAAATTCATGGCTGCGATGTAATGATGACAATAAGGGCTCGTTCCCACGTTCAGCCAGGGGGTGGTAAAAATAACGGAATTTTTGTAAAATCTTACCTGTAAAATTCCTTTCTCTGAGTCCTCCGACAGTCGCCGCCTCCTCTAAGTCATCACTATTGGGTATTGTCCACCTATCCGTAGGAATAGCTAGGCATATAGACTTAGTCAAAAGACAAAAGGCATTAGCATATACACACCCACGGGGGCTGTCCCATCTGGTCAATACCCCCCCTGCATCACCACTCCCAACTCAGTTTTGGTAGTATAGCAGTAGGTAATAAGAACCCCAAAAGAGGGGCGGGGGCGGCAACTGTCGGAGGACTCAGAGAAAGGAATTTTACAGGTAAGATTTTACAAAAATTCAGTTTTCTCTTACGTCCTCCGACAGTCGCCGCCTCCTCTAAGTCATCACTATAGGGATGTCCCAAAGCAGTATAGACATGAGGGGTGGGAGACGCAACCGTAGAAAAGGCAACGCAGTACCCACATCAGAGAAAGGAATCTTACATGCAACCTAAGACCCAACTGGGCAACAGAAAAAAACAATGCTCAACAGGAGCAACAGCCCAGGAAAGCAAATGCCAACAGCCAGGGACCCAGAGACAAAATGCAAGGGTCCATCATGGCACAGCCGCACTGAGAACTTAGCGGCCAAAAGAAGCATCAGCTGATGCCAGAACGTCTACTTTGTAGAACTTGGAAAAAGTGTGCACCGACGACCAAGTCGCCACCTTGCACACCTGGGCCACCGAGGCCCGATGCCAACAGGCCCAGGAAGTACTCAAAGACCTGGTAGAGTGCGCCTTAACAGGGAAGGGCGGAACCCGTTCCTTCAAGGCATAGGCCTGCTCAACGGTCTGTCTGATCCACTTGGCAATAGTCGCTGCCGATGCAGCCATGCCCTTCCGAGGTCCCTCAGGAAGGACAAAGAGAGAGTCCGCCTTCTGAAAGGATTCCGTAGACTTCAGGTAAACCCTGATCGCCCTGACAACATCCAAGGAATGCAAAGCAATCTCCTTTGGATGTTTAGGCTTTGTACAAAGCGAAGGCAGGACAATTTCCTCATTAAGGTGGAACACAGTGATCACCTTGGGAAGAAAGGACGGGGGTGTCCTCAACACCACCTTATCCTTGTGGATTATCAAGTAAGGGGAGCGGCAGGACAACACCGCCAGCTCCGACACTCTGCGAGCCGAAGTGATCGCCACAAGAAAAGCAACCTTTTTCGACAGCAGAGGCAACGATATCTCCCTGATATTTTCAAAAGGAGCACGCTGCAATGCGGACAGGACCAAGTTCAAGTCCCATGGAGGTAAAGGCTCCTTCCTAGGAGGAGCCAAATGTCGCACACCTTGAATGAATGTGCGCACCAAGGAATGAGACGCCACAGGGCGTTGGAAAAGGACCGCCAGTGCTGACACCTGGCCCTTTATAGTGATCCACTCCAGACTGGAGGAAAGCCAAGATTCTCAACACCGAGTAAGAACGAGGGGAAAACCCCCTGGACTCACACCAGGTGAAGTAGGCTTTCCAGGTATGGTAATAGATCTTACCAGAGGAAGATTTCCTAGCCTTGATCAGGGTAGGGATAACCTCAGAGGATAGACCCTTGTCCAGCCAGGCCGTTAAAGCCAGCGACTGTAAAGCAGGTGCGGTTCCGAGATCAATCTGCGAAGGAACTGGGATAGTAACTGAATCGGAGGAAAGGCGATACTGATGCCAAGGTGCCACCAACGCATCCGAGGCGTCCGCCAACGGATCGCGCGTTCTTGCCACAAACCTTTCCACCTTTCGGTTTAGCCGGGATGCGAACAGATCCACATCTGGGGATCCCCACAGCATCTGAAAGACCTCCGGGTGTAGGGACCATTCCCCCTGGTCCAGGGTTTGGTGGCTCAGATAGTCTGCCTGCCAATTCTCCACACCCGGAATGTGAACTGCCTAAATCGCCGGGACATGAGTCTCGGCCCAAGACAGGATGTCGGTCACTTCCCGGGCCGCTCGAGCACTTCTGGTGCCCCCCTGGTGGTTGATGTAAGCCACCGCGGTAGCATTGTCCGTCTGTACGCGAACAGGCAGGCCCTGGAGACGGTCCGACCACTGGAAGAGACAGAGTTTTATCGCTCATAGTTCCAGCACATTTATCGGGAGGGAGGAGTCCTCCCCCGACCAAGTGCCCTGGGCAGACAGGGTGCCCAGGACTCCACCCCAGCCTGACAGGCTGGCATCCGTGGTAACCACTCTCCACACCAACGGGCGGAAGGACTTGCCTTCCGCCACCGACGGGGACTGGATCCACCACAGAAGAGCCAATCTGGTCTGGCGACTCAAGGAGACATCCAGATCCAAGGACTAAGGAAGTCTGTCCCACCTGGCCAGGATCTCCGTCTGGAGAGCCCGCGTGTGGAACTGGGCAAAGGGAATCGCCTCGAAGGCCGACACCATCAACCCCAGGCCCCGCACGCAGGTCCTGAGTGACGAGGACGGATTGTCCCTGAGGGACCTGATCTCGTCCCGCAAAGTCAGGAGCTTGTCCTCCGGCAAGAACACCTTTGCCTGAGCAGAGTCCAGAACCATTCCCAGATAGGGAAGGCGAAGTGACGGAGACAACGCTGATTTTTGAACGTTGATGGTCCACCCGAACTCCTGGAGCGTCTGTACCGTGATGGACAGATCGCGCACAAGGTCCTGACTGGCACGCGATCTCAGAAGCAGATCGTCCAGGTACCCCAGGACCGCAATGCCCTGGGCCCGCAGCAGGCCCAGAACCGGTGCCAACACCTTGGTAAATACCCTGGGTGCCGAAGCGAGACCGAACGGTAACGCCACAAACTGGTAGTGGTCCTCCGCGATAGCGAACCGAAGGTACCGCTGATGACCCTCGAAAATGGGGATGTGCAGGTACGCATCCTTCAGATCTATCGAAGCCAGGAATTCTCCTGGACTCAAGGAGGCCACAACCGAACGGAGAGACTCCATTCGAAACTTCCGAACACGCACGAAGCGGTTCAGCGCTTTTAGGTCCAGAATAGGACGCACTTTGCCCTCCTTCCTGGGCACAGTGAACAGATTCGAATAAAACCCCCGAAACCTGTCCCGATGAAGCACCGGGACAATCACCCCCTGAGCAAGCATGTCCTGCACCGCTTGATGCAAGTCCTGCAGACGCCCCGGAAGCAGATGGAGATTGGAGGGAAAGAATCTGTCCGCCGGCCTGGAAAGGAATTCGATCTTGTAACCTGATCGAACGATTTCCTGGACCCACCTGTCCGAGATCCGGAGCAGCCAAGGTTGGAGGAAACCGTGCAAACGTCCCTCCACCCCAGAAATGGGTGAGGGCGCCCCTTCAGGCAGAGGCGGAGTGTCCCGCTGAACCGGCATTGCCGGTCTTCTGCTTACCCGCCCAGGGTTTCTTCTGGTTGCCCTGGGCCTTGAAGGGCTTGCCCTTGGATTGGTTCCGAAAGGCATGAAAGGACCCCTGAGTAGATCTAGGTGCAGAACCCCGCTTGCCACGGAAAGACTTGTTCTTCGGGTTCTGGGGTAGCATAGTGCTCTTACCCCCCGTGACGCCCTTCACCAGGGTATCCAACGCCTCGCCAAAAAGGCGAAAGCCAGCATAGGGAAAATCAGCAACTGTTTTCCACGAGGACTGGTCGGCCGACCAGCTCTTCAGCCATATCAGTCGCCGGTTAAGTACCGTGACACTCGAGAGGCGAGCCACCAAGGGGGCCTCATTTAGGGCTGCATCACACAGATACATGACTCCTTGATGGATCTGGTCCACCATTTCCAATCGTGCAGGCGGCATCGGACACTAGGTTGCTTCTAAGCACCTTAATCCAATCAGCCACCGCCTGAGCCACCATAACGGACGCGAAAACGGGTTTGAGCAACGAACCCGCCACCGTATAGGAAAGGCGGGCTAGAGACTCCAACCGCCGGTCCGTGGGATCCCGGAAAACCGGGGTATCCTCAGTAGGAACCAAGGTAGCCTTGTTCAGCACGGCCACAGTGTGATCTACCTGTCGAGGCACACACCATCGTGATTCCGTAGCCAGGGCAAAAGGATAAAGCAATTTGAACCAACTAGGTACCAGGAATGGACGTTTTAACGTGCGCCACATTTCATTAACAGTGTAATGGAATTCCGCTGGGCAGGGAAAAACCTACGCAGACTTGCGGGTCCTGTGCGTCCCAAATGAGGACACAACGCCCGGAGGACAGGGCTCATCCTCTAAATGTAAGGTTTCCTTAACAGAAACAATCAACTCATCCATGGTCGCCCGTTCTTCGGGTGACCCTGGGGAGGATGTATCAACACCCTCCACCTCAGCCTCCCCCTCAGACCCCGGGGGGTCCAAGGATGAGCTGGACCCTAAAAAGGGCACGCTCGCAGCAGCAGCAGCATCCATATCCCCATCTGAATCAGAAGAGAGAGACAGCCTTGGCCGTTTTCTCGCAGCCCGTTCAGACATCAGCATTTCCATATTTGCCACTGAAGTCGCAACCACAGCAGCCAGATCAGGTCGCAGCGGGGCCACAGGAGAACTGGGGCCCCCCACTAAAGCTGGAGGAAACTTGCTTTCCTGAGAATCCATGGCTCAATATAAGAAAAAACTACAGTGCAAAAAAGTAATGTATTGTCCCCTTAAATAGCGCTGCGGAGTGCGCAGCCCACCGCTACTGTCACAGCTATGAAGACCCCCAAAAGGAGAAAGAAACTGAGCCAGAAGCAGTATGCAGAAGAAGACTGAGAGAGATACACTGCAGAGCCCGCAGATCGTTGCTACCTGTGCCTGTGCTGTCTGAGAGGAAGAGGAAATGCTGCTGGAGGGGGCTGGTCATAAGCCAGACCCCAGGGAAAATGGCTGCCCCATAGGGATGCATAGGAGGATACGCCAAGATGGCCGCCGACATGCGGCCGAACCGATCGTTCCACCGCCCACAAAATGGCGGCGGATGGCGCCAAAATGAGCTGTATACTCGCCCCAGAGGGGCTATATGCTTGTGCATAGTAAAAAACATGGCGGACCGCGCGATTTTTCCCCCGCAGCGGTCGCCGCACAACACGACAGTCTGTACCCCCAAACATGCACCTAAGGCGACACTGGGACAGGGACCCCCGGCAAACATACAGATCTGCACACAGCGAACCCCGCAGGGATCGCACAGGGAGTCACACAGGCACAGACATGGGGACACACAGCAACACAGACTGCCACCCCAGGCAGAGGCCCCACACAGAAAGTACTTACCTGTACCAGATGGCGTGGGGGAGCCTCTATGCACGGATAAACCTCTGTCCTCATCTGACAGGGAGTGCCGTGAGCCAGGGACATGACGCTGCAGAATCGCAGACAAGTCCTGTGAGGTAGCCACCTCACAGCTGCATCCCTGCAGTGAACAGGGATGGGTCGTTCTTAATGCAAGGGCGAACCATAGCTGAACGCTCGATGGCGGGCTGGGGGTCCATCTGACCCTCTGTGCCCTGGAGAACCAGGGCGGCCAGTCCGAATCCCAGCACCGCATGATCCATCTTCATTCGAAGAATAAACTAACACTAGAGCTGGTAAAATAAACAGCTAGTAAAGTGAGAGAAAAAAACTGACATTTAAAAGAAAATCAAATAAAAGATTTAGGAAGGCTGAGACTGAAGCCCCAGCACAAGGTAGCCTGACTATTCCTAAGCTAGGCAAACTAAAAACTGAGTTGGGAGTGGTGATGCAGGGGGGGTATTGACCAGATGGGACAGCCCCCGTGGGTGTGTATATGCTAATGCCTTTTGTCTTTTGACTAAGTCTATATGCCTAGCTATTCCTACGGATAGGTGGACAATACCCAATAGTGATGACTTAGAGGAGGCGGCGACTGTCGGAGGACGTAAGAGAAAGGTGGTTTACCTAGCACATCGGCCACAGGGGGTTGTACACATGCTCTGCCAAAACATTATATCCCCTTTTGCATTCAGCAGGCAATACTAATGCTGAACGTGACCCATTCAGGTAGATGGGGCCGCACCACAACCACACAGCACCATGTGCATTGCAGTGCAATGGTGTGTGTTTTTCAAGGTTAAATGAGGCTGTGTTGACAGGCACTCATCACAGGAACTGCCAACCATGTCTACCCTTTCTGACGTCATGTCCCATTTATAGAATCCGTTACTACAGTGAAAAGGGTTACATGAATGGAAGACAGGGGGATGAATGAAAAGTCGGCCTACTCCAATCAGAATTTTTTTCAGCAGATAATATGGTTTTACGAATGGAGCACGGTGATGCAAAGAGGCAATTGACGTGGTGCATCCAGGGGAAGAGGATTTCGGCCTAACACAGCAGCCACCCACAAAAAGGACACTCTTTATTCAAGGTAAGTACCAACTGTGGTGCTGTTTTTCTGTCCATGAAAGGGAAGGCATCCTGGTTTGTGTGCGCGGTGTGCAGGGCTGGCCCAAGACATTGTGCGGCCTGGGTCCATGAACGAAATGCTTCCACCACCCCTCCAAAGACCAGGCCCATCAAAAGGCCCCCACATCCATTACTTATAAGATCTTGAAAATATTATATATACTGATATCTTCTTCCATAACTCACCACCGGACTGGTCCACCAAACACCCACTGTGTGTCCTCCTGTCATTCCTGTCACCCATCCGCCCTAGAAGATCCAGCCTGCCCTGGGTCAGATGGAGTGCGCTGATGTCTGACGTCCAGAGACATGCAAAAATCCAGAATATTGCTGCACTCCTTGGTAATTGAAGCATTAAAATAAAATCACAGGCATGACAGGAACATAAAAGGTAACGCGTTTTGCGCTAAAGTCAGCGCTTACTCAAACCAGTCTGATGTCATTGCGCACACCCCGATTACGTGAGGGACGTTCCCCGGAGGAGACGTTCCACCTCCTCATACTCATCAGTTTGCACTACGGGCGGCAGTATGAGACGGGGAAATGCCCCCCGTAACGTACCGCAAACTGATGACACACAAAACTGCTGGAAAAAAATCTTGGGAGTCCATTTGCCACGCCTCTCAAAGTTGCTTGGGTCCAATGGAATCAGCAGAACCCATGGTAAGGCCAGCCATGGCGGTGTGGGAGTTCACCCCTAGAACATGCTCTACCTATCTGCAGTGTTACTGAGATGAGGTGCAAGTGAGGTAGTTTATAGAAGAATCTTGCTCTACCTTAACCACTTTAGGACCGCTCACTGTGCTGCTACTGCGGCACAGTGGCAGCCCTGGGTCCAGCGACGTAGACCTACGTCGCTGGACTCCTAGCTGTCTCGGCCGCGGAGGCTCGCTCCCGCTGTGTTTAGACAGCCGCCTCGCCTCTCTTTCCCGATCGTCGGGGAAAGTGTGAAAAAATCCGCCTGCTTGTGTAAACAAAGCAGGTGGATCTTCTCTGTGACAGACAGGGAGAGATCACAGGATTCAGCATAGCTGAACCTGCGATCTCTGTCCGTGTCACAGATCCCCCTCCCCCCACACACACGTCAGTAAGCATGAGGCATACATTTAACCCCTTGATCACAAACAATGTTAACCCCTTCCCTGCCAGTGTCATTATTACAGTAACAGTGCATATTTTTACCACTGATTACTGTAAAAATGTCACTGGTCCCCCCAAAAGTGTCAAAAATGTCAGTTAGGGGTTGGATCTGTCTGCCGCAACGTCGCAGTCCCTCAAAAAAATCGCAGACTTTACTAGTAAAAAAAAAAAACAATAAAAATGACAAATCTTTACCGTAGTTAGTAAACGCAATAACTTTTGTGCAAACCAATCAAAATACGGTTATTGCAATTTTTTTTTACCAAAAATATGTAGCAGAAAACAAATTGGCCTAATATGTTAAAAAATTTTGATTTCTAAAAAAAAAATTTCGGGAATGTTATATAGCAGAATGTGAAAAATATTGTTTTTTTTTCAAAATTGTCGCAAAATTAAAAATCGCAAAGGTAATCAAATACCACCAAAAGAAAGCTCTATTAAATTTAATTTGGGTACAGCGTCACACGACCGCGCAATTGTCCGTTAAAGTAACGCAGTGCCGAATCGCACAATATGGCCTGGTCAGGAAGGGGGTTAAATCTTCCGGTCTTAAAGTGGATAAAAATACGCTCATTGGGAATTTTTTTGTCAAAGACATGCAGCTAAATACATTTTGCCTTAAATAAATGACAAAAATTGAATATATTGGATATTTTTTAACAGTCAAAGTAGAAAATGTAAATTTTTCGCAAAATATTTGATCTTTTTTTATTAATATTGCAAAAAATAAAAAGCGCAGAGGTGACCAAATACCACCAAAAGAAAGCTCTAATTGTGGGAAAAAAAGGACGTAAATTTAGTTAGGTACAGCGTCGCATGACTGCACAATTGTCAGTTAAAGTCGCACAGTACCAAGTTGAAAAAAGTGGCCTGGTCATTGAGCAGCCAAATCTTCAGGGGCTAAAGTGGTTAATACCACTACCAAAAAGAAAAAAAAAAGGAAAAGAATGGGCAGGGGCATATCAGGTGTCCTAACAAATGATTTTGCGTAGGCATGTTCCAAACAGGCTTCTCACATAGTAGAAGAAAAAAAAAAGCAAGACGGTGCCAGAGTTTGCTTGAAAAAATCTCAGCATAAGAGCCAATATAAACAAGAGATGTTTATTATATGAAGACAAAAGCATAGCTGAGATTTGTGTACTACCAGCAGTGGTAACCCATAGTTTTCACCTTATTTACCAACAAAATAGAGTTTATAGACATTTTTTTTTTTACTTAATACATTATGTTGTTTTATTCTTTTTTTTTTTTTTCTCCGCCAATCTAATCAAACACATGCTAAGAATTTACTTAACAAACAGCACAAAGATAAGGCAAAAGGCAAAGGAAATGATCACTTCCTTCATTTGTGGTTAAATCCTATTAACAGGATGCTTTGGATAGTTAAGAAAGGCTGTAGCTGTAAGCTGACTTTTTGAATGTTCACAAGTGTTTCTCAATCTTTTTTCCAGTCAGGGAACTTTGAAAAGTATTTTCTGTCACAAGGCACCCCCGTCTAGTCAGTTTAAGGGACCTAAAACAGGGTAGGCAACATATCCCCTCCTCACCATCTGCAAAATGCCTCTAAAAAGAGATCCAAGCTGGCTCGCTTTTCAGAGTAGCGGCACCCCTTTCTGCTATTATGAACAAGCCCTAAAAAGACATACATACAATATATATATATATATATATATATATATATATATATATATATATATAAAAACATACATATATACACACACACAACCTTTTTAAAAACTGCAGTACTGTACCTGCATTCGTAACGGGTATTGCACTGCTAGGTGCCGTCCTGTAGGAGGACCTGGAGAGGTCAGGACTCTGAAGAAACCCCCCTGCCCCCAACTCATCCCCTTCCACTGTTTTCACTTTCTGACCAAGCTCCTGCTGTGCCCATGTACAATTCGGCGGAGAGGGAGCTTACTTGGATTTGACAGCCTTTCTCAACCAGCAAAAATGGAGGGTACAGGGATATGCCAAGCCAGCCTGAAATCCCTTCCCCAAACTTATTCATAGAAGAAACAAAAAACAGTGTCCCTGGGGAATTAGAGTGGATACGGCTGGGATAGTAAATGTAGTAAGAAACGTATAGAAGGAATATATAAAAATGAACATTTATTGAACTATATTTCTCAACCAGGGTGCCTCGGCACCCCTGGCCTCACCCCAGAGTGCTGCGACACCCTGGTTAAGAAAGGCTGATGTAAACTACTGTGTACCAGTGTTTCTTACTTCAGACTTCAAAGTTAAATAATGTTACAAAGATGGTTTAATCCAGGTCACTGGATCATATTATCTCAGCAGTTCACACGAAAAGTAGTCCTGTAAAAATGAGCTCTTGGTCCTTCAGGAATGAAGTTGAAAAACACTGTTCTTTACAATAAGTATACTGCCCACTCCTGGCCACAATTTAGGTACCAATTGGATCAGCTTTTTGATCTATTGTAGTAGGTGAGATTTATTGGCTCTGAGCATCAGTAATGCTTATTATTTACTCACAAATTTTTTCCAACCTGACCAATCATGCCCTCTTCAGTATTACCCAGGCAGGCTCTTTTTCAGTTTGCTGGGTGGGTCAAACAAAAGGCAGCAACACGTTCTTGTACCTGTCCACTGCACATCGCACTGTTTACTTTTTTTTTAAATAATTTATTAAAGTGTCACAAATTACTTTAGAACAGTTATATTTACCACAGAGATGTTGCATTGGTGTTGCAACCCACTGTGCTGAGAAAAGTACTGCATGCGGTACTTTTTTCCAGCGCACACCAGAGCAACACTGTGATATGAACTGACACCACTGGAAACAAAGCATTTTGCCCTGTCTATGTGTTGGGGTTGGGCTGGAATAGTCCCTATTCATCTGCTTTGAATAAAATCCAAGCAGCGGAACTTACAGTACTTGCAAATCTCAATTTTTCATTCCACTGTCTGAGCCTTCCATTATCAGTAAGGCCAGTCATCACATTAATCATGTCAATGAAATATGGAGCTGCCATTGCTGACCTTCATCTGAAAATCCTGCATGTTCGGTTTTGAACACTTAAGTAAGGACTTTTACATTCAAGAAAATAGTGTGTTTTTTTCTTATAGTTGAATTATTTGAATAAGGAATAGCAATTATATTTATTTATTTGTTTATATCACAGTTTATTGATTTACTTTACACTTGATTATTGTGTACTGTTCATTCAGCCCCCATTCACACTGGGGCGACCTGTGAGGCGACTCCATAGGGAAGCTGCGGACCCATTCTGATAGGAGCGACACAAGTCGCTCCGACTCAGAAAAAGGGTCCGGAGCTTCTTTGGGGCGACCAGGAGGCGACCGCCATAGACTTCAATGTTACGAAGTCCGTGGCGGCCGCTCCGAGATAGCGGCGCGCTGCTCGCACCGCGACCTCGGAGGTCGCGGTGCGAAGTAGCGTCGCCCCAGTGTGAATGGGGGCTTACCCTTATTTTTTAGAGGCAGATTTATTTTCTTTTTAATAATAAGTATATTGTTTAATAACACTGTACTATATGAAGTATTTGTTTTTGTGGGATTATTTTATTTTTATTTCACAATATTACTCTAGCACAGGGCAGGTCCTAGCCTGTCTGATGTAGCGGTGCAGTAAAAAAATGTCAGGGGGGCAAAGGATTCAAGGTCAGCAGGGCAGTGTATAGAAGGTTAGGACAGTATACTGGGGATCAGCAGGGCAGAGAACAGGGTCAGCAGTTTGTAGGGCAGATTACATAGGCCATTAGTCTTCTAGGGCAGTATACAGTGGCCCTTAGTTTTTAGGGCATCGTACAGTGGGTTAACTGTGTAGTGTAGTGTACAGGGGGCAGCAGGGCAGAGGACAAGGAGTCAGCAGGGAAGAAAACAGGGTAAGCAAGGCAGAGGATGAAAGGTCAGCAGGGGAGTGTACAAGAGTCAGTAGGGCAGTGTACATGGGGACAGCAGGGCAGAGGACAGGGGTCAGCTGGGCAGAGAGCAGGGGTTATCAGGGCAGAAGACAGGGGTCAATTGGACAGTGTACAAGGGTCATCAGGGCAGCATACAGTGGTCAGCAGGGTGGAAGATAGGGGGTCACAAGAGCAGAGCACAGGGATCAGCACAGCAGAGGAATTATTTAGTCAGTACTCACCTTTCTGTGATGGATAAACCTTTCCTTTACATTGACTTTGTATGTTTTTACACCCAATTCCTTTGCAACTCGTAAAATACGATTTTGAGTTGGTCCAACATATGCTCCACCGACATCAACATACTGGACTTCTTTGTTCTGTATGACAATAAAACATATATTCAACATAATCACACACATATTTAAATAAGAATATATGAAAACTTGTTTTGTGGGATTCATATATACTATATGAGTGCATATATACAGTATCTCACAAAAGTGAGAACACCCCTCACATTTTTATAAATATTTTATTTTATCTTTTCAAGTGACAACACTGAAGAAATTACACTTTACTACAATGTAAATTAGTGAATGTACAGCTTGTATAACAGTGTAAATTTGCTGTCCCTTAAAATAATTCAACACACAGCCATTAATGTCTAAACCGCTGGCAACAAAAGTGAGTACACCCCTAAATGAAAATGTGCGAATTGGGCCCAATTAGCCCCCCCCCCGGTGTCATGTGACTCCTTGGTGTTACAAGGTCTCAGGTGTAAATGGGGTACACGTGTGTTAAATTTGGTGTTATCACTCTCACCCTCTCATACTGGTCACTGGAAGTTCAACATGGCACCTCATGGCAAAGAACTCTCTGAGGATCTGAAAAAAAAGAATTGTTGCTCTACATAAAAACGGCCTAGGCTATAAGAAGATTGCCAAGACCCTGAAACTGAGCTGCAGCACGGTGGCAAAGACCATACAGCGGTTTAACAGGACAGGTTCACATGCTCAGCGTCATATCCAGAGATTGTCTTTGGGAAATAGATGTATGAGTTCTGCCAGAGGTTGAAGGGGTGGGGTCAGCCTGTCAGTGCTCACACCATACGCTGCACACTGCATCAAATTAGTCTGCATGGCTGTCATCCCCCCACAAGGAAGCCTCTTCTAAAGAGGACGCACAAGAAAGCCCATAAAGAGTTGCTGAAGACAAGCAGACTAAGGACATGGATTGCTGGAACCATGTCCTGTGGTCTGATGAGACCAAGATAAACTTATTTGGTTCAGATGGTGTCAAGCGTGTGTGGCGGCAACCAGGTGAGGAGTACAAAAACAAGTGTGTCTTGTAATCCACCATGATAACGACCCCAAACACACCTCCAAGACGACCACTGCCTTGCTAAAGAAGCTGAAGGTAAAGGTGATGGACTGGCCAAGCATGTCTCCAGACTTAAACCTTATTGAGGCATCCTCAAATAGAAGGTGAAGGAGCGCAAGGTCTCTAACATCCACCAGCTCCATGATGTCGTCATGGAGGAGTGGAAGAGGACTCCAGTGGCAACTTGTGAAGCTCTGGTAAACTCCATGCCCAAAAGTGCATGGAGTGCTGTAAAATAATGGTGGCCACAAAAAATATTGACACTTTAGGCCCAATTTTGACACTTTCACTTAGTGTGTACTCACTTTTGTTGCCAGCGGTTTAGACACTAATGGCTGTGTGTTGAGTTATTTTGAGGGGACAGCAAATTTACACTGTTATACAAGCTGTACACTCAATACTTTACATTGTACCAAAGTGGTCTTCATTGTTGTCACATGAAAAGATATAATACAATATTTACAAAAATGTGAGGGGTGTACTTAATTTTGTGAGATACTGTATGTCACAATTCAATGTTTAGTTTCAGTATAGCATTTTAATTCATTCTTCTGGCCTCAAAATATTTGCCAACATTCTAGTCACATGCTTAATGCCCATATTTTACCAGCTAATACATACTGACTGGTCTTAAAGGGTTATTTGTTTTGCCTGTGATTAGCTTCATAGACTCTGTTATAGATAGGATAGGGCATGCTAAATACCTAACAGCATGGTTCCATTAATAAAATAAAACTTTTAACTTCAGTCGTAAACTACACAAAGTTTTTTCAGATGAATAATGTATTGCATGCTATACTGGATATCTAAAACATTTTCTGCTTGCAAAGTTATTCTGTTCTATCAAATGATTAATAGTTGTTCTTTTTAAAATATTAATTAACCAATGGCAATCTGTATTTCTCAATAAAAAGCTATGAACCACAGACCAATGAGTTATTGTGGTGTACATTCATTAAGATTTCCAGTAACAGATTAGAAAATTCCCAACATGCTTGAAATGTTCTCAGTATAGACTATAAAAAATATTGCAGAACACATATAGCCATACCATCTGCAAGTCATCACTTTTAAGTAATGGAAGGAATGTGCCTCTGTGAAATCAAAACGTGTTCTGTCTAAAGCCTTCACTCTCTACTATTGGTACAATAACTATCCACATAACATGGCAGAGGAAGGGGAGTGGCCCTTCCTCTGCCATTTAATAGGATAGTTATTCCCAAAATGTTGGCAAGTACAGGAAAGCCAACAATAAGAGATTAGATCAAGAGAGTAGAATAAATCTTTTATATGAAGGAATTGTATCATTGTGGGTAAGATAAAATGGAAAAAAAATTGTAGAAATATGGAAAGGTTGGCTTGAGTATAAGAGCTCAAGGGAATATACTGAACTGGTGGGGTATGGTGAGAGATGAGAGGAGACTGAGAAGAGAAGAGAGGATGGAAGAGATATATAGGTAGAAGAACATGGAAGAAAAATGAGAAAGGAAGACTAGACTTGTATGTATTTAGAGGGAAGAGGGTTAATCGGGGGGGATTTGATATGTGGTGAAAGAGATTGTGATATTTATTTCTTTTGTATAATGGGAAAAGTTAATAAAAAGGAATAAAATGGCAGAGGAAGAAAGGCTAGCCATCAACATCACCTGTAGGCTCCTTACACCTGATCTTATTCTCTTTATTGACTTACTATACTTTGCTCCATAATGTGTCTCTGTGTGTGAGTGACCATCTTGGCAGAGGCAGGGCTTTGCTTCCTCATGTCAGAGATGCCCCCCTGATGAAAAGGAATAACGTAGCAGAGGCAAAGGAAGCACACACTCATAGTCTGAATTAAGCAGAAATGCTTTTTTGCAGGTCTTCAGGTACAGATTCCTCTCCAGCAAGGAGAACAGCAAGAAACACATCACCAATTTTTGTAAGACTAGCAATCAGACGCACAATGCTCTAGATCTTGGGACTCCAAACTTTGAAAACAGAGGGCCAGTTTACTGAGATCAGTGATAGTAGAAAATTCCCCAAAGTCAGAGGAAGGAGGAATAATGCCCATCATTGGTATTAGTGGGAGAATAGTGACCCATCCTTGGTGTCCGTGGAAGAAATAGTGCCCCATTGTTGCTGTCAGTGGAATAAATAGTTCCCTATCATTTATGTCAGTGGGAGTAGTGCCCCATCATTGGTGTATAAGTAGGAGGACGTATTCCCCCATCTTGGTGTCAGTGAAAGAAATTATGCCTTTCTGTTCATGTCAGTTGGAGGAATAATGCCTTGTATTAGTGGGAGAAATAGTGCCCTAAAAGCAAGAATAAGGCAAGCAAAGGGCCACATTTGGCCCTTGCACCACAAAAAATCTACCACTTTTGGGGGGAATTCTTCCTAAAAAATAGCAATACACTTCCCTTTCTTGTGACTGTGCCCAAATACATCTGTTCTGTAGCTTCATAGATGTATATTTGCAGAGTGAAATTATTTAAGACACTGCTGCCTCTGACTACTAGTCTCATTAGCTTTACAGCAGTGTTTTGCAACCTTTTTTCAGTCAAGGCACCCTTTAGAATCAAGAACCAGGAGGTGCACCTGAGCTTTTTTGTGCGTTTCCCACACGTTGCATTTTTTTTTTTTTTTTTGAGCTGCTCTATGCTTGTGAAACACGCAAAAGGGTGCTAGCATGATTTCTTAGCAGGTGCAAATGTACGTGCACTTGCTAGATGTATGGCGATGTCAGTAAGAATTAATGCCACCCATGTGCATCTATAAACTGCAGCATATTTATTGTGCGGTATGGGAAAACATGCAATGTCCCACCTGTTACCATACTGCACTTGCTGTGAAGAAGCCCTAAAATGTACTCTGTGAGGCATTGTTCAGTGGACTGTAAACCCTCCTCCCCATATCCCCCCCTCCTAGCACAAACTCTTCCAAATCCCCCATCCTAGGACAACCCCCCAATCCCCCCTCCTTGAATACCACCCCCAAATCCCCCCTCCTAGCACAACACCCTTCCCCCTAAATCCTCCTCCTAGCACAAGGCCCTCACCCAAATCACCCTCCCAGCAACCCCCCCCCCCCAGATCCCCTCTTAGCACAACCCCACAAAAATACCTCCTTCTAGCTCAGGTCGGAACCAGGACAACCACCTCTTGAAGGAACAGGTCTTGTACCTCCCCAAACAGGTCCTGTAAGAAGTCTGAAGACAGGCGCAAGTTGGAAGGAAAAACCTTGCCAGGGGACAAGAGTGAAACTCGATCTTATAGCCAGACTGAATGACTTCATTGACCCACTTGTGTTGCACCTGGAAGGTCCATGGGTCCAGAAGCCAGCGAAGACATCCACCCACCCCCAAAATAAATGAGAGCACACCTTCATGCAGAAGGAGCCTTGTCCCCAGGTCTAGAGAAGCCCGATCTTGGCTTGCCAGACCAGGTTCCTTTGGATTCTCCAGAAGAGGCACTGAAAGGCTTTGAGCCCTTCTCAGTCGACCCTGAGGGATGAAAAAACGTATGAGCTAAGAATTAAGGCCCACAGCTATGACGAGGTTCCTTGCCCTTAGTAACCTGCAAAAGAAATGTACTCTTACCCCCTCTGAGACCTCTGATGATGTCATCCAGGGTAGCTCCAAACAGACGATCTCCTTGAAAAGGGAGATCAGTCAAGGCCTTTTTTGAAGTCTGATCCGCAGACCAGCACTTGAGCCAAAAAACACGCCAAAGGACCACTGCCAAAACAGAGAGGTGAGTCATCAGGGGAGCCGCATCAAAAAAAGCATTACAGATGAACTGCAGCCCCTGGACCAGCTGGTCCACCAGCTCGGCAAAGGCAGGGGGGAGCGGTTTCCCCTCCAGGTCACGGTGTAGGAGCTTAGCCCACTTGGTCAGAGTTTGTGACACTAGGGCTATGGTGAATACCAGCCTCATTGCCGAACAAGCCAGAGTGTACATAGTGTGGGCAATAGCTTCCGTCTTTCAGTCAGCCGGATTCTTAAAGGCCGGGGACTCTTCAACGGGAATCATGGTTACCTTGTTTATTCTGGAAACCAGAGGGTCTACCACTGGTGGCACAGTCCACTTCTTAAGAAGGGACTCCTCATAGGGGTAATGCCTAGTAAAGTGCTTAGGGACCCCACGGGGACACGTTTGGTTCATCCTAACGCTTTAGCGACACTTCTGTCAAAATAGGCAGGGAAAAGAAACACCTTTGCCGCTTTGGATAGCTTGTGAGTGCCAAAGGGCACCTGCGCCTCCGTCGCAGCTTCAGCTGCGTCCTCTATCTTCAGGGTCTGACACACAGATACAATCAGTGCATCCACCAGTGCCTTTTCTGTGCGTGGCCGCAGACGTGGAGGAATTATCCTCACTATCAGAGGATTCCAGGCGCGTGGTTGCAGACCCAGCAGGGTTGCACACGTCCGCGTCACACGAATCAAATTCAGGATCTGATGAGACAGATGAAGCAGGGGAAGGCGGGGGAGCTTTTTGCTAGCCCGTCGCCCACAAGCCACCTCCACCCAGAACGCAAGGGACTCCAGGACTGCCGTCAGTGCATGGATGGATGGTTGGGACCCAGAGGGCCCGCAGCCTCACAGAGGGGATTTGGTGGGGAAATGTGCTCCAAAGACTCCATGAGTCACCAGGGGACCCCACAAAAAGTGTAAAACACTGCTATGGGACAACCACTCGGTCACCAAGCACAAAGCACCAAGTGATCCTCAGCAGAGAGGGAGGGGACCCCACCAGACTCACCACCCACAGACACCGGCACCTGCAGCCACCAGGAGAATCTGCACCACATGAGCGTCAATCAGGAAGTAAAATGATCCAGGAGTCAGAACCAGGGAATGAGGAGGGGCTCCCACTGCCAAAATCGACATCCACAGGGCTCCACTGTCATGGCTGCCGCTATTTCCAATGGCAAACCACAAGAAAACGGTCGCCGAACTACACAAATATGGCCGCCGTGTATAGAAACACACAGGCTACAACAAAATGGCGGCTACCACAAGGTTTACAGGGACCCAGGAAGGAGACCAGGCCTCAAGGACAGATCCCGGCAGGATGGGGGGCCTTGGTAGGAGCCCTCACCAGGTAAACCCCCCCCCCCCCGCAATCGATCATCCAGTCGCCGGGGGCGCAATCCCTGGCCCCCTTGCCAGTTAGCGCCCTGCCCCCATCCCAGGAAAGTGGCCAGACCACCTGAATAGCCCCAGCATGGAGGGGGTGGCAGGATGAGGGACTTGGCAAGGGGGGGGTGCCTGCCGGAAGGAGGGGAACCCGGGGGTCTGACCTTTCCAAGGAGGGGCCCACATCCACCCCAAACCCCTCCAGGGGGAGGGGGACAGCTACTCACCACATCAGGAACCAGGGGGGGCACCGCTCCATACAGAACCCCTCTCCATCAAAATAGGGGGCTGTCGGCCAGGAGGAATTCTACGATTTGGGCCAAGACCCAGTCGTATGTGACCTCACGAGGCGTTTAACTTGCAGGCCGGCCCCCGTCTAGTCCCGGCCGACCTAGTATGGAGCTGAGGTCTGCGCACGCTTGCTGGCAGTTGATTGTAGATCACACAGGGAAAAAAAATACAGGAGAAAAAAAATTTCATTCAAAAAAATTTCAATCAAAAAAATTGTGGATATAGCAGAGAGGGAGTATACCCCCTCAGACTACCCATGGGTGTAGCCAGAATTCTTTTCTGCCTAGTGTCTACTCCTGTAGGGGGCAGTATAACCCAATGGCTATGAATATCAGGAGCTGTGTGCATCAATGAAAGAAAGAGAAACACTGCTTTAGAGTGAGACCTGGTGATGTTACTACTGTGCTGCTTTCTGGAGAGAAAGCTGTACCTGGAGATCTCCAATGCAACAATCTACCTGCTCCTTCTTTATTTAGTCTGTCAATCTGTTCTTCAACCACCTTTCTGGCTGCTTCATTAGTATTATTCTACTGGTTATCAAAGGGGCAGTTTTGACATGAGAAAACAAAACTCCTGCTATATCCACACACTATTTTATTATTTTGGGCACAGCATCCTCAGTACAGGTCTCCTCTAATTCCCTAAACGCTAACCATAACACAATCTAAATTCCCAATAACCCTGACTCTTATATCCAGCTAAACTATGGCCTACATTAATCCCCAATGCTAAACTAACCCTGGTAGTAGAATACCCTGTTCAGCATCAGGTGCAATAATGTACAATGCCTCTAAAAAACAGTACTAAAAACTAGCAATCCACCAGCTTGCAGTTTTTTTTAAGGGATTATTAGGATACCCTCTATAACAGTGGTCTCCAAACTGTGGCCTGGGGGGCCAGATATGGCCTTTTTGATTGCCTTTTACCAGCTCTTGGGGCACTATCCCTCTCATTGATTCAAGACACTATTCTACCAACTGATATTAACACCATTTCTCCCACTTACACCAAAAATGGGGCATTATTCCTCCCAATGATCCCAACAATGGGGCATTATTCTTCCCCCGAATACCAAATGTGCCATTTACGCCCACTGATGCCAGGAAAATTTCCACTTCCGCAGTCCGACCCCCCTAAAGTCTGAAGGACAATAAACTGACCCCTTTGTTTAGAAAGTTTGGAGACCCCTGCTCTATAACAAGGCTTAAGGGCAACGTTTATAGATAAGAATCTGGTGCCAGATAACAGCCAAGAATTGGGGTGGAGTGTCAGAAGAATGAATCGGTAAGGTGGTTAGATGAAACAATCCCTTATTATTTTTATTTAAAGTAGGTAGCCATTCCGAATCTCCCTTTTGCAGGGCTTCAAATAATAATGTTCTGCCTAGAGAAGCTGCTGAAAAGATGAACACTGTTCCTGGCAGATTTTGACACAATGCAGAGGGAGTTTGGAGAGGAGGAAGTCTTCTATCTGGTGTGTGTTATGACAACCTGCAGGCTTAATGGGATGCATTCCTATTAGCTATGTAGTTTAAAACTAAAAATAAGCTATTGTTCTACTTACATTTCAGAAATCACAAACTTACCCTAATTGTATGTGTTCTTCCCCCAACTCTATCCCGCGCTTCCAGTACTACAACATTAAGTCCTGATTCCACAAGCAACTTAGCAGCCGTAAGACCTGCAATGACAGCAGTAGCATCATCAGAATACTTTGCTGAAATTTTCTTTATAACCTACCATAGCATTGACATCAGTGTTGGGTATGTAACTTAAAGAAAGTAATTAGTTATAGTTACTAGTTACTTCTCACAAAAAGTAACTCAGTAAGTAACTGAGTCACATCAGTAAAAAAAGTAACTAATTACCAAGGAAAGTAACTATTGCATTAGGCATGCGTTGTACTGAGTGCAAGGTTTAGGAAAGCGTTGTACAGAGTGCAAGGTTTAGGAATGCGTTGTTCGGGGTGCAAGGTTCAGGAATGCGTTGTTCGGGGTGCAAAGTTCAAGAATTAGTTAAACTGCAAACACACCAATTAGTTAAACATAGCACACTTATCTTAAAATCTCGATTAGCAGCACACAGGAGCCAGGAACAAAGGCGGCATTAGTTGGAATATAAATAAGTGTCCTGAAATTGTTTGGCTGGTCACAAGCAGACTAGACAGACAAAATAATCTTCGTATTCAGCTAGAGTACCGTATGTTCCGGCGTATAAGGCAACTGGGCGTATAAGACGACCCCCTAATTTTCCAGTTAAAACATAGGTTTTTGCCCTATACTCACCGTATGAGACTACCTCCTCTTCTGAGGCAACACCATTTCATAACATCAGTTTTGATTTACCGTAAATAATTTTAATTAAAATGGTTATGACTTACTGGTACTTAAATCCTTCAAAATCCTCATCATAAGTTCAGCTACCGCTGGATGTGATACAGTCAGAACTATAGCTTTGGCTACCGTACTTATAGAACGTCCCTATTAAATATTTTAGCCTGTTGGATGTGCCCCAATATGTACTGTAGCTTCTGCTACATACAGAACGTCTCTATTATTAATATTTTAGCCCGTTGGATGTGTATACAGTAAGCTTCGGCTACTTACAGAACGTCCCTGTGCTGTAATACTCTATGTACCGCGCTGAGCCAATCACGGCAAGCAATGCATTCTATTAATGCATACAAAGCCTGCTCGGATTGGCAAAGGTTGTATAAGTCTGCCTCTCTGACTCGGCCAATCTGAGCAGGCTTTGTATGCATTAATAGAATACACCGCTTGCCGTGATTGGCTCAGCGCGGTACATAGAGTATTACAGCACAGGTACTGTATGTTCTGTAAGTAGCCGAAGCTTACTGTATACACATCCAGTGGGCTGAAATATTTAATAGTAATGCATTTTTATTGTCAGTAACCGTAATGGCGTTACTACCGGGGAAAAAGTAATTTGTTTGACTAGTTACTGTAAAAAGTAACGCCGTTTACTTATAACGCTGTTACTCCCATCACTGATTGACATAGACATGAAGGTAAAATTCTTGGCAGATACCATAGATGATGCTTTTACCTATAACACTTTATAATATTTTTCTAAATGCTTCAGTAAGAGATACACTGGAAATCAATAGCACATCTAATCTTTATGTAGAACCCTCCTATGTAGGTGCTAGGTAGGTAAAGCCTAGTGTCTCCATCTGCTTATCAGGGGAGCCTGATTAATAGTTAGGCCTGTTGCATGTGTCCAGGTTGTGATTCATCTGGGCTGAGGGAGTGTCCCCACTGTATCTAATAGGTGAGCCATTTGGACAGTGGAGGAAACCCAGCCAGTGACTTACAGGCTTTTGTATCTATCCCAGTAGGTTGTAACAAACAGTGGTGCATCCTGGGATACATTATAAAAGCCAAGGGCACATGTGACAGGGTGTCTTTGGGCAGGAAGCCAGGTCCCAGAAGGAGGGTGACATTCGTCTCTCCTTCTGCTGCTGTGGATAGTGGTCACAGGCGGTCGGCCTTGTGAGCCAGGAGTGTGGAGCTGAGCCAGGAGGTCCAGAAAAGCTGACTAGTGGAGTTGGAGGCAGAGCAACCTTGGGAAAAACAGTGTCTGTGAGTACCGGGAAGCTTGCCGGGGGTCTGCCCAGGAAGGGGACCACTCCAGTGGAGAGTCAGTGGACAGGTGTCAGTACACACAGCAAGTGAGAAAGGGGGTGCCAAGTTAGAACCCTGAAGAGTAATTCAAGTAGTAACACATTATCTATCTTCACTTCAGTGGCAAGGTGAAGCAGCGGCCTTGCCGCATACTAAAGCTAGTTGTCCTCAAGATTGTGCATAGTTCATAGTTGGAGTATCCCCCTCATCCCTTCTCCTAACCAAGTTTCAAAGAAAAAACACAAAAACCAACATCCCCTGGATTGATTATTGACTGAGCCAAGTACTTTCAATGCTAATTATCTGCTATCAGTTGCTAAGGGTAACCCAGGGGAATCCAGAAAATGTAATTCTCAGCAGTCCTCTAGGGGGCAGTGCTACATTTATTTTAAGTGATGGCTTCAGAATCAGAACTAACTTCTCATAATATGGACCAAAGCTCTGCAAAATGAATAGGAACCTGGTATTCCCTGGATTCTACTGTCTTCCAGCTTTTCCTGCAGCTGTAGTTGCTCCTGCTGTTAGTGTTTGAGCCGGTTCACACTGAGGCGATCCGACTTCGAGGGGCAACCTGTGAAGTCGCGGTGCACAGCGACTTCGGCGCGACTTGCAGGGACTTCACATAATGGAAGTCAATGCAAGTGGCTCCCAGGTCGCCCCAAAGTAGTACAGGACCCTTTTTCTAAGTCGGAGCGACTTGTGTCGCTCCTATTAGAACGGATCCTGTGCTAATCAATGGCGAGCGACCGAGCGCGACTTGTCAGGCTGACAAGTCGCCTGACAAGTCGCGCTAGTCTGAATGGGGTCTTTGAGCCATTTGCCAAAAAAATGAATAAACGTTTTACAAACAGTACATAAACATTTAAAACAATCCTTCACTGACCTCTGTAGCTGCAGACACTGTGGAGTAATTTATTCTTAAAGTTTTGAGGTGAAGAAATCTAGGGCTACATATACATAGATGTTTTGGCCCACGTGCTTTAAATCCTGGAGTTTTTGGGAACCTCAAAGGCACTGGTGCAACGTCTATCCCTGTTGCCAGCAGCCTGTTAAAGTCTATCACAGGCTGAAATATAAGGTCTTTGATGCTGTACCTTATACTGCGGCAGGTCGGCTCTGTTACATGAGTTAGTGGAGGGCGTGCACTTGCGCCAATTGGCTAGAGGCAGAGCCAATCAAGGGGGACACGATGTCCACTGGGCACCCGCGATGGAGACAGAACGGCGGTCTGCCAAAGTAAACACGGGATCCTGTGTTCCTCTCATTTAGGAACACAAGTCTCTGTGTTCATCCAGCAAGTCCACCCTCCACACAGTTAGAAAGCATCCCCTAGGGACACATGTAACCCTTTGAGCGCCTCTGCTGTTAACCCCTTCCCTGCCAGTGTCATTAATACAGTAACAGTGCATGATTTTAGCACTGATTACTGTAGTAATGTCACGGTCCCCCCCCCAAAAAAGTGTCAAAAGTGTCAGTTAGGTGTCCTATCTATCTGCCGCAATGTCGCAGTCCTGCTAAAAATCGCTGATCACCGCCATTACTAATAAAAAAAATAACTAAAAAATGACATAAATCCTCCTAGTGTGTAGACGCGATAACTTTTGCGCAAACCAATCAACATACACTTATTTGGATTTTTTTACCAAAAATATGTGGCAGAATACATATTGACCTAAATTGATGAAAAAAATTGATTTTTTGATTTTTTTTATTTGGAATGTTTTATAACAGAAAGTAAAAAATATAGTTTTTTTTTTTTTTTTTTTCAGAATTGTCCCTCTTTTTTTATAGCTCACAAAAAAAAAAAAAAACGCAGAGGTGATCAAATACTACCAAAAGAAAGCTCAATTTGTGGGAAAAAAGAACATCAATTTTTTTTGGGTACAGCGTCGCATGACCGTGCAGTTGTCAGTTAAAGTAACGCAGTGCCGTATCGCAAAAAATGGCCTGGTCATTAAGGGAGTAAAACCTTCCGGTCCTTAAGTGGTTAAAGAGGAGCTCCAGTCTCCCCTCAAAAAATTAAGTCAGTAGCTACAAATACTGTAGCTGCTGACTTTTAGGCCCCTTTCACACATACGTCTGTTCAGTTCAGTCACATTTTTTGTCTTCAGTCAACGTCCGTTTTCATCTCACATCCGTTTTTCATCCTTTTTTCGTCAGTTGTCATCCATTTTTCATCAGTTTTTATCTGATTTATATCAGTTGGTATCCGTTTTACATCCGTTTTTCATCAGTTTTCATCCTTTTTTCATCAGTTGTTATCTGTTTTTCATCCGCTGTCATCCGTTTTTCATCCATTTTCATTCGTTGTCATCCGCTGTCATCCGTTTTCATCCATTTTCATCCGTTGTGATCCGTTTTTCATCCGTTCTCATCCGTTTTTCCTCCGATCTGTTTTTTTGATGGATGAAAAATAGGGCATTCATCCGTTCAAAAAAACGGACATTGATGGAAGCGGATGAAAACGGATGTTAACGGATGATCATAATTTTTCATCCTTTTTTACATAGAGATACATTGATGTCCGTTTTTCATCCTTCAACGGATGGATGAAAAACGGACAGCATGTGTGAAAGGCCCCTTAGGCCCCTTTCACACAGGCGGACCGTTCAGATCCGCCTGTTCATTTTTTTGGCGGATCTGAACGGTCCCCCCATGCATTCCTCTGGGGCATTGGATGTCAGCGGAGACATGTCCGCTGACATCCAACCCGATCCGATCCATCAAATCTGGACGGATGGAAACCCTATTTTCCATCCGTCCAGCGGATCGGATGGGATCGGATGAGAACGGACCGACGGTCCGTTCCCATCCGATTTCCCCCATAGAGATGCATGGGGAACTGACAGCTGTGTCTCCGCACACAGAGCGGAGAAACAGCTGTCATCCTTCTGCTCAGCGGGGGATCGGCGGATCGATCCCCCGCTGAGAAAAGCAGAGTCCGTTTGACGGACACATAGTGTGAAAGGGGCCTTATGCCCCATACACACGTGCAGATTATCTGCAGACTTTTGTCTTCAGACTTACCTTTTCTATGTAGTGCAAGGGCCTGCCGGATTGCATACAAATTGAAAGTGTTTAGGTTTGACCTCATATTATATGGTTTTGGTAAGTCTGCAGACAAAAGTCTTCATATAATCTGCACGTGTGTATGGGGCATAAATCTAAGGACACTTACCTGTCCAGGGATCCAGCACTGTCCTGACCTGAGCTGATTCTTTAATTGGCTTTGAGTCCAGGTGCTAACATCTTAACCCCTTGACGCCGGACTCACAAAAATATGTGGTCCCACTAGACTGGGCTTTTTTCCATGGTGCCACATATTTGCATTTCTTACTTTGTGGCTGGGAGAGCACAGCACGGAACACTCCCGACACAGAGACCTAGGCCGGAACACCCAATTCACCTGATCGCTGTGATTGCCTCTGATTTGCTACCACAGTGATCTGTCACTGTGGAGCCTACCCCCATGTTCTCTCTCTGTGACTGGAGGAGAGAGATGCATTGTATCCTTCTCTTTTCTTGCAGAGAGAAAAAAAGTGTGTGTAAAAAAATAAAATAAAAATTATAATAATAATAATAAAAAAATAAAAATTAAAAAAACAATACCAAAAAAATACCTAGCTCAAGGTTTAATCTAGGTCAATGCCAGGGTTAGTGTTTGGGTCAAGGTCAAAAGTCAATGTATTATTGGACAGGATTTCGATTTTTTTTAAATTAGTATCAGTGTCAGTTAGTGTCAGTGTGTTTTAGGCAAGATAATTTTTTTTTTTTTAAAAGTGTTATTTTTACTATTTTGGGACAGTTTTTCTTTGATAATAATGAAAAAAAAATGAATCAGGGGATATCTAATACAATTTACCACCAATTGAAAGCCCAATATATATACACTATTTGTTGTATATTTTTTGTTGAGCGCACTCATTTTTCTTTATACACATATCTTTACTGGTTTGTTCTTGGAGTTGCTGCCACATTTACATTTTTGGTAAGCGCACCTTATATCACTTTATATGATAAAATTAGTTCTACGCTTAGGTGCGAAGGAGTTATGGCCCATACACATGATCCAAAAATCAGGCGACAGATCGTCAGGTTTTTTTTTTTTCATGCTAGTCGCATGTCGAAAATGGAGAGGTTACTAAAGTTACGAAAAAATTCTCGTACGACAGAATAAAAAATCGAAAGTGATGTAATGTAGGGTATTTGTATTGTGTTTTTGGACAACTGTAGTGATTAAACAAAAATCCCACGATCTGGTATCGTACTAGAAATATTTTCATGCTTGTCATAGGATGAACTGTCGTGATCGACTCTCGATAGCTCTGTACTAACGATCTGATTATCGTACGATTGCTTCGAAAGCGCCTTTTTCCGTCCTATTTTCGGATCGTGTGTATGGGCCTTTAGGTGAGGGACATCAGAAGTAAGGACTTGTGGCTTCCCAGTTGGTTTCCCACTGCCCATACGTGATCCAAGCTGAGCTTTGTGAAGGGTCCCACAGTCTTCTGGGACCTGTGATGTGTCCCAGAAGGCTGTGGTGGAAGGAGGGAAGGTGCCGACCTTCCGCTCAGATCATTGCAGTGATCCGACTTTAAGTTGCAGCGGGTACCTGTCAAAACCAGTGCCAATCATTAAAGAGGAGGGGGAGGATACAAACAAACGGATTTTAACAAACCTTGTTGCAGATTCCTACCTTGTGTTATTCTAAAGAAATCCCTGTGTGTTTTTCAGTGTCCACGTGGAAAAGTGAGTCTAATGGGAGTGGCTTCATAACTATCAATCAGCTGTGCACCTGCAGGGCTTTATTAAGGGAAATCTGCTGAGACTGCATCCCGTAAGTGCCGGTTCACACATATGCAATGCGGGAACCCTGCGAATCCACTGCAGGTTCCCGCATCACACTTGACTCGCAGGCAGTTCACACTGCCATATGCAAATAACTGTGGGTGTCAATGCAACACCCCAAGATCAGTTTGCATATCGCAGTGTGAACTGTCAGTTTGGACATGAGTCAGATCGTATCAGTGTGTCATTCTGGTGCGGACTAAAAAAAGGGTCCTGTGCGACTTTGGTCCGAATGCGATGTAAATTCAGCCATACAATGTGTATGGCTGAATTCGCAACGCACAGACATCGCATGTGATTTGCAGAGTAGTGCGCTGCGAATCACATGCAATCTCTGACATCGCATATGTTTGAACTGTTCCTATTGGAAGTATCCCACTAAAAATGACATTTTTGTTGCAGGAGATGCCAGAAATCTGCCTTGTATCTAAAGCCCCGTACACACGCACCGATTGTTGGCCGTACATTTTCGGCCAACGTCCGATCGGCCAATTGTCGGCTTGTTAGTATGATGCTTCCGACAACCGACTGAGACTTTTCGGCCGAACAAAATCTGGTGTGCAGGCTATAAAATTTTTGTTGGCCGTCAACATAACGGACGATTTTCCGTCAGTTAGTACAGATTTCGGCCGACAAAAGTCAGATGAGCAAGACTGGGCATGCTCGGAGAAGAAAAAACACACGAAAAGTAAACCAGCACATGACATCACTTCTGCAGTTGGTTGTTGTTGGCCGACAAAATTTGTGTTGCAGTCTAGAGCACATTTCAACCAACACAACAACACTGGACAAAAGACGGCCGATCGGTCGGCCAACAATCGGTGCGTGTGTACGAGGCTTTAGGCAGACTTCTAGGAAAATTGGTGAGCCAATCACACAAGCAGGAAATTATGTTTCTGGGGTGTGGTCAGTACACATTCTGTGTACAGAACAGCTCCAGGTAGCCATATTGCATTGCATTTTCAGAAAATTACAGAGCTGCAGATTGAAAAGGAAAAGTCATTTTTAATAACATTCAATTACAATTTGACTTGTATCACAATTGTATACACTATATTATTTTTTCTTTATTTGCTATATTTTTCCCTATGAAAGTGGAGTTACCCTTTAAGCATTTCTTGCAACTATGCAATAGGACATTATGAATTTCCTTAGGGAGAGCTAACAACATTTCTGAATTGGAAGTGTTACTATCAAACCAGAGGCTAGATAAGTAGATAAGGGGGGGGGGGGTCAGGGGGGCATCGATCAATTTGACAGCAGCTAGGCTAGTGTAGCCTATCAGCTGCGGGAGCCGCACTGCTACTGTGAAGATCACCTGTCTTATCCACGAGGCTGATAGGCAGGGCCCGGCTGACATTAAAGCCATGTTTACTATTTGCTTCACTAACAGATGTGCCTGCTGGGGGCGCTGTATATACTGTATATATACACACACACCACAATTTGTCACAGCGTGGCAGACGTGCTAATTATTGTTCTCTGGGTACTCAATGCTGAACCCCCCTCCCGGGGAAAAAAAAAAGATCTATGGCCCTGTATCAAACACAGAGATTTCTTAACTTGGAGATCCTCTGAAAAAGCAGGCTCCAATTATTCTGTTGTGGATGTAGAAAAAGGAACAAAATTGACAAGGCACTTGCACTACATTTACCAGCCTTGCTTGCTGTGAGGAAGTAAGGACCAACTCTCCCCCCCCCCCCCAATATTGCAAGGGGTTAAAAGCTTGTATGTCTAGGGATGCCAGAAATAAAGAGAAATATGTATCCCTTGCTCCAGGGTAAGTAATAATATGAAATTAAAATATGTAGGTATGTGGCCATCTATGAAGTGCTGGGGATGCCTATACATGGCTAAATGTTTTACTTCTACTGGTAAAGTTATATTGTTATAATGTAAGATTACACAATTCTAAGAACATATTCAGTACTTCTCGGAAAAGGAACAGTCACAATCCCCAAGGCAATCTAGCAGAGCTGGAGCTGGCAATTATGAATGGGTGGAGATTGTAAAATCCAGATATCCAAAAGTAATAGAGATCCATCCACACAGACTCAAGGCTGCTATTCTTGCCAAAAGTGCATACTAGTTTGAAGGGGTGTATAATTATGCAGCCAGTTAGTCTGTGTTATTTTTGTTTGAATTCATTTCAGTCAATTTGCAGAAATATGTTTTTTCTTTGGCATTATAGACTGTGATTTTTGTTGATTAGTGTAAAAGGGAAAAAAAAATGAAATCCACTGGGATCCTAAAACTTTTTAAAGCTCATGCAAAAGAAAGCTTATTTTACAGGCATTTGAGCTTTTATTTCAGATTGAATAAGCTTGTACTTTTTTGGGCTCTTTTCCCTGTTTTTATTGAGCTTCTTTGAGCTCCTTCGAGCTTCTTTGACCTTTTTTTGAGCAGCAGCATTTTTTATTTTCACAAACCCTCCCCTCAGTTCATTTTTTTTTCAAGCTTTTTTGAGCTTTTTCATGCTCATTTGCACATTTTTGGGCACTTTGGCATTTTTTCTGCTCAAAAGCTCCTCTCAAAAACGCAAGTTTGGTGGGGTTATTTTTTCTGCCTGTAAGAGCATATTCCTGTAAACCCCTGAAAAGCCATAGTGCGCATGGACACTCTCGCTAACATGGAGGGGAGTTTTCAGGGAGAAAAAGGAGAGCTCAAAAAAGCTCAAAATCCTATAGGAGCAGCTTCTTTGAGATGCAGTGTCCATGGGCCCTTAGGAGGGGGTCGCAGCCATATTTGCTCTTTTGGGGTCATACAGGGCACATTCTCCAGGACAGGGTATGCACAGTAGCGCCTTTCTGTGAGCGGGAGATCCTTAAGCCCCTTTCACACATACGGTCCGTTTGTCCGTTTTTCATCCATCTGTTGACGGATGAAAAACGGACATCAATGTATCTCTATGTAAAAACGGATGACAACGGATGATCATTAGTTAACATCCGTTTTCATCCGCTTCCGTCAATGTCCGTTTTTTTTTGAACGGATGAATGCCCTTTTTTTTTTTGAACGGATGACAACGGATGAAAAACAGATAACAACTGACGAAAAACGGATGAAAAACGGATGAAAAACAGATGGAAAATGGATGGAAAACTGATACATTTTGACTTGACTGAACTGATGAACTGAACGGACCGTATGTGTGAAAGGGGCCTTAGGCTTCTTTCACACGGTCCGCCTCCGCAGGCGGATCCGTGTTGCTCAGCGGGGATCGATCCGCGATCCCCACTGAGCCGGGCGGATGACAACTCCATCTCCGCTTGCAGAGCGGAGAGGGAGGTGTCTCAGCCCCCGCTGCCCGCTATGGGGGATCGGAGGAGAGCGGACCGCTTGTCCACTCTCATCAGATCCGCTCCGCTCCGATTACTGAACGGATGGAAAAATAGGGTTTCCATCCGTCCAGATTTCAGCGCAGGATCGGATGCGGGTGGCAGCGGGTGTCAGCGGAGGTGACCTCCGCTGACACCCGCTGCCCCATAGAGCTGCATGGAGGATCCGATCAGATCCGCCTAAAAAACTGACAGGCGGATCTGATCGGACCGCCCGTGTGAAAGAGCCCTTATGCTCCGTACCCATAGACATGAATAGTTCCAGGTGGCAGGACACAAAAGTACCGGTATTCAGGACCTTACTCCTGTGCACATGCACAACTTTGCATAAGTCGACTTAGCTGCGTACAGCCGACTGCAACCATTCATGTCAATAGGTGGCTGTAAATAACACAAGGAGATACCAAACAAAAAATACCCGGGTGTGCTTACCTTGTACAAGAGAATGCAACAATGTTCATGACCTCTTACGCATAAGGGCCCTTTCACACGGTCCGACTCCGTAGGCGGATCCGTGCTGCTCAGCAGGGGATCGTAAACACAGATCCCCACTGAGCAGGAAGGTGACAGCTCCCTCTTCGCTCTGTGTGCGGAGAGGGAGATGTCAGAGCCCAATGCATCTCTCTAGGGGAATCGGATGAGAGCGGACCGCCTGTCCGCTCTCATCCGATCCCATCCGATCCGATCTCCTGGACAGATGGAAAAAAGGGTTTCCATCCATCCAGATTTCACGGACAGGATGGGATGCGGATGGCAGCGGGTGTCAGCGGACATGTCAGCGGACACCCAAAAAAGGGTGTCAGCGGACATGTCTCCGCTGACATCCGCTGCCCCATAGGGATGCATGGGGGATCCGATCAGATCCGCCTAAAAAACTGACAGGTGGATCTGATCAGATCACTCGTGTGAAAGGGGCCTAAGGCCTCTTTCACACGGCCGCTCCGTATGTCCGTATATCACCCCATCCGTTTGCGGGTGATATATGGACATAATGTATGTCAATGGGATTGCAGATGACCATCCGCTGACATCCGATTTGCATCCTTTCAGTTCTGTTCCGTTTTTTGGAACGGAACAGAACCCTATTTTTCTTCCGTTTAAAAAGTTTAACACTTTATGCTTTTTCCTGTATTTTCACCATCCAGCCAACACATCTAAGGATTGGCAAGTTGCAATATATTGTAAGTCTGTTTTGGGGTTTAATACCGCTTTAGCATGCTGATGCTGCTATATGTGGTTTGGCTATCTAGGCTTTTTTAATCTAGGTGTCATAGCAATGAATTGGTTTTTCAGCCTCCTTGTAGCAATAGATAGCCAGCTGTTGTAACAAAACCAGCATTTTTGCAAAAAGGTCTGACCATTATCACACAATGCTGTTTAACCAGCCTGGCTGTGCGAACAAATTCTCAGGTTATGCTAGAAACAAGGTATTTTAGCAAACAATAATGAGCACTTTAATTAGTCTGATAGTGGCAATAATTGTATCTTTATCTCTAACAAGTGATAAACTCGCTATAGGTGTCTGTCCAACAAGAGACATACGCACTTTTCAATCACCATTACCTTTTCCACACAACACATGAAATTGCAACCAGTGTTTGTGTGCTGCGTTATTATATGTAGTGACCCTAATGAATTTGACCCCCGATAATTGGCTGCTGGAGGAGAGGAAGAAGCTGTTTTCTTGGTCAGAGAGAACACTGGGGCTTAAATAATGCAAATTTATGTAACTCCAATTGATAATTCTGCAATCTTTGGTGTAAAAATGATAAGCCCAACATATCAACATGTGTCTTATAGACACATAGGGAAGGGGCTCGGGAGCAAGCACGCAGTGTTGCCCCCCCCCCCCCCAGGGCAAGCAGCTTTCTCCTGGGGAACTGCTCGAGTGGGAGGAGCCAGGAGCACCAGCAGGGGACTCGAAAAGAAGAGGATCGGAGCTGCTCTGTGCAAAACCACTGCACAGAGCAGTTAAGTATAACATGTTTGTTATAAACAAAAACAAAACAAGCTTTAATACCACTTTAACTACTTTAATACTGGGCACTTTTACCCCCTTCCCGCCCAATTTTCAGCTTTCAAAGCTGTCACACTTTGAATAACAATTGCGCAGTCATACAACACTGTACCCAAATTACGTTTTTAGAATTTTTTTCACACAAATAGAGCTTTCTTTTGGGTGTTTTTTTTTAATGTTTGCTAAAAAAAGAAAAAAAGACCAACATTTTTGAAAGAAAAAAATGTTTTTCTTAGTTTCTGTCAGAAAATTTGGTAAACAAGTAATTTTTCTCATTCACTGACATGCACTGATGAGGCGGCACTGATGAAGAGGCACTAAAATGTAGCACTGATGGGCACTGATAGGCGGCACTGATGGACACTGTTAGGCGGTACTGATGGGCACAAGATGGGCACTGATATTCGGCACTTTTGGTGAATGATAAGTGGCACTGAAAGGCAGCACTGATTGGCATAACTGATTGGCACTGTTGGGGCTGCATTGTAAGCAGGACATTGATGATCAGTGTCCGATTACCTTCACATGTATTCCCTGTGAGGAGATGCCGCCTACTAGCTCTCCTCATCATACACTTTGCCAGTGTGAGAGAGGAAAAGCCAATAAACAGCTTTTAAACTTCCTGGTTTACATGTGATCGGTTGTGATTGGACACAGCCAATCACATAGGTAAAGAGCCGCAGGCTCTTTGCCGAGATTAGGGTCACGCCATGTGCCAGGAACACGGCGCGCCTGTGTCTGCCGCACCGCAGACCCCCAGGGGCGCGCGGGCGTGGCTTACCAGGGCGTTATCATATGACGGACAGGTGCCAAGTGGTTAAGTTATGACGAAAGTTCAACTTTAATGTGTTTGCTTGATTTGTTTTCTTTTTGGGGGGAGGGGGTTTCCTTTATGTTCATCTGGTAATCTGCCCAGTAACACACTTTCAATCTTAGGGTGTCTCCACCCTGGATGAAGGCGCAACAGAGTCCCCTTTGGACAGAATCTTTTTCAATCTAGAGAGAGGGTAGTCTATGATGCAGTAGCAGATTTAGATGGACTTAACTAACAAGTGCTGCTAACACTTTTTTTTTTATATTTTTATATTAATTAATATTTAAATTTTTTTATAAATTGCAAATTTTTAAAGAAAATTTGCAATTTACAAGCCTCGAACAGAAACAAAAAGGCGTAGATTTACAAAGCTTGTATCTATCCCACTACCAATGTTTACTTTTACTGCATTAATATTTATTTGTACCTAATATGCTGTGTTATCACATTAGCATATATGTAAAAAGGTAACTATTACCAAAATATACATTTATAGCGGAAGCATGTATGAGTAATTTGGATTTAACTGTTAGTATAATCAATTCATCTGTATAGAACAGAGATGGCGAACCTTGGCACCCCAGAACTACATTTCCCATGATGCTCATCTACACTGAGTGCATGAACATTATGGGAATTAAAGTTCCAAAACATCTGGGGTGCCAAGGTTCACCATCACTGGTATAGAAGATCTACAATGATATATAGAAAAAGAACAAAGAAAGAAAACAAAGAAAAATCCTGTATATTAGTAATAATATAAAGTAATATAAAGTAATAGTAACAGTTGTACGTCGATAGTATGGTTCACTATGTTGAAGATTCTTAGAATTTCCTCAGACAATTGGTGGAGACAAAAAAAAATGTTGATACTAGCAATCATTTTGAAGAATTCTTGTCTGCCTAGAGAATTATTCATATTTGCTTTAATCTACTATTCAACATTAAAGAATTGGTGTCATCAGTTGTGATATTTCAGAGTTTGAAAAATGAGTGTTCCATAAGCCTTTACATAACACCTTTAACCACTTAAGGACTGGGCCTATTTCTGACACTTGGTGTTTACAAGCTAAAATCATTTTTTTTGCTAGAAAACTACTTAGAACCCCCAAACATGATATATATATATATATATTGTGACAGTGCAGTCAGCTGTGAGGGTGTATGTCGCCCAGGATATCTCCAATCCTGGGACCAGGTGTTAGGAATAGCCAGCACACTGATTGTGCAGGTGGATCTGGGCCTTTTAACACAGACAGGACCAGGGTTCTGGGCTCCACCCTCCCAAGGAGTCCTAGCAAGCAAGGGAGAAGTGTGCAGGTCTGCACAGTGCAGTCTGACAGAGCAGACGGAGGGCCAAAACCTGTGGGCCTGAGCAGCAAGGAAGCTGTAAAAGGAGAGTGTCAGGAAGGGTACAGAGTGTGTACCATACAGGGACACTGTTACAGGGTCAAGAGGACCGAGGTCAAAGCCTGAGGAGCAGTGCTGACCAGAGAGCCAGGTGGCTTGGTATTATTCGCTTATTATTTCTTTACTGCTGTGTAAAGTTGAAACCCCTGCGTGGGAAATCCTGGATGGACTGTTTTCCTTTTCTTTAATAAAAGTGGGCCAACAAGCCCTTAAAAGGCAACACTGGACTGGACTCAGCTCACTGGTAAGCTCTACATTTAAGCTAAAATAACCCCAAATGTTACAAGTGGTGCTCGGATGCGGGCATACCTGAAGATCCTCGCATATACCAGTGAGCTTTTGCCAGACTGTCTATATTGCTATTGCTGTGTGAGCAAGAGTTGTGTGTGGTCTCAGCCTTAAGGAGACAGTACACTTAAAAAATTTTCTCTAAGGAACTGTTTTCCTGACTGCAGAGATGGGGCGGTCAAAACAAAAAAAGGAAGCGAGGCTTGCTGAAATGAGAGACAGAACTCTGTGGCTGGAGGGGTTGTTACCGACCGAACAAGCCCCAGCAGAGTGCAAGATGCATATGGCCACACTAGAGAGGGAAAGTCTGTTTGCAAAAAGGAGAAGCTGCAGTGAAGATGTTTGTGCAAAAGTGTCGGCTGTTACCACTGGCAACAGGAAAACTGTTTGGACTGCAGTGGATGTTGGAGAGTCCAAAAAGGCTGCAATGTCTCCCTATATCCATGTGGGGGTATCTGCAAAGTTGAATGTTGTTGCTCGTGACAACAAAGTCAAGGTCAATCGTGAGACCTATGGTGGATGGGGGAGTGATCCTGATGAGACTCGTGGCTTGTGGGCTCAAGAGGAACCATTACAGCCAGTGGGAGAATGCTGGAGAAGTGCTGTGGGGAGAGTGCGGTCTCCCATGGCAACAAAGGATGAAGTGTCATCTGGATGGTGGAGATCCAGTGGAGAGGCAGCTGTTCATTCCCAAGGAGAGGGCTATAATGTCCGAGAGTCGGTGATGCCTAGGAGAGCATCTGTTGTTTCACCTTGTGACCGCATGGGAAAATTCACCAGGAAAAGGGCCGCAGAGGAATGGTTCCTGCAGCGACGCATGCAAAGTGCAAAACACCCCGCTTGTACTGGTAAGACTGTTCCTGTTTCTTGTGTGAAAGAGACTGAATATTTGTCATATCCCGGTGAAGTGGTGGCAAGTCCGGTGGGGAGATCCGCTGCCAAGAGAGACTTGCTGCTGTGTAGTACCCTGCATAATGGGGAAGCACAGGTTAATGCTGAACTTGCAACAAGACTGAGGCCTGATAAGGACTGGTCTTTAGGCAGTGTGCTGTGTAGCAGGAAGACCAGGGATGAAAATAATTATGTGCTGTTTACTGAGAGTAAAAATGCCAAAACTAAAATATGTGAAAATACTCATGGTGATAATGGGTTAATGCATTCTGTCATTGGAAAGGTTGATGTGTTGAATGAAGCTCCATCTGCTCACAGTGATGAGAGTGAGGTACTGAAACCTGCTATGATTAACAAAGTATTGCCACAGTGTGGTTTAAACCAAAGTGATAGGTGCAATGTGTCCAATGCTGAGCCACTCTGTCCTGTGTCTCCTTTGGTAGACGGAGCAGTGCTGCGGAGTGCTGCTGATTGGTGCACAAACAAGGCAGACTGGGATAGTATGGCTAGAAGGATATTGGCATGGTGGAAAGAAATTTCTGACGATAATAGTGAGGTGGACACTATGGCTGCTGTGACAAATGGAGAGGCTGCAGAGTCAGTGTTCACAGGTGCATTGGCTGTTGCAGAAATTAACCCTCTTATGACTGAAGGTCCGAACAAGTGTGAACGCACAGCAGAAATTTTGTCCACAATGCATACAAAGAAAAATGATGTGTATTTTGTGACAGACATGCTAAAAGAAATGCTAGCATCATGGAGTGTACAGCCGGTGTATATCTTGCCGTCCTCTCCTGCGTTTGGAAAGCTTGTACCACGGGGTATGGCTGATTGGCGCTGGATATTGCAGGCTATACTGTGCAGAGATAACCAATGGTGGAATCATTTAATGCAATGTTTGGTGTTATGGAAAGTTCTCTCACAGTGTGCTGAATGGTTTCATAAAGAGGTTGTGTATGAGAGGCACTCTGGAGCACTGTTGGACAGGTCAGATGTGTTGCAAATACCAGCGGTAACCAAAGTGCTTAGAGAGACTGGTGTGGAAAAATGTTTCTTGGTAGAACAGTTGCTGATGGAGTGTTGGACAACAGGGAGCAATGTGAAACTATTGGAAGGTCCCAAAGAGAGTAACTGCTTTCCTGCATGCGGTCCCTCCACAGACACTGTCCTAACAAGCGGTGGGACAATGTTTCTTGAAGTTTTTGACAATGTGGAGGATGTGTATATTTCTGAGAATGCGGTGGCTGCTGCAGGGGGTAACCCTCGTGAGAAAGGACCAGATAAGGGCAAGCAAACAGCAGAGACTTTATCCGTTACCCACGGAAGTGTTGTTGTCACTGCTGATGATCTAGAGCAGTCCCATGATGATGAACCTGAGAACTTGGGTATGAGTCCAGCACCTGGCAGCGCTCTGGAAGAGCACCAGGGTGTGGTAACCTCCAGCGGGGAGGAGATTTTGTTAAACTTCACGACTTCTCAGGTCTCAGCAAGGGAGTCTCTCTGCATTCCCAGTGTCATGGAATAACCCAGGAAGGACTTGGGTCTAGAATCAGGGGTCTGGTTCATAGCAAAAGTGTTAGAGGAGATGCTTGAACTTTGGGATGTACAGCCTATCTATACTGGGGTGTCTCCTCCACAGTCTGACAGTCTGGTACTGCGAAGTACCACTAGGTGGAGCACCGAGTGGCAGGGTGTACAGCCCAAAGAAAGACAAGACAAAAGTGGTTTATTTCTAAATTTACTACTTTTATTAAAAGTAGCCTCTGGGTATGCTGCTGGATTATTTCCTGAAGGTTTGGTATATGGGAGACACTTTGGAGAAAAAAAAAATGCATCCAAGGTTTCACCTCCTAACAGCCAGGTGGAAAGCATTTCTGCTGCTATGGTCCGAGGTGGTGCTGGTCAGTGGGCGGTGAAGGGCACGTATACTGCACCAGTGGGCAAATCCCATGAGCGGGAAGGGCCAAGTGTGGACCAGGAAACAGCAGAGGTTCTGTCCCGGGCTCAGACGGATGTGATTAGAGAGACTGGGGACACCAGTTCAACAAAAGGTTTATGTGACAGACCAGATAGGGTCCCTGAAACAGGGAATTGGATAAGAATTGTGGAGAAAGCTGTATGTGGATCAGACGAGAGCTTGCCTGTTCAAGTTGTGTTAGGACAGCTGCCTGCTGAGTGGGTGACACCAGGGGAGGTGGCATCTTGTGAGGTTCCCATGGATGATAGCCACCCTCCACTGTGTGTACCCTGCGCAGACGCTGTCCTAACAAATGCTGGAAACTGGGGAGTGCAGGACATTTGCAACATTGAGAGGTGTAATGTTGGTTTGAATATGTCTGTTCTTGATAAACTGAAAAATGTGTTGGTCGTACATGATAATGTGGTGCCCAAAGGTACATGTAAACCTGGAAACCTGAAGCGTGGAGGCAGAAGGGTTGATGGAAAGGCCAGGGGGACCCCTTTAAAATTTCAGAAGAGGAAATGCTTATGGAAGTGCACCCGGAAGAAGAGTTGGGAAGGTCTCATTAAAGCCCATAGCAGAGGGACAGTGGGGCATAGTGAGAAACGCCAAAGGAGGCATTGGGTAGAGTTCCCCTTTAGGAAAAGTGTGGTCAGACAGGTGTGGACTCCTGTAAATGATAGCTGGTACAGAGGTGCCAATTGGAAGAAGGTAGGCTGGTGTGTTACACCCCCTCCGGGGTCGAAACAGGGGGGGAGGATATGTGACAGTGCAGTCAGCTGTGAGGGTGTATGTCGCCCAGGATATCTCCAATCCTGGGACCAGGTGTTAGGAATAGCCAGCACACTGATTGTGCAGGTGGATCTGGGCCTTTTAACACAGACAGGACCAGGGTTCTGGGCTCCACCCTCCCAAGGAGTCCTAGCAAGCAAGGGAGAAGTGTGCAGGTCTGCACAGTGCAGTCTGACAGAGCAGACGGAGGGCCAAAACCTGTGGGCCTGAGCAGCAAGGAAGCTGTAAAAGGAGAGTGTCAGGAAGGGTACAGAGTGTGTACCATACAGGGACACTGTTACAGGGTCAAGAGGACCGAGGTCAAAGCCTGAGGAGCAGTGCTGACCAGAGAGCCAGGTGGCTTGGTATTATTCGCTTATTATTTCTTTACTGCTGTGTAAAGTTGAAACCCCTGCGTGGGAAATCCTGGATGGACTGTTTTCCTTTTCTTTAATAAAAGTGGGCCAACAAGCCCTTAAAAGGCAACACTGGACTGGACTCAGCTCACTGGTAAGCTCTACATTTAAGCTAAAATAACCCCAAATGTTACAATATATATATATTTTTTTTTTTTTTTTTTAGCAGAGACCCTAGAGAATAAAATGGGGATAATTTCAATATTTTCTATCACACCGTATTTGCGCAGCGGTCTTCCAAACGCAATTTTTTTAAAAAAAAAATTTACTTTTTTTAATTAAAAATAAGAAAACAGTAAATTTAGCCCAATTTTTTTCTATAATGTAAAAGATAATGTTAGGCCGAATAAATAGATACCCAACATGCCATGCTTCAAAATTGCGCACGCTTGTGGAATGGTGACAAACATCGGTACTTTAAAATCTCCATAGGCGACGATTTAAAGATTTCTACAGGTTACCAGCTTAGAGTTACAGCTTAGAGTTAGGATCGCGACGATACCTCACATGTGTGGTTTGAACGCCGTTTACATATGTGGGTGGGACTTGCGTATGCGTTCGCTTCTGAGCCCGAGCTAACGGGGACAGGGCGCTTTAATTTTTATTTTTTTTCCTATTTATTTTATTATTTTTTTTACATGATTATTTTTGATCATTTTTATTCCTATTACAAGGAATGTAAACATCCCTTGTAATAGAAATAAGCAAGACAGGACCTCTTTATTGTGAGATATGGGGTCAAAAAGACCTCAGACCTAACAACTACACAAAAAAAAAAAAAAATTGCTGAAAAAAAAATTGGCTTTTTAAGCCGGTTGGTAGGCGACGACGTTTGACGTCGCTCCAGTCATCCAAGACCATAGAGTCGAGTGGGGGCCATCTTGCCCTCACTCGACTTCCTGTCTGTGAGGAGCGTTTTCCCCGCTGCCGGCGGGTTCGGTAAGTGGGGAAAACGACAGGGACGCGGCGGGAGGGGGGGGGGGGTCACCTCTTCCGCCACACCCTAAGGGTAATTCCGTGGCAAATCCGCCACTGGGACCACCCTTATCTGAGAGGACAGCGCGCCGTTTCGAAAAATACCAAGGTTATGGCAGCTATCTGCTGCCATAATCCTGGTATTTAGCGTCAAAGTACTGACGTAAATCGACAACGGGTGGTTGGTAAGTGGTTAAGCAGTTTTTCTTTTGGTTTTACATAGATGAATAAATGCTGACCATTGTAAGCATCCCTGTCAATATTAAATGGTTTGTCTCAACCCTTGAACTGCCACTTTTGTTGTAAAGCTTGTACAGTTAACTCCCTGGCGTCGACAGTACTCATATAGGCGGCCTCTCGCAGGTGGGCCTTAACGCAGAGCGGCCGCATATATGCAGCCTTGCATAAACTACTTACCGTGCGCTCCGTGCACGCTCCCAGCACGCTAACCAGTGGGGATTGGTAAGCTCCCGATGCAAACTTGCGATCAACAAGTGGGAGCCAGAGCAGCAAGTAGCTGCTACCTGTATGGGCCTGTATGGACAAAGCGTGTACGCGTGAGAGGACAGTCTGTAAGAAACAGACAAGGGCCTGAAAAGTAAGGCCAGAACCACAGCGCCGTATGTGTAAGCCAGGAGGGATGAATGTTGTTTTGTTTGGATAGAAGAGCAATGCTGAACACTCCTGCGAGGGGAAACGTATGTTTTGTTTTTGAACTTTCATTTATCACCTGCCGACTGCCCACTGTACATACTGTATACAGTGGCAGGACTGTCGCTCGGTGCCAGATCACGTATCTAGTACGTGATCTGACACTTTCGGGTCTGGGGTGCGTGCGCACCGCCAGCTACCTGCTCCCGCTGTGATCATACACAGCAGGAGCCCAGCTACGGGTACCTCAGACGTAATGTCAAACTACAAGCAGGGACATGGATTAATGGCTTCCCCTAGTCAAAGCATCTCCCCCACCATGAGAAAGCACAGGCTAAGCACACAGTTAACCCTTTGATCGCACCTGATTTTACAGATATGTATGTATGCTGGACTCATTAAAGTCTCCTGAGGAGGACGATGGTTGGCGAAACATGTAGAGCTGGAGTCACCGCATACACACATTAATCGTATGAATACTGTGCAATGTTTTTAATATATGCATTTTTTATACTTGTTTTCAATAAAAAAAACCTTATTTTTTTCAATTTTTAAGTATTTTTGAACCATAAAAATCCCATCTTTCTTGCTTCCCAATATATTTATTTCTAATCAAGGGATGTGGTGCATCTAACTATTAGACACCTGGTTGGCATATTTTTAAGTCCCCTAGGATCATTGTCTCTTTGGCTCGATCTCTTACTGAAAATCTGCTCATGGAAGAATTTGTGGATTTTTTAACTGAGGCTGGAATGTCTGGACACAAAAAGAATTGCTAATTGGTCACATAATGGTCAGTTCATTTAAGACAAGGGCTCTTCAGTCTTAAATAGGGCTGAGCACAAAAGAAGTGCAGAATCCTGAGAGAACAACTCAAGACTACTAATAATCATTACTGCAAAAACAGAAATGCACTTCAAGAAACTAAGTGCCGGAGCTAGTTATCCATAAAACAGGAAAACAATAAATAACATAAATCCTATCAACTGGAAATCTTGTTTTGAAATATTGAGTAAAACCAAACATTTAGATCCCGTTCACATTAGGTCGCTCCGACTTCGGGGGCGACCTGTGAAGTCGAGTGCACCGCGACTTCGGCGCGACTTGCACGGACTTCATATAATTGAAGTCAATGCAAGTCGCCTCCAGGTCGCCCGGAAGTAGTACAGGACCCTTTTTCTAAGTCGGAGCGACTTGTGTCGCTCCTATTAGAACGGGTCCTGTACTACTCAATGGACCCGACGGTGCGCGACTTGCCAGGCTGACCAAGTCGCCTGGCAAGTCGTAATAGTGTGAACAGGCACTAAGTCCCGGTTCACACTACCGCGACTTGGTTGCCTGACAAGTCGCGGTCCATTCTGTGCTACGGGAACCGTTCTAATAGGAGCGACTCAAGTCCCTCCGACTTAGAAAAAGGTTCCTGTACTAATTTTGACACAAGTCGGAGCGACTTGCATTGACTTCCATTATGTGAAGTCCGTGCAAGTCGCGCCGAAGTTGCGGTGCACGGCGACTTCACAGGTCGCCCCCGAAGTCGAATCGCCATAGTGTGAACCGACACTAAGGCTACGTTCACATGTATAAAAAGAATATGTGTAGATCCAAAATAAAATATATTCCAGTAGCGCAAAAGGAGATAATAACCTCTCTCCCCTACCACACAGTCACTGTAAACTTGATATAATTCAATATAAAATAATATAATATAATACAATATGCAGTCCCAGTGCAGGAAATCCTGCATAGATAAGTCCACCAAAGCAGCGTAGGATAGATATAAAAGATGACGAAAATCCACACTGATGTATCCCTTGGGGAGTTTAATGGTGCAGATATATAGGATCACCTTGACCACCACCACTGTGCTCTGAAAGGGGGGAAGGCAATGCACACTCACCGACTCCACTGGCCCAGTGACTCTCGCCACTGAGCAAACCAGCCAAATATCAACTACATCCACTGAGGACTCCGAAACAGGACCAATGGCATAGGCTCAGTCAGGTGCAATGTAAGGAAAGGAATAGAGCTCCACTAGTGTGATAACGTTTAGCACTCACTTAATTTCAATAACAACATACATTGCACTCACATGTTATCAGTTGAATATCCGCATGAATGGAGGTGTACACCTATCGGGACCCGTGTCCAGACTCCACGCCGTGGATCGCGCGCCTTCTGGGTGCTCAGACTCCTCATGCACTTGATTAGGTTACGACGCCTGGCCACGCCCCGACGCGTTTCGTACTTCCGACTTCCTCACAGGGGCGTCCTGACCTCAAACCAATAGAACACCTTTGGGATGAAATAGAGCGGAGACTGCAAGCCAGGCCTACTTGTACAACATCAGTACCTGACCTCACAAATGCGCTTCTGAAAGAATGGTAAAATATTCCCATAGACACACTCCTAAACCTTGTGGACATCCTTCCCAGAAGAGCTGAAGCTGTTATAGCTACAAAGGGTGGGACAATTCAATATTGAACCCTACGGACTAAGACTGAGATGCCATTAAATTTTATGTGGGTGTAAAGGCAGGTGTCCCAATACTTTTGGCAACATAGTGTAACTATATACATAACTATACAGCACAGGAGACTGAATCCCTATTGTATTCTGACAGAATACTCAAATAGCCACTGCATCTGATTGGATGCAGCTGCTGTTCGGCCATCAATTTTCCACCCGGCTCCTTTTTTTCCATCAAAGGATGTTGTCAGGGAGTGTGCTGACAGGACCAGCCACTAAGCAAATCCATGAGGAATGCATGGAAAACTTTGTTATCATAGTAGCACCGCTGAATTAGCAGTAAAATATAACAGCAGGCAGATGCTGCGTGAAAAATTCTCTTTATAAAAGGAACTAAACCTATCAATTTAACCTCCCTGGCGGTCTGATTATGTCCAGATTTCTGTGCTAAAAGCGGTACATTGTTTTGCATGGAAATCTCTTGTTTTACATTTTAAAACTCACCTTCCCCTGCGATCCCCCGCCATCCTACCCCGACATCCTCCCCCGCCGTCCTCCCGCTGTCCTCCCGCTGTGTGCTCGGTCGATGCTGGCACCTGTCTTCTGGTTCCCTTCCCTGCGAGCGTTGCGATGCAGGGGGGTGGAACCGGTGGCAAATTGAAAAGTGTAAATACACTAACATGATACAAAGCTGTGATCCTAACGGATTACACTGTATCATGCCATTTCACCACAGGATTTCACCTGGTGACTTTTCCAGTGCCCTGCTTGTGCTTTTCCAGTGCTTTGTGCCTGGAAAATAGAGAACAACCATGGCGTCCAAAAAGCATTCATTTTGCCTAAAAGCACTTTTAGACGAACTGGAAAACAGCGACACGGAGTTACTTGAAGAACTAAACAATAGCGATTCATGAGAAAATCGTCATCAGGTGCGGAAAGTGACGACAGCGACGATTCTGATGTCTCTTTCTGGCACATAGCTCTGTTGGAAATTCTAAAGAATCATTTGATATACTTCCCAAATTCCACAAGCTATGTGCCAGAAAGAGACATCAGAATCGTCACTTTCCGTACCTGATGACGAATTTTCCCACAAATCGCTATCGCTCAGTTCTTCAAGCAACTCTGTTTCGCTGTCGCTGTTTTACAGTTCGTCTAAAAGCACTTTTGCGCAAAAAGAATGCTTTTTGGGCGCCATGGTCGTTCTCTATTTTCCAGGCACAAAGCACTGGAAAAGCACAAGCAGGGCACAGGAAAAGTCACCAGGTGCAATCCTGTGCTGAAATGGCATGATACAGTGTAATCCTTTAGGATCACAGCTTTGTATCATGTTAGTGTATTTACACTTTTGAATTTGCCGCCGGTTCCACCCCCCTGCGTCGCAACGTTTGCAGGGAAGGGAACCGGAAAACAGGTGCCGGCATCGGCCGAGAACACAGCGGGAGGATGGTGGGGTAGGACGGCGGGGTAGGGCAGCGGGGTAGGGCGGCGGGGGAGGACGGCGGGGGATCGCAGGGGAAGGTGAGTTTTAAAATGTAAAACAACAGATTTACAATGTACCGCTTTAGCACAGAAATCCTGACATAATCAGACCGCCAGGGAGGTGCACAGAGCGGGGAGAGACTGTGAGGACGCCGTGGAGGACGCCGGGGGAGCGCAGGGGAAGGTGAGTGTTCTTCTGGGGTAATCCCGAGTAAGGCTCGGGGTTACCGCTTTTGGTACTGAAAATTAACCCCGAGCCACATCCGGGAATACCACCAGGGAGGTTAAGATTCCATTCACACTGCCACTACTTGTCAGACGACTTGTAAGGCTGACAAGTCGCGGTCCGTCGCAGTCCATGCACTGCTACAGGACCCATTCTAATAGGAGCGACACAAGTCGCTCCGACTTAGAAAAAGGGTCCTGTACTACTTCGGGGCGACCTCGGAGCGAATTGCATTGACTTCAATTATGTGAAGTCCCTGCAAGTCGCGCCAAAGTCGCGGTGCACGGGACTTGACAGGTCGCCCCCGAAGTCGTGCAGGAGTCGTGCCGCTTCAGTGTGAATGCGGTCTAAGAGTTTCAAAAAACATTCAAAGCATGCCGGGAATCTAACTGTCATATTTGCTTGTACTTTCAACCAAACTGTGTCATAACTGGTCTCATGTGCAGCACTATGGCAAATCAAACCGAGGCCAAAATGGCAGTTTCTTTAGCTGCAAAGTAGAGGAGAGTTTAGTTCCACTTTAATAACAATAGCGGGAATCGGGTATAGCACAGTGCACTTTTTGCACAAATGCCACATCCTTGTCAATGAGTGTATTAAGATCAATAAAGCACCATGACAGTGAATTTCAGACACGAAGACTGTATGACATATCATAAGAGAACATGAAACAGGAACTTTGGATCTGCTCTTATGTTAAAGTTTATGGAAAAGGGATGTGAAAATAGGGTTGAATGTGGTGTTTTATTTTTTATAGAACATTCCACATATAATGGCCACGTGAAAGACTGTCTTCAGATACCCTTGATGTTAAATGTTTTCATTCTTTTTTAACCACGTCATCCCTGGATTCAGATGCATTGAGCTAAATAGTTTACACCAGGCATGTCCAACCTGCGGCCCAGGGGCCGCATGCGGCCCGGAACCGCAGGCAATGCGGCCCACTGCCCCCTGACAATTTATTTTTTGCTAGGGAGGAAGGAAGTCAGGTTGGGGGCACAGCCACAGCGGCTTCCAACTAACGGTAGGCAGAGGCTGCCTCGGAGGGGGGGGGGGGGTCAAGCATGTGCAATGTTTCTGACTCCTACCACCATGACCACTTCAAATCACTGAAGTGTTCATGGTGGTTAGAGTGTTCCTTTAATATCTCTCAGAAGAAGTATACCTCTGTATACTGATTCCATTTAATTTGATCATCCTCTAGTTGTGTTAAATTAGTGTGGGGGGCGCGGCAGCACGGGAAGGGCGTGGCGGCATTTTATTACTTATATACCTTAACTATAGTATATATTTTATATGCGGCCCGAGAAAATTTCTCTACACTCAATGTGGCCCAGAGAAGCCAAAAGGTTGGACACCAATGGTTTACACACTGCTATGAAATGTCACTATTTTCTTTAGTTAAGTCCCGGTTCACACTATTGCGATGCGGTAACACTGCGAATCTACTGCGTGTTCCCGTATCGCATCCGCAGCACAGGCAGTTCACACTACCGTATGCGATATACTGGGGGTGTCAATTCAAAGTTAATGACACCCCCAGATCAGATTGCATATCACAGTGCGATTTGACAGTTCGCACATGTATCGGATTGCACTGGGGTGAACCACCATGCGATCTGATTCTGCTGCGGACCAAAAAAAGGGTCCTGTGCGAGTTCACTGCGATTGCGGTGTGAATTCAGCCATACAAACTGTATGGCTGAATTCGCACCGCACAGACATCGCGTGTGATTTTAGGAGCTCCGAATCACATGCATGTCCGCCATCGCAATAGTGTGAATCGGCACTAAAGCAGAACTTTACCAATAACAACTTGATAAAAGAAAGGTTCTTTAGCAGGAAACATACATTCCACATTATTAATTGTTCTACCAAAATTAGCAGTAAATATTAAAGCAGAACTAAACCCTTTTAATTTAATGGTTTTAAAAAAAACAGTTACATTTCAGGATTGCTAACTGTCACATAAGTTCTGCTCTCAACTAAACTTTCAGACCATCAAATGGCTGGAATCATAACTAATCACCTGTGCAGAACTATTGCAGTTGCAGATCAAATAGAAGCAGGTTCCTTGGCTGTAAATGGTACGAAGGTTTAAATAATTCTGCTTTAAGATTGTCAGCAGATTGGCTTCTACAAACTCAGCAGTGCCTAAAAATGGAGAGCAACTGAGCATATGCAGAATAAGATGAGGCAATGCATTACAGGATTTTAAATAGTATATATATATATATATACACTGAGCGATCACATGATACCCGGTTGCTGATTGACGGTAACTAATCTGCTGTATCTGGTGGACACAGTGTTCACAGGAGGGGCATGCTGCACACTCCAAACCTGGAACAGGCACAATGACGTACATGTATGCTATTGTGCCTGCACGTGCCGCCCCGCTGAGGAGTAACAAAAAAAAATAAATAATAATAAAGTGTGTGTGTATACAGTATCCCACAAAAGTGAGTACACCCCTCACAGTTTTGTAAATATTTTATTCTATCTTTTCATGTAACAACACTGAAGAAATTACACTTTGCTACAATGTAAAGTAGTGAGTGTACAGCTTGTATAAGGGCCCTTTCACACGGGCGCTCCGTATGTCCGCAAATCATTTTTTGCGGATGATTTACGGACATAATGTATGTCAAGGGCATTGCGGATGTCAGCGGAATACCATCCGCTGACATCCGATTTTCTTCCTTTCAGTTCTGTTCCGTTTTTTGGAACGGAACAGAACCCTATTTTTCCTTCGTTCAAAAAACGGAAAGGAAGGAAAATCGGATGTCAGCGGATGACACCGCAATCCCCATAGACTTACATTATGTCCGCATATCATTCGCAAACGGATGGGATGATATGCGGACATACGGAGCGGATGACACAAATGTCATCCGCTCCGTGAAGAAAAAAAAAGAAAAAAGTCCCGCAGTGGAGAAAAACACCGGAGCGGCCGTGTGAAAGAGGCCTAAGGCTCCATTCCCACTACCGCAACTTGTCAGCCTAACAAGTCGCGGTCCGTCGCGGTCCATTGACTGCTACAGGACCCGTTCTAATAGGAGTGACACAAGTCGCTCCGACTTAGAAAAAGGGTCCTGTACTATTTCGGGGTGACCTCGGAGCGACTTGCATAGACATTCATTATATGAAGTCCGTGCAAGTCGCGCCGAAGTCGCGGTGCACGGGACTTCACAGGTCGCCCCCGAAGTCGTGCCGCTTCAGTGTGAATGAGGTTTTACAGTGTAAATTTGCTGTCCCCTCAAAATAACTCAACACACAGCCATTAATGTCTAAACCGCTGGCAACAAAAGTGAGTACACCCCTAATTGAAAATGACCAAATTGGGCCCATTTAGCATCTTTCCCTCCCCGGTGTCATGTGACTCGTTAGTGTTACAAGCTCTCAGGTGTGAATGGGGAGTAGGTGTGTTAAATTTGGTGTTATTGCCCTCACTCTCTCATACTGGTCACTGGAAGTTCAACATGGCACTTCATGGCAAAGAACTCTCTGAGGATCTGAAAAAAATAATTGTCGCTCTATATAAAGATGGCCTAGGCTATAAGAAAATTGCTAAGACCCTACAAAGACAAGTGTGTCTTGCCTACAGTCAAGCAAGGTGGTGGGAGTATCATGGTCTGGGGCTGTATGAGTGGCGCCAGCACTGGGGAACTACAGTTCATTGATAAAACCATGAATGCCAACATGTACTGTGACATACTGAGCCAGAGCATGATCCCCTCCCTTTGGACACTGGGCTGCAGGGCAGTATTCCAACATGATAACGACCCCAAACACACCTCCAAGACGACCACTGTCTTGCTAAAGAAGCTGAGGGTAAAGGTGATGGACTGGCCAAGCATGTCTCCAGACCTAAACCCAATTGAGCATCTGTGGGGCATCCTCAAATGGAAGGTGGAGGAGCGCAAGGTCTCTAACATCCACTAGCTCGTCATGGAGGAGTGTTAGAGGACTCCAGTGGCAAACTGTGGAGCTCTGGTGAACTCCATGCCCAAAAGGGTTAGGGCAGTGCTGGAAAATAATGGTTGCCACACAAAATATTGACACTTTGGGCCCAGTTTGGACATTTTGACTTAGGGATGTACTAACTTTTGTTGCCAGTGGTTTAGACATTAATGGCTGTGTGTTGAGTTATTTTGAGGGGACAGCAAATTTACACTGTTATACAAGCTGTGCACTCACTACTTTACATTGTAACAAAGTGAGATACTGTATATATATATATATATATTTAATTCCGCTTTAAGGTTGTCAGCAAATCGGCCTCTATAAACTCAGCAGTGCCTAAAAATGGAGAGCAACTGAGCATGTGCAGAACAAGGTGAGGCAATGCATTACAGGATTTTAAAAAGTATAGACAGGTATATTTAATGTTTTACATAGCTATACCTGCAAAAGGAGCCAACCTGAAGGGATCTGATGGGACCTAATTTTCTGACTAAAGTTCCACTTTAAGTAAACCAGCCTTCCTTAACCTTTTTACCCCAGAGGCACCCTTGAAATAATTTTCAGGTCTTGGGGAACCCTGATAAAACAAAATTAAAGAAAAAAGAGACTGGGACTTTAAATGAGGTGCGTGCGACCAACCGGCCCTAAGTAAACCATACTCACTGACCGGTCTGCTAACAAACCGAATCAACCTTTCTAACAATATAGGTTAAAAACAGGGGCTAGTAGTGTTAGGACTGCAAGTAATACAGGGTGTTGTGAAGGGGGCCTTGCAGCTTACACATGCGTTTGCAAATGTGTGTTAAGTAAACCTCTGTTTTTAACCTATATTGTTAGACAGGTTGATTTGGTTTGTTAGCAGACTGGTCAGTGAGTATGGTTTACTTAGGGCCGGTTGGTCGCACACACACCTCATTTAAAGTCCCAATCTCTTTTTTCTTTAATTTTCATCACAAGGATGGAGACGCATAACCTTATTTGGCTTGTGTCTCATTTAAAAGTCCCAAAACTGCCCATATTTCTGATAAAACAAATTCATTGGTGGCTAGTGAAAAGAATACCCCTTATAGCTGGGTCACAATGCCACCCTTACAGACAGCAAAAAAAGATCATGGGCTTCATGCAGATAGCTCTGCCAAGTGATGCTGACCCATCAACTACACAGAGACTATCAAATGAAAAGTCAATAAGCCACAGCTTAAATTGATATTAACCACTTCTGGACCACCTGCTGCATATATACTGCGGCAGGGCGGCCTGACTGCGCGAAATCACGTACATGTACGTGATTCTGTGCATGAGTTATTGGGGGCTCTCAGTTTGATTGGACACAGCGGGTGCCGATTAGTGGATCCGGCAGCTGCGATGGCCTCCGGAACCCGCAGATCATCCGGCAGAATGACAGTATGGCGCTCTGCCTATGTAAACAAGGCAGACCGCTGTTCTGTCAGGGATTAAAAGAGAGATCTTGTGTTTCAGCTAAGCTGAAACACAGAATCTCTCTTTTCCTCTACTGCATCCACTGCCCCCATAGTTAGAAAGCACTCCCTAGAAGCACACTTAACACCTTGATTGCCCCTGGTGTTAACCCCTTCCATGCCAGTGTCATTTATACCGTAACAGTGCATTTTTTTTTTTCAGCACTGATCACTGTATTGGTGTCAATGGTCCCCAAAAAAAGTGTCAGATTTGTCCACAGTCCCGGTAAACATCGCTGATCACCGCCATTACTGGGAAAAACAATTAAAAGTCCATAAATGTATCCCATAGTTTGTAGACGCTATAACTTTTGTGCAAAACAATCAATATACAATTATTAGGATTTTTTTGCCAAAAATATGTAGCAAAATACATATTGGCCTAAATTGATAAAAACATTAGATTTTTTACATTTTTTATTGGGCATGTTTTATAGCAGAATGTGAAAAAAATTGGATTTTTGACTTACCGTAAAATCCATTTCTCTGATGTTCATTGACGGACACAGTTCCTGATCTTCTTAACCATTGGGTTATACTGCCTCCTACAGGAGTAGGACTCTAGGCAGAAAAAACTTCTGACTACGCCTATGGGCAGTCCCAGGTGGTATACTCCCTCTCTCTGCTATAGGTACTGCGTTTTGTTACAAGCAGTGTCAGAAGAATTACAACTCCACAGAGGGGTGGGTGTTGTGTCCGACAATGAACATCAGAGAAATGTATTTTACGGTAAGTCAAAACGCCAATTTTCTCTTTCATTCACTGACGGACACAGCTCCTGATCTTCTTAACCATTGGGCGTCCCAATGCAGTGGTAAACATGAGGGGTGGGAACAGCGAAAAATAAATTCCCAAGGCTAACTGTAGCCAACTAGGTAAACAGGAACTCAACCAAAACAACTGGAGCTCATCTGCAAAAAAACAATACACCCTCAAAGAGGACCAGGTCCTCTAAACAGCAGCCTGCAAAACCTTGTAGCCAAAAAAAGCATCCGCAGATGCAAACACATCTACTTTATAGAACTTTGTGAAAGTGTGCACCGACGACCAAGTGGCAGCCTTGCAAACCTGCGTCGCTGACGCCTGATGACGGAAGGCCCATGAGGCACTGAGCGCCCGAGTAGAGTGCGCCTTGCCAGGGGAAGGAGGAAACTGACCCTTGATGGAATAGGCCTGAATCACCGTCTGTCTGATCCATTTGGAAATGGTCGCAGAGGAAGCAGACAACCCTTTCCGAGGCCCATCTGCAAGCACAAATAGCGAGTCTGATTTCCTAAAAGACTCAGTTGCTGCCAGGTACACCCTAATCGCCCAGACCACATCCAAGGCATGCAAAGCAATTTCCTTTGGATGTTTTGGCCTGGGACACAGCGAAGGCAACACAATGTCTTCATTCAAATTAAATTCAGAGACAACCTTTGGAAGGAACGACGAACAGGGATGAAGAACCACCTTATCTCTGTGAACCACCAAGTAATGTGAATGACAAGATAACGCCATAAATTCTGACACCCTGCGCGCAGAGGTGATAGCCACCAAGAAGGCCACCTTCTGGGGCAGGGTAAGATGGGGAATCTCCCAAAGATTCCCAAAAGGAGACTTTTGGAGCACTGAGAGCACTAGATTGAGGTCCCAAGGCGGCAACGGAAGACCGCACTGGAGGGACCAAGTGCCTAACTCCCTGAAGAAAGGTACGCACCAGAGAGTTTGCGGCCAAAGCCCGTAGAAAGAAGACCGCTAAGGCCGACACCTGACCCTTGCTAGTACTTAAGGCCAGTTTCTGCTCAACCCCCCAGTGAAGGAAGGTCAAGATCCGAGCCACCGAGAAAAAGCGAAGATGAACCCCAAGAGACTCACACCACGCAATGTAAGACTTCCACGTATGATGGTAGATCTTCCTAGAAGTAGATTACCTAGTTTTTAACAGCATTGGGATCACCGACTCAGGCAAACCCCTATCCATCAGCACCTGGCGTTCAACAGCCAAGCCATCAAAGCCAGCGACTGTAAAGCAGGATGGAAGATAGGTCCTTGGGACAGCAGATCCTCCCTGAGAGGAAGCTTCCAAGGAACGTCGGTTAACAGCTACACCAGATCGGCGTACCAAGCCCGACGAGGCCAGTCCGGAGCCACTAAGAAGACCAGAATCCCTTCTGCCTCAATCCTGCGCAGAAGTATTGGCAGAAGCTGGAGAGGAGGGAAGGTATAAATCAGAATATACTGACCCCATGGCGTCCGCCAGAGGATCCAGTGACCAAGCCACAAACCTGTACACCTTTCTGTTGAGCCGAGACGCTAACAGATCCACCTTGGGGATGCCCCACCAGAGACATGACTGATGAAACACCTCCGGATGAAGGGACCACCCCCCGTCCAACGCCTGCTGACTGAGGTAGTCCGCCTGCCAATTTTCCACCCCGGGAATGTGTACGGTGGAGAGGGCTGTAACGAACCATTCTGCCCACCTTAGAATGCAGGCTACCTCAAGAGCCGCCAGGACACTTCTTGTGCCCCCCCTCTCGATTGACATAAGCCACGGCAAAGGCATTGTCCAACTGAATGCGCACTGAACATACCAGAAGACGATATGTCCAATGGGCCAGGCACAGTCTAATTGCTCGGAGTTCAAAGACATTGAACGGTAGTCAGGCTGGCATCCATGGTCGACCATTGTCCAATACAAGGGGAGGAAGGATTTGCCCAGCGGAAGCGCTGGAGAATGAAGCCACAATATTAGGGACTCCCTCGTTCCCCCGGTTCAACTGGATCTGTCTGTCCAGAGACGGCAGAGTCTTGTACCATTTGGCCAGAATCTCCTTTTGCAGGGACCTTGTATGGAACTGTGCAAATGGAACAGCCTCAAAAGGTAGACACCATCAGGCCCAGCATCCATATGCAAGTCAGGAGGGATGAACATCTGCTGGACAGCAGGAGACGAATTGCAGCCTGCAATTTCTGGAGTTTGTCTAGAGGAAGGACACTCTGGCTAAGGCCGAGTCCAGAGTCAGACCCAGATAGTCCAGCTTTGTAGAGGAAACCAGAGCAGACTTCTGAAAATTCAGAATCCAGCCAAGCTCCCTCAGAGTTCGTATGGTGATTTCTCGGTTTTCCACCAGAGCAGAAGGATACTGGGCTCGCAGAAGAAGGTCGTCCAAGTAGCCCAGTACCGCGATCCCCCGTTGGCGTAACAATGCCAGCACCAGGACTAACACTTTTGTGAAGACCCGAGGAGCAGAGGCGAGACCAAAGGGTAATGCCACAAACTGAAAATGCTCCTCTCCCACGGCAAAGCGGAGGAGGCGCTGGTGACCGTCACATATTGGAATGTGAAGGTAAGCATCCTTGATGTTGATAGAGGCAAGAAAATCCCCCTGATGCAGGGATGCCACCACCGTGCGAATGGACTCCATTCTGAATTTCTGCACCCGCAAAAGCAGTTCAGCGCCTTTAAGTCCAGGATTGGATGCACCTTGCCTTCCTTCCTGGGGGACTGTAAACAGGTCTGAGTAAAAACCCTGAGTCGGAAACGGGACAATCACCCCTTGAAGTAACAGGTCTTGCACCGCCCCAAACAGACCCTGTAAGCGATCCAGGGACAGGCGCAAGTCGATCTTGTAGCCGGACCTGATATGGGTGAGGGCCCCCCCTTATGCTGAAGGAGCCTTGTCCGCGGGTCTAGAGTAGTGGTGCACCGATCCGATATTAGGATCGGATATCGGCCTCAATACTGCCAAAATAGCTGGATCGGGGATCGCTAAAATTAACAGATTCACGGGCCGATCCGGTTTCGCCACAGCAGAACCTACCGCAGTGTCTGCTAAGTCCTGGCTCAGCCGTCACTTACTTGCACGGAGCCGCTACTTCCTGTATAGGTCCGGCTCACAGGCGGAGTGATATCAGATGCACTCCGCCTGTGAATGGAGGAGCCGTAGACACGAAGCAGAGGCTTTGCTCTGTACTGCAGCCTGCATGCTTCCTCCCGTGCTCAGCCACAGACAGTGCCTACAAGCAAAACCCTGCAAGTACCCTTATTGCTATTACTGTATACTGTGTGTGTGCGTATATATATATATATATATATATATATATATATATATAACATATATATATATATATATATATATATATATATACTGTAGCAGAGCATCCCAGAGAGAGCTGGGAAACGTCCTGTTCGGGGTTTATACATCCCCCAGGCACCTCTCCTACACCTTAACGGCTCTTTCACACACTGAGTCCGTTGGACGGACTCCGATCCCCCGCTGAGCAGGAGAATGACAGCTGTGTCTCCGTGCTGTGTGCGGAGACACAGCTGTCAGAGCCCCATACATCTCTATGGGGAAAAAAACTGGCAAGTGCTGCAGAAGTAGACAGAAAGGCGCTGGCTGAGGTGGTGCAGACACTTGCACAGGAGTCTGCTGCTAAAACTGAAGGGGTTAGAGACAGCTCCTCAGCCATCCATGTGAGTCGCTACTCGCTTCCTGTCCAAGATGACTGCTGACGATGACTCAGAGGCCTTTCTGGTTACGTTTGAAAGAACCGCTGAAAGGGAAGGATGGCCCAAAACCCAGTGGGCAGGATTGAACGCTAACTTACTTACTGGGGAATCGCAGAAGGCCTATTACGATTTGGAGTCCATGGATGCAGGAGAGTATGAGAAGGTCAAGCAGGAAATCTTGGCGCGTCTCGGTGTCACCTTGGCCGTTCGAGCCCAGCGGGTCAACAGCTGGTCCTTCCGAGATGAGAGACCCCCCAAGATCACAGATGTTTGACCTAATCCACCTGGCGCGAAAATGGCTAAAGCCGGAGTCCTTGTCTGGGCCACAAATAGTTGAGCGTGTGGTCATGGATCGGTTCTTGAGGTCATTACCAAATCCTCTGCAGAAGTGGGTGAGTTAAGGAGACCCCAAGTCGGCGGACAACCTGGTGGAGCTCGTTGAGAGGTACTATGCTACAGAGAGCCTGGTCACCACCCCTACAGCCCCATGGACTTTCCACCCAAAGCCACGGTCTCCCCAGCAACCGGTAAGACTGTTCCAGGGGAAGTGGGTGGTCAGCATGGCAAGGAGACAGGGGGGAGGATTTTTGGTGCCAGAGCTGATGTTTGGCATCCCAAACAAGGGAAGCCATTGCCAGTCAGCAAACCAAACTGGGGCAACATCAGGTGTTTCCGTTGCCAGGAACTGGGATATGTTGCAGCAAACTGTCTGCTGACAGATGAACCTATGCAGTGTGACATGTCTCTTAGAAGGCAGTCTATGTTTGCTGCTGTTTCATGAGCTGCAGCGCCAAGTGTAGGAAAACGCATATGCCAAATGACTGTTAATAATAAGCCTATTACTGTCTTGCTGGACTCAGGAAGTCTGGTGACTTTAGTTAAAGCAGAAATGGTTGAAGCTGTGAATTTAAATGCTAAAAAAGGTTGCTGTGATCTGTGTACATGGGAGTATCCTATAGCTACTGTTAGCTTTACAACTGATTTAGGTACGGTGACCCATCCGGTCGGACTTGTGCCCCACTTAGTGCACGAGGCCATCATTGGTAGAGTCTTCCCTAAGTTTTGGGAATTGTGGAACCCTCCTGACTCGGTTACACTAACTGACTCAGTGGTGGAGCCAGAACTCCTGGCCAGCACCGACCATATGGGTTCAAGGGATTCCTCTCAAGGTTCCCCGGATTTTCCTTTCTCTGTTATGGCAGGAGAACTGGAGGAGCCTGAGGAAGTCCCCACAATCAGTCAAGGTGGACAACCTTCTGCTGACCCTGAGGCTACATTGGAGTTTGCTGATCCTAATGTAAACAAGGAAAACTTTCGTACCGAGCAGAGAAAAGACCCTCCCCTTGCCAGGGCCTGGGAGAATGTAGTAATGTTTAAAGTGGAGTTCCACCCTAAAATTATACTTACTTCCATCTTCTTGCTCCGGGCCACCTGAAAAACAAATGGATAATCGCAATTTTTTTTTTTTTTACTTACCTCGTTAAGAAGAAAATATACTTACCTTACTTCCTCTTCCTCCCCTCGGCGGCCGCGTCGAGTCGTCACTTCCTGGCATGCAATGATTCCTGGGAGATGAACATCATCGCTCCCAGGAATCAATGCGCCTGCACCGGCCCCGACGTCAGTTCCGGTGCAGATGCCGTCATACCTTGCAAAACAGCTTCTGGGCATGCCCAGAAGCTGTGCAGGGATGACGCTGGGGCACCGGAAGTGACGGCGGGGCCGGTGCAGTGCATCGTGGGACCGAAGAAGACGGAAGAGGACACAGAAGAGGATCACGCTGGCTTCAAGCTGCCCACGCCTGAGATGGCAGCGCTGGAGAATACATTTTCAAGGTAAGTATTTCTTCTAAAAGGTAAGTGCAACCCAGGACAGATCAGAGGCTAGCCATTGTGGAATGCACTAGCCCTGACTGTCCCGGGGGTATTTTTATTAAAAAAGAACGTTCACTGGGTGGAACTCCGCTTTAATGATGTACCTGTCGAACCAGGGGACAGGCCCTGTTTTCCTTTTTTCAGCAGCAATGAGGATTTATTGTATCGTGTATATAAAAAGAACAATGAAATTGTTGAACAGTTAGTGGTCCCTAAGCCTTACAGACGAGTGGTGCTGGAATTGGCTCATGGACACTTACTAGGAGGTCATTTAGGAGTTGAAAAAAACACTGAAAGGGTGGTACGCAGGTTTTACTGGCCTGGGATACAGAAAGATATTGACAATTCTTGTCAATCCTCCCCAAGTCTGCCCGGGGTCATTAACACATTCTTGTAATCATGGATTATACTACCCGTTACCCCGAGGCAGTTCCCTTACGCACTGCATCCGCTAAGAACATTGCTAAACAGTTGTTCATGGTGTTCAGTCGTGTTGGGATCCCTAAGGAGGTCCTTACGGACCAGAGCAACCCATTTATGTCACGAATAACTAGAGAGTTGTGCAAGTTATTTAAGGTGACCCAGTTGCGAATCTCCATATACCACCCTCAAACTGATGGCTTGGTAGAACGCTTCAATAAAACATTAAAGAGTATGTTAAAAAAGGTTGTGGACAAGGATGGAAAAAACTGGGACTTCTTGATTCCATACTTGATGTTCGCCATCAGGGAAGTAACCCAGTCCTCTACGGGATACTCTCCGTTTGAATTGTTTTATAGGAGACAACCTCTGGGACTCTTAGCCAAGGAAACTTGGGAGGGGGAGCAGACACCCCACAAAAGTGTCATTGAGCACATTGCTCAAATGCAGGACAGGATTGCAGCGATCATGCCTATGGTAAAGGAACGCTTACTGCAGACCCAGGCAGCCCAACAGAGAATAAACAGGGGTGCCCGACTCCGTGTCTTCTCACCTGGTGACAGGGTCCTGGTGTTAGTTCCCACTGTCGAGAGCAAGTTCCTAGCTAAGTGGTAGGGTCCCTTCGAAGTATTGGAAAGAGTTGGGAAGGTCAATTATAAAGTGCATCAACCAGGAAAAAGGAAGCCAGAGCAGATTTACCATATTAATCTGTTAAAGCTCTGGAAGGATAGGCTGGCCTTGACTGCGAGGTCCGTCCCTGTAACATCTAGGGGTACTGAGTCCCCTCTGGTCCCTGAGGTCACGATTCCAGATACCCTGTCTTATTCCCAAAAACAAGAAGCTAGAGAGTTCCTGATAAGGAATAGAGAGAAATTTTCAGAGTTACCTGGTACGACTTCCGCAGTTCAGCATGATATTGTTACTGAACCTGGGGTCCGTGTCAAGCTAAAACCATACCGAATTCCCGAAGCTAGGAGAAAAGGACATTAGTAATAAAGTAAAAAGGATGCTTGAGCTAGATTTCATTGAGGAATCCAATAGTGACTGGTCTAGCCCCATCGTTTTAGTCCCAAAACCGGATGGTACTTGGAGGTTTTGTAACAACTTCAGAAAGCTTAATGCAGTGACAAAGTTTGACACGTACCCAATGCCCAGGGTGGACGAACTTATAGACAGACTTGGCAAAGCCCGCTACCTAACTACTTTAGACTTGACCAAAGGATATTGGCAAATACCCCTGACTGGTAGTACCAAAGAATAGACTGCGTTTGTTACCCCAGAGGGTTCGTTTCAGTACAAAAAAATGCCTTTTGGGTTGCAAAATGCCCCTGCGACATTTCAGAGGGCCATGGACAGGACCCTAAGACCTCACCGACAGTATGCAGCTGCCCATCTGGACGATATAGTGGTACATAGCAATGACTGGGAGTCTCACTTGCCCCGTGTACAGGCTGTTCTGGATTCCCTCTTCAAGGAAGGTTTTACAGCAAACCCCAAAAAATGTGCCATTGGTTTAGAGGAAGCCAGGTATTTGGGCTACACTATTGGTCTTGGAGTCATTAAAACGCAGTTAAAGAAAGTAGAAGCCATCCAAGAATGGCCACGTCCTGCAAACAAGAAGCAGGTCAGAGCCTTTCTTGGGATTGCAGGGTACTATAGGAGGTTTATCCCGAATTTTGCAACTCTAGCTGCCCCACTGACTGACCTTACGAAAGGGAAAGAATCAGTAATGTTGAAATGGTCCCCAATAGCAGAGGAGTCTTTCCAAGTCCTAAAGAAGGCTCTTTGTGCACAGCCAGTGTTGTACTCCCCTGATTTCTCAAAGGATTTCTTGGTACAGATGGATGCTTCTGATGTAGGTATTGGGGCAGTATTGTCACAGGTACACATTGGGGAAGAACACCCTGTGGTGTACCTGAGCAGAAAGCTTAATGAACACAAGAGAAAGTATGCAGTCATTGAAAAGGAATGTTTAGCCATAAAGTGGGCCTTGGACGCGCTAAGGTACTATCTGTTAGGGCGCCAGTTTGATTTGATAACTGACCATGCTTCTCTGAAATGGGTGGCCCAAAAGAAGGAGACTAATAGACAGGTGAACCGGTGGTTTTTGGCTCTACAAGATTACTTCTTCACTGTAAAACACAGGCCAGGTGTTGAGATGGGGAATGTAGATGCCGTGTCCACTCCTGTTGGGCCACAGGTGTTCCAACCTTGGGGTTGAAACAAGAGGGGGGGGGGGGATATGTAGCAGAGCGTCCCAGAGAGAGCTGGAAAAAGTCCTGTTCGGGGTTTATACATCCCCCAGGCACCTCTCCTACACCTTTAGGGATCTCTGATCCCTGATCCAGTTCGGATCTTGGTCCTCTCCCCCAGGCCAATTTAAACTCACCTGAGACAGACAGCCAGTGCTCTCTCAGCCTGGGAAATCAGACAACGTTTGTCTAGGAGAGCAGAAGGTCAGTAAAACTATCAGATTGTGTCTGTGAAGGCTGACAAGCGGTAGGCTTGCTCAGCCTGTTAGTGAGGGCCTGCTTTGTGTGTAGTAAGCGCCGGGACACGGCTAGGTTTTTGTTTTGTTATTATTTCTCCTGCTTGTTTTTCCTTAAAGCACTGTACAGCACTTGTATATAGACTAGGCTTGTGACGGTATCAGATTTTGATGCTGCGATTAATTGATTAAGGTTTTGCCACGGTATACGGTATTATCACGGTATTCTATTATTAAATTTCCACCTCACTTCAATTTCATTGCTGAATTTAGGGGCTTTGGTTCACTTATGCACATTATTATATAGTCAGTCAGTACAGACTCTGTGAACCAGGCCTAAAAAATAGGTCATCAAGCAGTGTCTGGCCTAACTGGTGATAACTGGTCCTGGCGCTCGGCTCCGATCCGATGGCCTGGTCATTAAGAGGGCAAATCCTTGTGGTCAAGAAGTGGTTAAACCTGAAGGAGGTGTTGTTTATAAATTACTTTACTATTGCTTTAGGCCTGGTTCACATGTATGCGGGTTGGTGGTTCACATGTATGCGGGTTGGCGGTTCACATGTATGCGGGTTGGCGGCCCACATTTGCACAGGCATAGCAGCCCATTGATTTGAACGGGCTGCTATGCCCTCATTTTGCGCAGAAAAAAGGTGCATGCAGCAATTTTTTAAAATTCAGTGGCCTTGAAATCCATCCTGCTTTTGCACCATGCGACTAACCTGCAGTTCCTGCTCTGGCAAGCTTTCTGCATTTTTTGTATACGTGGGCACGGCATTTAAAAACAGTTTGCGTGTGCAGCAACGGCAGGTAAGTCGCATGGTGCAAAAGAAGGATGGATTTCATGGCCACTGCATTTTTTTAAATTCTGCATGCACCTTTTTTCAGCTGAAAACGCAGGCATAGCAGCTCAAGCCCATTCACATCAATTGGCTGCTATGCCTGTGCAAATGTGGGCCCCCAACCCGCATACATGTGAACCAGGCCTAAAGCAATAGTAAAGTCATTAATTGGTTAAACCTGCAGGAGGACCGGTGTTTTTATCTATTAATGACTTTACTATTGCTTTAGGCCTGGTTCACATGTATGCGGGTTGGGGGCCCACATTTGCACAGGCATAGCAGCCCATTGATGTGAATGGGCTTGACCTGCTATGCCTGCGTTTTCAGCTGAAAAAAGGTGCATGCAGAATTTAAAAAAATGCAGTGGCCATGAAATCCATCCTTCTTTTGCACCATGCGACTTACCTGCCGTTGCTGTACACGCAAACTGTTTTTAAATGCCGTGCCCACATATACAAAAAATGCAGAAAGCTTGCCAGAGCAGGAACTGCAGGTTAGTCGCATGGTGCAAAAGCAGGATGGATTTCAAGGCCACTGAATTTAAAAAAAATGCTGCATGCACCTTTTTTATGTGGAAAATGAGGGCATAGCAGCCCGTTCAAATCAATGGCCTGTGCAAATGTGGGCCGCCAACCCGCATACATGTGAACCGCCAACCCGCATACATGTGAACCGCCAACCCGCATACATGTGAACCACCAACCCGCATACATGTGAACCAGGCCTAAAGCAATAGTAAAGTCATTAATAGATAAAAACACCGGTCCTCCTGCAGGTTTAACCACTTCTGGATCGCAAGGATTTGCCCCTTTAAAGACCAGGCCATCGGATCAGAGCGCCAGGACCAGTCATCACCAGGTAGGCCAGACACTGCTTGATGGCTATATAATAATGTAATGTGGGCTGCTATGCGTGTGTGTGTGTGTGTGTGTGTGTATATATATATATATATATATATATATATATATAATATATATATATTAGAGCTGCACGATTCTGGCCAAAATGAGAATCACGATTTTTTAGCTTGGAATAAAGATCACGATTCTCTCACGATTCTCTGTGTAACAAAAAAAAAATGGGATAACTTTACTGTTACGTTTTTTTTTTATTCATTAAAGTCTATTAATTGCGTTTGAAAGACTTCTGCGCAAATACAGTGTGACATAAAATATTACAACAATCGCCATTTTTTTCTGTAGGGTCTCTGCTAAAAAAATATATAAAATGTTTGGGGGTTCTAAGTACTTTTCTAGCAAAAAAAAAACTGATTTTAACTTGCAAGCAACAAGTGTCAGAAAAAGGTCCAGTCTTTAAGAGGTTAAACTTCCTTTCTCCCTGGCAGAGGGAAGGAAAAGATACAATGTAATCATTTTTGTTTATAGTTACTGGGGGACTTAATGCTGAAAGGCATTAGCTGTGTGAGTGAATGAGTCATCCAGCTCACTGAAATGTATCAATTCACAAGTCAGACCCAGGAGCAGAGAAACTCGGTATTTTAAAAATGCCACAATAACAATACCGTGGCTATGCAATACCGCGATATATCGAATTACCGAAAACCGGCATATGTCTAATATAGACTTGTATATAGCACCAATAAACACCGCACTGTTTGTCACTACCACACTGGATTTGGTATCTGTGCCTGAAAGACTGCTTATCCCAGGGAGCTTTGTACCTGCTACCTGTTCCCCAGCTTACTATATATATATATATATATATATATATATATATATATATATATATATTTCTCAGGTTCAGCTGCTATATTTTAGATTTTGAATGCACAATTGTTATAACAAAACAATAGTTCCGGATCGGTATCGGTTTCGGCAGATACGCAAAGCCAGACATCGGTATCGGTATAGGGACTAGAAAAGTCGGATCGGTGCACCCCTAGTCTAGAGAATCCCTTTCAGAGGAGGTACTGAAAGGCTCGAGCCCTTGTCAGTTGACCCTGAGGGACAAAAAAACGTCTTAGAAGCCGAGAAGTAGGGCCCACATCTATGATGAGGGTCCTTGCCCTTAGTAGCCTGCAGAAGAAAGGTACTCTTACCCCCTGTGAAACCTTTAATGGTGTCATCCAAGGTAGCTCCAACAGACAATCTCCTTGAAAGGGGAGAGCAGTCAAGGCCTTTTCAGAAGTCTGGTCCGCAGACGAGCATTTGACATGGCGAAGGACCACAAACAGAGAGCCGAGCCACTAGGGGAGTCGCATCCAAAGAGGAATCACAGATAAACTGCAGCCCCTTGAGCCACCTCTGAGTGGCTCTGATGAAGAGGGGTCTCCCTTGAAACGCGTCAGACCTACCAGCACAGAGGCCTTCCAGTCCTCCTGCTATACCAAAAAGAATCCTAGTCTTGGATGTCACCCGACCGTATTAGGATTTTATATGTGTATTTACAGCATGCATTTGTGAGTATGATGTATGGAACTCTTTTTACTCTTCAATACATGTTTTATGATGTTGCACTAGGTCGGTGCGCCCTTCTCTTGTTTTTGTTATCTCCTAGTATATGTGGATGCCCATGGTCCTGAGAGGGCAGCAAGAACCTAGATGCCATCAACACAGCCTTCCCCTTTAACACAGCACCTAAGTGCAGGAGAATTATCTGCTTATCTGGTGTCTCAGAAGATTGCAGGGAGGGAAAGGGAGAGGAAAACTTCTGCTTTAGCCGTCTAGGCGGCCCGAGCGGAAGTGGGAGCGGGTACCTGCCAAAACTAGGTACCCGCTCCCCCCCCCCCCCCAAATGTGGCATGTCAGGGGGTCAGGAGCACTTTTGGGTGGAACTCCACTTTAAGTGGTTAAAGCTTGTAGGAAGAGTTTTCATTCTCCTCTGACTGGTCTTATGAGGCTGCAGGACCCCTGACCCTCTGTCTGGACAGTGCTGATTGGCCCTGTGATGATCACATGCACTCTCCCAAGAAAAAAAAAACTCTCTAGCTATATTTACACCAAACTGAGCATGTGCAGTTTGTACCCTGCCCTCATACGTATGCATGCATGTTTACCAAAATGAAAGACTGAATAGTCTGATTCCATCAGAAGCCTAGTTATGAATGCTTCAAGCATTGGACTTTGCACTACATGCTTGCTCATCTGTTTATGTTCTTATTAAAGTTCAATATCCAAGGCCAAAATACAGTAAATGATATGCCATGTCATAAAAAAGAAAATGAGAGCTGAAGTGTTGAAACACCGAAGGATAAAATCAGAGCAAATTACAAGATTGGGATATAATTGTCTGCACACCTGTTTCTGAAATCACCGTTTTCTATATAGAAACATCTTACATGTTTTGAATATAAATATGAATAACAGACATACATCAGTCACACTGACGCAAGTCCCTTTTCAGGAGGTGTACAAAAACGTACTAACTTCCATTTCGCCTGGGACCCATGGTATTGTAGAATCAGGTTAGTGGACATGTTCACTTCAGCTCCAAAAGGTTTTACCCCCCCCCCAACCCCCCCCCCCCCCCGTTCATGACCAGGCAATTTTTTGCGATACTGCACTGCGTTACTATAACTGAATATTAAAACTATTAACTGAAAATTGCGAAGCTGTACCCACATAAAATTGATGTCCTTTTTTCCCTATAAATAGAGCTTTCTTTGGTCATATTTGATCACCTCGGTGTGTTTTATTTTTTGCGTTATAAACAAAAAAAGACCTAAAATTTGGGGAAAAAAACAATATTTTTTACTCTCTGCTTTAATTTTTTAATTTAATAAAATTGTGTTTGAAGGACTGCTGTGCAAATACTGTGTGATGTAAAATATTGCAGCAATCGCCATTTTATTCTCTAGGGTCTCTGCTACAAAAAAAAAAAAATATATATATATATATATATATACCGTTTAGGGGTTCTAAGTAATTTTATTGCAAAAAATACTGATTTAATCCCTTCTGGACCGAAAGGATTTACTCCCTTAATGACCAGGCCATTTTTTGCGATAAAGCATTGCGTTACTTTAAAAGACAATTGAGCGATCATGTGATGCTGTACCCAAATTGTCCTTTTTTTCCCCACAAATAGAGCTTTCTTTTTGTGGTATTTGACCATCTCTGAAATTTAGATTTTTTTTGTGCTACAAACAAAAAAAAGAGAGAAAATTGCGTTTGAAAGACCAATGCGCAAATACTATGTGACATAAAATATTGAAACAATCGCCATTTTATTATCTGGGGTCTCTGCTAAAAAAAAAAAATATCTACTGTTTAGGGCAGTCATGTCCAAAGTCCGGCCCGCGGGCCAGTTGCGGCCCGTCCTTTAGTTTTATACGGCCCCCTCAGACACTGCTGACTTTTGTCAATGAATTTCTCACTGAGACTCCTCACATCCCCGCCCCGATGCCGATTTGGGGGCAGGGCCTCTGGCCTCCCTCGGCAGCTCGGCTGCTCCCGAGTCCCGCCGAGTCCCGCTCCGCCCCCCCCCCTCCCCCCCGCTCGGCTCTATCTGCCCGGCGCCGCCCACGACTGCGCGGACGTGCAGAATGAATTTGAAAATTGCATGCCTTCACCGAACACACAGCCACCCGTAGGAGCCTACCGAGGATCTTGTGGAGCTGACCGAGGAGATGTCACTTCTACAATCCTACTGTCTGTTTCTGTAAGTGTGATGTGTGTGTATGTATGGAGCTGACCAAGGAGGTGTCACTTCTACAGTCCTACTGCCTGTTTCTGTAAGTGTGATTTTATTCAAAAAGTACTGATGCTTATTATTTCCTATATATATATATATATATATATATATATATATATATATATATATATATATATATATATATATATATATATATATATATATATATGTGTATATATATATGTGTATATATATATATATATATATATATATATATAATATTATAATATATATGTGTATGTATGTATATACGGTGTGTGTGTGTGTGTAAATATATATATATATATATATATATATATATGTGTGTGTGTATATATTTAATTTTAATGGTTCAAATGTCAGGCAAATTGGTCGGCCCTCACGCATGTTCACTTCATCAAATCTGGCCCTCTTTGAAAAATGTTTGGACACCACTGGTTTAGGGGTTCCAAGTAATTTTATTGCAAAAAATACTGATTTAATCACTTCTGGACCGGAAAGATTTACCCCCTTAATGACCAGGCCATTTTTTGTGATACAGCACTGTGTTATTTTACCTGACAATTGCGCGGTTGTGCAACGCTGTACCCAAATAAAATTGATGCCCTATTTTTCCTACAAATAGAGCTTTCTTTTGGTGGTATTTGATCACCTCTGCAGTTTTTATATTTTGCACTATAAACAAAAAAAGCGACAATTCTGAAAAAAATGTTTTTTTACTTTCTGCTATAACATTCCCAATAAAAAATAAAAAAAAAAATTAAAATCTTATATTTTCATCATTTTAGGCAAATTTGTATTCTGCTACATATTTTTGGTAAAGAAAAATCCCAATAGGTGTATATTGATTGGTTTGCGCAAAAGTTACCACGTCTACAAACTAGGGGAAAGATTTGTTTTTTTGTTTTTTTTTTACTAGTAATGGCAGCGATCAGCGATTTTTAGCGGGACTGCGACATTGCGGCACACAGATCAGACACCTAACTGACAGTTTGGAGGGACCAGTGACATTACTACAGTAATCAGTGCTAAAAATATGCGCTGTTACTGTACTAATGACACTGGTAGGGAAGGGGTTAACACCAGGGGCGATCAAAGGGTTAAATGTGTCCTTAGGGGGTGCTTTCTAACTGTATGGGGGATGGGCTTGCTGCATGAACACAGAGACCTGTGTTCTTAAATGAGAGGAACACAGGATCCCTGTGTTCATTACTGACAGAACAGCGGTCAGCTGTGTTTACAACGGCAGACTGCCGTTCTGTCTCCACCGGCAGTGATCGTGGGTGCCCGGTGGCCGGACCCACTGATCAGCTTCCCCTGTGACGAATGGGCACGCACGCGCCCCTGCTAGCGGTCCCGAGAAGCGACATACAGGTACGTAAGCGACATACAGGAACAAGTCGAGAAGCGACATACAGGACATACGGCGGCTGGTCAACAAGTAGTTAAACTCGTAAACAAAAATTTCCAGAGAACGCCTAGTCATTAAGTAGTTGTATTTGGCAGGCAGTAAAGCAAACTAGTAACATAAATAGGGCTGTGTTGTGCACATTGGCTTGGCCTTTTTAAGGTTAAATATGTGGTGAGCAATCGACATCTCGCCAACCAGCCTCTGGAAAGGCCACCACAAAATCCTTTTCAGAGGGCCGGCAAGAGCTTTCACATGTTAGAACAGGCCCTAGGAAATAAATATTTAGACAGGGATGCTTTTAAGGTTATGAGTCTTCCCCTCCCTGAACACATACACAAAGCAATTTGGCTGGAGTCCTACTTAAAAAGCAATCCTGAGCCAAAACGAACGAGACTCGCAGTACAGCAACAATAGTCTATAATCCTAAAGTGGACCTAAAATCTAAAACTAAACAAAGCAAAGTCCTATGGAAGATACTAAAGACAAATAAAAAACTGGATGAGCGGCACTTCCTGGTCAGTTGTTTAGGCCTTCCAGATACATCATAGGCCTCATAGGCATTAATGTCCTCAGACCTCTTCCCCTCCGATCTGTCCAGTCCTTGGGTTTGCTTCAAAAAATTGGGAATAATGTGTATTGATCCATACCCCCATTATCATTTGAAGTATTTTAGAACAAAAAGGTAAATGTAACCATAGTTACATACATAGTTACAAACTTAACCACTTTCAGTGGTTTTAAGCCCCCCCGTTCACACCAGAGCGATTTTTCATGCGATTTGACAGATCAACGGCAATGGCAGTGTTCAAATTGGTGTGACGCCGACTTTGTGGTGCTGACTCGATTTGAAAAAGAATTTCCTGCACTACTTTTGGCGATTTTGGGTGCGACTTGCACAGACATCTGTGCATAAAGTCGCACAGATGTCTTTCAAGTCACACTGACATGCGGCTTTGATATCCTGCGATTTCAGGATGAAGTCACTCGATTTAAAAGCCATATTCAAGGTGAACTAGTGCTAAAGGCTCAAGGTTTTTTACCTTCATGCATTCCATGAGGGTAAAGATGATGGACTAGCAAAGCATGTCTCCAGACCTAAACCCTATTGATCATTTGCGGGGCATCCTCAAACGGAAGGTGGAGGAGCGCAAGGTCTCCACCAGCTCCGTGATGTCGTCATGGAGGAGTGGAAGAGGACTCTAGTGGCAACCTGTGAAGCTCTGGTGAACTCCATGCCCAAAAGGGTTAAGATAGTGCTGGAAAATAATGGTGGCCACACCATTATTGACACTTTGGGCCCAATATGGACATTTTTACTTAGGGGTGTACTCACTTTTGTTGCCAGCGGTTTAGACTTCAATGGCTGTGTGTTGAGTTATTTTGAGGGGACAGAAAATCTACCCTGTTAGAGCCCATTCACACTAGGGCGACTTATGAGGCGACTTGTGTCGCCCCAGGTCGCCCCAGGTCGCTTGACATAACAAAAGCAATGTTAATCAATCAGTGCCATCCTAATTGGCACTACTGAAGTCGCTCCGACTTCAGAAAAGGGTCCTGTACTACTTTGAGGCGACCTGTGATCCGACTTGTCCCATATACTTCAATGGGAGTCACCTCCTTATCTTAATTGAAGCGACTTGTGATCCGACTTTCCATAAAAATGGTATTGAACAAGAAAAAATGAGCATTTTTCTTATAATTTTTATTAAAACATGAATACGGCTTCTCTGCACCAGGCGTTTTTTCTTGCAGGCATTTATCGGGCATTTTTGGAGGCAGGCATGACTTTTTTTGGATTTAGTGTCTGGGGGGTCTAAAAAGTGTACCTGTGAAGTTTCAGCTCTGTAGCATGTCCAGAACCCCCAAAACATTAGCATTTTTCTTATAATTATTAATACAGCAGTGTGGCGGCTTTTTTACACCTTGCCTTTTTTATTGCAGGCATTTATCGGGCATTTTTTGGAATCAGGCATGACTTTTTTTGGATTTAGTGTCTGGGGGGTCTAAAGTGTACCTGTGAAGTTTCAGCTCTGTAGCATGTCCAGAACCCAAAAAAAATTATCATTTTTCTTATAATTTTTATTAGAACATGAATACGGCTTCTCTCCACCTAACTTTTTTTCTTGCAGGCATTTATCTGCATTTTTGGAGACAGGCATGACTTTTTTTGGATTTAGTGTCTGGGGGGTCTAAAAAGTGTACCTGTGAAGTTTCAGCTCTGTAGCATGTCCGGAACCCCAAAAAAATTATCATTTTTCTTATAATTTTTATTAGAACATGAATACGGCTTCCCTGCACCCGGCGTTTTTTCTTGCAGGCATTTATCGGGCATTTTTGGAGGCAGGCATGAATTTTTTTGGATTTAGAGTCTGGGGGGTCCAAAAAGTGTCCCTGTGAAGTTTCAGCTCTGTAGCATGTCCAGAACCCACACTGAACCCACTGAACCCACACTGCTGTATTAATACTTATAAGAAAAATGCTTTTTTTTTTTTTCTGGTTCTGGACATGCTACAGAGCTGAAACTTCACAGGGACACTTTTTAGACCCCCCCAGACACTAAATCCAAAAAAAGTCATGCCTGCCTCCAAAAATGCCCGATAAATGCCTGCAAGAAAAAACACCGGGTGCAGAGAAGCCGTATTCATGTTCTAATAAAAATTATAAGAAAAATGCTAATTTTTCTGGGGTTCTGGACATGCTACAGAGATGAAACTTCACAGGTACACTTTTTGGACCCCCCAGACACTAAATCCAAAAAAAAGTCATGCCTGCCTCCAAAATGCCCGATAAATGCTTGCAATAAAAAAGGCAAGGTGTAAAAAAGCCGCCACACTGCTGTATTAATAATTATAAGAAAAATGCTAATTTTTTGGGGTTCTGGACATGCTACAGAGATGAAACTTCACAGGTACACTCTTTGGACCCCCCAGACACTAAATCTAAAAAAGTCATGCCTGCCTCCAAAAATGCCCGATAAATGCCTGCAAGAAAAAACGCCGGGTGCAGAGAAGCCGTATTCATGTTCTAATAAAAATTATAAGAAAAATGCTAATTTTTTGGGGGTTCTGGACATGCTACAGAGATGAAACTTCACAGGTACACTTTTTGGACCCCCCAGACACTAAATCCAAAAAAAGTAATGCCTGCCTCCAAAGATGCCCGATAAATGCCTGCAAGAAAAAACGCCAGGTGCAGAGAAGCCGTATTCATGTTCTAATAAAAATTATAATTTTTGGGGGGTTCTGGACATGCTACAGAGCTGAAACTTCACAGGTACACTTTTTAGACCCCTCAGACACTAAAGACATGCCTGCCTCCAAAGACGCCCAAAAAATGCCCGATAAATGCCAGCAAAAAAAAAAAAGGAAAGGGAAATTAGATCACAACACATCATATTCTGATTGGCCAAATACAAAGTCCTACAAAGTCGTCTCACGTAAGTCGCGCTGAAGTCGCACCGAAGTCGCGCTAAGTCGCGATAGAAGTCGCCCCTTATGAGGCGACTTTAGTGGTCGCGGCAGTGTGAACCGGCACTTATACAAGCTGTACACTCACTACTTTACATTGTAGCAAAGTGTAATTTCTTCAGTGTTGTCACATAAAAAGATATAATAAAATATTTACAAAAATGTGAGGGGTGTACTCACTTTTGGGAGATACTGTAGTTTCTTCATTTTCCAAAACATTGTGACAAAAAATGACAACTTCAAAAATCTCGCCATGCCCCTTACTAAATACCTCAAACTATCTACTTTCCAAAAAGGTGCCATGTGGGGGGTATTTGTACTGTCCCAGGAAATGTAGGGCCTCAAGAAATGAGGCTGTCAGTACATCAGGATTAATCAATTTTTAAATATATATACAGTATATACAATAGTTTGTAGACGCTAGAAAGAAGAGATATTGAACCTACGAAAGGAAACATTCTTCATTTTTTTTGTCAAAAACCTGTGTACTGTATTTATTGATTTTTGACACTGTTTTGGGTGAATGAGCAGCTCATTCACATGGGGGGGGATCTTGGGGGCCCCCTTGCTAACCACTTACCCACTGGGCACTTAACCACTTCCGCACCAGCCACCGCAGTTGTACGGCGGTAGGCTGGCGCTCCCAGGCAAAGTGCCGTACATGTACTGCGCTCGCCTGGGTGGAGCTAGGGGGCGATCGCGCCTCCGGAGGCGCACTCCCGCCCCCGCGCATCAGCTGGGGAGCCAGCACGTGTGACCGGCGGCTTCAATGGCCACCGGCCACTCGCAATCTCCCGCAGCAGAGAGAGAAGGACAGACGACTGATGTAAACATAGCCGTCTGTCATTCTCACTGAAGTAATCACAGAGGCTATGTGATCCTGCTATATAGGATCGCATGTGTCATTTTTACAGTAACAGTGCATATGTTTAGCACTGATTACTGTAGTAATGTCACTGGTACCCCCAAAAGTGTCAGAAATGTCAGTTAGGGGTCCTATCTGTCCGCCACAATGTCGCAGTCCCGCAAAAAAAAAAAAACGCAGATCGCCGCTATTACTAGTAAAAAAAATAAAAATAAAAATGACATAGATCTTTCCCGTAGTTAGTAAACGCAATAACTTTTGCGCAAACCAATCAAAATATGCTTATTGCGATTTTTTTTTTACCAAAAATATGTAGCAGAAAACAAAGTGGCCTAAAATGTTAAAAAATTGTGATTTTTACATTTTTTTCTTTTAAAAATTTCATATTAAAATAATGTAACAAATATTGTTATTTTTTCAAAATTGTCGCTCTTTTTTTGTTTATAGCGCAAAAAAAAAAAATCGCACAGGTGATTAAATACCACCAAAAGAAAGCTTTGTGGGAAAAAAAGGACGTACATTTTGTTTGCGTACGGTGTCGCACGACCGCGCAATTGTCCATTAAAGTCATTGAGCAGTCAAATCCTCCGGTCTGAAAGGGGGTAAACCCCCTTCCTAACCAGACCAATTTTCAGCTTTCAGTGCTCTCACATTTTGAATGACAATTACTCAGTCATGCAACACTGTCCCCATATGAAATCTTCGTCCTTTTTTTCACACAAACAGAGCTTTCTTTTGGTGGTATTTAATCATTGGGTTTTTTATTTTTTGCGCTATAAATGCAAAAAGACCGAAACATTTGTAAACAAATGCATTTTTCTTCTTTTTAGTTTTAAAATTTTGCAAATTTAGTAATTTTTCTTCATAAGATTTGGCTAAAATTTATACTGCTACATATCTTTGGTAAAATAACCCAAATAAGTATAAATTATTTGGTCTTTGTGAAGGTTATAGAGTCTTCAAGCTATGGTGGCAATCATTGAAAATTGATCACACCTGATGTACTGACGGCCTATCTCATTTCTTGAGACCCTAATGCCCCATACACACGTGCAGATTATCTGCAGACTTTTGTCTGCAGACTTACCTTTTCTATGTAGTACAAGGGCCTGCCGGATTGCATACAAATTGAAAATGTTTAGGTTTGACCTCATATTATATGGTTTTGGTAAGTCTGCAGACAAAAGTCTGCAGATAATCTGCATGTGTGTATGGGGCATTACAAGCCAGGAAAGTACAAATACCCCCCAAATAACCCCTTTTTGGAAAGCAGACATTTCAAAGTATTTAGTAAGAGGCATGGTGAGTTTTTTTAGGGCCCTTTCACACGGGCGCTCCGTATGTCCGCAAATCATCCTATTTTTTTGCGGATGATTTGCGGACATAATGTAAGTCTATGGCATTGCGGATGTCAGCGGAATACCATCCGCTGACATCCGATTTTCTTCCTGTCAGTTCTGTTCCATTTTTTGGAACTGAACAAAACCCTATTTTTGTTCCGTTTTTGTTCCGTTCAAAAAACGGAAAGGAAGGAAAATCGGATGTCATCCGCTGACATCCGCAATCCCCCATAGACTTACATTATGTCCGCATTACATCCGCAAATGGATGGGATGATATGCGGACATACGGAGCGGATGACAGAAATGTCATCCGCTCCGTGAAAAAAAAAAAAAGGACCGCAGCGGAGCTCTCACACGGAGCGGCCGTGTGAAAGATCCCTTAAGTTGTAATTTTTTCCACAATTCTTTGCAAAATGCAAGATTTTTTTTTTTTTTCACAAAGAGGTCAAATTACCAAGTTATTTCTCACACACTGTATAGGCATACTTGCAACTACACCCCAAAATACATTCTGCTACTCCCCCTGAGCATGGCAATACCACATGTGTGAGACTTTCCACAGCCTGACTACATACAGAGGTCCAACATCCAAGTAGCACCTCCAGGTGTTCTAGGAGAAAAAATTACACATATCATTTCCTGACAACCTATTACACTTCTGAAGGCCCTGGGGAGCACCAGGACAATGGAAACGCCCACAAAATGACCCAATTTTGGAAAGTAAACACCCCAACACATAATCTAGGAGCCATAATGCGTCTTTTGAACATTTCATTTTTTCCACAAGTTTTTGGAACATGTGAAAAGAAAATGAAAACGCATTTTTTTTTTTTTACACAAAGTTGTCAATATATAACATTTTTCTAACACATAGCATGTACATAGCAAAAATTACACCCCAAAATATATTCTGCTGCTCCTCTTGAGTATGGCGATACCACATGTGTGACACTTTTACACAGCTTAGTCACATGTAGAGGCCCAACATGCAGGGAGCACCGTCATTTCCTGATTTCCCATTACAATTTTGTGAGGCACTGTAGGGCACTAATAAGCACTGTAGTGGCACGGATGAGCACTGATGTGGCATGGATGTGGCACGGATGAGCAATGATGTAGCATGGATGTGGCACGGATTAGCACTGATGTGGCACGGATGAGCACTGATGTGACATAGATGTGGCACAGAACGAGCACTGATGTGGCACGAATGAGCCCTGACGTGGCATGGATGTGGCACGATTGAGCACTGACGTGGCATGGATGTGGTAATTGAAAGATAGCGGTTCCAAAGACAACCTCCCCCAGCCACATCCTATATATTGTGAACATTGGAAGCCAAAAACAGGTGAGAGAAACAGGGAGCTAGGCCAAATGGGGGTCTAACCCCAACCTCAGTGATCCCGTGTTCTTGTCCTGTAAAGGAGGATTTTAAAGGCTATGAGGTTGTCATAGATGAATCATGTTCCTATTAAAAATTAATTTTATTAATATAAAAAGAGGGAAATTTAAAACAATGCTATGTCACTAAAATATTGATACAACCATGTGTTAATAACAGAAAAAAACTGTAGGCAGTCATAGCAGATACAGTGTTCAATGTATTAGTGCATAGTTATTTGGTCCGACGCATTTCACAGAGCCTATGCTCCTTTAAATGCTTCCTCAGGGACGGCACGTAACATGCGAAGACTGTTACAACACACCATTTGTTTAGTTGCTAGAGGTGATAGATATCTCAATCCTTGGGTAAAGCAGACATCCGCAAAGGCGACGCAAGTCTGCCGATGGAGATGAACCCCTAGCGGGCATCGGACCGCACTGGTACTTACTGGCAGACACCTATTACAGCTAGGTAGGGACCACACATATATCCACTCTGTAATGGTGGTCAAAGAGCATCCCACATGTTAGTAACCAGGGGTAGGGAGAGGTAGAGAGGAATACGTCCCACCCCTGCCGCACCTATTTGACAGGGAGCCGCGTCCTGGCACGGATGAGCACTGACGTGGCATGGATATGACAACAAATGAGCACTGACATGGCATGGATGTGGCACGGATGAGCACTGACATGGCATGAATGTGGCACGGATGAGCACTGACGTGGCATGGATGTGGCAAGGATGAGCACTAATGTGGCACGGATGAGCACTGATGTGGTATGGATGTGGCACGGATGAGCGCTGACTTGGCATGGATGTGGCACGGATGAGCACTAAAGTGGCACGGATGAGCACTGACATGGCATGGATGAGGGACAGATGACCACTAACGTGGCATGGATGTTGCACGGATGAGCACTGACGTGTCATGGATGTGGCACGGATGAGCACTGACGTGGCATGAATATGGCATGGATGAGCATTGATGTGGCATGGATGAGCACTGATGTGGCATGAATGAGCACTGACAAGGCATGGATGTGGCATGGATGAGCACTGACATGGCATGGATTAGCATGGATGAGCACTGATGTGGCATGGATGAGCACTGACGTGGCATTAATGTGGAACGGATGAGCACTGACGTGGCATGGATGAGCCACAGATGAGCACTGAGGTGGCATGGGTGGGCACGGATGAGGCACGGATGAGGCAAGGGATGAGTGCAGCTGCAGTCTCTCTCCTCTCCTCGCACACTGTACCGATCGTTGTGTACAGTGTGCAAGGAGAAGAGAGAACTGAACCTGACATGCGCCAGTTTGTTGACAAGTGATCGTTCCGTCATTGGACAGAGCGATCACGTGGTAAAGGGCCGCGGTCATTGGCCCTTTACCGCGATCCGTGATGCGTCAGGTCCCCGGGACCCAGCGAGCATTGACACTTCCGTGTGCGTGCCCCAGGGGGCGCGGGAAGCGCGATTCTGGGAGTACGCCCTCCCAGAATAAGCCGACCGCGGTGTAGCTGTAATTCAGCTATGGCCTGGTCGGCAAGTGGTTAAAGGGGGCTTCCAGATTCCAATAAACCCCCTGCCTGCAGACCCCCACCACAGCCAAGAGTTGTCAGTAAGAGGCCCTTGTCCCCATCAACATGGAGGCAAGCTGCCCCAAAGTCACCCCCTACCCCCCCCCCCCCCCCCATGTTGAGGGCATGTAGCCTGGTATGGTCTTTCCTGACCTGCTGGGCTGCATGCTCGGATAAGGGTCTGGTATGGATTTTGAAGGAGACCCCGGGCCATGTTTTTTCTTTTTGGCGTGGGGTTCTCCCTCAAGATCCATACCAGACTTAAAGGGCCTGGTATGGATTTGGGGGGAACCCCACAACGTTGCCACCAATTGGATCAGTTAAGATAATGATCTGACTTCAATGATATTGAATAGGCTGAAAAAGGACCAAAGTCGGACCAAAGTAGTGCAGGAAACTTTTCAAAGTCGGGCCGACTTGTATCGGACCAGTTAAGACGGCTCTTATAGGGAATCACTGATTTATACACGTCATGGGACATGTGCTCTCAAAGTCATACCGTATGTCGCACCAGTGTGAACCGGGCCTTAATCAAAGTAAACAAATAAAAATGTATTACAAATGTAACAAACCCAACATTGACAATCAATTCATATCCTCTGCCTATAAGAAAGAAACGCCCGTCCAGGCGCTATTTGTGGATATTTCTAGTAATGACACTCTCATCAGCTATCATTCGCTAAGCTCCATCCTTGGTAAAAATCTGTTACTGGGCCAAACTTTGGCTAGTTTGCGAGATCTATCATCATTAGGCAACAGACTGGGCTTTCTGCCAGATGTTTCAGATGGTGACAGCAGACGAATGGAATCGTTCAGCTGTAATGTTTGTAAAACAGACATGTTGTACGCTCCAAACAGATTCCGACATTATTACATAAAAATTCACAAAGCTCCATTTGCTGACAACCATAACGTGGCGTACATAACACGGAGCTGACCTAGTAAGCACTCCGCACATGTGCTGGACTTAGTGGCAGTGTAAAGGTTAACTTGTGTGATGACTTCCAGCATACCCTGGATCTGACAGCTCCAATAAAAGGCTGGACGGTGGGTGATCCTATTAGTGGGCAGGAGAGTACATCTCCACTTACTGGCTGTGTCTGCAGGGCAAACACTACACCCAGCTGTGATTTCTCATTACAGATCTATTATCTGACAGTTGTAAGCCAAACACTCCCTTACAGAGCTCTGCTTTTACAGTTCTCAACCACACACTACCTTACAGATCTCTAGTCTGACAGTTCTCAACCACACACTACCTTACAGATCTCTAGTCTGACAGTTGCAAGACAGACTCCCGTACAGATCTTCTATCTGACAATTGCAAGCCACAGATTCCCTTACAGATCTCCAGTCTGACAGTTGCAAGCCACACACTCCTGTACAGATCTCCTATCTGACAAGTTTCTAGCCACAGACTCTCTTACAGATCTCCTGACAGTTGCAAGCCACACATTCCCATACAGATCTCTAGTCTGACAGTTGCAAGCCACACACCCCTTTGCAGATCTCTAGTCTGACATTTGCAAGCCACACACTCCTTAGCAGATCTCTAGTCTGACAGTTGCAAGCCACACATTCCTGTACAGATCTCTAGTCTGACAGTTGCAAGCCACACACTCCTTAGCAGATCTCTAGTCTGACAGTTGCAAGCCACACACTTCCTTGCAGATCTCCTATCTCACAAGTTGCAAGCCACAGACTCCCTTACCGATCTCCTGACAGTTGCAAGCCACACACTCCCTTACAGATCTCTAGTCTGACAGTTGTCAATCACACAATCCCTTACAGATCTCTAGTCTGACAGTTGTCAATCACACAATCCCTTACAGATCTCTAGTCTGACAGTTGTCAATCACACACTCCCTTACAGATCTCTAGTCTGACAGTTGTCAATCACACAATCCCTTACAGATCTCTAGTCTGACAGTTGTCAATCACACAATCCCTTACAGATCTCCTATCTGACAGCTGTCAATCACTCACTCTCTTACACATCTCTAGTCTGACAGTTGTCAATCACACACTTCCAAGCAGCATGCGATGTGCTGAGAGAAGAGCAGAACAGTGGAGATGACACACGATGACATCTACAAAGAGCAGACCTGAGATGCCTCCACCGATGACAATGACATCATACGCGTTGCTCATGGCTGCTGTGAGTGTTGTCTCCCTGGCAGGATACGATCATGGACACAAGTCACTGGACACACAGGCAATGATTTCTCTTTACTGGGCAATACTGGCACACAGAGGGACAGCACGGCCCCTCCATCGTCACGCCCTCGTTGTGTTACTTCCAGCGATGCTATTGGTCAGGCTGTCCACAAGCGCTTGGCTGCCCCTCCCTCTGTGGAAGCAAACAGGTCAGGGTGGAGGAGGCAGCCTGCTGCTGATTGGCTGATTCTTTGCCCATTGAAAAAAGTACGGGTGTGTGTGTGTCTGTGTGTGTGGGGAGTTCAGCGGGAGTCCACCCACCTCAGAAGTTTACTCCATAGAAATGTTTGTTCTGGCAGGAGGGGAGAGACTTCCCAATACTTTAGCATGCTGAGCCTTCCCTTCTCATTACTCTTCATTAGATATCTAAGCACAAACTAAAATCCATACTGCGCCCAGGATACACTCTTCATAAATGCTGCATTTATTAAACAGCAAAAAATGCCCCCTCCCCATACAGCCAAGGGTTAGAAAGTGGCATTTCAGCTTATACCCTACTATCCCTAACCACTTTTATCCCCCCTCATGCCAAGGCCAATTTTCAGCTTTCAGCGATGTCGCACTTTGAATGACGATTGTGCGGTCACACTGCACCCAAACTTTGAATTGGTATCATTTGGTTCACAAATAGAACTTTCTTTTGGTGGTATTTAATCACCGTTGGGTTTTTTAATTTTTGCTAAACAAACGGGGAAAAAAAGGAAGATTTTGACATTTTTTTCTCAGTTTGTTATAAGATTTTGCAAACAGGTAATTTTTCTCCTTCACTGCTATGCGCTGATGGGCACTGATAGGTGGCACTGATGAGGCTGCATTGATGGGCACTGATAGGTGGCACTGATGAGGCTGCATTGATGGACACTGATAGGCTGCACTGATTGGCATTAATGAGGCGGCGCTGATGGGTATTGATAGCCACTAATAGGCTGCACTGATGGGCACTGATGAGGCTGCACAGATAGGCTGCACTGATGGGCATTGATGAGGCAGCACTGATGGGCATTGATAAGCACTAATGAGGCTGCACAGATAGGCGCTGATAGGCTGCACTGATGGGCACTGATAGGCTGCACTGATGGGCATTGATGAGGTGGCACTGATAGGTTGCACTGATGCACGCTGATTAGGCTGCACTGATGGGTACTGATAGGCTACACTGATGGGCACTGATAGGCTGCACTGATGAGGTGGCACTGGTGGGCACTGATAGGCTGCACTGATAGGTGTCATCAGGGCAGCCATCAGAAATTTTGAGGCCCCTTACACAGTTTTAGGCCTGGGTCCCCCCTGGGCCTGACCACCAACATTCCCCAGTGCCCGCCTACCATGTTGTCATCCTCCTCCAGTCCCATGTCCTACTGCATCCCATGTCCTCCTCCAGTCCCATCTCCTCAATCCCAGGAACATAAAGGTGAACGGTTCTAGTAAATGCCGCTCCTCCTGTCCAGGAGTGAACAGCTGGAGAACAGGGGAGGGTGGGGCATACAGCTGTTTGTGAGGGCTAGTGAGGGGCCTGGACCGCCCACATAGTGCCAGTCTGTGGAGAATGGAAGAGCTTGCAATTGAATGGTATTGCAAGGACAGGTGGCAACCCTACTGTGTTTGGGGCCCCCTCGGGATGCCTGGGCCCCCTACATGTGTATGGGCTGTACTCCCCTGATGGCAGCCCTGGGTGTCATTGATGGGCGCTGATAGGTGGCACTGATGGGCACTAGTAGGCAGCACTGATAGGTGGCACTGATGGGTGACACTGTTGAGAAGGCACAGATGGGCACAGATTGGCAGCACTGGTGGGCATTGTTGGGACTGCACTGATAATCAGGACACTGAGAATCAGTGCCCTGATTATTAGTGTACATGTCCCTTTTAGAGAAGCCAGTTATCGTCTCTCTTCGCCTCTCCTCATGCTTTCAGCATGTGTTTGGACACAGCTGATCACGTGGTAAAGAGCCGCTGATTGGCAATTTACCTCAATATGTAATATATAATAGATCAAGATAAAATTGCTAGATTAGCGTTTGATCTGGGTCTGTGTTGGGGTTGGGGGTCAAAGGTCATGCTTAGAGGCAAAGTCAGGGTCAGTGTATTTTAGGTAGGATAAAAAGGGTTTTATAAATGTAGTATTAGTTAACCAGTTGCCGACCACCCGCTGCAGTTTTACTGCCGCAAGGTGGCTTGGCTGCACGAACCGACGTAACTGTACGTCGGTCGCGTGCGAGGGTGGGGGGCGCACACGCCCGCCGTCCCCGCGATGATGATGTGCTGATTATGTTCAGAACTGATCAGTCATCAGGTCCAGGCCAAAGATTTGGCCCGGACCTGGTGATTAGCTCTGACCAATTGCAGAATGTCATGTGCCTGTGTAATGTAAAAACAGGCACAGGAAATTATGCAATCTCCTCTCCTGGAGTGTACAGATCTTTTTTCTGATCACTGTATTAGTGTCACAGGTGACATCAGTTAGCGTTAATGTTAGTTAGCGTCAATCCAGGACAGCATCAGATTGACCACCGCATATTTAGTAATACATTTTAACCCTTTGATTGCCAGTGACACACACACACACTAAATACCACCATTACTAGTATAGTGTCTGAACGGATCAATATCTTTGATCAGATCAGAACTATACTAGCGTCCCCAATAGTTTAGTATAGTGTTCCCAAAACGCAGCGTTAGCAGGATCAGCCCCGACACCTGCCAGCTCCTGCGATTAGCCCCGCTGCCCATCCCCCAAGAAGTGCAGTATCAGCAGATTACTGCAGTATTAGCAGAGTTAGGCCTGATCTCTGCTAGCACTAGCAGTTACATTTTTTGGTAGTGGTTCAAACAGTCCTTGACAACCAGGTGCTTTTTTACCTGTGAGTCACACTAGGTACCTATAAATTTATTGGCCAAACTGTCCAAACAGAGGTACACTAGTGAAGAGGCTAACACGATGCTGAGCAGGACAGATGAGAGCGATGGGGAAGATAAGGTCAGGCGTACACGACCCCGTTCTTCTGTTCCTGAGGTGCAACAATTACAGGTTTCCCATATGCAGCAGAGTGTCAGTACTTGTGCCACTCAACCTTCTGGTGAACTGGCAAGCACCAGCGGCCTAGTACATCCTGGTAATTTTTTAACTAGCAGTGCAGTAACACGTGGTGATGTGGTGAGTCCCATAAGTGCAGTTCAAGCTGGTGTGGTGGCTAACACAAGTAGTGTCCCTAATTGCCGGGGCTTCCCCCAAAGGCTTGTAGATTCCTGACTTAGATGGGGGGGGGGGGGGGAGAGCCTGCTTGCAGTGTAATAAATTGCTTGCAGTGAAGTGGAGGGACACACAGAATGTTTTCGTTCTGTCCTCGATTCACGCAGATACGACAGTCCAAATTGCAACAGTGACTGGTGTTGTTGAGAAGCCCCTCTGTGTCCAGGAACACAACCTTAACATGGGAGGGGTGGAGGGGGGCAAAGTGGGACTTTAACGGTGCAAAATGATGGAGAAAAATCAGAATTCTCAAAAATTGTACATTTTATTACACATAGGAGGTGAGGACAAGACAGTACATCAATATAAAATGATAAAATCAAGAAAATGCACTCGAAAATATCAACTCTACATGTTTCGCCATCTTCATAATAGCTTCTTCAGGAGTTTTCATAGACATTTCTCGAGAGTGAACATTTCTTAAGATGACCTGAACCCTTTCTTATGCCGAAGGTGGAGGCAATAAAGGTGACGCCACCCAAGCGAGCACAGAGGGGGAGGGGAACCGAGACATCCAACCTCTTAAAGTTGACACATAGAGAGGGTGACAGCCAAGCTGATTATAATGAATGTGCAGTTGATTCACTAGGTACCCCAATGTAAAAATGCAGGGAGGGAAAACAAAGTTTCCTTAGTATCCCCAAATGGGAGGTATCCCCAAAATTGGCAAAATTGGGCACATGGATTATCATGCAGTATTCAAAAGTTCACCGCCATTGTAGTTGAACAAATTTTCCAATAGTACGCTCAAAATGAAAGAGACGCAAATGGTCTCGAAGCTCATATGTCGTTCCCCGGTGGTCAATTTTGGGGATACCTCCCATTTGGGGATACTAAGGAAACTTTGTTTTCCCTCCCTGCTTTTTTACATTGGGGTACCTAGTGAATGTACCCCAATGGCTGTCACCCTCTCTATGGGTCAACTTTAAGAGGTTGGATGTCTCGGTTCCCCTCCCCCTCTGTGCTCGCTTGGGTGGCGTCACCTTTATTGCCTCCACCTTCGGCATAAGAAAGGGTTCAGGTCATCTTAAGAAATGTTCACTCTCGAGAAATGTCTATGAAAACTCCTGAAGAAGCTATTATGAAGATGGCGAAACATGTAGAGTTGATATTTTCGAGTGCATTTTCTTGATTTTATCATTTTATATTGATGTACTGTCTTGTCCTCACCTCCTATGTGTAATAAAATGTACAATTTTTGAGAATTCAGATTTCTCTCCATCATTTTGCACCGTTAAAGTCCCACTTTGCACCCCTCCATTGTAGCTACTTTAAACAAAGGGATGTGGTGCTTTCTACTTCATCTCTAGCAATATTTCTTTAAAATGGGAGGGGTGGACTTCAACGACCAGATGATGGTGTCGTACTTATATACAAGAAAGTGTCTGTATACATATTCCAATTCAAAGGGAATCTTACTGGATATACGAGACCAAGGTTTTTAATCCATCAGGTTTGAATGTTGAGTTTGACTTAAATTGTTTAATTTCTGATAGATAATGTGATGATGTTTTTATTCACTATATTTTCAATGGTTTTAGCATGTTTTTATATGCCTAAATTTTATGTAAAATAGCAGCGGGTGTGTTTATGTCAGCTTATGTGCTTTATATACATATATATATATATATATATATATATATATATATATATATATATATATATATATATATATATATATATATATATATATATATATATATATATATATATATTTTTTTTTTTTTAAGTGCTGGTTTTTTAGTCTTTATTAGCAGGGTAATTTTTTACCTTTACCCTTTTTATTTGAAACATTTCAGGTACTGTTCTTGATGTCTAGGCGTATTACAGATTTGTGGCCACTAGATGTCAGTCATTTTAGGCCCATGCCGGATTCCCAATTTATTTCCCATGGCAGCGTCTGTGTTATTTATGTGCGTGAGTGACTAGTTGACTCCAACCCCGCTGACGAAGTCCTGTAGGATGTAACGCGTACGGGAGGTGGGGTCTGCCCGCCTGACGTCACTCGCTATTATTCTGTGTTACCATATGGTTCTCGCTGTGGCCGGAGACTGTGGTATGCTGTACTTTTCATTCATTTATTGGATTTCGCTGACACGCTGGAAACCATTTTATCTCTTATGTGATTAACCCCACGCGGGGAGTGGAAGTCTTTCGCCTTATTACCAAGACTTACTTCATGGCTGGTGTCAGTTGGAGGATTTGGGAGTTCCTGTAAAACCAATTTTAGCCTTTTTGACCCACTGGCAGTACAGGGGTCTATTAATGAGGTGAGCGCATCTGAGTGCCTGTAGTGAAGGGATTGTCACTAAGTGGATTTTTACAGCACCCTTTGTGGATTACAGTTATTCCCATACTGATCTATAAGTAGGAAGTTTGGGGCTCAACTCTTATATATGGACTTTTTTATTTTACTTATTCACGATTTGCACTGCACTTTATTTTTGTGTATATTCCAATTGGCTCTGCCTACGTGCTATACAAAGCTTCAGGAAGAAATGGATTCTTCCTAAAATTTCAGGAAGAGATCATCACAGCCCTTCTGTATCCAGAAGGTGCTGTGGCCCAAATTCACAATACAGATGCAGTGAGCCAGCTGCAAGAGAGGCATTTTCCGTATGTCCTCCCTGGTACCCCTACCCTACTGCATTTTGAGAAACTCTAGCTTGAAACGTTTAAAGTGTAAAAAAAAGTTACAAAATAAATGAATAAATAAAATTATAAAGAAAAATAATAAAAAAAAAAGCAAAATAGTTGTTTTATTGAGGTAATTTTCTGTTATTACTGTTTTAATATTTTATAATATACTGTTATACTGTAATTTTTTATTGTTACTGTTTTTCATTGTTAACCATAGTTTTCTTTGCAGATACCCCCATTCTACTGTTTTACTGTACTGTATGCTATTATAATGTAATGTTTTATTGTTGCTGTGTTTTTCATTTTTAACCATAGTTTTCTTTGCAGATACCACCATTCTATTGTTTCACTGCACTGTATACTATTATATTGTAATGTTTTATTGTTAGTGTGTTTTATTGTTAACCATTGTCTGCTTTGCAGGTACTCCCATCAGCAGCCGCACTGATTTGTTATTCTGACAGCAACAGCATTTGCTCTCAGCATGTACGTAAATCAATGATTGCATAGGGGATGGGGTGGACACAGAGGGCGGATCTCTCCTATGCTTTGCCATATATTTTTTAACACTTTTCTTGGCAGAGATTTCTTCATCCACATGGATCGATGCAAATGGAGGAATGCCTCTCAGCAAATAGCTTAGGGTGTCTACTTTCCGAAAAGGGGTCATTTGGGGAGGATTTTGTGGTGTCTTGGCATTTCATGGCCTCCGAAACTGTGATACGTAGTGAGAAGCAAAATCAACAATTTACACCCTTAGAAAGCCTAAAGACGGTGATTGGTTTTCGGGGTCCTGTACGCGGCTAGATTGCCAAAAAGTCTCACACATGTGGTATCTCCGTATTTAGGATAAGCAGCAGAATGTATTTTGGGGTGTCATTTCACATATACCCATGGCATGTTTAGGCAATATATCATTTAATGACAACTTTGAGTAAAAAACAAATAAAAGATTTTGTCATTTTCCTAAAACTTGTGGCAAAATATAAAATATTCCATGGACTCAACATGTCTCTCAGCAAATAGCTTAGGATGTCTACTATCCAAAAAGGGGTCATTTGGGGGGATTTGTGCTATTTTCGCATTTCATGGCCTCCGAAACTGTGATAGGTAATGAGGAGGGAAATCAACAATTTACGCCCTTAGAAAGCCTGAAGGCAGTGATTGGTTTTCGGGGTCCTGCATGCGGTTAGACTGCCAAAAAGTCTCACACATGGGGTAGCTCCGTACTCAGGAGAAGGAATAGAATGTATTTTGGGGTGTCATTTCACATATACCCATGGCATGTTTGAGCAATATATCATTTAAGTAAAAACTTTATGTAAAAAAAAAAAATTAATTTTACCAAAACTCGTGGCAAAATATAAAATTGTTAATATAAAATATTCCTTCCTGATCCCCCGAGAGGCAGCTTTACCTATAAATGTTAGTACTAAGTTTTTTATGCACATTATGGAAATAATCCAGGCCTTTTTTAAAAGCAATCTACTGAGCTGGCCAGAGCTTGCTATTGAGAGGGTCTATTCCACATTTTCACAGCTCTTACTGTAGAGAAACCTTTCCATATTTGGAGATTAAATCTAATTTCCTCTAGACGTAAAGAGTGCCCCCTTGTCCTCTGTGATGACCTTAAAGTGAATAATTCAACATTAAGTTCACTATGTGGACCACTTATCTATTTATACATGTTGATCATATCCCCCCTTAATCTCCTCTTCTCAAGAGAGAATCATTTCAGTTCCTCTAATCTTTCCTCAAAGCTGAGCACCTTCATGCCTCTTATCAGTTTGGTTGCCCTTCCCTGCACTTTCTCCAGTTTCCCAATATCCTTTTTGAGAACTGGTGCCCAAAACTGACCTACATATTCCAGATGAGGTCTTACTAATGATTTGAACAGGGATAAAAATTATATCTCTCTCCCTGGAGTCTATACCTCTCTTAAAGTAGAACTATAGGCAAAACCTTTTTTTTTTTTTTATTTGGATAGAGTAAGGGAGGGTTATAACCCCTGTCAGATTTTTTTTTCCCACCATCTGTGCCCCATTGCAGAGATTTCCCTTCGCTTCCTGTCCTGAAGCCAAACAGTAAGTTAGAGGAAATTCCTGCAAATTAAGGGAATCCCTTGGGGACCCCCAGATCACCAGGACTAGTGTTCAAATTAGAACATTTCCCTTATATTACTTTTCTGGGGACAACCCAACATTTAGGATTTTCTTTTAGTTTGGCTTTCAGTGATAATGGTAAACAGGACAAATAGAAAGGATGAATCTCCTTATTGGGGGCATAGACCGCAATTAAAAATTTACAAGCATTCTAATCCCTTTCCACTCTATTCTAATCTAAAAAAAAAAAAAAAAGTTTTGCCTTTAGTTATACTTTAATACAAGAAAGGACTTTACTCACTTTGGAAACCGCAGCTTGGCATTGCATGCAATTATTAATGCGTAACTTCCCTTTTGTTGAGAAAAAAAACATTACCCTCTGGGTGATCTCTGTACATTGCAAGGATTTTAACAAACATTGCAGATTCCTACCTTTTGGTATTCTGAAGAAATCATTGTTTGTTCCTCTGTGGCTCTGTGCTAAGTGGGTCAAATGGGAGTGGTTTCATAATTATCTATCAGCTGTGGCAGCTGCAGGGCTATAATGAGGAAAGCTGCTGGACCTGCATGCCTTTGGACGTGTTCCTATTGGGAGTATCTCACCAAAAATGACATTTTTGTTGCAGAAGATGCCAGAAATCTGACTTGTATCTTAGGCAGACTTTCTCCACTATGGATTCCCCCAGTTGTACTCCTCCTAGTATGTATGATGCATGCATATTCTTAGACCCTATGTGCATAACTTTACATTTATCTCATTTGCCACATAGTTGCCCAATTAAACAATGCATTGAGGTCAGCTTGTAAATTGGAGAAATCCTGTAAAGATGTTATTCCACTGCATAGCTAGGTGTCATCTGCAAAGACTGAAATGGTACTTTTAATCCTAGACCCTATATCATTTATAAAGATATTAAAAAGTAAGGGTCCCAACACTGAACCTTGGGGTACACCATTGATAACCTTAGACCATTCAGAGTAAGAAACATTAACCACTACTCTGTGGATTATATCTTTTAGCCAGTTTTCTATCCATTTACAAACTGATCTTTCCAAGCCTGTAGACTTTACCTTACACATTAGCCGTGTGTGGGGAACTGTGTCAAACTCTTTTGAAAAATCAAAGTATAACACGTCCACAGCCACACCTGTTCAAGGTTTAACTAAGCTCTTCAAGAAAGAAAATCTGATTTGTCTGATAACTTCTTTCTTTCATAAATCCATGTTGTCTGATGCAATTTTTTTTTTTCCAGCAAGAACTCATCTATGTGGTCTTTTATTAAACTCTCCAGTATCCACCATACTCATTCCTCCAGACCTGGCTGTCGCATTTTTAAATTTGAAACCTCGGTGGCGTGGCTTAGACATGGCAGTGTGAAGACGCTTATTTCTGGTGCTCCCGTTCCCCGGCCACCCTAATCGGCTCCTTCACATGATTTATCGGCTGCCATCAGCGTTCATAAACGGAGGATGACTAGTGATGGACGAACATTGGCCAGGGCAGTTCACGAACGTCAGCCGCAAATTTTCTCAAATGTCCGCGAACCGCAAGTTTGCGGCGGGCCACATTGACTTTAATGGGAGGCGAACTTTAAAAACCTTTAGGTCATATTTGCAGCCACAAAAGACGCACTAGCTGTGCACAAATAGTCCCACCACATGGCCAATGTCATAACAGAAGTATTGCAATTGGAAAAGTTGCCCTAAAAATTTTTTTTTTTTTTTTTTTTACATCAACAAAAATTTATTTATTTTTTCCTAAATTAGCCAGAACTGACAGCAGCTGGTAAATACATGTCAAATACATATCGGGTCCATTCAGACATCTGTAAAATGGGTCCGCATCCATTCCACAATCTGGCGGAACGTTTACAGACCCATTGATTTTAAATTCCAGTCTGAAACATTAGGCATTTAAAGGATAAAGTAAGTGTTGGCCATTCCAGGCCCCAAAAATGAGCCCACATGGGTTTACCTAACAGCTAAGAATGTTGTATTCTGTGGCTGAAGGTACATTAGGCATTCACAGGCTACAGAAGTAAGTGTCGGCCATTCCAGGCCCCAAAAATTAGCCCACATGGGTTTACTTGACAGCTAAGAACTGTAAGATTCTGGTACCTCCGGTACCCTTAATCACCACTTTCTCTGTAATGCGTCCCACCTTTCTCTTCAGGTGGTACGCATATACCTTTAAGAACGATGATGTCACTGCTGAGCGCCGCAGAGCGGCTATTTCAACCGCCGGCGGTCTCACTCACATTGTTTGTTCAACCTGCCTTGTTATCCACATGCTTTCAAGCCTGTCTCTCGATCGGAACCTCCAGCTATTCGCTTTACCTGGAGCAGACCGGAACCTCGCTACTGATCCCTGTATCTCGCTACCGGATTATTCCTTATCTACTGGACCTCTCTAAACTACTAACATTACAAGTGATAAGTACCCCGCAGGGGAACCCTCCATAACCTTATTGCACTATCTACCTATGCACATTAAGGACAGTTACTACCTATCCATACTATCCTATCATCTGCACTGTTACATAGATTGCTAGCTCTTGAGCCTACTACCATCTATCATCTGCACTGCTGCATAGATTGCTAGCTCTCCTGTATACTACTATCTATCCTTGCACTGGGTTAGTCTATCCTGTATTTGTCATCTGCTGTCCTCACCACCTGTTAGCATACTCGATACTAACCTGCATTCCTAAATACCATCTTGAACTCTCCTATACAAACCTATCAAGTGATTACCATCCTTGTCACTGTTCACACCTGTCCCTTCAGCACATCACCTTCATACTATCATATACATCCTATCATCTCCAGGAACATCTCATTGAGTGTGTATATATCTGTATGTTGAAGCTGACAGGCCCACGGTGATGAGTCCTGGAGAGTTGGATCTGGTATTCAACACATCTCTACATGACTACTGAGTGGAGATTTTGCAGCTGCAAATCCAGCCTATACTAAAAACGCAGGAGCGTTACAGATTTAACAAACCTTAAAAATGGATTCAGCAGGATTACCCACTCAAGTGACACAATTAACACAACAAGTAAAAGCGTTAATACTTGCTCTGACTGACGCACAAGAAAAGAATCAGACTCTGACACAGCAGGTAACCCAGCTCTCACGGCTTACTGCTGTTCAGCCTCCTGAACCTAAAATAAACCCTCCTCTAGTGTTTACAGGTGATCGGAAAAAATTTCGTGAATTCAAAAACGCATGTCAATTGCTTTTTTTGTTAAAACCTCGTACATACCCCACTGATCAAATAAAAGTCTGTACCGTTATTTCATACTTGACGGGTGATCCACGGGCCTGGGCAGACTCTCTCTTTGAGAATAATGATCAGATTCTCAACACCTATTCCTTATTCCTAGCGGAACTCGCTAGTTTATACGATGACCCCAATAGGCAGAGTACTGCTGATATTCAGTTGAGGGCCTTAAAACAAGGAAGGAGACCTGTAGAAGACTTTGTATCTGAGTTCAAAAGATGGACCCTTGATTCAGGGTGGAATGACACATCTTTGCGAACTCAATTCAGACTCGGGTTATCAGAAGCTGTTAAAGACGAGCTCGCCCGAGCGGATTTACCTGGCACCTTGGAGGCCTTGATACAACTTAGTATCAACATCGACAGACGACTGCGAGAAAGAAGGGCTGAAAAGATGGGAATGCCATTGTCTAGTCCTTCTCAGATTTCGGCCGTTGACCCTACTCCCATGGATGTAGGAACCATACGCCCACCTTTAACGACTACTGAACGAGCTAGAAGAACATCCAGAAATCTCTGCATGTACTGCGCATCCTCGGATCATTTGATAAGCACCTGTCCCCTTGTCCGCAAAAAAGAGGGTGAGTGTTCACATGTCTTGCTGGGAGGATTAACGACTTCCTCTTCTAACCCCTATCTTTTTGTTCATTTAATATTACAGTGGGACCAAACTAGGATCACCACCAAGGCTATGGTCGACACTGGATCTTGTGGAAACTATATTGATACACGCTTTGTTACCTTAAATAAAATACCTATTATTTCAAAATCTAAGCCTGTTTCTGTTAGTTTCATTAATGGTATTCCACTGTCTTCTGGTCCAATCACCAACCAGACACAGGCACTCCTTGCCACTACCAACGAATCACATGTGGAGACCATCACCTTTGACATACTATCCTCACCCCATTTTCCTATTATTTTGGGACTTCCCTGGTTACACACACACCAACCAATCATAGATTGGAAAAAACGGACTTTGGTTTTCCCTTCTCACTATTGTGAGAATACGTGTAACCTCCCATCTTATGGGAAGATTCTGTCTGTGGTGTCAGATGAAATTGCACCACTATGCTATCAGGAACTGTCCGAAGTGTTCCTTGAGAAAAATGCTCAAGTGTTGCCTCCCCATAGGGATTACGATTGCACTATCGATCTACTCCCTAACAGCAAATTGCCTTTCGGTCATGTTTATCCCCTTTCACAGGATGAACTTTCTCATCTCAAGGAATACTTGGATGAGAATTTGACAAAAGGGTTCATTAGACCCTCTACTTCTTCCACTGCTGCAGGACTTTTCTTTGTCCGCAATAAGGATTCCAGTCTCAGGCCTATTATCGATTATAGGCAATTAAACACGATTTCGATAAAGGATCGCTATCCTTTGCCGCTCATCCCTGAACTTATTGAACAGGTGCGTGGGGCTACTTATTTCACCAAATTAGACCTGAAAGGGGCATACAACCTAATCCGAATCCGTGACGGGGATGAGTGGAAAACAGCATTCAGAACCAGATACGGACTATTCGAAAACCTTGTGATGCCATTCGGGCTATGTTATGCTCCCGCAGCTTTCCAAAGATTCATAAACGACATCTTTAGAGACTTACTTGATGTCTGTGTTGTAGTATACCTAGACGATATACTTATTTATTCTCGATCTATGCCTGAACACATAAAACATGTAAGACTTGTGTTGTCCAGACTGTTCTCACACAGACTATATGTGAAATTAAAAAAATGTCTATTTCATAAAGAAGAAATATTATTTCTAGGATACTTCATATCCAAAACTGGAATTAAGATGGATATGAGTAAGATATCCTGTATTCTAGACTGGCCTATACCAACAACTCGTAAGGCCCTACAGCGATTCCTTGGATTCTCGAACTTCTATAGGAAGTTCATCAAGAACTTTTGCGCTATTGTGAGACCTCTCACACAACTGACAAGTATAAAAAAACCATTCAAATGGTCAGAAGAAGCAAATCAAGCTTTACTTCTGCTCCCATACTACGCCATCCAGACCCATCCCTCCAATATATTCTAGAGGTAGATGCGTCAAATATGGCAGTAGGAGCAGTTCTCTCCCAACGACCAACAAACACTTCATCACTCCACCCAGTTGCTTTCTTTTCAAAATCACTAAGCAGCCCAGAGGTGAATTACCCAGTGGGTGAAAAGGAGTTGCTTGCCATAAAACTGGCACTGGAGAATTGGCGACATCTGCTCGAAGGTACCCAGTTACCAATACTCATATATACAGATCATAAAAACCTTCAATACCTCCAGACTAACAAGACTCTCTCCCACCGGCAGGTACGATGGTCATTATTCTTTTTAAGATTTAATTTCCTAGTGACCTACACGCCTGCAGACAAAAACAAAAAAGCGGATGCGCTATCACGATTAACCAAAGATAACTGCGCCGAAATCCCTTCCATTCCCATAATACCCTATGAACGCATTATTGGTGTTGTCCGTTCCTTGAAGGAAGAGATTTTGCACAGTATAAGAATGGATTCACCTCCACCACAACTAAGTACTGATGCAGAAGGCTTCCTCTATTACAATGACAAACTCTACATACCCCCTACTATGCGCACCAAGATCTTGGAGTTATCGCATGATGTGCCCATGGCAGGACATATGGGTATAACGAAAACCTTTAATTTTCTCACCAGGCAGTTTTGGTGGCCTGATATGAAGACGTCTGTACAAAAATTTGTTTCTTCATGTGACATCTCTGCAAGGTCCAAAATTGACACTACAAAACCATCTGGACTACTTTGTAGTCTACCAATACCCCAGGTTCCATGGGAAGTTGTGTCCTTAGATTTCATAGTAGAACTACCACCCTCTAAAGGATTTAATACCATCCTAGTGTCAGTGGACCACTTGACAAAGATGGCACATTTCATTGCTATCCGTAGACTACCTTCATCTAAACAAACAGCAGAACTGCTGATAAAACATGTTTAAGTTGCATGGAATTCCAAAAACTCTTTTGTCCGACCGTGGTTCACAATTCATCTCTAAATTTTGGCAAGCACTTTGTCAAATTTTACGCATTGAGCGAAAGCTCACTTCTCCCTACCATCCTCAGACCAACGGACAGACTGAAAGAGTCAACCAGTGCATTGAGCAATATCTACATTGCTACACATCATACTTGCAGGATGATTGGGTGGATCTCCTTCCTCTAGCAGAATTTGCTTACAACAACGCAACCCACAGTACTACGAAGCAAAGTCCGTTCTACTTGAACTATGGGTTTCATCCCACTCTTCTTCCACCACGCATCCTGCCATCGAGTAACCCAGTAGCCTCGGATTACCTTACCCAAATAAAAGACTCTTTGGGTTTACTCAATACCACTATATCACACGCTCACAGTCAACAAAAAAAGTACTACGACCTTCGTAGAAGACCTTCTCCTCAGTATGCTATTGGGGACCTTGTTTGGCTATCGACAAAGAACTTAAGATTAAAAATCGCTAGCAAGAAGCTTGGACCTTTATTTTTGGGACCCTTCCCAATTAAAAAACTTATCGGAAAAGCTGCAGTACAGCTCACCCTACCAGCAGATCTCAAGATCCATCCCATCTTCCATGTGTCGCTACTGAAGCCCCATGTTCCTAACCAAGGAATAAGGCCTACCATCTTGCCTCCACCTCCAATACAAGTTGAAGCGGAGAAGAGTATGAGATCAAGGAAATTTTGGATTCTCGCATCCATAGAGGAAGACTCCAGTATCTCATAAGATGGAAGAACTATGGACCCCAAGACGACACCTGGCTAGATACCTCTGATATTCATGCGCCTAGACTTATACGGAACTTTCACTTGAAACACCCAGAGAAACCTGTCCTATAGGCCTTCTGGAGCCGGCCTTAAGGGGGGGGGGTACTGTAAGATTCTGGTACCTCCGGTACCCTTAATCACCACTTTCTCTGTAATGCGTCCCACCTTTCTCTTCAGGTGGTACACATATACCTTTAAGAACGATGATGTCACTGCTGAGCGCCGCAGAGTGGCTATTTCAACCGCCGGCGGTCTCACTCACATTGTTCGTTCAACCTGCCTTGTTATCCACATGCTTTCAAGCCTGTCTCTCGATCGGAACCTCCAGCTATTTGCTTTACCTGGAGCAGACCGGAACCTCGCTACTGATCCCTGTATCTCGCTACCGGATCATTCCTTATCTACTGGACCTCTCTAAACTACTAACATTACAAGTGATAAGTACCCCGCAGGGGAACCCTCCATAACCTTATTGCACTATCTACCTATGCACATTAAGGACAGTTACTACCTATCCACACTATCCTATCATATGCACTGTTACATAGATTGCTAGCTCTTGAGCCTACTACCATCTATCATCTGCACTGCTGCATAGATTGCTAGCTCTCCTGTCTACTACTATCTATCCTTGCACTGGGTTAGTCTATCCTGTATTTGTCATCTGCTGTCCTCACCACCTGTTAGCATACTCGATACTAACCTATCTGCATTCCTAAATACCAACTTGAACTCTCCTATACAAACCTATCAAGTGATTACCATCCTTGTCACTGTTCACACCTGTCCCTTCAGCACATCACCTTCATACTATCATATACATCCTATCATCTCCAGGAACATCTCATTGAGTGTGTATATATCTGTATGTTGAAGCTGACAGGCCCACGGTGATGAGTCCTGGAGAGTTGGATCTGGTATTCAACACATCTCTACATGACTACTGAGTGGAGATTTTGCAGCTGCAAATCCAGCCTATACTAAAAACGCAGGAGCGTTACAAGAACGTTGTATTCTGTGGCTGAAGGTACATTAGGCATTGACAAGATACAGAAGTAAGTGTTGGCCAGTATAGGCCCCAAAAATTAGTCCACATGGGTTTAACTGACAGCTAAGAATGTTGTATTCTGTGGCTGAAGGTACATTAGGCATTGACAGGATACAGAAGTAAGTGTCGACCAGTATAGGCCCCAAAAAATAGCCCACATGGGTTTACTTGACAGCTAAGAATGTTGTATTCTGTGGCTGGAGGTACATTAGGCATTGACAAGATACAGAAGTAAGTGTCGGCCAGTATAGGCCCCAAAAATTAGTCTACATGGGTTTAACTGACAGCTAAGAACGTTGTATTCTGTGGCTGAAGGTACATTAGGCATTGACAGGATACAGAAGTAAGTGTCGGCCAGTATAGGCCCCAAAAATTAGCCCACATGGGTTTACCTGACAGCTAAGAACGTTGTATTCTGTGGCTGGAGGTACATTAGGCATTGACAGAAAAAATGAAATGCCCCAAAAATTAGGCATTCAATGGACATGAAATGCCTTTTATGCCGCTGTACTTAGTGAAGACAAGGACCATGAATTGTTGTGGGTGAATGGCAGTCTGGCAGATATTTGTGGCCTGTCATGAGGAATTTAAATGAAACAAGGTCTACTGGTCACATGTGTTGAATTTCTCAGAGATCCATGCCTCATGCATTTTAATAAATATGAGGAAGTCTACACTGTTATGAGCTAGGCGAGTGCGCTTATCGCTCACAATCCCCCCTGCTGGGCTGAACGTCCTTTCAGACAGGACACTGGACGGGGGCAAGCCAACAGTTCCATTGCAAATTGTGCAAGCTCTGGCCAGAGGTCAAGCCTGCCCACCCAGTAGTCCAGGGGTTCATCACTCCTCAGAGCGTCCACATCGACCGTTAACCCAATGTAGTCGGACACCTGTCGGTCTAGGCGTTCCCTGATGCTGGATACAGAGTACAGCTGTTGATGGGTCAGCTGAATGAAGGATCTCATATCTGAAGTGACCAACACATCTTCAAACCGCCCTCTTCTTGCAGGCACTGTTGGATTGCTACAACTGTCTCTCTGTGACTGGAAACTCCTCTGCCAGCGCATGCAAAAGCAGAATGCAGCATTTCTCGCAGCAAGGCCTGGAAGTGCTGCATTCTGACCGCCCTCTGTGATGGTGGTAACATTTCCACCATTTTTTGTTTGTACCGGGGGTCTAAGTACGTTGCCACCCAGTACTGGTCCTTGCCCTTTATGCTTTTTATACAAGGGTCCCCCTTAAAACACTGGAGTATGAAGGCCCCATTTTGCACTAAACTGGAAGCGGTGTAGTGGACTGGCTCCAGCTCATCATCCAGGATAATGTCGCCCTCGTTCTCCTCCCCCCATCCACGGATAATACCAGGGATCCCAGAAAGGATTAAAGCATGCTCTTCTTACTCCTCCTCATCCGCCTCAGCACCATCCTCCTCTGACTCCTCTTCAGACTCCTGTTGTTGACTTGTCTCAGATGGAGTAGCACATCTGGGAATTCATCCAACATTATGACTTCCTCATCTTCCTGCTTCTGCTCCTCGACGGCTTGATCAATGACATGAGGCAATGCACACTCCAGAAAGAAGGCGTAAGGTACAATGTCACTGATGGGGCCCTGGCCGTGACTGACCAGTTTGGTGATCTCATCGAATGGCCGCAGAAGTCTGCATGCATCACGCATGAGCAGCCACTGGCGAGGTGAAAAAAAACCAAGCTCTCCACTGCGGAGCCATGTGCCGGCGTCCTGGGAGTGCCAGATGTGACTGTACATGGTTGATGGCTCACTCCTGATACATTTGCAGTCTGCTTTGTACGTCTTGTGCAATGCAAGTTCCACCTGCTTCTCCTCCCTATCTGCTGGTCCGTCTCTCCCTCTGGACTCCCCTCCTCTTCCTCTATTGCGGTCACCCATGTGACGTCCATAGACACGTCATCATCCACGTCACCTTCCCCACCACTTACATTCGAGATCTCTGAGTAGGCAGCAACAGCGGGGACCAACCTCCTTGGGCTGATCTGGGTACTGTCATCAGACTGCTGAGTGGCGGCTGTTGCTACCTCCTCTTCCTGATCCGATACCAACAATGGCTGCGCATCGCAAATGTCTTGTGATGGATCAGAAAATAATCCCAGTGACTCAAGCGGAGGGTATATGGTGGTGTCTTTGGGGGTGCACACAGCAGAGAGTGAAGAGGGTTCAGATAGAGAGGATGAGGAGGGTGCAGAAGAGGAAGGCTGAGTGAGCCACTCAAGTCTGGTGTGTCCTTTGACGTAATCGAACGCACCTTCTGAAACTTCACACATTGACTCCGGCCTATTGCTCCTGCCCTACCCCTACCACCCCTGCGTAAGGGCCTGCCTCTTCCTCTTCCTGTCATTTTTTAAATTACCCTGTGACAAAAGTCTCTGAGAAGCGCAGTATATGTGGAACAAGGTATATAACACCCCGCTTCAATCTGGGGTATTGGGAGGCCACAGGTTTATCACACCAGTTCTACAAATAATTGGCCAGTAACTGTTGTCACTGTGTGTAGCACAGTTAATGCAGAAAAAGAGGCCACATTTTTGCAGGACTAAAATACACTCTTAGAAAAGTATACTGTTAAATAACACCCCACTTCAAGATGTGGTATTGGGGGGCCACTGGTCTATCACACCATTTGTACAAAAAAATGGCCAGTGAGTTTGACACTGTGTGTAGCAGAGTTAACGCAGCAATAGAGGCAATATTGTTGCAGGACACAAATACACTTATAAAAGTATACTCAGATAACACCCCACTTCAATATGTGGTATTGGGGGGCCACAGGTTTATCACACCAGTTTTACAAATAATTGGCCTATGAGTTTGGCACTGTGTGTAGCAGAGTTAATGCAGCAAAAAAGGCAATATTGTTGTAGGACACAAATACACTTATACAAGTATACTCAGCTAAAACCCCACTTCAATATGTGGTATTGGGGGGCCACTGGTTTATCACACCAGTTGTACAAAAAATTGGCCAGTGAGTTTGGCACTGTGTGTAGCAGAGTTAATGCAGCAAAAGAGGCAATATTGTTGCAGGACACAAATACACTTTTACAAGTATACGCAGATAACACCCCACTTCAATATGTGGTATTGGGGGGCCACTGGTTTATCACACCAGTTGTACAAAAACTTTGCCAGTGAGTTTGGCACTGTGTGTAGCAGAGTTAACACAACAAAAGAGGCAATATTGTTGCAGGACACAAATACACTTATAAAAGTATACTCAGATGAGGGGGGGCGTGGCCGGAAGCGATCCAGGGCAGACGTGTGGGAGAGAGCTCAGACGGACCCCGTATCTAATCCGCTAACATCCTCGGATTACACAGCGTTTCAGGTCCCATCAACTATACACTAAACCTCCCACACCTATAAGCAACATCCCAAAACAAAAAATTTTCGGATCGACCAGCGGGAAGCGGAGATACGAGTGCGGCCTACTCGCAATCAAAAGCCGCGGCCTTTCCTGAAACGGCACCCGACCGCGAGTGACATCGATCCGGTAAGGCCTCCGAACCCCTTGCACATCACCCTACAACAGAGACCCCTACTGACAGGTCATACACTGCACAAGCTGCATAAGGAGTGATGTGCGCTGCATACATTACTTAAACAAGAAGCAGCCCGGAGCCTTCATGTCCTCACAGACATAACGCTTCACCAGCCATAAGGGGACCACCATTCATTTAGGACCTCCAGTCTTGCAACAGACAACTTTTATTATCCTAAAACACCCACTGGTCGTCAGGAGATGACCCGCCGCCGCAGGGAACAACCAGCACTGCAAAAAATGGAAATATCTGTCAGGCAGCATGAGAGCCACAATTTGCAGAAAGGCAACTGCAGCCGTCCTTCACACGATCCAACCATAGGCGACCACCAGGGAATTCCTCCATCACAACCCATGATGGTCAAAGTAGGAAACCCTGACAGTGAGGGATCCTCAGAGTCATCCTCCCCTAACTCACCGTCTTCTAGGAGCCCTGTTAAACAAAAAGCGAGATTTGTTTCTCCAGCTAAGCAGGGTCAGGGCTATGCCGTAGGAGGGCCCAGTTCACAATTACAGCTTCCTAATCTGGAACACAGACAGCTCAATCCTGACCCCTTTGCGGCATATCCCACCACTGGTAACCCAATTTCTGATATCATGATGAAAGACATGTTGCACTCATTTATGCATACCTTTAGAGCTACTCTGAATGCTGACGTAATGGGTTACATGCACCAATTCAAATGTGAAATGCAAACTATGGGGGAAAGAATCAACAATGTTGAAGACACCATTACCAAACAAGCCCTATCACACAATGCAATGGTTGATGCTCATAACCAACAATCCGAAGACATAGCATGGCTTAAAGACAAAGTAGCCGATTTAGAAGACAGATCCAGGAGAAACAATCTCAAATTAAGAGGGATCCCCGAGTCCATACTGCCTCAACATCTAGAACAACAAGTGACCAAACTGTTCTCAACCCTACTCCCAGAACTTTCGACAATGGATCTAGCAATAGATCGAATTCACAGAATTCCTAAACCGGCGTTCCTAGCCCCCGAGATACCTAGAGATGTACTCCTGCGAGTTCACTTTTTCCAGAGTAAAGAAAAAATAATGTCAGCCTTCTGCAAAAATCCGGAACTTCCCGCTGAATTCTCCAGATTACAAATACTCCCAGATCTTTCCCACTTTACGCTGCAAAACGGAGAAACCTAACGACCATCACAAAAGCATTACGGAATCATAACATCTTGCATAAATGGAAACACCCCGCTTCCCTTTCTATTACCCATAAAGGTACCACCACCACTATCTCCATACTGGAGGAAGGCATAGACTTACTCCAGAAATGGGGCATACTTCCCCAACAGGAAAACCCACACCAACAGCGACCCACGACTATGCTGATGGAAGACGACTGGCACCTAGTGACGTATAAAAAACAGGGGAAACAAAAGAAAAAAATGGAGGTCCTACAATCACTCCCTTCTAACGTCAAGGTCCCCGGCCTATGGAGTAAGAAATTCCTTATGGCCCCCTTTCAACACCTTTTATCAACTCTCCAAGTTGATCTCGGATCCCTTCAGTGGTCCTTTTTTTTACCACATCCTTTCCATTGTTACTTTAAGCTCTTTAGGTTTGTTTTTTAAAGTTATTTCAGTCCAATACAATGTGACTATGACTGTCAACAAGGATTTCTACATTTCTCTGAAATTCTTACCTATAATCCAGCACCATCCCAGCACAACAAGAAGTACACCCCACCATGCCCATTAAGTGTATATCAATTAATGTAAATGGCCTCAATCATCCCTCCAAACGTTTTGCACTCTGGAGAGAAGCTAAACTGAAAAATGCAGACATAGTGTCGGTCCAAGAAACTCATCTCCAGACGATGAACCATCCCAAAATCACCCATAAAGACTTTCCCCACATATTCCTGGCAACCTCCTCTACCAAGAAAAAAGAAGTTATGTTGGCTATCAAACACACAATTTCGGTACAGATTAAAGATCAAGTCATAGACCCCGATGGTCGATACATTATTCTGACAGGAACCTTCAACAACCTCCCAATGACTCTAGCGACTCTCTATGCACCCAATACCCACCAAATTCGTTTTCTCCGTAGATTACTCAAAAGAATCAACAAGATCAAACACGGAATCTCATGATGTGTGGAGACTTCAATTCCTTGACAGATCCGGATCTGGATTCGACATCCACGGCGAAAGGTAGAAAGACCTCACTATATGAGGGGAATATGTATACAGCAAAATTCTAAGATGTGGAAAGAATACAACAAAAAACTGACAAACACCTTGTCACTAATTCACAATCTGGAGGTAGACAATAAGCTTAACCTTCACCCCAATAAGGCAAAAGAACTTAACACTCTTAAAAATCAACTGCGTTCCCTATTACTGGAGAAACATGATATTCAATTGAGGAAATTGAAATTAAACTACTATGCACATGTTAATACGGCAGGGAAAATTCTAGCCAACCGCCTAAAATCTAAACAAACCAAATCCAGAATAGCATACCTACAGAAAATTCACTCCGCCCACAAAGTCACACATCCATGTGACATAGCCAATGAATTTGCGGAATATTATCATTCCTTATACAACCTCAACATAGATCCAAACATCAAAATCCCAACCAATGCTTCCATATCCCAATTTCTAAATAGGCTAAATCTCCCTCGTCTCTCAGAATCCCAACTAGCTAAACTTAATGAACCAATTACAGAAGAAGAAATTCGTAAAACCATTGTATCTCTTCCACACGGGAAATCACCTGGCCCGGACGGGTTCCCAAACGAGTATTACCAAATCTTTCAACAAACCTTATCCCCACACTTATTAAAAGTCTTCAATAAGGCGATAGAAACAACGTCGTTCCCCAAAGACATGCTTGAAGCTTATATTGTAACGATTCCCAAGCCTGGAAAAGACACATCATTACCCAATAATTACTGTCCTATATCCCTATTAAATTCGGATATAAAAATCTTTGCCAAAATCATAGCCAAAAGAATGCAGGGGGTGATGGACACTCTGGTCCAGAAAGATCAGATGGGCTTCATGCCCGGTAGGCAAACAGCAGATGCCACTAGACGAATAATAGATATTACGCATATTGCTAACTCCCAACAGAACGCCTTCTCTGCTCCTGACCTTGGATGCAGAGAAGGCGTTCGACAGAATCAATTGGGAATACATGTCCTCAACCCTGACCAAATTTGGACTAACAGGGAATATCTTATCAGCCATTCTGGCCCTATACTCGCAACCGTCTGCAAGAGTCTTTACATCAGGTACACTCTCCAAATCATTTACCATCACAAATGGAACAAGGCAAGGCTGCCCCCTTTCACCGTCAATATTTAATCTATCCATCGAGCCCTTAGCAGAAGCCATACGTTCTGACACAACAATTTCAGGATTCTCTACAGGTAATTTAGAGCACAAAATAAACTTATATGCGGACGATATAATCCTTATGCTCACTAATCCCGAAACGTCCTTACCAGCTGCCCACAAAATTCTAAGTGACTTTGGGGATATCTCCTACTATAAAGTTAATCCTTCCAAGTCATGCGTTCTTGATCTGGAAGTACCTCCATCTTCCAAGCAGTATCTCATATCTCAATGTCCGTTTCCCTGGTCCACAGACAAGATTACATACTTAGGTGTTCTTATCACTCCCCACCCTTCAGACCTACTCCTGACCAACTTAAAAGCACTTAAACAGAAAATCTCTGAGGATCTCAAAAAATTTGAAAAAGTAGATATAACCTGGGGAGCTAGAATGGCCACGATTAAAATGTGCATCGTTCCCCAAATACTGTATTTGTTTAGAACGCTTCCGATACCCATCACTAAAACACAACTTAATGCCATCACGACCATCTTAAGAAAATACATATGGGCAGGGAAGAAAGCTAGAATCGCATATGACACCCTTTCGGTACACAAATATATGGGAGGCGCGGGCCTACCCAATTTAGTAGCCTACTATTGGGCAACACGTTTAGATCAGCTGAAACACTGGAATGTTAATCCTGAATCACCGCTATGGGCTTCTATTGAAGAACACCTGGTTCCAACACATAACCTTAAATGGTTTCTAGTGAGTGACTTATGGATACCATGGAATCTGGGTAAATTTCCACCCACTATTAAATCCTCCCTTCAAGCCTGGAGAACTGTACCCAACTCACAACCTACTCTAAACCTAGCACAAACACACCCCCTACCTCTAGATGTTTTACCTACTAAAATCCACAAATTAGATATCATCAGACTTAAATCTCTTAATCTACAGAACTTAAATCAATTCGATCACAACCACTCCCTCAAAACCAAGGAAGCACTTATTGAAGAGTTTAATATACCAGCTAACGCTTCCACATCTCTATCCAGAATTCTACTTCTATTGTCCAAAGATCCCTTCCTGAACATTCAAACCAATTCCCAATCATGGGAAATCTTATCTACGGATAAATTAGAGAGGAAAGGCATATCTCTATTCTACTCCGTCCTTACAGCTGAATCCATGAATCATAAAACGCATCATATGATTAAATGGGAAATGTCCCTTAAACAACAGTTTACAGTTAAACAATGGCAATGCGCGATTAAATCCACCTACAGGTTCTCCCACTGTACTAATCATTGGGAATTTATGACCAAAATTTTGAATAGATGGTATTACACCCCATATAGATTAGCTAAAATGATACCTACCATCTCTCCTCTCTGTTGGCGGGAATGCGGCATGGTTGGTTCTCTTTCACATATACTATGGGACTGCCCCTCCCTGAAAAGTTATTGGAACTCAGTGTTCCAGTGCCTTGCTTCATGCACTGGAATTCTGAGGAAACCTTCCATGGAACTAGCCGTTCTAAATCTAAACTTGGATACATACCCCCAGATGTACAGGCGGATAATAGTCCATGTGCTGCTTGCTGCTAGAAACCTGATCCTAAGAAATTGGAAATCAAAATGTATCCCAAATTTGTCTGAAGTCATTCACTTAGTAAATGAAAACTACCTACTTGAAAAAGCGTTATCTGTTAATAATCTAACATATAGTAAATTTCAAAAATCCTGGGAAGCTTGGCCTTATCTTACCTCTGAAAATAGACTGTCCTGAGACCTTTATGATCTTGAGGGTTGTGGCGGGCCCTCCTCTGTCCTGGAGACATAGATCCCAATGGGTTCCGGACAGAGGGGTCCTGTCAAGACCTCGGGTCATTATATACTGACGCTATATTATGTCGCACAACTTAATCTTTGTATTATGGACTGGAAAATGTTTATACTAATGTTTCATTACTCATTTTCATCTTATGTTGTCCTCCATGTTGGAGTATTGTTAACTCTGAGAAAATCAATAAAAATTTATTGAGAAAAAAAAAGTATACTCAGATAACACCCCACTTCAATATGTGGTATTGGGGGGCCACTGGTCTATCACACCAGTTATAATACTTTAAAAGTGCTTTTGTCACTGTTTGTAGTATTGCTGCAGAAACGCTCTACACACCAGTCTCAATGCTGCACAGTGCACAATACAAATCCACTATAATATGCTTTCTATATTACAAAGTATATTATAAGTGGATTACACCCCTATATAGTGCACTGCACACCTATAACAAATACCAGTCCTTAAAATGACTTTTGTGGACCTTAACAGAGCGATTTGTGTCACTGACGATCTGTCCCTTGTGCACACAGCAGACCTCTCCCTACACTGACAAAAGAGACTGTACATCTATACCAAATACAAGCACCTTAAAATTACTTTTGTGGACCTTAATAGAGCGATTTGTGTCACTGAAGATCTGTCTCTGGTGCACACAGCAAACCTCTCCCTACACTGACAAAAGAGACTGTAGACCTATACCAAATACCAGCCCTTAAAAGGACTTTTGTGGATCTTAACAGAGCAATTTGTATCACTGACAATCTGTCCCTGGTGCACACAGCAGAGCTCTCCCTACACTGACAAAAAGCAGAATGTGAAATGGCCGCCAGCTCAGGTCTATTTATAGGGTAGGGGGTATGTCCATGTGCTGCAATGTTTCAATTGGCTGTCCCGGTCCACCTGATGGCTGTGTCATGGGTCAAAGTTCTCCCCAATGTAAACTAATATGGCCGCCGCGAACAACGCCAGGTGTTCGCAAAATCGGCAGGCTGCGAATGAGCAAAGTTGGCCGCGAACCTAATGCCGGGCGAACCGCAAGGCCATCCCTAAGGAAGACCAGAGGTTAATGCCTCTGGTGCCAAGGTGCCTGCTGCGGCAACTATTAACAACTTTTTCTCGGATTCCCGGGGAGCTTCCCCGAGGACACCTCTGCTGAGTCCACGTGGCAAGCCTGAGGTCTACAAGTTTGCACTCTCCCACACAGGGGATGGCCTCACAGTACTCCATGGCATCGACAGGACATACGCCCACCTCGCAGGGCTCTTCTACCCGCCTTACTGCAGATGATCCAGACATCAAAACCCTGCAAAAGGCGCTACCTACCAAAGCTAACCTGGAGGCAATGGTGGCCCAGATGGCAGGGCAGCACCGCCGAGACTTTCAACAAATTAGCACCGAGGTTGCACACCTGAACGAGCGCTTGTCCAGTGGGGAATCAGCGGTGAGTGCCATGCAACTCAGGGTATCCAAGCTAGAACAGAACCAGGGGACTCATCAAGACCAGCTGGCAGAGACACAGCTCCATCTGGAGGACTTGGAGAACCAGAGCAGCCGCAACAACTTGCGTCTCCGGGGCATCCCAGGGGCGACAGGGGCAGAGGACCTTTCGGAGACGGTGCGGGCAATCCTGCATCGGTTAATGGATCCCCTGGCGAATCTGGGTCCACAGAGCACTGGGACCCAAGCCGACGGACCCGGACCACCACGAGATGTGATATGCTGCCTGCATCGATACACCCAGAAGGAGAGGGTTCTCCAGGATGCCTGGTCCAAGGGACCGATTTACTTTGATGGGGCACCTATCTCAATCTACACGGACTTATGCAGGCGGGCTACCTTACAATGCAGAGCCATGCTAAAGCCCCTTCTGGAGAAGCTGAGGCGACCAGAGATCACATACCGCTGGGGTTTCCCCCTGCAGCTGACCATCCACAAAGGAGGCTCATCTTTCGTCTTGAGGCGCCATACGGATTTACTAGAGCTGTTCGATTTCCTGGAAATTGAGCCGTTCCCACTGCCGGACTGGTTGGGCAGACACCCAAGTCGTGACTCCCAGCCAGGATTCCGTGGTCCCTGGCAGGGCCTGCAGCGTCATCTGCCAAGGGGAAGAAGGTTGCCCAGGGCCCAGGCGATGGAAATCGCACCTGAATCCTGACCATCCTAACAGCTGTTATGTGAGTACTGCACAGTGTTGGCTCGAGCTGGATTGACTTTGCACCAGACTGCGGCACGATAGCCACATGGGGGGGATCGGCCTTATCGGGACCTTGTTGCCCATATCTGGGTTGTAGACTACTGCCACCCCCCCCCCCCTTTTAACTTTTATTGATTAAGCCAGAGGGCAGGCTCCTGACTGCATTCAGCTTTATGGACCCAGGCACCTGCCCAAATGATCACTAACTGTGCTCACTCAGCATGGTGGTTTGCAGGCGATGTGTCCCCATGTTAGGGGCCCTTTCTGGGAACTTGGCCTCTGACTATTACTGGGGAGGGGGGGGGTGTGGTTTGGTGAAGGGCCATCAAGTAATGCTTGTTGTCTGATCTTAATGTGGAGGAACAGCTCAGGGTTTTTTTTTTCTTTTAGAGTTTTCGGCTGCTGCTCCAGGTGTCACGATTACTGGGTCAGGCTCGGATTCCAGTCGCAGTAAGCAGCAGCACAACCGTGGTCAACAAGCAGGGTCTGGTACACAAGAGATCAGCCGGAGTGAGAGAGCAAGCAGAAGAGTAGTCGTAGTCTTTAGCCGAAGGTCGGTACACAAGCAGTGAAGGGCAAAATGGCAGCAGGTAGAGGCGTAGTCCTGGAACGTAGCTGGAGGTCGGTACACAAGTAGAAGATTCGGGAGGATGAAGCACACAAAGCTAAATCTTGGCAAAAGCACAATAATCTGGCATCAGGAAGTTTCCAGATCAGGCTTAAATAGGAAGTACAAAGGAGTGGCCAAAGGTTCAGAGTTCGCAGGAGGCTGACCAAGGAACTAGGCAGGAAACTGGACAAGGTCTAGGTCACCACATAGATCTAGAATGCATAGATATCAGCTGCTGGATAGCTCAGCAAGAAGAAGCACTGTCAGAAGCAACTGAGGACCTGGGTTTGAATCTGGGCCCTGACACCAGGGCACAGTTAGAGTGGCTCTGTTCCTCCGTCCCAGTGGGCGTGGGGATCCTGTTTGCACCTCCTTGGTCGCAGTGCCTCCCTTTGCCTTCCCCTTCTCTCTCTGCCCTTCCTTTTTTTTTTTTTGCTTTGCCCTCTTCTTCCCTGTCCCCCTCCCCACCCCATGTCTCATGCCTTCCCACGGATTTGAGGTATAGGATTCCTTGCGGTCCTACTGGAGCCGAATCCCCCTGGGACCGTACTCCTTTGCTGAAATGTGGTTGGGCAATGGTGACACTGGTGTTGTGCTCACAACTCTTTTCGTGCACATATTTTATAAAGGTCAGTTGTTAAAGCTAGTGTATGGTGATAGGAATGTTCCCCCCACCCACCCACTGGGGGGGGATGGGCTCTACACTAACATGTGTTTACAGGATGCCTGATGACGCTATACTAGCGAAATGCATCGTGGTCCCTGCTAAACCCGGAAGTCCAGAGAAAGACTGACGTCACCTCCACACTAACATTGGAACGCACGCCAGACCGCTGCCACGCTACAAGGGAAGCTAAAGCAAGCAACAGGAAGCTGCAGATCCTGTGCTCCCAACGCTAATAAGATCCTGTAGCAACCAATGTCCATTGCCCTGTGCCAGGCGGTATGTAAGCAGCCAATTTTTATGATTTATTTTATTTCATAATAAAACAGTATTAAACTATCTTTTGGCTTTACATTTGTCTCCCTGCATATGGGCTATATACTCATCTACATGAAAAAACAATTGGAGGAGTGAGGAGAAGGAGAAATGTATCTTTATGTTATCCTTTGATACCAAACATATAATTAATGAGGAAGGAAGGAGTCCTAATGGTCTGATCCACCTATATAATAGGATTAAAGGCGTTTGAGGACTGTGTGACCTAGTGATTTTTGGTAAGAGGCATTGATTTCCACCTTTTCTCACTGGAACACCTGATCCATAGGAAATTAACCCCTGCACCATTTTTTGCATGAACTTTGTGGAGCACAGTTCACCATTTTAGCACTATTGAAGCATTATTTTATCATGTATTTATTTATTTATCATTGGAGTATTGTTTTATCATTTATTCACGGACCATTGTATTTATATTTAAGTTATTGAAAGTTTTAAAATCTTTTAAAGTTCCAAGAAGCACAGCACTATTGAAAAATACCTGTATAAATTATTTTTTTGCACTATCTAGCACTTTATGCAATTATATTGAAATAATTATTATTTATTGACTGCACTGCTGTAATACTGAGAAAAGTATATATGTTTTATTAGTACCTATTTCATAAGTAACATTCTCAGCAATTTTGCACAGAAAAGCTAGCACTTTAATTTGAATATTCACAGCCTCATTTGCATACTAGCACTAAGCGCTCCAACCCCTAATCCAGTGCAAATAATATATCTATACCAGCGCCTTTTTTACTTTTCTACTCATCATGTTGTTTAATAGGCTTTGACCTCCCCGATGTTCGTTATTGAGAAAGGGGGCTTGTTTATCTCTTCTCGATGGGGAGCTCAATTATTCCTCCATAGTTTGAGATGTTATGTTTCTCCTCTCCTGCTCTAAGCTGTAGGCAGCCTATGCATGCTGTTTATTTTTACATTGGGTTGTGGCCGGGTTTGGACACCTTTGATCTTTACCATGCCCTTCCTCAATCCCATATAGGACAGCTCCCTCAGGCCCACTCCGACCCACCCTACAAAGTGGGGCGGTGCGGACTGGTTCTTTGGGAGTTTTGAGACTAGTTCTCACCTACGCCAAGAGCGTGATGATATGTCTGTTGGGATATATACATAATTGGAATTCTAACCGTTCTTCTCTCAGTTTCCTCACTTCTTCTTTCTTTCACGCTTGTTTCCTCTTTACTACTCTTTATTAATTTCGGATATTCCCCGTACCTATCTTTTTCTCTACCCTCCCATCCCCCTCCCCCCCCTTTTTTTTTTTTGTCTCTCCAGGAAGGGCTGCAAGACACACTGACCCTGTCTGATTCGTGTAGATCAACGTGAAAGGCCTGAATACACCAGGGAAGCATTCTACGGTGCTGACCGATCTGAAACAACTAAAAGCTCATATCTGCTTCCTGCAGGAGACACATTTCCAAACTGATGGAATCCCTAAGCTCTTGGTTTATCATGGCTGTACTTCTGACTCCATATCTAGGGGGGGTAAGTATCCTGATTAGCAAATATACTCCCTGGGTGTACTCGGACTGGTGGTGTGATGGGCAGGTACGTGCCCTATTTGTTAATTTGTTACAAACTTCCTAGAACCAGTGCTGACCAAATTGAGAGACTTCGCAGAGGGCGCTGTGATTTTGGGAGGGACATGAATTTTACCATGGACCCCACACTAGATGCTTCAAGGGTCGCATCCCATATCTCCTACGTGGCCTTGAAGAGGCTCCAAAACAATGTTCAGGCATTCTAATTGGTGGACATGTGGCAGGTCCTCCATCCGACCAAGAGGGACTACACCTTCTACTCACCCCTCATGACTTGTATACTCGAATCAAGTTATTTTTGCTTCCGCAGTTGCTTCTGTCCAGGGCTCTTTCTGCATCCATTGGATCTATCACTTATTCGGATAATGCCCCGGTGCAGATGGACCTTGATTTGTGGCCACCAATTCTGAAACACTGGAGATGGAGGTTAAACGATCTCCTGATCCAGGATCAGAAGGTGGTGATGGAGATCTCTAAAGAGCTGCGCCAATTTCTTGCCTCCAACATAACTCCAGATAGTCCACCTTTGATGGTTTGGGAAACTCATAAGAGTTACATCAGGGGTGTACTGATCAAGCTAGGTTCCCACCTAAAAAAGGAGAGAACAAAATGGGTGGCTGAGCTTTTGGATAAAATTAGAATTCTCAAGGCTTCTCATAAGAAATCTCTGGCCAGATCTGTCTTGGAAGAGCTTACTGCCCTCCGAGATCAATTGCGCTCTCTGGCATTGTTCAGAGCCAAAGCCCCCTGACTAAATGCAAACGCAATGCAAACATAGTGATAAGTGTTGGAAACTTCTAGTGCGAGCCCTTAGGAACCAACAGGCACAGGTGCTCATACCCAAAATACTTTCAGCCAACCAGAATAGGGTCCATGCGACTGAGGAGATAGCAGAGGTCTTTCGGAAGTACTATACATCGCTTTATAATCTCTCGCAACAGCGCTCACAAGTGGAACAACCGGACAAACGGTCTGCCATCCAGGCCTACTTACAACAATCGGGCCTTCCACACCTTTGTATGGAGCAGTTGGCGGCTCTGGAGGAGCCCCTCACATCTACTAAGCTAGAATGGGATTGGTGCAGCGCTAACACAATTGAATCCACAGTCCATACAAATGTTCAAATGGATCAAATACAAAAGTGCAGTAAACAAAAGTTCATCAGAGAGTGCTCCAATAAAGAAGGGAAACTGTCCACCACTTCAAACTTGGAAAAAGCCCCGAGTGCAGGAACCGCCACCAAGATAATAAATGGCCTCTTACCAAATTGCAATGACCCCCATTACAAGGATCAAAGACAGCCTGTGTGATCAAATCAGTGCCCAGATCGACATGTATCGATTCCCAGTGTTCCCTCAGCAGCTCCGACCGGAACAAGTGAACATAAGGAAAAGAGGGACAACTCCAATAGTGAAGTACGTTCACAGGTTTATTCAGTAAAAGCAGAGTGGCAACTCACGTTTGCATGAAGAAATCACAGCATGTCTCAGAGCTATACTCTCAGAACCTTTGTTTCCAACCAATAAAATGGCCGCAGTGTCTCCTTGCTGGCCTCAGCACGACGAACCGCAGGCTCCTCCTCCGACCGGTTTCATCAACACGTGACTTCGTCAGGGGGTGTGGCCTATGGCAGAACGTCTTTCCTTATATGCTGGGTGAGACAGGGCGGAACTCGCTGTGTCCAATCCGGAGCCAGCAGGAAGTGGTCATCCCAAACCATCAACAGGAAGGAGACCAACGACCCGGAACAGGATGTGTGACCTTTGAATGTCAACATCCGGAGCTAAACCCGGGATTGGAGACCGCAAACAGCGATAAACCGATCAAATATTAACATGATTGCACAAGAGATATATGTGCCTTATATTTCAAAGGACTTCTAGTGCATATTTGATCTTAAGAAAGAAACCTTATTTAAAAGAGCTTCAAAACGGGGGAAACCTATAGGTAACCAGGGGAACAGTGCTCTACTCTAGCCGTGCTAGACTTTGCAGGGAAACACCGCCATCTAGCGGCCAGAAACAAAAATTCCCGAGAGTGCTCCATTACATAACTTACATTGACATGAAGGGAAAATTATAAATGTAACTAAAAATGTGAACTAAATATGATACACAATATGACAGTTTAATAGCATCACAAAAAATATAGAATAAAAACATTTAAAACTATCCCACAAATAAAAAAAAAAAATAAAATTATGATAACCAACAGTGCAGAACATACTGAAAACCCCTTCATCAGGCATTATTGATAAAGGAATTAATATCCCAATCAATATTTAACCCGTGAGGGGCGTAGGTCTTCAACCGATAAATCCAGCTGGTCTCTAGTTGTGAGACACCTCTGGTACGGTTACTACCCCTCCAACTGCCTGAAAATTTATCAATGCCTAAAAAGACAGTGCCTTTGGGGTCATTCCCATGACATTCATCATAGTGTCTAGAGACACTATGTTTTGGGAATGCCTTCAGTATATTCGCCACATGTTCCTGCAACCGCACGTGTAACTTTCGTATCGTCCTACCCACATATTCACGGCCACAAGGGCAACGTAGTAGGTAGACAACGTGCCGTGTGGAACATGTGATGAACGTCTTGATTTTAACATTACGTTGTGTGGCATTGGAAAAGAACGTCTCAACCCTCCTAGACCTACAAGCATTAACCTTGCAGATGGCACAACCTCTACATGGATAAAAACCACCCCTCTCCTGAAAAAAAGAGATGGTCTTAGGTGGATCCACAATGTTGGGGGCCACTTGAAGCCTCAGCGGAGGCACACCCCTAAAAATGACTTTAGGAGCTTCAGGTAGTACAGGGCCCAGGAGGCTGTCGTTCTTTAGGATGTGCCAATGCTTCCTGATCAATTTTTTAACAGAGAAATGCTGAACGGAGTATGATGAAAAAAAGGCAAACTGAAAATCATCATTACTCTCACGTTCTCGTGGTACCAACAGGTCAGCCCTATTACGGGAATCTGCCTGCATAAGGGCTTTTTCAAGATCCTGTTCTTTATACCCCTTCTCCAAAAACTTGGACTTCAAGGAGCTAGCCTCCCGCAGGAAGTCCGCTCTATTGGAACAGTTCCTCTTGAGTCTGAGGAACTGACTGACAGGAACGGATCTAAGCCACGACACATGGTGGCAACTAGATGTGTCAATAAATCCGTTCCTGTCAGTCTCCTTGAAGAAAGTAGAGGTTTCAAGGGAACTACCAACCACTTTAATTTTAAGATCTAGAAAATGAATTTCAGATCTACTGCATTCGTGCACCAATCTAATTCCTCTGTCATTGTCATTCAGTGCAGAGATGAATGATTCAAGGGACTCAGAGTCACCATCCCATAGGAGGAGGATGTCATCGATGTACCTCCTTCAGACAAGAAAGAATGACCGCACTTCTGATGGATTTTCAAGGAAAGGAGTATCTTTATTCCACATCAACCAAATGGCAGGTACAGGTACACACTGTGATTGCAGGACAATTAGGTGGACGCGTTTCACGACTGGATATGTCGCTTATTCATCACCAAATTCATTCTGGATGTGTACCGGCCATATATACCCCCCATACATGCAGCTGGCAACAATTAAATTCATCAAACTAGTTGTTCCTCCCATCGGTCAGCTGTTGGGAATCCATGGCCGGATTACACAGGCAGAATGACCCCAGCAAATACAAACTTGAACACACTTGTGAAAAAAACATTTTACATTTTCATATGTATATAAATAAAATAAGTATTCTAATGATAAAGTGTTGAAGTAAAAAATAATCAAGAATGAAAAGCAATCCAAAATAGACAACATAATCAATATTAATGATGCATTTTATCATATGTCATATCTGATATGTGTATATCTAGTATAGATAAAAAGAAGAATATGTGTGGAAAGCTTTGTAAAAATGACTTTGAAAATAAAAATAGTGATAATTATCATAAAAAATAAAAAGTAAAAGTGTATATTGATAAAATAATTTAATTTTTTGTTATGTGTAAAGTGTCACACAAAAATATTGAGTATTGAAAAATCAATTTGGCCGATGTTTTTTTTAAAAAAAAATGTGTGAATGAAAGAATAATAACGTGTATATCAGAAAGGGAGTCACGTGGAAGCATCTCCCCTCCGTATTTTCTGCCCAATAGTCATATGTGAAACAATATAATAATGTAAAAAATGAAAAACAGAGGAAAAATTAATTCCTGCATAAATTGTCGTGTGTATGTCTCAAAAGTACATTTTCCATGAAACACATATGGGTGAAAAACACTACTAAAAATATATCTGTAAAAATACATGAGAAAAAATTCTCTCGCATATGTAGTCCATGCATTTTTGGGAAGCAAAAATAATGATCTCGGTATGTAGACAAACACGCCTAGTTCACGGTATCCAATATGATATGTGGAAAGGATACATAGTGCATAATGATAAAGCCAGTGTTCCTTTAAGTTGCAATATGTATCAATTTAAATGTTACATTAATATATCATGACGACACATTGCTACATTAAGAACAATACAAACACTGTTATGCACTTGCTTTCTCATGGACTGAAATTTCCTATATAGTGTTAAAAACCAAATTCTCTCTCTGTATGAAGACCTTCGAAGAAGGCCCTCAAACAAGAGAAAAAACTTTTCTTTGGGAAGAAAAAAAGGAATACAAAACAAACACAAGAATGGGTATGGTTGACTATATATCCATTAGCTGAATCTATCTAGATATGGTTTTCCATTTAGTGTTGGAATAATCAACCATTATTGTAAAAAACCCGATCTTTTAAAATCGGCCAATGTATGGGCAAATGTGGGAGTTAGTCTCATCTAACTCAATCTGAAGCAAAAATTGTATACATATTATATCTTCCCTATCGATGCTGACATAACCCACAATTCCCAATAAGCAGGGGAAGGAAAGTTTGGAAACGAACCTCCAATATGTTGTTTTAATCTGTATTTTAATATTTTAATATTAAGGATCCGTGACAATAAAGATGACCTGGGAACATGTAGCTCAATGTGCCAGACAATATATCACTAACGGATCTATGTACATACATGGTCCGAGGTCACTACATTCACCGTCATTGATCCTAAGAAAAACTTTTAAGTGTCATTAAAGCTCTTATGTGTATATAAACACATCCTGGCTAAGTAGAAACAAAGTTGCGATATTTTTTATATAGAGAATTAATTGTCACAAAAATATCTGGTATAGTATTACCAAAACAGGGAAATATGGGGAAATATGTGTTAATTATATTTTATTTTTATTTTTTATGTTTTTACTATTTGTATTATGGTTATGATGATTATAATACTGAACAAAATTTAATACTAATTAATATTAAGTATAGAAATGTGTTACGTCCCACTCAAAATTCATACCTTTAGGTAATCTTGTGTGGAGTTTAAATATCCAGAAAACTTCACGTTTGCAAAGTATCTGGAAAGTATCTCCTCCTCTTTTAGGTTTTAGGATTTTTTCAATAACCTGAACCATGACCAGTGAAACATCTCCTCCATGCAAATCATTGAAATGTCGGGCGACATTGGTCGATTTAAGACATCGTATGTCACTTAGATGTTCTCTAAACCTATCTTTGAGTCTCCTAGTTGTTCTTCCGACATATTGTGTCAAACACTTTTTACAGGTGATCAAATATATAATATATTCAGAATTACAGTTAAAGAGCTTGTCTATTTTATAAATCCTACCACTAACAGTGGATTGAAAATGGGGACTTTTTAGAATGTGGGGACAGGTGACACAATCTCGTACTCCACATCCATAATTTCCTCTGCAGTGTAACCACGTTGGTGATGGAGGGATTTTTTTATTATTTTGATACATACTAGGGGACAATACATTTCCCAAAGTGGCCGCTCTTTTTGCCACAATATTGAATCCCTTCCCCAGAATTTGGTTGCATGCATGGTCTAGATGTAAAATAGGTAGATGTTTTTTAATTATAGATTTTATGTTGTTAAATTCTAGACTATATGGTAGTACCAATGTAACTGAAGGTGTGAAATCATCTTTCTTGTTTTTTCTTCTTTTATCTTGATTACTGGGGGGACTCTTTTTCGCCTGTGCAGTGTTTGAATCAGAATTCTGGTTTGTGGGTGCAGTATGTTTGGGTGCAGTAAGTTGTAAAAGATCGGTGCGATTTCTCTCGAGAGCTATTCGATAGGCTCTGTCCAGCATCCACCTAGGATAGCCTCTTTGGAGAAAGCGTTGATATAGAGAATATGATTCCTCTATGAAGGTGTTACTGTCACTGCAAATCCTTTTAAGCCTCAAAAACTGTCCCACAGGGATCCCTTTTATTGTGTGGAGAGGATGTCCCGATCTGGCATGTAGTAGGCTATTGCCCGCCTGAGGCTTTCTATATAGAGAGGAGACAACTTTTCCATCTACATGGCTTAAAGTTATGTCCAGGAACGAGATTTTATCAGGACTGGAGGCACCCGTAAAAGAAAGGTTCAGGTCATTACTGTTCAAAAAAGATATAAATAATTCAAGATCAACAGACCTGTGGCAAATAAATAGTAAATCGTCAATATAGCGACGGTATAGAAGAATATTATCCCTGTATGGATTACTACCTCCAAAGATGCGGGACCTCTCCCACCAACCCATGTAGAGATTGGCTAGGGAAGGTGAGAACTTGGCTCCCATCGCTGCCCCGCATCTTTGGAGGTAGAACACACCATCAAAAACAAAATAATTATGTGTCAATAAATAGTCAAGAACTTCAATCAAAAAAGCCTGTAAATTCGATGACATCTCTGTATAAGTTTCTAAACTATAGCCGACCGCCTCCAAAGCTAGAGTGTGTGGAATAGAGGAGTACAGACTGGACACATCACACGTGATCCAGCTGTACTCCCCAGACCACTCAAAAGAATCCATAATTTTTAACAAATGGTTTGAGTCTTTCAAATAGCTTGGAAGGACCTGTACTATGTGTTGGAGTTGTCCATCCATCCATTCTCCTAGTCGTTCGTTTAGGGAGCCAATGCCTGATACAATGGGGCGTCCATGTACTGGATCCAGCCCTTTATGTATCTTTGGCAGATGGTGAAAAATTGGGTTAATCGGAAACTCTGGAATCATATTTTCAAATTCCTTGGTGGAAAAAGCACCTAGAGCTGCCCCTTTCTTGACGAGTTGTTTTAGGACATCTTTAAATTTATTGGTTGGATCACTTTTTAAAGGTTGGTATGTGTTAGTGTCCATTAGTTGTCTCATGGCTTCCGTTTTATATTGTGTTTTATCAAGGACAACTACGGCTCCCCCCTTATCCGCATTTTTGATGATGATGGAATCATCTTCCTGTAGCTGTTTCAGCGATTTCCTTTCATTCAGGGACAAATTGTCTGCATTGATGTTAACATATGTAGGTAAATCTGAAGCCAGTTTAAAAATGTCCTTTTCAACTAGTTTTTGAAACTTATCCATTTCAGTCGATCGGGATTGTATAGGGTAGAAGGATGATGGTACACTTTACACATAACAAAAAATTAAATTATTTTATCAATATACACTTTTACTTTTTATTTTTTATGATAATTATCACTATTTTTATTTTCAAAGTCATTTTTACAAAGCTTTCCACACATATTCTTCTTTTTATCTATACTAGATATACACATATCAGATATGACATATGATAAAATGCATCACTAATATTGATTATGTTGTCTATTTTGGATTGCTTTTCATTCTTGATTATTTTTTACTTCAACACTTTATCATTAGAATACTTATTTTATTTATATACATATGAAAATGTAAAATGTTTTTTTCACAAGTGTGTTCAAGTTTGTATTTGCTGGGGTCATTCTGCCTGTGTAATCCGGCCATGGATTCCCAACAGCTGACCGATGGGAGGAACAACTAGTTTGATGAATTTAATTGTTGCCAGCTGCATGTATGGGGGGTATATATGGCCGGTACACATCCAGAATGAATTTGGTGATGAATAAGCGACATATCCAGTCGTGAAACGCGTCCACCTAATTGTCCTGCAATCACAGTGTGTACCTGTACCTGCCATTTGGTTGATGTGGAATAAAGATACTCCTTTCCTTGAAAATCCATCAGAAGTGCGGTCATTCTTTCTTGTCTGAAGCTATCCTGGATTGCGGATCCGACCGGCACCTGATCCTAGCCTCACCTGGAGCGGTCTACCCTGTTTGGATTTTGCTTACTCATCGATGTACCTCCGCCAGAGAACTATCTCTGGTCTCGGAACGTCACCGATGACATCCTCCTCCCATTTGGCCATGAACAGATTGGCCATACTTGGCGCAAACTTCGCGCCCATGGCCACCCCCTTATTTTGTCTGTAATAAGTGCCATTGAACCAGAAGAAATTATGGGCCATAGCATAATCCAACAGGGATAAGATGAATTGACTCTGAAGACCTAACAAAGTGCTCTGACCCAAGAAATATTCAACAGCCTCCCTTCCATGCTGGTGTGATATAACCGTGTAAAGGGATGAAACATCAGCAGTGGCCAAGATGTAGGTGTGCTTCCACTCTATATCCTTAAGTATATTAATGACTTGCATAGAGTCCCTCAAAAATGAGGGGGTCTTGGTCACAAGGGGCTGGAGAAAGAAGTCTATGTATTTACCCACCCGGGAGGTAACCGAATCAATGCCACTAATGATTGGCCTCCCGGGTGGGTTCACCGCATCTTTATGCACCTTGGGTAGATAGTACATTATTGGCACCCTTGGGGCGGATGGTACCAAAAAGGATTTCTCCTTCTTGGTAAGGAGTTTGCGCTGAAAGCCATCCTCCACCAAGTCGACAAGTTCTTTTTTGTATGATGTCGTAGGGTTACCCCTCAGGGGAATATAAGTGTCCCGGTCTGACAATAACCTATTCATTTCCACATTATAGGCCACAGTATCCAGAATGACTATTCCTCCCCCTTTATCTGCTGGCCTCACAATTATGTCCTTACGCTCCTTTAAGGAGCGAAGTCCCCGTTCAAACATATGTGTTTGATGGACTTTTTTGAGGCTAAGCTTATCCAAGTCCTTGGCAACCAAATCTCGGAACACAGTCAGAGTGGGAGCCAAAGGACCTGGGGGGTTGAATAGTGAGGCATTGGAAAATGAAGTGGACTTGATGCCCATATTATATTCCACTCTAGCACTCTCGGGAATTTTTGTTTCTGGCCGCTAGATGGCGGTGTTTCCCTGCAAAGTCTAGCACGGCTAGAGTAGAGCACTGTTCCCCTGGTTACCTATAGGTTTCCCCCGTTTTGAAGCTCTTTTAAATAAGGTTTCTTTCTTAAGATCAAATATGCACTAGAAGTCCTTTGAAATATAAGGCACATATATCTCTTGTGCAATCATGTTAATATTTGATCGGTTTATCGCTGTTTGCGGTCTCCAATCCCGGGTTTAGCTCCGGATGTTGACATTCAAAGGTCACACATCCTGTTCCGGGTCGTTGGTCTCCTTCCTGTTGATGGTTTGGGATGACCACTTCCTGCTGGCTCCGGATTGGACACAGCGAGTTCCGCCCTGTCTCACCCAGCATATAAGGAAAGACGTTCTGCCATAGGCCACACCCCCTGACGAAGTCACGTGTTGATGAAACCGGTCGGAGGAGGAGCCTGCGGTTCGTCGTGCTGAGGCCAGCAAGGAGACACGGCGGCCATTTTATTGGTTGGAAACAAAGGTTCTGAGAGTATAGCTCTGAGACATGCTGTGATTTCTTCATGCAAACGTGAGTTGCCACTCTGCTTTTACTGAATAAACCTGTGAACGTACTTCACTATTGGAGTTGTCCCTCTTTTCCTTATGTTCACTTGTTCCGGTCGGAGCTGCTGAGGGAACACTGGGAATCGATACATGTCGATCTGGGCACTGATTTGATCACACAGGCTGTCTTTGATCCTTGTAATGGGGGTCATTGCAATTTGGTAAGAGGCCATTTATTATCTTGGTGGCGGTTCCTGCACTCGGGGCTTTTTCCAAGTTTGAAGTGGTGGACAGTTTCCCTTCTTTATTGGAGCACTCTCTGATGAACTTTTGTTTACTGCACTTTTGTATTTGATCCATTTGAACATTTGTATGGACTGTGGATTCAATTGTGTTAGCGCTGCACCAATCCCATTCTATATTGCTATTTAGATCTGGTATTTCTGATTCTAGATCAGGTGCTGGCTGCTTTCATTTGGTCTGTTGACTTTTTATTCATGTATGTTTTTATCTTTACATTTTAGCGCAGCAATATCCCCATTTTTATATTCTTGCTAATTAGTACATGTGCTGCTGCTTTGTGAATTCTGAGTAAGGATCTGTCGAGCGAGATATCCACATTTGGTTTTTTCGCATCATTATACCAGTGTTGGTTGGCCTTTCTGTGCTTGTACTATCATGGATGTATTTGAGTACAGGAAGACCTATTCCATCAACCTGGAAGGCATTTTCTCGACCTCTAGTGAGCCTGCGGATGACATGAGTGGTCTCTTTTTGAGACTTAAGAACATCATGACAACCGAGCTCCACACGGGGTGGGATATTGCCTTCTTTGAGAAATATCTTGCTGAAAGTATGGTACCTAGAAGCCTGAGGTGGGAGGTGGCACCACAGAGTGACATCTTAGATTTAGATGAGTGGTACCAATACTTCAACAAGGCAGGGCTTGAATTACTACGTTATATGGTAACCAAGAAACGGCTTAAACTTAAGAAATTGGATGAGGAGATTAATGTTATTAAAGGCAAACTGGAGGAATTTAAATCTAAAGACCTCTACAAACAAAAATCTGACCTCTTAAAAAAGCATTTGGAAAAGGAGGACTTAGAACAGAAAAATAAAAAAAGGAAGAAATTCCTAAGGGATAGTGGTGATTATCAGAGTAAGCTAGTCTTTAAATGGCAAGCCAATAGGGACCCGGCTGATGTTGGCACAGGACAACCCTCTCAGCTGGTACCCCCCCCCAGTACCCCAATGGAAGTTGGTGAGAGTTCTGGCCAGTCTCATTATCCTCTTATTTCAACGGAGACATGGGCTCAGCCCAGAGGACGGGGACGAGGCCGTGGAGGTGGTAGGGGAAGGGCTAGAGGTAAGGGGAAAGCTGCCCCTCAACAAGGATATAGCCAACAACCCTCTGGAAATAGATTTTTACCACTCCGAGAGGATTATCAGGGAGCCGCTCAATATATCACCACACACCCGCAACAAGAGGAATACATACCTCCTTTTCAGCCACAGGGACCCTATTATCAGAATAGAGGGAACCAACGGCCACAGACTTCACAGGGATACCACCAGCCTCCATCTGCCTACTCTAACCCTCCTGGGGGGCAAGGCTCATGGAACCAGCTTAATACCCCTTTTCACGGGGGCACCCCAAAAAACAAAAGGCAAAAGGAGGGCAGAGAGGGACTAGAGGGGGGCGGAGGGTCCGCAACAAAAAGAAGTCGGCGTTGAGGGATCGGGGTTTGTTTAATTTGAGTTCAGCTTCTCTTTCGGTTGAAGAGAAGCATGTGTTAAATCATGGACTCAAGTTTGCTCCCCCCCGACCTCTTAACAAATTCGACACTTTCATAGACCTTCAAAAGTTTGTGCGTAAAATGAGCATTAAAAGGCATCTGATGGGGAACCCCATCACCCCTAGAGTGGAATATAATATGGGCATCAAGTCCACTTCATTTTCCAATGCCTCACTATTCAACCCCCCAGGTCCTTTGGCTCCCACTCTGACTGTGTTCCGAGATTTGGTTGCCAAGGACTTGGATAAGCTTAGCCTCAAAAAAGTCCATCAAACACATATGTTTGAACGGGGACTTCGCTCCTTAAAGGAGCGTAAGGACAAAATTGTGAGGCCAGCAGATAAAGGGGGAGGAATAGTCATTCTGGATACTGTGGCCTATAATGTGGAAATGAATAGGTTATTGTCAGACCGGGACACTTATATTCCCCTGAGGGGTAACCCTACGACATCATACAAAAAAGAACTTGTCGACTTGGTGGAGGATGGCTTTCAGCGCAAACTCCTTACCAAGAAGGAGAAATCCTTTTTGGTACCATCCGCCCCAAGGGTGCCAATAATGTACTATCTACCCAAGGTGCATAAAGATGCGGTGAACCCACCCGGGAGGCCAATCATTAGTGTCATTGATTCGGTTACCTCCCGGGTGGGTAAATACATAGACTTCTTTCTCCAGCCCCTTGTGACCAAGACCCCCTCATTTTTGAGGGACTCTATTCAAGTCATTAATATACTTAAGGATATAGAGTGGAAGCACACCTACATCTTGGCCACTGCTGATGTTTCATCCCTTTACACGGTTATATCACACCAGCATGGAAGGGAGGCTGTTGAATATTTCTTGGGTCAGAGCACTTTGTTAGGTCTTCAGAGTCAATTCATCTTATCCCTGTTGGATTATGCTATGGCCCATAATTTTTTCTGGTTCAATGGCACTTATTACAGACAAAATAAGGGGGTGGCCATGGGCGCGAAGTTTGCGCCAAGTATGGCCAATCTGTTCATGGCCAAATGGGAGGAGGATGTCATCGGTGACGTTCCGAGACCAGAGATAGTTCTCTGGCGGAGGTACATCGATGACATCCTCCTCCTATGGGATGGTGACTCTGAGTCCCTTGAATCATTCATCTCTGCACTGAATGACAATGACAGAGGAATTAGATTGGTGCACGAATGCAGTAGATCTGAAATTCATTTTCTAGATCTTAAAATTAAAGTGGTTGGTAGTTCCCTTGAAACCTCTACTTTCTTCAAGGAGACTGACAGGAACGGATTTATTGACACATCTAGTTGCCACCATGTGTCGTGGTTTAGATCCGTTCCTGTCAGTCAGTTCCTCAGACTCAAGAGGAACTGTTCCAATAGAGCGGACTTCCTGCGGGAGGCTAGCTCCTTGAAGTCCAAGTTTTTGGAGAAGGGGTATAAAGAACAGGATCTTGAAAAAGCCCTTATGCAGGCAGATTCCCGTAATAGGGCTGACCTGTTGGTACCACGAGAACGTGAGAGTAATGATGATTTTCAGTTTGCCTTTTTTTCATCATACTCCGTTCAGCATTTCTCTGTTAAAAAATTGATCAGGAAGCATTGGCACATCCTAAAGAACGACAGCCTCCTGGGCCCTGTACTACCTGAAGCTCCTAAAGTCATTTTTAGGGGTGTGCCTCCGCTGAGGCTTCAAGTGGCCCCCAACATTGTGGATCCACCTAAGACCATCTCTTTTTTTCAGGAGAGGGGTGGTTTTTATCCATGTAGAGGTTGTGCCATCTGCAAGGTTAATGCTTGTAGGTCTAGGAGGGTTGAGACGTTCTTTTCCAATGCCACACAACGTAATGTTAAAATCAAGCCGTTCATCACATGTTCCACACGGCACGTTGTCTACCTACTACGTTGCCCTTGTGGCCGTGAATATGTGGGTAGGACGATACGAAAGTTACACGTGCGGTTGCAGGAACATGTGGCGAATATACTGAAGGCATTCCCAAAACATAGTGTCTCTAGACACTATGATGAATGTCATGGGAATGACCCCAAAGGCACTGTCTTTTTAGGCATTGATAAATTTTCAGGCAGTTGGAGGGGTAGTAACCGTACCAGAGGTGTCTCACAACTAGAGACCAGCTGGATTTATCGGTTGAAGACCTACGCCCCTCACGGGTTAAATATTGATTGGGATATTAATTCCTTTATCAATAATGCCTGATGAAGGGGTTTTCAGTATGTTCTGCACTGTTGGTTATCATAATTTTATTTTTTTTTTTTATTTGTGGGATAGTTTTAAATGTTTTTATTCTATATTTTTTGTGATGCTATTAAACTGTCATATTGTGTATCATATTTAGTTCACATTTTTAGTTACATTTATAATTTTCCCTTCATGTCAATGTAAGTTATGTAATGGAGCACTCTCGGGAATTTTTGTTTCTGGCCGCTAGATGGCGGTGTTTCCCTGCAAAGTCTAGCACGGCTAGAGTAGAGCACTGTTCCCCTGGTTACCTATAGGTTTCCCCCGTTTTGAAGCTCTTTTAAATAAGGTTTCTTTCTTAAGATCAAATATGCACTAGAAGTCCTTTGAAATATAAGGCACATATATCTCTTGTGCAATCATGTTAATATTTGATCGGTTTATCGCTGTTTGCGGTCTCCAATCCCGGGTTTAGCTCCGGATGTTGACATTCAAAGGTCACACATCCTGTTCCGGGTCGTTGGTCTCCTTCCTGTTGATGGTTTGGGATGACCACTTCCTGCTGGCTCCGGATTGGACACAGCGAGTTCCGCCCTGTCTCACCCAGCATATAAGGAAAGACGTTCTGCCATAGGCCACACCCCCTGACGAAGTCACGTGTTGATGAAACCGGTCGGAGGAGGAGCCTGCGGTTCGTCGTGCTGAGGCCAGCAAGGAGACACGGCGGCCATTTTATTGGTTGGAAACAAAGGTTCTGAGAGTATAGCTCTGAGACATGCTGTGATTTCTTCATGCAAACGTGAGTTGCCACTCTGCTTTTACTGAATAAACCTGTGAACGTACTTCACTATTGGAGTTGTCCCTCTTTTCCTTATGTTCACTTGTTCTGGTCGGAGCTGCTGAGGGAACACTGGGAATCGATACATGTCGATCTGGGCACTGATTTGATCACACAGGCTGTCTTTGATCCTTGTAATGGGGGTCATTGCAATTTGGTAAGAGGCCATTTATTATCTTGGTGGCGGTTCCTGCACTCGGGGCTTTTTCCAAGTTTGAAGTGGTGGACAGTTTCCCTTCTTTATTGGAGCACTCTCTGATGAACTTTTGTTTACTGCACTTTTGTATTTGATCCATTTGAACATTTGTATGGACTGTGGATTCAATTGTGTTAGCGCTGCACCAATCCCATTCTATATTGCTATTTAGATCTGGTATTTCTGATTCTAGATCAGGTGCTGGCTGCTTTCATTTGGTCTGTTGACTTTTTATTCATGTATGTTTTTATCTTTACATTTTAGCGCAGCAATATTCCCATTTTTACATCTACTAAGCTGGCGACGGCGGTGGCGAGTTCAAAGATGGGCAGAGCACCGGGTCCCGATGGCTTTTCCTTACTATACTACAAAACTTTTGGAAACATTCTGTCCTCGCACTTCCTGTCCACATACATTGAAGCGGATTCGGGGTGAACCTACCGGAGGACTCTCTCTGCGCTCATATCACAGTGATTGCAAAGGAGGGGAAGGACCCGCTGTTGTGTCAGAACTACGGGCCAATTTCGCTTCTGAACAAAGCTATTCACCAAAATTCTAGCAATGCGTTTGGCTGCTCTGTTACCACGGCTGGTCCACCCAGACCAGGTGGGCTTTGTCCCTTCAAGGGAGGTGAGAGATAACACAATGAAGGCTATCAATCTGATTCAGGTGGCCCAGTCACAGGAGATCCCCATGCGGCTTCTCTCGACCGATGTCGAGAAGGCGTTTGATCGGGTGAACTAGGTTTTCTTAACCGAAACCCTGCAACATATAGGACTGGGCCAGAGAATGATGTCTTGGATCCAAGCCATCTATTCACGACCATCCGCTCACGTTTAGGTCAATGGTTCCCTTTCAACGCCCTTTGGCATTGCCAATGGTACTTGACAGGGTTGCCCCCTGTCTCCCTTGATTTTCCTCCTTACCCTTGAACCCTTTCTGAGGACAGTCTGCTCCAATGCTGACATCACTGGTCTGCACATCGACGCGTCACTTTCCCCTAAAATAGCAGCATATGCTGATGATCTTTTGTTCTTCTTGACCAAACCATTGATCTCTTTGCCTAACTTACTGGCAGAACTTAAGACATATGAGAATCTCTCCTTATAAGATCAATCAGCAGCAAAAGTCGGAAGCAATAACGATCTCGATGTCGGCCTCCTTAACTGCTCTTCTCTGGGCTGACTTCCTCTTTAAATGGGCGACTACCCATATGAAATACCTGGGCATTTACCTTCCGGGTAGAATTAAGCACATCTTTGAATGTAACTTTCCCCCTCTCATAGCCCAGATTAGAAAGGATCTTGAGGACCGGCAGCGGGGACTGTTCTCCTGGTTTGGCCGATGTAGCATAATTAAGATGAATATTATGCCTTGTCTGCTTTACATGTTCCAAGCCCTCCCTATATATGTACCAAGTAACTATCTGAAAAAGATCAATCGGATCTTTAGGGAGTTCCTTGGGCTCAAAGCCCCCCACCCCCAGCTTAGCACTGAAAATCTTGAGAATGCCAAAGCTGAAGGGAGGGATGGCCCTTTTGGAAGCTATGGTATACCATGTGGCGTGCCACCTGACCAGTGTGTTCAAAGCTCCCTTAAACAATGGGTACGGATTGAACAATCCCTAACAGGAGTCCCATTGGAGTCGCTTCTGTGGTGCCAGTCCAATCTGCCCAAAAAATTGTTATTGCATCCCACGGTTGAGGATATGTAGGAAAGCGTGCCAAGACTTTTCTATTGCCCCGATGCCATCACCACTTCCCCCGGTGATAGGTAACACTGACTTTACACCTGGGATGAGAGATCCTCATTCCCAGGACCTAAAAGCAAAGAAGATTTGCCAAAAACCGAACTTTATTGCTAACAGACAATGGCTTTCCAGGCAGCAAATTTAAAATGACCCGGCCTTCGAGAGTATATCTTTTTGGCAGAAAATTCAATTAACAAATTTCCTGGGATCTCTGCCATCTGCGGACTCCTTTGAGAGATGACTTACTACTTTCGAGACCTTGTGTACGGAGCGCTCTCCTTTGCGCCATGCAGTATCGCAGATCTACCAATTGCTGATAAACCCTCCGCCAGCATACAGACCCCCTTATATTGCGAGATGGGAACAAGACTTAGGCTTATCTCTCACAGACTTATAGGTGGAAAGACTCATGTTCTTTTCTTACAAGACCTCCATATGCTCCAAACATCAGGAATCATGGTACAAATTTTTGACCAGATGGTATCACTCCTCAAGATGTTCCCACTCTGCTCGGACCTGTGCTGGAGATGCGGAGAGGAGTCGGGGTCTCTCTTCCACGTCTTCTAGTCCTGCCGCCTTTTGCAATCTTATTGGTCCGAGGTCCTTGAGATCACCCATAAGTTCACAGATCATAAGCTCACTCTGGACCCCGCCCTATTCCTGTTACACCATCACCAGTTTCCGAGGTCATCCTACAGGAGATCCATTTTGCCTGTGTTGATTACAGCGTCAAAAAGTTGCATCCCTTTATTCTGGAAGTAGACACAGCCCCCCTCAGTGGCCATATGGTTAAAGAAAGTGGCCAACATAAACGAAATGGAAGATCTCGTGGCCACAGAAAAAGGTATATGGGAACAGTTTCTTGAACGGTGGTTTTACTGGCATGAGTTTGTTTACTTTGTTTACTTTACGTTTGTAAGTGTTTCTCCTCTATTAACCCAAATTGTTTATCAGTTTTACGCTATGGGACTATTTATCTTTTCTCATATGTATGCGGTCTGATGTTGGATGATCTCAATACACGGTCCAAGCCTTGGAGGTGCAGTGGAGCATTTGACTTTGGAGTGTGTTGCCTTTTGGAGACCTTGGGTGTCAAATCCCTTTGCTTGTATGGCTTGCATTTAATTGCATTTTGGTAAGCAGTTTGTACTATTGGTGGAGGTTAATTTACACCTAGTGAAGCTTGGCGATCATCAGAATCTTCATTTTTTGGGAATTCCTTGATCAAGAGACTTTATGAACTTTTCTAATATATGTGTTATATAATATATATTTTCTCTTCCTCACAATAGGGGGGTATATTTTTATAACACAAGCCATGATACATGCTAAATTAGCAGCTGTTATGGAAAAAGTTGCCAATTATTAAGCCCTTTGGGCACCGTGTGTGACACATTATCTCCCACCTAATTTCGACGAGACCTTATTGCTCCCATGATTGGCAACCACCTGGAAGTGTATCAATGTTACACTTTATGACTCCTCTACAGGTACCACTAGACCACTGTTTGAATTGATAGAACCTTTCAATAAAATCTTTGAAGAAGAAATAAAAAAAAAAAAAAAAAAAAGCTCTCCAGCATCTTAACGACTATACAATTTAAACTAACAGGTCTATAGTTACTTGGTAAAGACTTTGATCCCTTTTTAAATATAGGCACCACATTGGCCTTACACTAATACACTGGTATTATCCCAGTCACTAAAGAGTCCCTAAAAATTAGAAATAATAACTTTGAAACGACAGCGCTCAATTATTTTAGGATGCGTGGGTGGATGCTATCTGGTCCAGGTGCTTTATTTACCATTATTCTGTCTAAATATTTCTGGACCATATCAATTTTGAGACATTGTGGTTCATTTGGGTCTGTGTCAATACCATCTTCATTATAGACATGAGCTTCTCCTGCTCCTTTGTATACACAGAGCTAAAGAAAGTATTTAATAAATTTGCCTTCTCTTTGTTTCCAGTCAGCCACTCCAGATTCTTTTTTAAAGGATCTACATGCTCAGACCTGACCTTTTTACTATTAATATATTTGAAGAACTTTTGGGGCGTTTGTCCTACTATCCTTTGCAATCTGTCATTCGTTTTATATTTTTTAAATGTTTTTTAATTTTTGAAGAATTTCCATTACTGTTCTGTGTTCATTGATGCCAATATGCCCTCCCAGTCTAAGTCTTAGAGAGCAGCCCTCATCCTTGGGAAATTTGCCCTCTTAAAGTTAAAGCGGAGTTCCGCCTCCCCCTGCACCCCCTCCAAAAATTAAAAGTCAACAGCTACACATACTGTAGCTGCTGACTTTTAATATTAGGACACTGGAGTACAGCGATATCAGCACCACAGCCGATGTTTCCATCAGCTGTCGGGTCCTGCCGCCGCCATTGCCGGTAAGGGAACCCGGCAGTGAAGTCTTGCAGCTTCACGGGCGGGTCTCTACTGCGCATGCGCAAAATGCGCTGCGCATTCCCATTGGCTCGGCGGCGGGGGAAGGAGGAGGGGGCCAAACTTCCGAGGGACGGTGCCGCGGTGCCATATCCCGGAAGTAGGGAAGGGTACACCCCTATAAAATGCCAAATGTGTCACTGGAAGGGGGGGGGGGGAGCAAAAGAGCGGAAGTTCCACTTTTGGGTGGAACTCCGCTTTAAGTGTTTTTATATTTCCCATATGTGCTTGTTTCTTACAGCTTACATTAAATGAAATCATGTTATGGTCACTGCTACCCAGATGGTCTTTTCTATGAACATTAGTAAAAATCTCTGCATGGTTTAAGATTACCAGGTCCAGCAGAGCATCATTCCTAGTCGGGCCCTCTCTGAACTGGACCATAAAATAGGTTATGGTAATAGAAAGAAATATACAGCTACATTTTGAAACTATATATTTTTTTACTATTTTGTGACATTTTTCTTTTGAAAATAATAAAAAAAAAGGAGATATCCATTATCATTTACCATCAAATAAAAGCTCAGTTTGTCCTGAAAAAACAAGATATAATTCACATGGATACACTAAGTAGTTGTGATGATATGTACAGTTTTACTAACACCTGTCAAAGTTGTAAAACTGTGTTAAGATCTGTTTAACCTTCATGAATAAAGGTGTTAAAAATGCTGCTTCCCCTCTTCCTACTTATTATGCATAAAAACCTGTATAAACATAATCTGTGTACACACGGCTGCTGCAGGAAAGAGGAGGGAGTACCAACAACCAGGGCGGCTGATAAGGGGGTACCACCGGTCCTCCCGTACAGGGCCCGGGCTCCATCAATTTACCAGCTTTATGTTTCATTAGAGTGTGCAAGCAGCTTTTAATGCGTCACTCAAACTCCTATGTTGTCTAGTACAAAAAATGACACATTTCTGGGCCCCATCAGTTTATCACAGGGCCCAGGAGGCGGTTATTTTTGTGCAGAGGCAGATAAAACAAAAACCAGACCTGCAGTTGCCATCACAAAATTTAAAATTTCGGTCGTGGCTGCTGACCCTGGTGGAGGGATATGGCTAACTGCTGCTGCCTCACTTGTAAGTCTTGACTGCCAAGGGTGAAGCTGTAGCCAGCGGGCGGCGGTGACTCCGGCAGTCTGTGAGGAATCAACCATCAGCGAAGTGGAGGGCACAGGGATCCAAGCAGCGGCTGGTGTACAGAGGAAATACAGGCTGGTAAGAGGTACATACAGACAGTACAGTTATTATGAACATGATGATCACTGATCATCATCATTATTGTGATAATGATCACATAGAAGAGGTGCTGTGGCTGTATCATTCATGACTGTGAGTCTTACTGTTCTGACTATTTTTAGGCCTCCTTTTTACTTGTGTTTGGGGGTGGTAAAAATGTGCAGCTCAACTACATGTTTTTACCTCCTCCCAACCACTTCCTCTTATGCTATGGACACAATAATTTTTGCATGTTAGTAATTTTGCTGTGGACATAATGCCATGGACATATGCCATGAACACAATGCTTTTTGTGCAGTAACAATTTTTCAATCTGTTTAATTTAGTGTGCAATGCTGCCCTCTGAACACAACCCATTCAACTGCTAGTGTGTGTTTTTTAAGTGGTTAAAATAGGCAGTGAGGATGTGATACAACACTTCCTCACTGCCTGTGAAATGCTCCCTGAAGAGCAATCCAGATGCAAATTGCTCTCCACAAATAGCAACGCTAGTGTAAAGTAGCTCCTAAAGTTTTTCCAATAATTACTGGAGTAAATGCTTCATCTAAATTAAAGTCATAATAGATGTACCTTACGGCTTTAAGTAGTTGTAAACTTAAATTTTTTATTTTTTTTAATAAAAATAACCAATATGCCCATACTTACCTGCTCTATGCAATCGTTTGCACAGAGCAGCCCTGATCCTCTTCTTCTGGCCCCTCCTCTACATCAAATGCCGCTTTCCCTGGGGTCACCCATTCAGGCTCGCTCCCAAGTCCTGCTGCTGCATCCATTGACACTCGGCTCCGCCCCCCAATCCTGTGTCACAGGATTTGATTAACAGCAGTAGGAGCTATTGGCTCCTGCTGTGATCAATCAGTCCAATTAGGAGAAAGACAGTGGCTGGAGCCGCTGCTCTCGTGCACATCGCTGGATCGGACTCAGGTGAGAAAAAGAGAGGGGCTGGGGGGAGCTGCAGCACAGAAGGTTTTTTCACCTTAATGCAGGGGGGAGGGAGGAGGACTTGTGCTAGTAGAAAGGTGGAGGGGGGTTAGATATGTGGAAGGGGGGCACTTTAAGAGGGAAAAGGAGTTGTGCTAGTTGGGAGGTGGGGGGGTCCATTATGTGCTGGAGGTCACTTTGGGAGGGGACAGGACTTCTGCTAGTAGTAAGGTGGTGGGGTCAGATATGTGCTTTGGGAGGGGAGAGGACTTGTGCTAGTAGGGAGGAGGGGGGTCAGATATGTGCTGGGAGGTGCTTTGGGAGGGGAGAGCACTTGTGCTAGTAGGGAGGTGGGGGGGGGGGGGTCCGTTATGTGCCAGTGTGAGTGCTTTGGGAGAGGAGAGGACATGTGCCCTTGTGGGGGTTCAGATTTAATATCTAATCCCCACTTCTAGTATAGGTGTCCTCTCCCCTCCCAAAGTGCTAGTACAGACCCCAGATCAGTGTGGCACATGCTGAGTCACCTTGTTTTGCTTCCTTCTTTTAAAGTTACTTTGCGGTATAAGCCAAAGAAGCAATTCAAATTCAGAAGTGTATTAATGCGCTTTACTGAACAGAAAAACTGTACATACTGTACATCTGCAGGATACACAATTCATAGCATACAAAGTATAACAAAATATGCATGCAATCTAAAAAACTATCTATGTTTCTTAAGAAATAAGCATCTACAATGTACTAGATAGGCATAAGTATACTAATCAGAACATGGCCTGTTTAAAGTCCTATTCCACTCCCCAATTTCCTGCTACATCATATGCTGTAGCCTGACTTCCTGTGCTGAGCTCATAAACAAGTCCAGCGGGTTCATTTGCATATCAATCAAGGGAGTCGTATCCTCCAAACACAATACATGTAACTAAAATTGAACCATTCACATTTATCTATGCTATAAAATATAACCATCTTATCCATAGAAACACAATCCTTCCCCCTCCTCCTCCTGTCTGTGTATGTGTAAAAATCAGAGCCAAGGAGGAGGTGGCTTTGGTCTGCTCTGCTGTGTAAGACAGACAGCCAGCAGGGAGCAGAGACATACTGGCCACCACAAAGATGCAATGTCTGAGTGGATCCCCAGTGTCACTGGTGCCTGAGTTGGCAGTGACCCTGCTTACGGTCCTGGTGCAGTCCTTTCTGAATAATGTCTCTGGGTTTTAGGCAGCCTGAAACCCAGGCACATGATTCAAAACCGGGATGGCAACCCTGGTAAGGGGTTAACTGTGTCTAGACTCTTTCCTGGGCTTCCTGAATCCTGCCCCCTTCTGCAAGCCACATAAATACTAGGGGAAGGCTTAGAGCCTCTCTCTCTCTTCCACATGGGATTTACAGAGGAAGAACTGCTGCAGCATCTAGTCCTACTGGAGCATGTCACCCCCTTCTGAGTCACCCTGCTGGGAATCTCCTTGAAACCAGGACTTTTGCTCTAAAGACTTTACTTCTCTGGAAGGTATGAACCTGGGCAGCATTAGTTTGTTAGGGCTGGATTCTGTTGCATGTGTGCTGTGCTGTTGAACTGGGTTGCTGAATAGTAAAGCTGTTACCTGTTACCTGGTTTAAGCCTGGTTTAAAGTAATTTATGGAGTTCATGATGGTTTCTGGTGTATGAAAGAACTAGGTCCAATAAGGCACATATGGGGTATTAAGCAAGGCCACTACTACAAGGTTAACTCGCCAGGACAAGTCGGAGGAGGAATGCAGTTGCCAAGGGTAACCAGTTACTAGTGCTAGATACATTACAACCAGTCATAAGCATGGTACGTGGCAAAGGTGACAGGTCTTCTGCTAGGAGGAGGTTGGCTACCATAGGCAACTGAGACTGAACCTGCCTTATGGAGGCCCATGGCCTAGCCACATAGTATGAGAAGGAGTTAACAAGTGCACGCAGTTCAGTGAAAATTGCAAGATGGGACCTCATTCTGTCACTGGGAGTGTTACACTGGACTGGTGAGGAGGGCACAGGCTCAGCAGTGTCCCTCCTACATGTAATATACAGAAAAGAAGTGTGCATAGTGTCATGGGGCATCACTTTTCCAGTAGGACAGTATATGGCTAACCTCTAAGTAGGGAAACTGCATTACCCACATAGACACAGCCTGGTCCCGGGCATTGCATGAGAAAGGTATCCCCACGTGCAGGGCGAATAGGCCCCGCCTACAGCTTGGCGTAATCAGCAGGATACAGCTACAAAATTACAAACTACAAGATCAGTTAAAGCGTAACTCCACTTTTGTTGAGAAAAAAACATTCCCCTCTGGGTGATCTCTGTACATTGCAGGCATTTTAACAAACTTGGTTGTAGATTCTTACCTTTTTTGTTATTCTGAAGAAATCATTTTGTTCCTCTGTGCCTCTGTGCTGAGTGGGTCTAATGGAAGTGGTTTCATAATTATCTTTTATCTGTGGCAGCTGCAGGGCTCTAATGAGGAAATCCGCTGGGCCTGCATCCCTTTAGATGTGTTCCTATTGGGAGTATCTCACCAAAAATTACATTTTTGTTGCAGGGGATGCCAGAAATCTGACTTGTATCTTAGGCAGACTTCTGAGAAAATTGGTGAGTCAATCACACAAGCAGGAAATTATGTTTCTGGGGTGTGGTCAGTACACATTCTGTGTACAGAACAGCTCCAGGTAGCCATATTGCATTGCATTTTCAGAAAATTACAATAGCTGCAGATTAAAAAGGAAAGATAATTTTTAATAACCTTCAATTACAATATGATTTGTGTCACAATTGTATAGGCTATATTGTTTTTTTCTTTATTTTCTGTTTTTTTTTTTTATTTCCCACTAAAGTGGAGTTACCCTTTAAGATTAAAAAGAGTAGGCTAGAGATAATTGGAACTCAATGTGTGAATAAATGATTTTCTATACATACATAAATACACTTTAAATGTGACTAACTTGTATTAGCCATTATTTACATCTGCTACTATTATATGTTAACTAGAGTTGAGCGAACACCTGGATGTCCGGGTTTAGCGGGTCCGGCCGAACTTGAAAAAAAAGTCCGGGTTTGTGACCCGGACTTAACCCGAACTTTACCCCGATCCCGTACCCCATTGAAGTCAATGGAGACCCGAACTTTTGCACACTAAAATGGCTCTAAAACAAACATGGAAAGAGCTAGAGGGCTGCAAATGGCAGCAAAATCATCTTAAGAGCATGGCAAGTGCTCTGCAAACAAATGTGGATAGGGAAATAACTTAAAATAACATAAAAAACAGAAAAATAAAAAATAATCATCTTGAATGATGTAGGAGGAGGACGAGGCCCATATGGAGTAGGAGGTTGAGTTGGCGGTGGATATGATGGTGGATATGTCGGTGTAGGTGGAAGTGGAGGAGGAGGACGAGGTAGCCAACACAGGTTTTGGTTTTTAATAAAAAAAATGTTTAAATTCAGGTACACTCCAAAAGAGTAAGAAAGATCAAATCCAACAATGGCTGGGTAATGCCGGTACACATGTCTATTCTGCACAAGGTACGGACAAGTCCTGTGGGATCCATGCCTGGTTCATTTTAATGAACGTGAGCTTGTCAACATTGGCTCTGGACAGGCGGCTGCGCTTGTCTGTGATAACGCCCCCAGCCGTGCTAAATACACGTTCAGATAATACACTGGCTGCAGGGCAGGCCAGCACCTCTGTCTGTAACGTATGAATGAAAATCTGAAAAATAATTGTCCCCTTAATTGGTGCTTGTTGAATAGCAGATTTGAAATGCAGTGTCTAAACCCTGTAAGTCACAGTATGAAATATGATGGAAAAAAGTTTTTTTTCTTTTTTAAATGCAGATTAAGCAGACACATATGCACTCAGCTTGCATGAAATGGCCGCTAAACACTGCACGCCTAACAGGTTGGATACTGTTGTTGTTCTATTCTGCTATTGAATAAAAAAAAAAAACATTTGAATGAAAAACTGAAAAATATTTTTTTCCCCTAAATACTGAAAAATAATAATTTTCCCCTTACATTGGTGCTTTTTAAAGAGCAGGTTAGAAAGGCAGTGTCTACATAACTCTTACTCTAGGTTGGACTATATCTTGGTGGACAGACTGTCTCTCCAGAAAGTCACAAAAACTGATATCCACGACATTTATGGTCGGACCATGCAACTGTTACTCTATCCTTGACAATCGTCCCTACTGCGGGCCAAACGCGCCTATGGAGATGTGACAGCTCTGTCCTCCGAGATGTAGCCAGTAGGGATCTTTTATCAAAAGAACTTCAGGGGTACTTTGAACGGAATCATCCGCACGACACAAACCCGTTTGTCAATTGGAACGCTCATAAGGCATTCATGAGGGGACTGCTGCTGCAAGCTATGGCCCGCAAAAGGAAAGCGCGTTCAGCTAAATTAGACTTTCTCCTCGCTGAAATTAGAGAAAAAGATGGTCTCAACCAATCTAGTCCGTCCTCCTTGCTGGAGTCTCAACTCTCCGAGCTGCGTTTTGCTAGGAACATGACTTCTATATGCGTCGTCTACGTCTAAACTATTATGCCAACCACAATAAAGCCGGTAAGTTCTTAGCACGGCGGCTAAAAATCCAGAGGACCAAATCTACCATTCCCCAACTCTTCCACCACACGTCCAAAACTAAGATAGAACACCCCCAAGTCATAGCAGACACCTTTGTGGAATACTATGGTTCCTTATACAATCTTAGAGATGACCCTTCTACTCCCCAACACCCAGAGCCGCTGACCAATGAATTCTTACATTCCCTCAAACTACCGCACCTATCGGAAACTCAACTGGCCTTCCTCAATGGAGAATTTACAGATACCGAAATTCAATCCGTTATTCGCTCTCTCCCGTCCGACAAGTCTCCTGGCCCGGACGGGCTGCCGAACGAATATTATAAAACCTTCTTGCCAACCATCGTACTCCACTTGAAATCCCTCTTTACTACGGCCGCCACCACAGGGACATTCCCTCAGGAAATGCTCACCGCCCATATTGCCACTCTTCCGAAACCGGGTAAACCCCCTGACTCCCCTCCTAATTTTCGTCCTATATCCCTCCTAAATACTGATATCAAAATTTACGCCAAGCTCCTAGCTAAACAACAGTTTGAAGTAATCCCTAGCCTCATTAAACCGATCAAACTGGGTTCACCAAAGGATGACAACCCCCGTACGCCACCAGGCGCCTCCTAAATATTCTCCACCATGTCCGACTCCACCATGTCCGACGCCACCCTAAACAAATTTGGATTTCACGGCCCTATACTCTAAACCCTCTGCGAGGGTTTTCACATCTGGTTTCCTTTCCAAGGAATTTCCGATTAGGAACGGCACGAGGCAGGGCTGCCCCCTGCCCCCGGCCATTTTCAACTTAATAATGGAACCCCTCGCAGAGGCTATACGTGCTAACCCCCTCATCTCTGGAGTAACCGTCAACCGCATTCCACATGTAATAAGTTTATTTGCCGACGACGTCATCTTAATAGTAAATAACCCTCTGATCTCCCTTCCCACTATCCATGACACCCTCACTCGCTTCAGCTCCCTGTCATATTACAAAGTGAATTTCCACAAATCCCTAATACTTGACCTTGAGATCAACTCACATACTAAGCGACACTTGCAGCAGCGGTTTCCCTACGCCTGGGCAGATCAGTCTATCCCTTACCTGGGGATCCAAATTGTTGCAGACCCCTCCAAGATTGTAGACGCAAATTTTAAACCCCTGGTGGACAAGATCCGCCAAAACTTGTCTCGTATGGCAAAAATAGAACAATCCTGGCTGGGAAGAATAGCATCCTTCAAGATGATAGAGCTACCTAAGATACTGTACCTGTTTAGAACCCTTTCCCTACCTATTCACCATAAATACTTTAAAGAACTGACATCCATTTTAAAACAATATGTCTGGCTGGGAAAGAGACCAAGATGTTCTCAAGCCCACCTAGTGAAGCACAAGAGAGCGGGAGGAGTATGCTGGCCAGTCATAGAGGACTACTACGTATCTTCGCTTCTCTCACAGGCTAAAAAATGGTTCCTAGACTCCCCAGAGGCGGTCTGGGTAGGGCTGGAGACCTCCCTGTCTCGGTCTGCATCCCTGCACCTTCTGCTTCTGGCGGACTCATGGAGACAACTCAATACTCACTCACTTCCCCCCACGACACAAGCCACCATCCTGGCTTGGATGAAATTGTTAGCATCCACCAGTCCAAAACCCACGTCAACGCCTATTCGTATCCCACTCCAAACCATGGTAGTATTAATACCTTACCTAAGGCTTAATTCATGGAGAGATCTTGGCATTCTATGGGTGGACGAGTTACTCTCGTCAGGCACTATTAAGACATGGGCGGAACTCTCTGTTAAATACAAGTTGCCGAAGTCACTGTCATATACCTACCTAAAAAATCCAGCGGTCTCTCCAAAAATTTCCACTGCCAGTTATTCGCTTAGATGCACCTCTGCACATCTTCTTTATGGCCCCGGAGGCACAGGAGAAAGGCATTTCCCTATTATACAACTCCCTTGGTGGTAAAATGATGTTCTCCAAAACCCCCCCCCCCCCCCTATGCTCAAATGGCAGAAAGACCTTGAGGCTCAGTTCTCACCCCAGATATGGTCCAAATCCTTTCAAGCAGTGTCTGCTGCAACTCACTGCACAAACCACTGGGACCTTGCCCAAAAAATTGTAGCACGCTGATACAAAACCCGTTATTCTGTCAAAATTTATAACATCATACTCTCCCTTATGCTGGAGGGGATGTGCCCAACCCGCCAATATCTACCACGTATTTTGGTCATGTGTAGGCATCTCTAGCTACTGGAAGCAAATTTTTACTACCATGTCCACTATCACAGGTATCCTCAGGCCCCCAGAACCAGCCTTGGCCATACTCCACCTGGGAATTCACGAATATCCAAGGGAATACCACACAATCCTGCCATATCTTGCTAGCCGCAAAACTCATTATAGCCAGACATTGGAAGAGCAGCCTAGCGCCCAACCAAACAGAAGTATTAGCCCAAGTCAACCTTAATTACCAGTATGAACCTCTGTTGGCGTTACGGGTTAAAGATTCTATGACTGGTTTTGATTCCCAATGGGCAGCCTGGTCAGCACGGTATTCCAATCACATTGTGCCAGGTTCACTTTGATGCTGTTGATGTTACTGTTTCTACACAAGTTTTTATGTCACTACTTTCATACCTGTATACGAATGATGTATTGACATGATTTACTGTCACTGTTCAATTGTTCACAATTCACATTGCATTGTTCCTTTTCTTTTGTTTGCCAAAACTTCAATAAAAACTATTTTGAAAAAAAAAGAAAAGAAAAGCAGTGTCTGTCCAAACACTGTATGTCAAAGTAAAATATGAAGGAAAAAAGTTTTTTTCTTTTTTAAATGCAGATTAAGCAGACACAAATGCACTGAGCTTGCATTAAATGTGCAGCACCGCACACTGCCCTCCTGACAGACTGATAAAAGTTTTTTTCTCTCCTTTCTCCTCCTCACTGGGCTCAGGTCAGGGCATAAAGATCGTGCACTGCACCCCCACACAATACAATCAATTTAGATTGCTGTCTGATTAAAGAAGATTCTTCCTATTCTTTCCCTCAAAGCAATCTCCAGCCTGACCCTGACCCAGTAATCTCTCCCTCAGCAAAAGTATCAGGAACCTCTCCATAGTATAGTTTGAGCAGAGTGACGCGCAGCGCTATGTGACTCCAGATTATATAGACTCTGGGTCACATGCTGCACTGGCTAATCACAGCCATGCCATTAGTAGGTATGGCTGTGATGGCTTCTAAGGGCACATTAGTTAAACGCTTGCTGATTGGCTGCCTTGCACCTGTTGAAACCGGGCCATTAAAACCGCGCCAAAACGTCAAATAACATTACCGAACAACGGACAGTACCCGAACATACAGTGAAATGTTCGGGTCCGTGTCCAGGTACCGAATACCCAAAAGTCCGGTACGATCCCAAACAATACAGTCCGGGTTCGCTCAACCCTAATGCTAACTTTACAAAGAATTCACTGTATATGATTTATTTCAAAATTCCAACACCATATCCCTGCAGAAATGTTTTACAAACCCATGTACGATGCAAAACACAAATGTCTGTGTATAGTTAACCTTTAGCATAATGTGGAGCAGGGGCCCATTAACTGAAAACAGCCTGGAGCCCATGGTACAGCTGATTCACTGATGCATGTCACCCATTCTGTATACTATCATTCAAAGGCTTATCAAGAACAGCACAAAAATAAGTATAGTATTAGAAAACAATACATTAAGGCCCCGTTCACATAGGGGCGATGCTACTTCGCACCGCGACCTCGGAGCGGCCGCCACGGACTTCATAACATTGAAGTCTATGGCGGTCGCCTCCTGTTCGCCTCAAAGAAGCTCCGGACCCTTTTTCTAATCTAAGTCGGAGCGACTTGTGTCGCTCCTATTAGAACGGGTCCGCAGCTTCCCTATGGGAGGCGACCTACGGCGACCTGTGAGGCGACCAGGTCGCCTCACAGCTCGCCTCAGTGTGAACCGGGACTTAAACAAACATGTAAAAATATTTATACACACAGACTCACAAATGAAAAACACATAAGCACAGTAAGGCCCCGTTCACACTGGGGCGATCCGACTTCCCGGGGCGACCTCACAGGTCGCGGCGCGCAGCTTGCACCGCGACCTCAGAACGGCCGGCACGGACTTCATAACATTGAAGTCAATGCAGGTCGTTCCAGGTCGCCCCAAAGAAGCTCCGGACCCTTTTTTTAAGTCGTAGCGACTTGTGTCGCTCCTATTAGAACGGGTCCACAGCTTCTCTATGCCAGGCGACCTACGGCGACCTGTCAGGCGACCAGCTCGCCTGACAGGTCGCCCCAGTGTGAACGGGGTCTGAGGAGGCACGGACGCAAAAAAAAAAAAACAACTCCTGTTGCACTACACCTCTTGTATTCATTATATTCAGTCACATTATCAATTGAAGAATATTTTAAGGGACATTTTTTAGTATAATGTCAACTAGGTCGCATAATGACGTTTTTATTTTGTAAGTTGCTTAGCTACAGTTTTTTGCAGCTTAGACGGGTACATCACGCATCCACCCAGCGAATCCAGCATAGTCCTGCTGTGATCCTGCTGCAAACAGCATGAAGAATGATATGTATAGAGATTTTTGAAATTAAAGAAAAATCTACAGGGGGCTTTTACAGTAAATTATGCCAGGAACAGAAGTTCCATTGTAATATTTGTCCCTCCAGTACTGCTCAGGCTAACCTGACCTTGGCCTGTCTTTGGATTTGCTCTGTTGTCTGTTCACCTGCCTGATTCAATGTTGCTGACCCCTGCTTGTACCCTGACGATTCTCTGCCTGTCCTGGGCGCTGTGGTATCATGTGACTTTGGGGGGGAGGGGGAATTTGAGAGGCATAAAGGGTAATAATTGTACTAGGAGGGTGAATTTGATGGGGGGTGCTTAGGGTGGGGATTTTGTTGGGAGGGGGGGATGGGGAAAGATAATTTGTACTAGGAGGGAGGGGGGAATCTGGGGGGGTTGGGCTAGTAGAGGGGATGTGTGCTAGGAGGGGAGATTTGAAGTGGGGGGTTATGCTGTAGGAATTAAAGCTGGGAAGGGGGTGGGGGTCAAAGATGTGTGCTGGGAGGGGGGACATCTATGCTTAGAGGGTAAGCATGCAGATTGGTACTCAATTTTTTTTGCGGGGGGGGGGGGGGGGTTTATTGACACATAATGCTCATACATTTGGGGGGGGGGGCGCAGCTTGGTATGTTCGTTCTGGGCTCTAGATGGCCTCGTCCCAACACTGCCCACATGTGATGCTGGGCTTGCATAATTGAAAAAACTGAAATCAAATTAATGAAGATGGCAGGCCAGGGACTGTAAGAAGGGGAGGAAATGATTAAATGACCTCCAGGCATCAAAGCAACAGGGAGCCCTGTCTGACTACCTACTTCTAATGCATGTTGTGAATAGTTCACATTGTGCAGTAAAACCAGACTAAGCATTTTCAGTACAGAGAGGAGCTTGAACAGCTGTGCAAGACTGAAGGTAAGGCAGTTCAGCTTTAAAGTGGTTCTAAGGGATCAAGATTTTTTACCTATTCTATGCACAAAGGTAAAAAACCTCCTCTGTGCAGCAGCACCCCCCCCCCCCCACCTGATATATACCTGTGGCCAATCTCAATCGAACGAATTGCATGAGAGCTTCTGTAAACTCTCCCTCCTCATTGGCTGAGACCGCTGTCAATCACAGCCAGTGAACTAATGAGAGAGAAGGGGCGGGGACGAGCCATGACTCTGTGTGTGAATGGACATGCAGAGCCATGGCTCTGGAACAAGCCTGCTTGGGTGACCCCATTGCAAGCTGCTTGCCCTGGGGGCACTGGGCTGGCGGGGGACCAGAGAAGAGGATGATCAGGGCTGCTCTGTGCAAAACTACTGCACAGAGCAGGTGAGCATGACATGTTTGTTTTTTTTTGTTTTTTTTCAAAGCACGCTTTTAATTAATATAACTTTAAAGTAAACCTCTCTCAAACCTGGAGAATAAAAAATAAGCATACATTTAAAAACATTTGAGCAGGTAGCAGTAAGTGGACTTGTATACCATACTAATAGAGAGGTATAGAAGGCTGGAGGGGGTAAGGTAAAGCTGTTACAAAAAAGGCAGTCTTTGAATATAACTTCAGTTGCCTAGATCTATTGATTATTATGACTGTCACTCAAGGGAACCTTGTGCACTTTTTAGCATATGCTCAGGTGCATTTTCCCAAAGTTGTAACAGTTTTACTTTAAGGCTCAATGCACACTAGCTTATTTTTTAAAGCTCCTAGCAGATACTTATGAGTGCCCCTAGAAACAGATAGTGTTACCCTATGTGTCCATGCACACTATTGAAGGCTAGACGTGTTTATCAAGCTTCAGGTTCTAAGAGCAAAAAAAACGCCTTTTGTGTTTTTGGGAGCAGAAAAAATGCTGAATGCTCTTAAACGCTGGTTCCACCTTTTTTTTTTTTCAATGAATAACTGGTTGTTTAGGATTGGGCCGGCAAGCCGGCCACTGTGTCCTTGCCAGTGAGCGTGTGCAGACGCTGGCTCCACACTCGGTAGGCCGTCCTAATGCCCCACGGACCAGGGCGGCCAGCGAGTTAAACATCTCGCAGGGACACAGATGACCGGGCGCCTATAATCTGTGTCACAGTGCTACCCCTGGCCGACATTCCCCTACGTCGGTGGAGAGGAGAATTTATCACGGGAGCCTTACCTGCATGCCCTGATGGACTGAAAAGTAGATGCCCCTTCCCTTCCATCTCTGGATGTGGTTTGGGGTGTGGTACTCTCTGGGGTGGCGGTCCTTCAGGGTCCCCTACATCCCACCCCCCTCTCCTTCCTTTTCTGGCTGCTCCTGACTGGGGACTACCTGTAAGGGCCTAGCTGCTCACAGGGAAGGATGCAGGTTCACACCGGGGGGTGGGGGGGGGGGTAACACAGGTTGACACTGCCGTGGGAGTTGCTGGGTCAGTCCTCACTTGAAAATCCCCTGAGACTGTCCTGGTCTGTCCTGCTGCATGGGTTCTCAGGCCTCTCCGGGGTACCCTAGCTGTGGGGGGGTACTGCTTGTGGTTATTTGCCTCCTGATAAGTCCTGGAGGGCTTTGATGCAGCCAGCATGTGGCTTGTGCAGCCGGCGGCCATGTTTCCAGGACCGCAGGCGTAATTTTTTTATAGCCCATGGCAACCGCCATGTTTTTCTCTGCAAAAGATCTAAGAGTGCGTTGACGGTCCTTGGCACTGTGGAGCCTGGTCTGAGTGGGACACAGTGGCAGTGGCATGTGTGGGTCTCCTGGCAGTCTCTAATGGTCTGGTAGTGAGTCCTACTGGGGGATCTCTCTTCTCCCTCTTTAGGCTGAGCAGCCTGGGGATTGTGTCTGCTGTCTGAGTACCTTGTGGGTCCCTGGTTGCAGCAGCGTCCCTTGAGTGGTGCAGTCCCAATGGAATCTCAGAAGAACCTGTCCCCTCCGCAACCCGTCCTGGAGGTGACGGGAATCTCTGTGATGCACTGTCGGCTGTCCTGGAGTTGGATGTCTCTCATTTAGAGGAGGTGCTTGGACTCAAGGTGAGCAAGAAACGCCCCCTGCCATTGCCCTCTTCCTCAGATCCTTCTGAGCTTGAGTCGGGCTCCACCGCCACTGGTTCCGCATTCGCCGCAGCCCAAAACAGCATATCCTCTGGTTCCTCCGACAGGAAAGATGGGTCCTCAGCCTTGGGGGCACTACGCAGGAGGAGGTTCTAGTTGCCGCTCTCATTGATGCTGTTTGGGAGACACTGAAAATGAGGATTCCGTGGGAGCATCGAATGTGGTGCCTGTCCCCTTGGGTACACACAAGTCAGTTCGAGTTGCTAAGGTTTTCCTTACCCTGCAAAATTTGACAAATTTGTCTGCAAGGACTGGTGTCGTTTGAAGCACCCATTTGTGTTTCCTAAGCGCTTTACAGTACACTAACCTTTTAAGGATGCCCTTCGGAAGAAGTGGATTAATGCGCCGGTGGTGGATCCACCTATCTACCAGCTCAGAAAGGCCAAGGTGATCCCGGTGAAGAAATTTCCCTCCTTTAAGGGCAGAGACATTAGTCTGGTCACTGTTCGCCATCGCTAGATCTGTGCTCTGGCCATGGCCCTGGTGTCTCAGATGCTGACTGAATGGGCTAAGGTCTTGCAGCAAGCCTTGATTATCAGCTAGATGCCTCACGCTTTTGTGGAAACACTTACAAAACAATTGGTTGGGGGGGGGGGCTGAAGTAAGTTTGTGACGCTGCCCCACTTCTCTTCAAACTTTCTGTTTTGGTGGTGACTCTGAGGCAGGTCCTTTGGCTCAAATGTTGATTGGTGGACCAGACTTACACAAACAAAATAACAAAAAAAAAAATGTTTTGGGTTACGCTGGGGTTTTTTTTTCTCAAGACTCTTACAGGTAGCAGGGGAGTACCTTCCTCCCACAAACCAGGAAGGGAAAGGAACTGCACAAGGAGGCAGGAGACTCCCGTGGGTGGTGCCAAGTATCCCTGGCCCAGAAGCCATTTAGGCCCCCAGATAATTCCTCCTCAGCATGGAGGTTTGCTCCCACCCCTACCAGGGGGTCGCCCTTGTTGGTTTCCAGGTCCGTGGACTTCCCTAATTCCCGTCCGGTGGGATCATTCTCTCAGGCAACAAAATAGGATTTCCTTCCTTTCCGCCAGATAGATTATTTCCCTCTAATCTGTGACTCCCGCTGGATCATCTGCTGGCTGATTTGTTTCATCAAGGAGTGGTGGTTCTGGTGTCCGAGTCAGTGGTTCTGGGGATTTTATTCCAATCTGTTTGTCGTGCTCAAGATGGACGAAGTTCGCCCAATCCAGGATCTCGCTCAGTAGTGGCCTCCCTTCTCCCGGGGGATTTTCTGGCACCCATGGATGTCGGGGACACCTACCTGCACATCAGTATTTTATTTGCTTTGTTCTCGGAGAAGCATGTTATCATTTTGTAGCACTGCCCTTTGGTCTAGCTTCTGCTCCCCAGGTGTTTACCATTATCTTGGCTGCAGGCCTGACCTTGCAGAGACAACAGGGTATTGTTGTGATCGGTTACCTGGACGGTTTGGCAGGCAGACACTTGTTCATCCCTAGTTGAGATTTGAAATTCTCTGGTTTTATTTAACAGAGACTTGTGTGTCCCTGTTGGACAGCATGAAATTTCTATGCATTCCTTCAATGACTTTGGGTGGTTCCTGAACCTCAGGAAGTCTGTGTTGACCTTATCTAATTGCCTGGATTATCTGGGGCCAAGGTCTTCCTTCCACAAGACGAACTCCAGAAGCTCCGGTCTGTGGTCTGGCAGCTCTTGGCTTGCGGGTGGCCCTCTCTGCGTTTTTGCATGCAGGTTTTAGGCCTGATGATGGCTACCTTGGAGGCGATTCCATATGCACAGTTTCATATGAGAACACTGCAGGCAATCCTTTTTAATATGAAATGGTCTCTCGCTACCCTGGCCTTTCAGAATCACCTGGATCGGTCGCCAAGGGCCTTCCTCTTCTGGTGGTGGCAGTCTCTTGGGAACAGAAAGTCCTCCCTTCTCCTTCACTGGACTGTGGTCATGACAGATGCCAGTCGGTCATGCTGGGGAGTAGTTTTGAAAAGAAAAAAATAATGGGATTTGATTTTAAGGGCCATAGAAGGAGGGGTGCTAACAATCATATGTATAAAAAGGATACATTTATTGAATACACAAAGGTAAAATACAAATATATAAGACAAAACAATACATACTGAAACATATATTCCTAGCACAAATATAAAAAAAAAAAAATATGGTCCGAAATATGCAATTGGGGTCTTCAAAGCCAATGCGTTTCGCCAGAAGCTTCTTCAGGGCTATATAGACCCTAAATTGCATATCTACAAAGATATACATATATATATATATATATATATATATATATATATATATATATATATATATATATGTCATTCAAAATATATTCCATACATCTATCACTGGATCATCTGGGAAGCAATCACATGCACTTAACCTAGGAACGGAGGTATGTAGACAACGCTGAGGACACGATGAAGGGATACCGCTGAGGGTATTACTATTGATACATGTGTATACCTTTTAGTTTTTGCCACTAGAAGAGGAGGCCACTTGAGGTGGTTTCTGGGATGTCCTTGGCTAGGCATCCCCTATTATGGCAGATACAAGAGACTTGCCTGGCTGTGTTTCCTTTGGGCTCTGCAAACTTAATTGTGTACACTAGCCGTATACCAGATAAGAATTTTTATCAATACTAGCATGAATAGTGGAAGTTCTGTGGTGACCAGTATATTTATGTATTTATATTGGTAGGAACTTACCATTTGATGGGTAGACGTGTATACTACCAGCATTTGATTTCTACTTTTACGGAGTCTTTGACTCTAACATGCGGTGTTAAACCTGTGACCAATAAGAGGAAGGTTTTGTGTCTATGTGAGTATTATACTGTATATAGCTCCCTAACATCTATATGTATTTCATGGGGTGATATATGCCAATTGAGAGCTGTAGAACTCCTGTCAGGATCAGTGTCATTACGTGGGTCACCTGCTGGTGGCACTGTTGTTCCTGGAACTGAGGGGCGCAGTTCCAGGGCCCACCAGCGGGTGTCTCCCAGCAGCTGGACTGTTCTTTTAATTAAGCTGCACCTGAGGAGGACTGCTGAGGGAATATAAGCCCGCCCTTCACTGAGGCTCAGTGCTTCAGTATTTTCTCTGCTAGCCGTGTCCCTGTCTGAGCCTGATCCTGTAACCTGCATCCTGAAACCTGTATTCTGATCCTGAGTCCTGTTCCCTGCATCCTGCTTCCTGTACCTGGCTCCCTGCTTTGCTTGTCTCCTGTCCCTGTCCTGTCCTGCTATTGTTTGCTCCATCCCTTTTGTATATAGTTTGTTAGGTTCTATTGGGGTTGCTGTTACATTTATATTTTGGTTACTTGTTTTTGTCCACTGGTGTTGCTATTTGGAATATGTCACTTGCTTATTAAATGTATTTGCATCTTATTCATTTGTGTCCTGATTCCTTAGTGCAGCCAATTGATCTGATCACGCTTGCTGGATGCCTGCATGTGGTATCCCTGACAGAATACTGAAGCCACTAACGATCAGATCGGTTGCACCTGGGAATTAGGAATTTTCTGGTTGTTGCAAGATGCAGTCAGAGGAGGTCTTTTATTTTTCTTTGCTTGTAACAGAAGACAGGGAATATTGTCGCCAAATTTTGAAAACTTACACTAGCAAGCAGTTGTTGGAATGCATCCGTCTGGCCCACTCGTTTGTTGACCAAGGCAGAGTTTTGTTCAAAGAGATTCAGCCACTTATTCAGCTCTGTGCAGAGTTGGCTTTATCTAATACCCCTAAGGGTGGTGATGATTATTCTCCTCCTTTTAGTGTCTCTCAGGTGGTATCTCTTGTGTGGCTCTTGGAAGATGATAAACCCTATTTTATTGAACATTATTCAGTGTATTCTCCAGAGGCCCTGTTGGATTGCATGAATGCTGTATATTCTCTAATCAGACAAGGGTGTTGTAAATTGAGTTTTGTTCAGGCCTTACTGCAAACCTGGTCAGATCTTTCCAATTTAGCATCAGCTAACTCACACAAATCCACTTCTGCCTCTGGACACCAGTTTTCTCAAAGTTTCTCCTCTCCGTTACCTGTAGCAACCACAGCTGCAGTTAGGTATGGTTTGCTTTCCACTGCTTGTTCATATCCTGGCTTAACGAGTTGCACTTTTCCTGCATTTAACCCTGTGAAAACTTCCTCTACTACTCTGTTGCCCCTAGCAACCTCTCAGAAATTCTCCTCTGTAACTGTCTCTCATTTTCCACCATCTCCCAATACTGCCATTTCGCTTCCATCTACTTCACAATCTATTCATAGCCCTGCAACCACTAGCAAGATTCCTGTATCTAAACCTAAAAAGAAAAGGAGATTTTTCCCAACACATACAATTATACCTGATACCCAGCCTGCTGATCCGGTGCCTGTTTCTCAGCCTGCTGTCCCAGTGCCCGCTGTTCTGATGCCCGCTGTTCTGATGCCCACTGATCTGGTGCCTGCTACAGAGCCTGCTGATCCAGTACCCCCTGAGCTGGTGCCTCCTACTGAGCCTGCTGATCCAGTGCCCACTGATCCAGTGCCTCCTACTGAGCCTGCTGATCCAGTGCCCGTTGTTCTGATGCCCGCTGATCCAGTGCCCACTGATCCAGTGCCTCCTAATGAGCCTGCTGATCCAGTGCCTGCTGATCCAGTGCCGGCTGATCTGGTGCCTCCTACTGAGCCTGCTGATCCAGTGCCCACTGCTCTGATGCCTGTTGTTCCAGTGCCTGCTGATCCAGTGCCCACTGATCCGGTGCCTTCTACTGAGCCTGCTGATCCAGTGCCCGTTGTTCTGATGCCTGTTGTTCCAGTGCCTGCTGATCCAGTGCCCACTGATCCAGTGCCTCCTACTGAGCCTGCTGATCCTGTGCCTGCTGTTCTGATGCCTGCTGATCCAGTGCCCGCTGATCTGGTGCCTCCTACTGAGCCTGTTGATCCAGTGCCCACTGATCCGATGCCTCCTACTGAGCCTGCTGATCCAGTGCCTGCTGTTCTGATGCCTGTTGTTCCAGTGCCTGCTGATCCAGTGCCCACTGATCCAGTGCCTCCTACTGAGCCTGCTGATCCAGTGCCTGCTGATCTGGTGCCTCCTACTGAGCCTGTTGATCCAGTGCCCACTGATCCAGTGCCTCCTACTGAGCCTGCTGATCCAGTGCCTGCTGTTCTGATGCCTGCTGATCCAGTGCCCGCTGATCTGGTGCCTCCTACTGAGCCTGCTGATCCAGTGCCCACTGTTCTGATGCCTGCTGATCCAGTGCCCACTGATCCGGTGCCTCCTACTGAGCCTGCTGATCCAGTGCCCGTTGTTCTGATGCCTGTTGTTCCAGTGTCTGCTGATCCAGTGCCCACTGATCCGGTGCCTCCTACTGAGCCTGCTGATCCAGTGCCTGCTGTTCTGATGCCTGCTGTTCCAGTGCCCGCTGATCTGGTGCCTCCTACTGAGCCTGCTGGTCCAGTGCCCGCTGATCCAGTGCCTCCTACTGAGCCTGCTTATCCAGTGCCCGCTGTTCTGGTGCCCGCAGATCCAGTGTCTCCTACTCAGCCCGCTGATCCAGTGCCAGCTGATCCTGTGCCCGCTGTTCTGGTGACCACTACCCAGTCTGCTGACCCAGTGCTTGCTGTTCCAGTGCCCGCTGACCCAGTGCCTGCTGTTCCGGTGCCTGCTGATCCGGTGTCTCTTACTCAGCCCGCTGATCCGGTGCCAGCTGATCCCGTGCCCACTGTTCCGGTGACCACTACCGTGCCTGCTGATCCTGTGCCTGCTGACCCAGTGCTTGCTGTTCCAGTGCCCGCTGACCCAGTGCTTGCTGTTCCGGTGCCTGCTGACCCAGTGTTTGCTGATCCAGTGCCTGCTGAGCCACGGTCTGCCGCCCTGTTTGATGTGCCACTGTCTGTTGCCCAGCCTGGTGTGCCACTGCCGGATATCCTGCATGCCGCTGGCGCTCCCCTGCTTGATGTCCAGCTTGCCTTCAGTCCCAGTGTTGGGACATGTGTTGCAATGAGGGCAGGTGTATCCCTAATGTTACGCCTCTTCAGGAACTTGACCTGTGGGGTGCCTAGACGGCTTCCAGACCCTGGTGGTGGGGCGCATGATCAATTGCTGGACTCTGGTGGCACGCCTTACGGCAAGTTAAAGGACTTTGGCCTAGAGAGTGCTAGAAGACCCACAGACATGGAGGGGAGACCTTTTTGGACTTTCGGGGTAGAAGCACAATGGAGCGTCTGGAGGCCACTCCTTAAAGGGGGGGAACTGTCAGGATCAGTGTCATTACGTGGGTCACCTGCTGGTGGCACTGTTGTTCCTGGAACTGAGGGGCGCAGTTCCAGGGCCCACCAGCGGGTGTCTCCCAGCAGCTGGACTGTTCTTTTAATTAAGCTGCACCTGAGGAGGACTGCTGAGGGAATATAAGCCCGCCCTTCACTGAGGCTCAGTGCTTCAGTATTTTCTCTGCTAGCCGTGTCCCTGTCTGAGCCTGATCCTGTAACCTGCATCCTGAAACCTGTATTCTGATCCTGAGTCCTGTTCCCTGCATCCTGCTTCCTGTACCTGGCTCCCTGCTTTGCTTGTCTCCTGTCCCTGTCCTGTCCTGCTATTGTTTGCTCCATCCCTTTTGTATATAGTTTGTTAGGTTCTATTGGGGTTGCTGTTACATTTATATTTTGGTTACTTGTTTTTGTCCACTGGTGTTGCTATTTGGAATATGTCACTTGCTTATTAAATGTATTTGCATCTTATTCATTTGTGTCCTGATTCCTTAGTGCAGCCAATTGATCTGATCACGCTTGCTGGATGCCTGCATGTGGTATCCCTGACAACTCCCTTTTTGTCATATACACTGATATGGTTATTATTATTATTAGATCTATGTAGAGGATCGCTCCAACATATGGTCTCAGCGCCTGCCCCAGAGAGGAATTTTCCCTTGTTTGCACAGCCGATCAGGTCTCTGTCCACCTGTCCCTCATTGTAGCAACACATAATAGATATATGGAATGTATTTTGAATGACATATATATGTATGTATGTCTTTGTAGATACGCAATGTAGGGTCCATAAAGCTTGAAGAAGCTTGTGGCGAAACACGTTGGCTTTGAAGGCCCCAATAGCATATTTCGGACCTTATATATTTTTTTTAATAATTTGTACTAGGAATATATGTTTCACTATGTACTGTTTTGTCTTAGATATTTGTATTTTATCTTTGTGGATTCAATAAATTTATACTTTTTTATACATATGATTGTCAGCACTCCTTCTATGGCCCTTAAAATCCAATCCCATTATTTTTTTATTTTCAATATACAATTATGGATGATAGCCTGTTTGTTTACCGGAATTTTTTGATGGGGAGTAGTCCTGAGATCAAAAATACAGCTCAGGGTGGCCAGACTCCAGAGGAGGAGGCCTGTCTGCCCATCAGTGTCCTGGAGCTTCGGGCTAGCGGATTGTTGCTGATGTATTGAACAGATCATCTAAAGCAGCGGTTCTCAACTCCAGGCCTCGGGACCCACTAACAGGCGAGGTTTGCAAGATAACTGAAATACATCACAGGTGATATATTTTGCTGCTCAGTGATTGCAGTATTCTTGTCTGCATCTCCCCAAGGTGATACTTAAAATCTGGCCTGTTAGTGGGTTCTGAGGACCGGAGTTGAGAACCACTGATCTAAAGGGTCTCCCGACTTTGATTCAGTCGGACAATGCCACTGCGATTGTGCATGTCTATTATCGGGGAGGCACAAGGAGCACAGCGGCAGTGCTTGAAGTTTCTCACATACTGCGATGGGCGGTTCCGGCTCTGTCCGCAATGCACATTCCAGGTGTCGAAATCTGGTAAACGAATAACCTCAGTCTAGATACTGGATGGAGGCGAGTGGTCCCTACACCCAGAGGTGTTCCATCAGCTCTGTCTTCACTGGGGGACTGTGGACGTAGATCTCATAGCGCCCTGCCTCCACCAGAAGGTTCCCAGAGTCATGATGAGATCATTGGATCCTCTGGCAGGCACAACAGATGCGCTAGTGACACCGTGGGATCAGTTCAATCTCATCTATGCCTTTCCGTCCCTTTGCCAAGTACCTCATCTGTTGTGCAGGATTGTGGTCAAAAGGATTCCGTTCATCCTGGTGGCTCTAAAGTAGCCTTGTCGCCCAACTGTGGTGTGGTTGGGAGCAGATGCCCCCTGGTGGATGCCTCTTCTAGAGGACCTGCTGTCCCAGGGGCTGTTGTTCCATCCTGCCCTACTGTTGCTGGCTCTGATAGGGTGGCTCTTGAAAGCCAGTTTCTGAAGAACAGGGTGTAGTCTGCTTTGGTGATCCCCCCCCTATGTTAAAGGCTTTGAAGTCTACATTGCAGAAGATTCATCATCGTACCTGGAGAGCCTATATCATTGGCTCTCCAGAAGCCTGCCTTTGAAAGCATCTGGGATATCCCCCTGCTTGCACTTTTGTAAAAAGTTAAATTCCTAGTCATTATCCCTTTGGCGCGGAGGGTATCAGAGCGGAGCATGTCGTCATATGACGGCGTCCCTGAACTACCTGGATGCGCTGTAGCCGCCATTCAACTTTGACGTGGTCGGCAAGTGGTTAAAGGACAGTTGTTACAGTTTTGATATTGAATGCCTTATTCACGCCTTTTGGGAACAAGTTGTCCTCTCTGCTCAAAATATACATTTCAGCATCCCTGAAAGAACAGTGAGAGGTTGCTTTGTCTCCCCAATGTACAGGTCTTTGCAATCCTCACTGCAATGCACATATCAGGTTACTTCATTTGTGTTTGGGTGTTGGGTCTTTTGGATGTACAAGCTTCTGCCTCAGTGCATTCTTGGGATTGAAAGTCAAAATGCCTTATTTTTAATTACTGTATATAAATAGGGGCAGCCATATTTGTTCATAATATATGTTGGCTTTAGTTCCTGCTATGCTCTATTATACAATGGTTGTGCTTTACTGCCTTTTTCACAGTCATTTATGCACTCAGCCTGAAAAAAATCTAGGTAATGTGCAAGTGTAGCACTTACAGGCATTTATCAGCTCTCAGAGATAGTAGTACTTTCCTACTTTCCCTGACAATACATTAAAGCAATTGTAAAATCTTGTTTAAAAAAAAAAAACCAAAAAAAAAAAAAAAAAAAAACCAAACATGTTATACTTACTTGCTCTGTGCATTTTTTTTTTTTTTCAAAAGATGGAAGAGGTGGGGGGAGAAGGGCATAAAGCGGAACATCCCCACTTTAATGGGGTAGAACAGACTAAAGAAATGCTTCCGTCTATGGATCCCTTCTATTTCTGTATGTAGATGGTGGTAGTGTATTTATTTAAATTACATACATACATACATATACAACTGTCACGTGACCTAGCTCTCTCCCTGCCCATCTACAGGGAAACATCAGCAGGAGGAGCTTCTAGCCCTCTGCTGTTGTCACAAAAAAAAAAAAAAAAAAAACAACCTTTGGAAAACAGAGGAAAATACATAATTATTATCAAATAAATGTTTTAAATCATCATACAAATATGTTTTGGAACTCAAACCTATATTACGTTTGTGCCAAAACATGGTGTGGGCTATTTGGGGGGGGGGGGGGTACTGGCAATCACATCTTTTTTCACACCTATCCAGTTCATAGGTTTATTGTTTGTGCTTTGAATTACAGGGAGGTGATGCCTCTATCAATCATGTAATTTCCCGAACCCCATAGTGTAGAGCTGTTTAGTGGGCATGAAGGAGAAGGGAGGGAGTGGGCTGTCATTTATTCAGAGTGCATATGCCCAAATGTGTGACTCTTTAGTCATGTGGGCTGCCAAAATAAGAAAAAGGAGGCAATGAGCAGCTTAGAAGGGAACTGAATCTACACAATCTCAAGCTGCAACGGGGACACAGACAAGGAAGGAGGGATTGTGAACAACAGGAACAACTAAGCAGAATACAGAAAATAAATCCTATATTATGAACAGCATATAATACAGCTTGTACTGACAGATTTTTTTAGATGTGGGTTTAATGACACTTTAGTGGCGGTTCACATTTCTGCGATCACAGAGATCGCATGTAATTCTGAGCGCATTTAGTATGTATGGCTGAATTCGCACCGCAATCGCACCTAACACGCACAGGACCCTTTTTTGGTCCGCAGCAGAATCAGATCGCATGGTGGTTCACACTAGTGCGATCCGATTCTGTGCAAACTTTCATATGGCACTGCGATATGGATCTGATCTGGGGGTGTCGTTAACTTTTAATTGACATATGGCAGTGTGAACTGCCAGGGGTGCGGATGCGATGCGGGAACACGCTGTATATTCGCAGCGTTCCTGCATTGCACAAATGTGAACTGGCACTTAATGCGGTTGTATCCTCAAAAAAAAAACAAAAAAAAACAAAAGAAAAAACAAACCCTGCAGGACAAAGGCATAATGAGCTAGTATGCATCACATACTATTATGAAATACTTACCTTAGGCTCCATGCACACAGGGCGTCATAAAAACGTGCTCCAAAGCTGTTTACATAACGCCGGGAAACAGCAGCTGTAAAAACGTGCTTTCAGTAGCTTTTTCTACTAGCGTTATTGCACGTTTGGCCACAGTAGCTGTTAGCAGCGTTTTTTCTGCCTCCATTGAAAATCAATGGTTCCCTATGGGAGCCTATTGATTTGAATGGAAGTCACACCGCAGGTCGGATCAGGGTGATCCGACTTGCGGTGCGACCTGCACTGTGAGAATCTTGAGGGCGAACTCAACGCCAAAATGGGGAAAAAAACGGCGTGGGGTTCCCCCCCAGGTTCCAAACTAGGCCCTTCGGGTCTGGTATGGAATTTGAGGGTAGCCCCGCGCCGAAAAAAACGATGACGTCATCTGTGACACAAGGGGGCGTGGTCTCCCGATGATGTCATCTGGCGGCCACGCCCCTAATGGCTATATAATAAGCTGCAGAGACCAGAGGCCGGCATAATCGCTGGAGACGTCGTCGTCGGAGGACCGGAGGAAGAAGGACAGCCGACAGCCGACAGCAAAAGAGCAGAAGACCGGAGAGGAGAAGACAAGAAGATTGGACAGCAGAAGGGCGGACAGCAGAAGACAGCAGAAGACCCCCGGAGAGGAGAAGACAAGAAGGGCGGACAGCAAAAGAGCAGAAGACCCCCGGAGAGGAGAAGACAGCAGAAGACTCCCGGAGAGGAGAAGACAAGAAGGGCGGACAGCAAAAGAGCAGAAGACCCTCGAAGAGGAGAAGACAGCAGAAGACCCCCGGAGAGGACAAGAGCCGGATGAAGATTTTTAATAAATTTTCCAAAACGTCTCCTGTCGTTATTTCCATACACTGCATTTTATGGGATGAATGAGTAGGGGTACAGTGTACCCCATACCCATTCACATAGGGAGGGGGTCCGGGATCTGGGGGGGCCCCCTTGTTAAAGGGGGCTTCCAGATTCCGATGAGCCCCCTGCCCGCAGACCCCCACAACCACCGGCCAGGGTTGTGGGGATGAGGCCCTTGTCCTCATCAACATGGGGGCAAGGTGCTTTGAGGTGCGGGGTGCATGTTGAGGGCGTGTGGCCTGGTATGATCCAGGGGGGGTGGGGCCGCTCGCTCGTCCCCTCCCCTTTCCTGGCATGCCGGACTGCATGCTCGGATAAGGGTCTGGTATGGATTTTGGGGGGGGGGACCCCACGCCGTTTTTTCGGCGCGGGGCTACCCTCAAATACCATACCAGACCCGAAGGGCCTGGTTTGGAACCTGGGGGGGAACCCCACGCCGTTTTTTTCCCCATTTTGGCGTGGAGTTCCCCCTCAAGATTCTCACAGTGCAGGTCGCACCGCAAGTCGGATCACCCTGATCCGACCTGCGGTGTGACTTCCATTCAAATCAAAAGGCTCCCATAGGGAGCCATTGATTTTGAATGGAAGAAAAAAAACGTATAACGTGGCTTAACGCACGTTAAGCCACGTTATGGAGCCTTATGGAGCCTTTAGCAGCGTCAGACGTTTTTTGCAGCTTGACGCTGGAGCTCCTGAACCCACAGTTCCTGGGTTTTTTTTGGAGCTGTAAAACGCCTATGCCACTTGGAGCTCCTAAAAGCTCTATGTGTGCATGAGGCCATAGAATAACATGGATGGGCGTTCTGCAGCTGCAAAAAGAAACGTCTGACGCTGCTAACAGCAGCTGTAAAAACGTCCAGTGTGCATGAGGCCTTAGAACGAAGCCCAGACACGGTCGCCCGGACACCGCTAAGGCAGCTGACATCTTCCCTCGGCGTCTTTTCCCCGTTCAGCGGCTCAGGTACTGTGAGTGAGTGTGAGTGAGCCACGGACCTTTAGAGCGCATGCGCCGCTGGTGTTAGTGGCTGCATGCAGGACGAATATCTCCTAAACCGTGCAGGCTTAGGAGATATTAATTTTACTTACAGGTAAGCCTTTTTATAGGCTTACCTGTAAGTAAAAGTTAAAAAGCGGAGTATACTACCACTTTAAGCAGAGAGTTTCAATAACCAATGATTGCTGTTAAATACAGAGCTCCCTCTAGTGACCATTTTTTATTACAATATGTTGTATGTACAACACAGATATAGAAGAACTGTGAAAAAATTTTAAAGTTAAATTTAAAGAAAAAAATGAATTTAAGATAAGGATTATTACAATGACTCAAAAGGTGTGCTCAGTATTGTTACACGGACTCAAAATGTGTGCTCAATGAAAATACATTCTTTTTAGGGTACCCATTCGCATAAAATAGTGACCTGTATCATTTCATAACCACCACTAGCAGACTGCCATAGAGATCCAAGCCAGCTGCAGCTTTGATGGATTTTATTTAAATGAAATATTTTTTTCATATTCTTATACAGAATACACTGAAAATAAAGATAGCATGACCTATCTTCCAAAACTTGGGCAAAAAAGGAGAGAAGCTATTGCTGATAGTGACCAGTTAGGTTTTATCATACTTGTCTTTGCTCTAGTCTAAAGTGTATGTAAACCCTAACAATTAGGCCTTATGCACACAGAATGTGTGCATAAGGCCTAATTATTAGGGTTTACATACACTTTAGGAGCATGAGATGTTTTTTTAGGGACGTCAGATGTATTTTTCCTGTTTCAAAATGCCCCCCTCCATGTTATTCTATGTGTCCACGCACACTATGTCTTTTAGAAGCTTTTTGTGGCTGGGGCATTTAGAGGCAGGAAAAAAAATATGGCCAGTGCGTCCAGGAGCAGCAGAGTTTGGGCAGAAAAAATGCTTGAGGCTTCTAAATGCTTCTAAACGCATGTTAATGCTTTCCGCGTTTATCGCTTGAGTGTTAATTAATTTCAAGGCCCAGAATAAATCAGAAACCACATCATAGGACTGGTAAATTGCAATATTTAGCATTTACATAGTTACATAGTTAGTGAGGTTGAAAAAAGACATCCTTCCATCCAGTTCAACCTATGATGTGTGTGTGTGTGTTTGCTGTTAACCGTACATTGTATACCCCTGTATGTTGTGGTCTTTAAGATGCCCATCTAATAGTTTTTTGAAACCATCGATGCTCCCTGCTGAGACGACTGCTTGTGGAAGAGAATTCCACATCCTTACTGCTCTTACAGTGAAGAACCCCCTACGTATTTTAAGGTTAAATCGCCTTTCCTCTAGTTTTAGTGAGTGGCCACGTGTCTTATTGTATTCCCTTTCTCAGAATAGTTTGTCCCTTATGCTAGGGCCTCCAGTACAGTATTTGTACATTGATATCATATCCCCCCTCAATGTCTCTTCTCCAGAGAGAATAGGTTCAGTGCTTGTAGTCTTTCCTCATAGCTGATGTCCTCCATCCCCCTAATTATTTTTGTTGCCCTTCTCTGGACTTTCTCCAGCTCCAGCACATCCTTCCTGAGGACCGGTGCCCAGAACTGGACAGCATACTCTAGATGTGGCCGGACATGAGTCTTGTAGAGTGGGAGAATAATCTCTTCATTTCTGGAGTGAATCCCCTTTTTTATGCATCCCAGTATTCTGTTGGCTTTGCTTGCAGCGGCTTGGCATTGCATGCCACTGCCCAGCCTGTTGTCTACCAGTACCCCCAGGTCCTTTTCCATCCTAGACTCACCCAGAGGTTCCCCCCCTAGTGAGTAGCTTGCTTTCTGGTTTCTGGCACCCAAGTGCATTACTTTACATTTTTCAACATTAAACCTCATCTGCCATGTAGTTGCCCACCCCATTATTTTGTTCAAGTCTGCTGGTAAGGTTTCCACATTCTGCATAGAATATATTGGCATGCTTAGTTTAGTATCATCCGCAAATATTGAGATTGTACTAGATACCCCCTCCTCTAGATAATTTATGAATAAATTAAACAGGATTGGTCCCAGGACAGAACCCTGGGGGACCCAACTTTCCACACCCGCCCAATCCGAGTACTCCCCATTAATCACCACCCTTTGCACTCTCCCCTGGAGCCAGTTCTCTATCCAGGTACTCACCTTATGGTACATACCTACCTTCCTTAGTTTGAACAGTAAGCGTTTGTGGGGAACGGTGTCAAAGGCCTTTGCAAAGTCCAGATACACCACATCTACAGGCCTTCCTTTATCTAGGTGGCAGCTCACTTCATCATAGAAGGTTAATAGATTGGTTTGACAAGAACGATTTTTAATGAATCCATGCTGATTACTACTAATAATACCGTTTTCATTACTAAAGTCTTGTATGTGGTCCCTTAACATCCCCTCCAAAATCTTGCAGACTACTGATGTTAGGCTGACCGGCCTATAGTTAACCAGGATATATCTCTGCCCTTTTTTAAATATTGGTACCAAGTTGGCTTTTTTGCAATCAGCCATCCATTTCTGCTTTTGGATTAGATACACTTTAACTCGTGTTTGAATTATAAGAATTTGCAATGGTAAATCTCCCCCCCTCTTGTGGTCGGGAGTAGCAATGAATGACTATAAAAGGTGTTTCAGAGCAGGCCACATAGGACTATCTACTGTATGTGCATGAATTAGATGCAGGAATTCTTGCCTCTAGTTGTAAAACGATGATGCAAAAGTCGCAAACCAATCAAAAGTGTAGTACTTTGGTTTTGCTTTTCATCAGAATGTACATATGTTTACTGTGTTGGTGAACAATGAAATGTTATGTGTTTTGATTTAAATACACTAAAAAAGTAAGAACAGGATGGGTCTTAAGAATTGTAGATTGCTTTTGTCTGTGCATTATTCTGTATTTAATCCTAAATGCCAATAAAAGAGCTGGGCATTTTTCTCGCAATCATTTTGTGTGATTCAAGGATACATACAAAACAGTTGTTTAGCTTTTGGTAATTCCACTTGAAAATTGTTTTAGAAAATAGGTACTGAGAAATAAAGCTAAAAACTATTATTATGCCAGTATATATTGATTCTTTTAAAATGAAATGCCAAGCACCCCATCTACAGTTTTGAAACTAGCGAAAATGTTTATTTTTATTTTATGTTAAAGCGCACACCTCCCTTCAAAGCTGGCCTTCAGGAATGCTCTCTATTGCATACTTACATTGGTCCAGTTGGCACAATGTAAATAAGCATGGCTTATACCTGGGCCATTAGTGAAGCTGAAAATCAATGTGGTAGTCAACACTAATACTCTGATATATTAGCATTCTTCTTTGTGTACTAATAACAAAAAAACAACCTGCGCAACACAAAAAAGAAAGCAAAAAAGAAAAAGAAATGGCTGTAAGCTAGTACTATAAGTGATTATCAAATTATCAGCATATGATAACCCAAAAGTATACATTGCTGCCTCCTTAGTAATTCAAACTTATAATAAAATATAAAATAGAAGTACCCTCTAAATGAATGAAATAAAAATAACTTCATGGATTGTATATTTCATGAATCCTCTAGGAATGCTCTCTTTTGGATACTTACATTGGTCCCGTTGGCGCAATGTAAATACGCATGTCTAATACCTAGGCCATTGGGGAAGCTGAAAATCAATGTGGTAGTCAACACAAACACTGTAATATTGGTATTCTTCTTTGTGTACTAATAACAAAAAAAAACCTGCGCAACACAAGAAAAAAAGAAATAGAAATGGCTGCCAGCTAGTTCTATAAGTGATTATCAGTATCTCAGTATCAGTATATGATAACCCAAAAGTATACAGTGCTGCCTTCTTAATAATTCAATCTTGTAATTATTATTATATAGTATATAGCACCGACAGTTTACGCAGCGCTTTACAACTTGAGGGTAGACAGTACAAATACAATATACTTTAATACAGTAGGAATCAGAGGGCCCTGCTCGTTAGAGCTTACAATCTAAGTAATAAAATATAAAATTTAAATATAAATTAAAGCAGTAAAAACAACTTCATGGACTGTATATTTCATGAATCCCCCAGGAATGCTCTCTATTGTATACTTACATTAATCCAGTTGGCACAATGTAAATATGCATGTCTTATACCTGTGCCATTGGGGAAGCTGAAAATCAATTTGGTAGTCAACACTAAGAGCCGGTTCACACTATGGCGGATCCGACTAGGGGGCGACCTGTGAAGTCATAAAATGAATGTCAATGCAATTCGCTCCAGGTCGCCCGAAGTAGTACAGGAACCTTTTTCTAAGTCGGAGCGACTTGTGTCGCTCCTATTAGAACCGTTCGTGTACCACACAATGGACCGCGGCGGTCCGCGACTTGTCAGGCTGACCAGGTCGCCTGACAAGTCGTATTAGTGTGAATGGGGTCTAATACTCTGATATTGACATTCTTCTTTGCGTACTAATAACAAAAAAACAACCTGCGCAACACAAAAAAGAAAGAAAAAAAAGAAAGAGAAATGGCTGCCAGCTATAAGTGATATTCACATTATCAGCATATGATAACCCAAAAGTATACAGTGCTGCCTCCCTAGTAATTCAATCTTGTAATAAAATATAAAATAGAAATACCATCTAAATGATTGAAATAAAAACAACTTCATGAATTGAGTTGTTTATATTTATTGAATTTAGAGGGCACTTCTATTTTATACTTTATTACAATATCGAGGTACTAAGGAGGCAGGGCTGTATACATTTGGGGTATGAATCTTTGAGTTTTGTGCATGCGGCTTCCACTCTGCACACTGACCACAGGGGGTTGCTTACTCATAAGACACCTTGTAGTTTTTTCAATTAAAACAAGGCATTTTTTGATTGGATAAGGTGGAGAAAATAGGCAGTGATGTCAAGTTCTCCACTCATCCAATCAGAGAACACCTTCAATTCAATGAAGAAAATTACAAGCCTTTTTTATGCATGGTGGCAGTGTTAAGTGAGTGACCATCTGTGGTCAGTGTACAGAGAAAAATTTGATCACACAGCACACAGAAGATTGCAACTATTATTGTGCTAGTGCTAACTACTACAGTAATTGTCAGCTTCCTCAATGGTCCATCAGGTATACATACTTATACATACTTATACAAACTTATAAGCAGGATGTGGCAGGTAATAAATAGCTGAAAGTAGAACTATAGGCAAAACCATTTTTTTTTTTTCCATTCTGGATAGAATAAGGAGCCCTGTCAGTTTTTTTTTTGCCATCTGTGTCCCATTGGGGAGATTTCTGTTCACTCCCTGTCCCATAGCCAAAATGCGAAGTTAGAAGAAATCCCTGCAAACTAAGAGAATCCCTTGGGGACCCCTAGGTCCCCAGAATTAGTGTCCCCATTTGGACATATTTCCGTCTATTCCTGTTTGGGGACAACCCAACATTTTGGATTTTCTTGTACTTTCACTATCAATAATAATGGTAAACAGGACAAATAGAGGTGGTGATTCTACCAAACGGGGACACAGACAGCAATATAAACTTAGGGCTCTTTCACACGGGGGTTCCGTGTGTCCGTTTTTCATCCCATCCGTTTGCGGATGAAAAACGGACATAATGTATCTCTATGTAAATACGGATGTCAGAGGATGATCATCCTCTGACATCCGTTTTTTGTCAGTTCAGTTCAGTTCAGTTCAGTTCAGTTTTTTTGAACGGAGGAGAACCCTATTTTTTCTTCCTTTCAAAAAACGGAACGGAAGCAAAAATGGATGTCAGTGGTGTCATCCGCAGACATCCGTATTTACATAGACATGCATTATGTCAGTTTTTCATCCGCAAACGGATGGGATGAAAAACGGACATACGGATCGGATGACACAAGTGTCATCCGTGTCCGTTACAAAAACAAAAAAAAGGACCTGATCGGGCAAAAAAAAAGGAACGCCCGTGTGAAAGAGCCCTTACAGGTGTATAACTCAATGTCTACTAACTGAAAAAAGTTTTGCCTTTGGTTATACTTTAACACCCAAAGAGTGAAACAAACTGGTATTTTATTGCAATATTAGGTCCAACAACACAGCCCCACATTAGCAGTTACAGCAAGACAGCATGTGCCACAAACAGTTGCAGTAGTTGCAACATGTTCTATGTTAAACATTCCATATGGTGCACACTTACAGTTCAGCAGTCCTCTAGTCATAAATAAGTCCCAGCAATTCAGGGGATTCAGGAATATATTAGACTATAGCACAAAAAATGAATAATGTAAAGAGAGTACACAGTGCACTATCACCTCTTCTGCATCTTCAATGCTTTGTGCGAAAACACTGTGTACTTTGATCCTTTACATCATTTACTATAAGGAATAGAGATGCATTTCTGGTTGAAGTGATCCTACTTTGCAGGACAAATATTTATATAAACTGAATCACAGATGCCAAAATAAAGCTTTGTAATAAAAAAAAAAAAACAAATAAAATTCTTTACTCGAACCTTACTTCTGGCCACTTCCTGGAGGCATCAGAGATATCTCACATGAATGATGGAAGCCTGAGATCCCACAAGAATCCACTCCTGCAACATTCTGGGGTCATAGGTGTGTGCAGAGGGTGTGCCTAGGCAGGCCCTACTCACCCCATGCACTCATGCCGGGCACAATCACCCTGCTGCCTGAACCCCCACCATGTCCCCTCCCTTACCTCAAAGCGCTGCCGGCTTCTCTTCTCTCCCACCGGCTAATGTAGGGAAGTTTCAGGAAGAAGCGAGTAAAACTGCCATTTATCCTGATCGATACTGATCCCTCACTGCAATTATTCATAAATGAAGGATAGCAAACTGTGTTTACTATGCTTCAGTATGTGAATAAACAAGAAGTCGCTCAGAACAGAACACCTCATATTCATTCACTGTGCAGGGCAGCTGAGGCTGCAGAAAAAGGTACTGGGGAATCTCTGTCCCCCCAATAGGGCTCCTAAAAAGAATTAAACACAAATAATAATAATAAAAAAAAAAATGTACAAAATAATTTTAAAAAATACACTAATAAAAATATAAAAACTGCTGTCAATGTCCACTGCCCTACTGACACCAATCTCTGCTCTCATGACACCATTCACTGCTCTATTGACACAGTCCTCTGCCCTAATGACAAAATCCTCTGGCTTACTGAGACTGTCCACTGGCCTACTTGCACCATCCATGTTTTAATACCTCTTCAAATATTTGCTTACATTTATTTATAAGGGTGTGTGTGTATGTGTATATATGTATGTATATATATATATATATATATATATATATATATATATATATATATACAGGCATGTGTGTTTGAGCTTTGGGGTGCACACCTTAATGCTATAGGCTGCGCAAACCAATGCCTGGGGGGCTGTCTGCAAAGTAGACTGTGTACTATTGTACAAAGTTCCTTGAAATCTTTGCATCCAATAATGCTGGAATCTAATATCAGGTTATATGTGTATTTCTTATGTTATGCCACATTTAATAATATAACACTTCTGCCTTGCAGCACAAAGATCATCAGTTCCAATTTCAACCACAAAACTACCTGCATGGAGTTTGCATGTTCTCCCTGTGCTTGGGTAGGTTTTCTCCCACACGCAAAGGCATGCTAGTAGAAGAGTTGGGTCTTTTATGACTTGGCCTTAGTATATGCATGTTTCTTTATATTCTTTTGGGGTAGGGACCTTAGATTGTTAGCTCCTTCAGGGCAGGGACTTATGTGAATGTACAGAACATGTAAAGTGCTGCTAAAGTGTTGGTGCTATACAAAATAAATACTTGTAATAAATAAAGAACAGAACGTTCATTATATTCTTACACTGTTGCCCCTTCCTACACAAAGGGTTTTCACTAAGTCTCGGTTCGCACATCGCGGCTTGCAAATGACTTCTTTGACAGAAGTTAATGCAAGTCGCTCTGAAGTTGCCCCCAAGTAGACTTGAGTCGCTCCAATTAGAACAGTTCCATTGCACTGAATAGGGCACGATTAGTCAGGGGATTTTATCGCCTGACAGGTTGCAACCAGTGTGAATGGAGCCTATAGTTTACCTAAGATAGTTGAATTTTAATTGGAAGAGAAGAGGGGAAGGACAGAGAGGCGCCAAGCAGGCATGGTGTAGTAAAGTTTATTAAAATAGAAATAAATTAACAACAATTGCACTCACATAGAGGAGGGGGTGACAGACTGAAGTCAGTGGTAGATGTTCTGGGAGAGCTACATTCAAAAATCTGGGGGAGATGTATTATCCGGCAATCTTAGGAGAGCCTGCAGAGTGTGGAATCCATCTGGGGAGAGCCGATGCCAGAGGGACCAGGGACCGCCATTGTAATGCATCAATGTATTCATTTTAATTGGATACATTTAAGAATCCATGGAGAAAGTTGTGTGAAAACCTTTATAAATAGACTATTTAATGCCTCGTGTACATGTTTTTTTTGCCCCAGTGCATGAGGCGCTGGCGTTTAGGTGCAGGTGGAAGGTACAGGCGCAACAGCCAAGCGCTGCTGCTGGGGACCTGTCAAACTCTATGAGAACCTGAAAAATGCTGTGGTTGGATGGGGCTTAACAGTACACCATGTTAAGTGATACTTACTTTTAGTGCAGTATGCACCCATGGACGAATGTCTGTAACTGCTTACTATACAAAATGTAATCGCCCCCATCCAGCCCATTAGGCTGCAGCTGCATGATGCCTAAAGTGTTTTCTTGAGGGAAAGACAAAATGACTGTGCAAATTGTTCAAAACATGTAACGAATGCTCATACCAAGGCCATTGTTTTCCTCATTTTTTATCCCTTTACGATAAAGTTAACTCTTATATTAACCCGTGAATCCTTCCATTTTCCTAACTCAGAATGAATGAACAATACTTGATGGCCACTGCTAAAATTGCTCCGGCATCACTTCTGTACAGGGAATTCCCCTCTTAGGCAGTTGTCCCCAAATCAAAGATTTATTCCCTATTCTACCGAAACTGTAAAATTTTGGCCATCTTAACATTTATTGTTTCAGTGACAATAGCCAACAGGACAAATAGAGAGGTTGCATTTTCCCAGTGGGACATAGACAGCAATAAAAACTCATCAGGGATTCTACCCTTTCCCCCTTCCTACCCAAAATAAAAATTAAAAAAAAAAATTGTCTATGCATACACTTTAAAGTGTTTGTAAAGGTAAAAGGTTTTTTATCTTCATGCATTCTATGCATGAAGAAAAAAAGCCTTCTGTGTGCAGCAGCCCCCCTAATACTTACCTGAGCCCAACTCAATCCAGTGATGTTGCAGGACAAAATCGGCTGTCTGTGACTCTCCCTCCTCATTGGCTGAGACAGCAGCGAAGCTCCATTGGCTCCTGCTGCTGTCAATTATATTCAGTGAGCCAATGAGAAAAGAGTGGGGCCAGGGGCCATGTCTGAATAGCTCAGCTTGGGTACCCCCATAGCAAGCTGCTTGCAGTGGAGGCACTCAACAGGATGGAGGAGCCAGTAGAGCCAAAGAGGGACCCAGGAAGAGGAGGATCGGGGCTGCTCTGTGCAAAACCATAGCACAGAGCAGGTAAGTATAATGTTTGTTATTTTTTGGTTTAGTATTACTTTAAGGACCCTTTAACGCCTGGGGATCCATCGGCGGACTCCGTTTTTCTCAGCGGGGGATCGATTCGCTGAGCAGGCGGATGGCAGCTCGGTCTCCGCGCTGTGTGCGGAGACAGAGCTGTCAGGTCCCCGCTGTTTTCTATGGGGGAATCGGATGAGAACGGACCGCCTGTTCGTTCTCATCTGATCCCATCCGATCTGCTGGACGGATGGAAAATAGGGTTTCAATCTGTCCAGATTTGACGGATCGTATGTAAGCGGACATGTCTCTGCTGACATCCGATGCCCCATAGAGATGCATGGGGCATCCGTTCAGATCCGCCAAAAAAACAGACAGGCGGATCTGAACGGTCCGCTAGTGTGAAAGGGGCCTAAGGCTTGTATGAAAGTTTAGTGATTGGAATTAGATCTCCTTTAACACTATGAAACAAAACCTAAGCAGGTTATGAAAAGTATAAGTTTATAAATGCAAGAGAAAAAAAAATTGATACACTCCCTAATGCAGATAACATAAAAAGTTAAAACAAATTAGATTGCCAGAGGCAACACATTAGGAAAAATATAATAAGTTAAAAGGAAGCGTGGTAGATCTAGACTGCTGAAAATGCTATTACTTTCTTTATTCCTTTAAGTTTTAAAAGAATATTACATTTGTGTAGTTACTGAAATCCTGATGTGATTTTTAATTTACCTTGTAGCCATCTATAAACATGTTCAGAATAAATAAATGGAAACATATAAAAGCATTAGGAGTATGTAATGAAAACCCAAAGATATTTGCCTTTTTTTTTTCCTTAAAGAATATGTAAACCCAATGTTTCATATTCCTGATATGTGCCTGCTGTACAATGTCTTTGTGTTACTTCCTTTATGTAAAATTCCCTGGTGTTCTTGCCAGTCCCTCTGCTTTCTCATTAAAAATGGACCGCCCTAAGCACATTGTGGTCAGTTCTCTAGCTCCTCTGGGAACTCAGCCTGCTCTCCTTCAAGGATCAGACTTGTCCTGACATCCCCTCCCCCCACAGCCATTCACTGGGAAGTTCAGTGTGCTGCTATTTCTCCTCCCCCTAGCTCTCATGCAGCTGACAACATAGGGAATGTGATCACTTATAAAAAAAGGGAAAACATTTATTTATAATATTTGTTTTTTATATCTATACACAAATGTTTTGCCTTTCATTTATATTTTAAATTGAATGGGTTGTTTTACAAGGTGAGGGTTTACAATCACTTTAATAATTCACAATTGTACACAAATACATAGACACTGTAGTATTCAGCTACAGTGCCAAAAAGGTTTAAAAAAGAAATTTGGGAATCACAAAAAAATAAAATAAATAAATCATACTCACATAGATGGACGCAGCACTGATCCCAGCTGCAGATGTCCCCCATCGCCTCTTTGAGCACTGAGCGATTAAACACCAGTGATCACTCAGCTCTGGATCCTCAGCCAGCAGAGAGCTGATGCCTGTCAGTCTCCAGCTCTTTGCTTTTCTCCTCCTGTACTCACTGTAGCGCTGGGCTGTAGAGGGGATGGGAGCAGCTGGCTCAGTGTCCCAGCTGCTCACTAAGAGGTTGAGGCATTTGCCGGTCCAGGCCTCTGGACAGATTGTGACCAAATGGTCAGGACCTTTTCAGAGCATGGACCGGCTCTGTGATGTCAGCCGATGGCGGGCTTCACCTAAAATTGGTCACAGGAGTGCAGAACTAACGGCACTCCTGTGACCCACAGGAGAAGTATAGCCAGAAAAGCTTTGATCACTGAACCTGCAAACTGTTAGCCATAAACCCATATAACAGTGCAACTCCTTAACAAACCTAAAGTGCAAGTGCTATATTATCTCATAGTATTGTTATAACTCTTACTGTAAATAATAACCAATCAACAAAAAATTGTAATAACAAGCTGTTCCCCTTAGGGGTATACTCAAAATGAATTACTGCGGGATGACGTCAGATGTTGGGCTCCAATCTCCATACGCGTTGCGTCATGGGTATGGAATTCGTCAGTGGGGGAGAAGCCTCACCCTGTCCCGCTGTTTAAATATGCTTGGCAGCCCGTGTATCAGCAATCAGCTATGCTAATGATTGCCAAAGGGAAACTCCCCCAGGAACTGCTTACTGGTGACACTTGGAGCAGAAAAAAAATTCTGAATATATGGGGACTCTATTGTTAAAAAACAAAAAAAGAAAACTATTAATGAATTGGCTAGCCTCTATAATAAAAAAAACTCTAAAAGATATCTTCCTCATTTCACAGCCATCCCTCACATTATGTCTCACACTACATCATTCAAAAAAAAAAAAATGTAGGTACAATTCTGTACAGTGTTTATTGAGTAACGAGCAACTGGGAGTAGGGATAGATGAGTGAACTGTCCCTTAGTGACTGTCTGCAGGTATTCGGAGGAGACTCAATAAGTCATCACACAGCAAGCCCTACGAGGACATTGCTACAGTAGTATACTTGGATTTTGCCAAAGCGTTTGACACAGTTCTCCACACGTGACTAATTTGTAAGTTAAAGTCTACAGGCTTAGAAAATTCAGTTTGTAAATGGATAGAAAACTTGCTAAAAGACCATATTCGGGGAGTAGTGATAAATGATTCATACTCTGGATGGCCCAAGGTTATCAGTGGTGTACCCCAAGGTTCAGGGACAGGGATGAGACCCTTATTTTATAATTTATAAATGATATAGGGTCTGGGGTTAAAAATACAATTTTTGCAGATGACACACGGTTATGCAGTGGAATTACAAGGTGTCTTCAATTTACAAAGGGACCTCAGCTCACTATTTAATTGGGAAACAATGTGGTAAATGAGGTGTAATGCTAATAAATGTAAAGTTATGTACTTGGAGGCTAAAAACATGCATATATCATATATACAAGGAGGAGAAAAACTACGGGAGTGAAAGGTGGAGAAGGATCTGAGTGTTTTAGTAGATCATGGACCTAATAATAGCATGCAATGCCAAGCTGCAGTTTCTAAAGGTAACAAAATATTTTTTTTTGTATTAAAAGAGGTATAGACATAATTTTGCCCATGTACAAATGCTTAGTAAGACCTCTTTTGGAATACACAATTCAATTTTGGGCTCCAGTTTACAAACAAAAAAGGATATCTGAAAACTGGTGAAACTGCAGAGAAGGGCAACCAAAACTGATAAAAGGCATGGAGGAGCTCAGCAATAAGTAGGGATTAGCTCCACTGAATTTATTCTCTCTTAAGAACAGTGGGGATCTATGATCAACATGTATAAAACATAAGTGGTCCATATAGTGAACTTTATGTAGCGTCTATACATCATTACAGTGGACAAGGAGGCATTCTTTACATCTGGAGGAAAGAGATTTAACCTTCACATATGGAAAGGTTTCTCTACAGTAAGATCTGTGAAAACGTGGAATAGACTCCCTCAAGAACTTGTTCTGGCCAGCTCAATAGATTGTTTTTTTTTAAAAAAGAGCTGGATGCATTCCTAAATGTACAAAATATAACTGGACAGTAATATTTAGAGGCATTAATGCCAGGGGAAGTTGATCCAGTGAATATCAGATTGCCTCATGGGGGATCAGTAAGGATTTTTTTTCCCCTAATAGAGTGAATTGGTTCATGCTTTATTTGTTTTTTTTCCCTTCTCTGGATCAGCTGTTGGTATAGGATTGTGTATTTGGAGGTTTTCTATTTGTGTGTGTTTTTTTTATTTATTGGTTAAACTAGATGAACTAGTGTCTTTTTTCAACCTGGCTAACTATATAACTATATGTAACTATGTAAGAATGTGGGGGACAGCAGAATTAGGAAGTAAAAAAACAAAAAAAACAAAAACAGTGTAGGAGTCAGGGCTTCAAGCAAAACTCTCCCTCACGCTTTTAGTAAAAATCCCCACTCCCTCCCCTTCAAACATATATTAAACACAAATCTGCTTGCTCACCCCTTCCAAAACAAATCTTGTGCCCCCCAGCACATATCCTCTCCCCCCTCCCAGAACTTTTACTCTCCAAATTCTCACTCCCAGACCAAATCTTTCCACTTTGCCAGCATAATTCCCTAACACCCCCCCCCCATTTCTCCTCCCAACACACATCCCCCTTCTTCCCTATCCCAGTACAATCCCATACCCCCTTGATTCCCTTTTCCCCATTCCAACTCAAATCCTCTTTCCCTCCCAGCACAAACCCTCCCCCAAATCCCCCGTCACAAATAGTCCATCCCCCAATACCCCCTCCAAGAATGGATCCCCTTCCTCCCCTTGTCCCCCCCCCCCAGCAGAAATCCTCTCCCACTCCAAATATCCTTTCTCCCAGCACAACCCCCATTCCATAACAACTCCCCCACAACCCCCCTAAATTTCCTCTTCAGATCTTGAAACACAAATCCTCCTTCCCCCAATCCTCCCTCTCAGCACCACAAAGCTGCTTCTAAATCTGCCCTCCAAGCAAAATTATCTCCCCTTCTTCAAACACAAATCCACCCTCTAGCACAAATCCTCCCCTTCCCACCATAAATCCTTTCCTCACTTCTGGCAAAAAATCCTCTACTCCAGCTTTTCTTCCACCCCCAAATTCCCTCTCCCAGCACCACCCCCATCCCCAGCACAAATACCCCCCAATATCCCCCAAAACAAATCCCTCCCTAGCACAAATCCTCTCTTATCTCCCCACCTCTAGCACAAATTCCCTCTAAATCTGGCCCCCCAGCACAAATCCTCTTCTAACCCCCCCCCCCCCAAATGCTGCCAAATAGCACACTGTGATGGGGTCATCACAGACACAGAACAAATTCTTCTCCCCCCTTTAAATCCCCACCAACACAAATTCTCCTTCTTCCCAATCCCCCTTCCCAGCACAAACTGGCCCTAAATCAGCCTTTCCAGCTAAAATTCTCTCCTTACTTCTTGCACAAATCTTCCCGACCAACCCCCCTCCCATTAAAAATCATTTTCCACCTCTTCAAAACCTCCTCTCCCCATCCCAGAATTACCCTCCTCCAAATTTGACTGAGTGCAAATCTTCCTTCCCCCAAATCCCCCTTCTAGCACAAAGCTTCTCCCCACTTCAAGCACAAATCCTCCACCCAAATCCTCAGCACCACAGCCCCCCCAATCCTAGCACAACCTATTCTCACCTTCTTCAAATGTCCCTAGCAATAATCCTTCTTCTCCCCAATCTACCCTCTCAGCACAAGTCTCCTCCAAAATACCACCTGCCAGCACAAATCGTCTGCCCCAAATCTCCCCTTCCAGCACAACCCCCCATTCTGGAAAAAATCCCCTCCCTGCCAATTCCCTCTAGCACAAATCCTCTTCCATCCCCCAAATCCTTCTTCCCAACACAACCCCCCCCCATCCCAGTAAAAACCCTTCCACCCTTTAAATCCCCACAGCACAAATCCCCCTCCCTCCTAATCTCCTCTTCCAGGAAAAATCCTCCCTCCAAACACAAATCCCCTCCCCAAAATCCCTCTGCCCAGCACAGCCCATCATACTGGAAAAAATCCTCTTCCCCAATCCTCTCCAGGAACGACCATCACAAACCCCCACCCCAGCATGTATCCTCCCTTTCTTTCCCATCCTCCCCAGCACAGGTCCTCCTTCCCCCAAATCCTCTCCCTACTTCTACCACAAATCTTTCATCCCAAACACACATTCTTTTCTCCCTTTCTAGCACAAATGCACTCTCCTCAAATTAATTTTACCAACATCTGTTACCTGTATTCTCTCCAGGTTTTAAACTAATTACAGACCCCAGATCAGCACGACTTATCCAGGGTGACATCCCTCTTCCCAGGCTTTTCGTTCTGTCGGAGCTAGAAGAGGCTTCCATCTGCTCCACAGTGCTTGTTACAGAATGAGAGATGCATGTTGTCATATAGCAGGTGATCATGGCATCTAGGACAAGAGATGTGGAGCAGTTGCCATAGGTGCATGCGCTAGTGCACCCCTGCTAGGTTAGCTAGTGGAGCCAAGTGCCAGAACTTTTTTTGGCACTGGACTCCTGGATTTAGCCTAAATTCGAAGGATGCCAGGATTTGGCTCAAATCTCGGGACAGTCTCACTGATTTGTGGATAGTTAGGGGGCTTGTATATTTGCAAATACTTGAAAAGTCTCACTGCCATGTCAAGTCATCTCTGTAAAGTAAAGTGCATAACTCTGTAGTGAATAAATATGACAGCCACTTAGATTAATTTATTACTAGCAAAAGCACAAAGCTTGGAGTTTAGGTACTACCCTTTATTTGCTATTAGGCTAATTGCTTCCACACCAGTCACATTGTCCCTGACCAATGCCTCACACAGTGTCCCTAATCTATGGGTTGTATTTCACTTTCCAATAATACTTCCAAATACCCTATTGTTAGACTGGATTCATTGTGTAGGATCAGTGTGGCTGCTGGTTTGCACTGTGTAGAAGCAGGGAGAGGTGGAGCAGTGCACCTTTTCAGCTTTTTTGTTCTTTTTGTATCTTTATTTGATGTGTCATAAAATTACATTTTATGTTTGAAAATTTAATTTTGTTCATATATCATTTTATTGCAATTCACGCCAACACAGCCATTGGTGTGAACTATACCTAATAATATGAATGCTGTTTGCCTTGTCTTTGTGTTGCGTATGTGTTGGGCAATGCTGCCCAAGCAGCACATCTGCAGTGGTGTGAATCACTTTTTACTCTATGCCATGGTCACATGAAAACCTGGCATGTGCTCTGCCTTAAAATGTGAGATGAATGGAGCAGCAGCAAGTTCATTTTTTTGCCGTCGGCCACATAGAGCCAACATAGGCTGTTGTGGTGTATTGTGTTAAAAAAAAAAAAAAATCTCAATTAAATGTACTAAAGTATATCTAAAGCATTATTTTATATGTTAAATGATCAGTGTAATAACATTTTTATGCATAATAAATATTATGCATTACAATAAAGATACAGCTAGACTTCTTGGAGAAACTACTGCTAATCACTGTCTGAGAGCCACCCTGTAGACTTCTGCTTAGTGTGTCATATTGAGTAACAAGGGAGAGGAGCTTGCCCATCATCCCTGTTTGGGCCACCCTACAATCAGTTGTGGGTTGCCACATGGGGTATATAGCAGGTAATAGGAGGAGATGCCAGGTATTCAATAAGTCTGTCATGCAACCCATCTCTCTGCCCATTTTGCAATACTTCGCTCTGCAACAATTGTTAAAGCGGTTGTAAACTCTAAAAAAAATAAAAAAAAAAACCTGCAAGACAAAGGAATAATGAGCTAGTATGCATCGCATACTAGCCCATTATGTGTAACTTACCTTAAAACGAAGCCCCGACACGGACCCCCAGACATCGCTGCGGGCGCTGCCATGATCCCTCGCCGTCTCTTCCGGGTTCGGCGGCTCCTGCGCGGTGATTGGCCGGAAGAGACGGCTCCGGCGCGATGATTGTGATTTTCCGGCAAACTAATTGAAGGTCCCCCCGGACCTTCAGAGCGCATGCGCCGCTCGCGCGAACGGCTGCATGCACTGTAAATATCTCCTAAACCATGCCGGTTTAGGAGATATTATTTGTACCTACAGGCAAGCCTTATTATAGGCTTACCTGTAGGTAAAAGTGTCAAAAAGCGGGATACTACCGCTTTAAATGTCCCTATGTGCGCTCTAAACTCACCAGCTTCAGGCTCACCCTCCAGAGCCCAGGCTCTGCTCTTCTAGTACAGGGCCTCCAGGCACCCCCTCTCCTAGTCCATGACCTCCACTCCACACAACTCCTCTCCTATCCTGGGACTTTCACTCCACACACCCCCTCTTCTAGTTTAGGGACTACATTCTACACACCCACTCTCTTAGTGCCCGAACTCCTAATCACCTAATGCACACCATCTCAACCAAACTGATGTCAACATTCTGTAGCTCAGCCTCTGTGACATGTAGACTGGCAAGTGTAAGGATTTTACATAACTGGGCAGCCCATGGCAACCTTAGAATTGTGGTACCCAGTGCAGGCAGCCATTGCCTACACAATGTAAATTAGGGTACAATACCAGCTTGTTTTGTTTTTATCTTTACATATCACCTTTATCTGTAGCAACTGTTTGAGTAATGATATATTGCTTGCCTGTTTAAGTATGTTGAAAAAGTCAACAATTTGCATAGAGTTTATTTACTTTTTCACATAGCTCTCAGTATTATTATTATTATAGAGGAATTATTTAGCGCCAACAGTTTGCGCAGCGCTTAACAAAATGAAGGCAGACATTACAGTTACAACACACTTGGTACTAAAGGAATCAGAGGGCCCTGCTCGTTAGAGCTTAAAATCTAAGAGGGAGGGTCAATTGATACAAAAGGTAATAGCTGTGGGGGGATGAGATGATGGAATAAGTGAAACAGTGTAATAGTTAGATAGGCTTCTTTAAAGAGCAGGGTTTTCAGTGATCGTCTAAAGATGGATAGATTAGGAGACAGTCGGACAGATTGGGGTAGGGAGTTCCAAAGGTTGGGAGAAGCTCTGGAAAAATTTTGGAGGCGAGCATGGGAGGAGGTGACCAGGGAGCTCGTATCTCGGTCGATGCCCTGTCGGGGGAAACGCGCCATAGAGGAGGCGCCGCACCGTCACAACCTTTAGCTACGGTCTGCACTGCAGGCGGCAGTAAGCACTTGATTGATACAAGCCGGTCTTTCTTCTTATACATGTAAGTGCAATTCTGTTTTTACCTAATAAAGTAATTGGGATAATGCACTATTGGCTACTTTTTTCATCTTGATATCCGCATGAGTATATCTGCGGGGGAGAGTAAGAAGAGGAGAAAGATTATAAGATCGCGGCATCCCTTGTAACCATGGGGGGGAAGACCCAGGAATAAGTGTTTACACACGCCAGTGTATATTCACATCTGGTAAGAGGCTGATTTCAGCGCAAGAGGTGTACAGGTATGTAACCTTTCCTTCATGGTACCGGGGTGCTATCACTTCAAGGTGTTATATATTCCCAGGGAAGCCATCATAAATTTTGGGGCCCCTTACACAGCTTTAGGCCTGGGCCCCCCCGGGCCTAAACACCAACATTCGCTAGGGCCCACCCACTTGCTGTCCCATCCAATCCACCCACTGGCCCTCCCTCCAAGTCCTTCAGTGTACCCACTTTTATTTTAACACTCTTGCAACTTAATATATGAAAATAAATCCAATCCAGGAAAGAGTCGCCTCCATATATTCAGAAAAGAGACAGTCACAGCACAGGCCCACATCCAGCAACATTATCGATCAATTTACCATTGTGATGTCTAACAAATTGTCCCCAGACTAGTCCATAGTGAGCACTAAGCAGTCCTGCAGGCAACACGCTGGGACTGGCATGGTGCCCAAACCAGCATCCGGTCTGCAGGGAGAGGCGGAGTGCAAATGATATCACTCCACCTTTCCATTGCATCCGGAACTAAGTGAGCTACATCGGCTCACTCTGTGCCCACCCTGCTTTAGCAATTGTTGGTTACTACAGAAGAAACAACTTGGTCTTGTTGGTTGGGCCCCAGGCAGCCGGGCCCTCAGGACACATGGGCCCTTTACATGTGTATGGGCTGCCCCCCCCCCTGATGGCTGCCCTGTATATTCCGCCAACGTATCCCTATCTACTGGTAAGAGGCTAATCCTGAAGGTGGTGGGAACCCTATGTGTGTCACTGTGCACTTCATTCCATTTTCAACTTTTGGATTTGGTTAATACCGGAGTTTTTACACAAACTTTTATTTGCATTTAAAAGCACGGACATTGCACTGTGGATTTTCCTTTGCTGGATTTATACACACTATTGTATTTGATTTATTTGATTTTTCATACATTTCATGATTGCTATTAACATTATATGTATGTATGAATGTGAGTTAGGAACCTTAGGTTGTAAGCTCCTTGAGGGCAGGGACTGATGTTAATGTGCAATGTAAATGTAAAAGCGCTGCGTAAATTGGCAGCGTTATATAAGTACCTGAAATAATAATAATAATAATATTTTGGAATTACATATATGTCATTTAGCACTATATATGTTTAGCGCACCAGATCAACACTATTTCACTATTATTTTCCAAATCAGGTATTTGGATCTTTGGTAGCAGCTTCACGTTTATTTCAGCGCATCCATTTTACTTTTAAATTATAACTAAACATTGCAAGTCATATTTTTGAAAAAAATGTAATGCTCAGAAAATATTTCTCCATAAAGTACAAAAAGCAAAACATATCTGTGTGCTCATAAAACAACCTTGTTTCCCACTGATAGGATTTTTTGGCTAGATTATTACTGTATTACTTTTGTCAAAACTGCAGGTTTAAATTAAACACATTTCAAATTCCTTCTGGATAGATCTTTTTTTTTGTATTAAAGCAGATCTTTTCTACTTAGGGAAATTTAGATGTGAACATCTTTGATTTTGCAGAGGTTTTATGCCAGCTTCATTGAAAGGTTGCTGTAAAGCACAGGGGAAAGCATTTACACATGAACTGTGAAAATGACAGACTTCTGAATATGTGAACAGCTGGAACTTAATCTGATTGAACTTCTTCTGGGAGAGATACTCTTCATGGCACCACCACTTATAACCTTTTTGATTTGTGCAAGTGCATTAAATGGAATGCATTAACATGTTTTTTTTTTTTTTTTTTCAAAAGGTGAACTACACTTTATATTTTTCTGGATATCGCAAATGGACAATCATTTCATATTTAGTGACAAAAGAATGGCTGTACCTGCGACAATTATACACTTGGGTTTCAGAAGGTGTTACCCCCTTCATGACCAGGCATTTTTTTGCTATTCAGCACTGCGCTACTTTAACTGGAAATTACACGGTCATGCAAAACTGTACACAAATGAAATTTATATAATTTTTCACACAAATAGAACTTTCTTTTGTTAGTATTTGATCCCCTTTGTTCTTTTTTTTGTTATTATTTAAATGAAAAAAGACCAAAATTAAAAAAACAAAAAACAAAAAAAACAAAACAATATTTTCTAAAACATAGCCAATAAAATCTATTTCTTAAATGTTATCTTAAATTTTTCATTTTCATAAATTTAAAAATGTATTCTGCTACATGTCTTTGGTAAAAAAAAATCCCAATAAGCGTATTTTATTTGGTTTGAGTGAAAGTTGTAGCAGCTACAAAGTATAGTATATATATTTGGAAATTGATCAATCATTATGTACTGATCTCTAGTAGGGATGATCGAACTTTTGAAAAGTTCGGTTCGACCAGAACACCCGAACTTCACGAAAGTTCGGTTCGGATTTCAGAACCCCATTGAAATCAATGGGACCCGAACTTCTGTAATCAAAAAACACAATTTTTAAGCCCTAAAACCCAATAAATGCCCCTAAAAAGTGCCTAGGGTTCTGGGTCATGCCCCAGGGACTATTAATCACACAAAAAAAAGTTCTTAAAAATTGTCGTTTTTGATAGATAGCCAATTATTGAAAAAATTAAAAAAAAAAAAAAAAAAAAAAAAAAGAGATTTCTTTGGATTTAGTGTCTGGGGGTTCTAAAAGGTGTACCTGTGAAGTTTCAGCTCTGTAGCATGTCCAGAACCAGAATTACAGCATACTAAACCTTCAAAAATGACTTTTTTGCTTAACCGCACCTTTCTTTTGCTCCTAATCAACGGCTCAGCCAATGTGTATGATGGGGACATAATGCAGTGCACTGGGAACAAGATTAGAGGTTTTTTTGGAAAAAGGTGCTGTCTCTTTAAATGTGCATATAATTAACGGGTGTATTTCCACAATGGGGCTATTATTACCAAATGTTTCAAGAAGTCCAAAGATGTATGTAATTGCACTTTATTTCATGTAAAATGGTGTTTGGTGCACTTTAACTTGAAATCTCACAAGAAACAGACATATATGCACGGATACATTGAGGGTTAGGGGTAGGGGCCACAATGTAGTGCAGAGTGAACAAGATTAGAGATGTTTTGGATGAATACTGTTGTCTCTTGACTTTGAATAGAAGTAAAGGATGCTTAAAAATTGGGCATTTGGTGGTGCGGACGATGCCTTGACACCATATCCCTATGAAAGTGCTGGTAATGAAAGCAATAATTGCCTTTGTAAGGAAAAAAATTACAATGATATGCATCTGTGTGACAGGTGCGCAAAAATTGTTGTTTGGGTGTTGGCGGAGCCATACCACTGTAAGCCCAAAGAGCTGGTGTTGAAGAAGGCGTAAAAATTATGAAGGTGTGCACATGTGGAACAGGTGCGCAAACATGGTAGTTTTGGTGTTGGCGGAGCCTCCCCACCATAACCCCAAAGAGCTGGCTTTGAAGGAGGCCCAAAAATTGTAAAGGTGTGCACCTGTGGAACAGGTTCGCAAACATGGTAGTTTTTGTTTAGCATAGCCTCCCCACCTTAACCCCAAAGAGCTGGTGTTGAAGGAGGCCCAAAAATTGTAAAGGTGTGCACCTGTGGAACAGGTGCGCAAACATTGTAGTTTTTGTTTTAGCATAGCCTCCCCACCTTAACCCCAAAGAGCTGGCGTTGAAGGAGGCCCAAAAATTGTAAAGGTGTGCACCTGTGGAACAGGTGCGCAAACATTGTAGTTTTTGTTTTAGCATAGCCTCCCCACCTTAACCCCAAAGAGCTGGTGTTGAAGGAGGCCCAAAAATTGTAAAGGTGTGCACCTGTGGAACAGGTGCGCAAACATTGTAGTTTTTGTTTTAGCATAGCCTCCCCACCTTAACCCCAAAGAGCTGGTCTTGAAGGAGGCCCAAAAATTGTAAAGGTGTGCCCCTGTGGAACAGGTGCGCAAACATTGTAGTTTTTGTTTTAGCATAGCCTCCCCACCTTAACCCCAAAGAGCTGGCGTTGAAGGAGGCCCAAAAATTGTAAAGGTGTGCACCTGTGGAACAGGTGCGCAAACATTGTAGTTTTTGTTTTAGCATAGCCTCCCCACCCTAACCCCCAAAGAGCTGGTGTTGAAGGAGGCCCAAAAATTGTAAAGGTGTGCACCTGTGGAACAGGTGCGCAAACATTGTAGTTTTTGTTTTAGCATAGCCTCCCCACCTTAACCCCAAAGAGCTGGTGTTGAAGGAGGCCCAAAAATTGTAAAGGTGTGCCCCTGTGGAACAGGTGCGCAAACATTGTAGTTTTTGTTTTAGCATAGCCTCCCCACCTTAACCCCAAAGAGCTGGCGTTGAAGGAGGCCCAAAAATTGTAAAGGTGTGCACCTGTGGAACAGGTGCGCAAACATTGTAGTTTTTGTTTTAGCATAGCCTCCCCACCCTAACCCCCAAAGAGCTGGTGTTGAAGGAGGCCCGAAAATTGTAAAGGTGTGCACCTGTGGAACAGGTGCGCAAACATTGTCGTTTTTGTCATAACCAAAATGAGGTTCTGTGAACGTAAAGAGAATGAGAGGAGGGTTTGAGGGTGGCACCATGGTCCAGGCTTAAACTGAGGCTCAACTGCCACATCACAACGATAGCCTAGTCTACAAGGTCTGCATCAGGTGCATCAAAGCTTGATATCCACGACTGATTCATCTTAATGAATGTCAAACGGTCGACTGAGTCGGTGGAGAGTCTCGTTCGATGGTCTGTGACGAATCCTCCTGCTGCGCTGAATGCCCGTTCCGATAGGACACTGGAAGCAGGGCAGGCCAACAACTCCATGGCATACTGGGCCAGTTCTGGCCAGTGGTCTAATCTTAAGACCCAGTATGCCAGTGGATCGGATTCGTCACATGAAAAGCCCTCTGTGTCACTTTGTGCCCTCACGTAATCGTCCACCATGTGATGCAGACGGTGTCGATGCGATGTGGCAGCTGAGAGGCCTGGGCGGTGAGGACTAAAAAAAGACCGAAAGGCATCCGTCAACCGCACGCCTTCTCCAACGCTCCTCTCGTGACCACCAGTAGAATCCATGGTAGGTTGTCCCCGCCCCTGCACCCTACGGGAGTCGGGGAACATGTTCACCAGATTCCTCTTGAGACTGTCCTCAAGGGATTTGATCCTGGGGACTCTCTGGGTGGATGGGAAAAGCTCCGAGACTTTACACTTGTACCGGGGGTCAAGTAGGGTGGCCAACCAATAGTGGTTAGTCTCTTTAATGGCCTTGATTCTGGGGTCCTTTCGCAGGCTCTGGAGCATGATGTTTCCCATGCGTCGCAAATTAGCGAAGGCCTGAGAAGCTGACTCCTCGGGGTCACTCATAACGACATTATCTTCAATGGGCTCCTCCTCCTCCCAGCCACGTACTACTCCAAAGTGTCCCGAGGGAGTCAAACTAGGCCTTGCAGATTGCCGCATGTCTTCCTCCTCCTCCTCCTCAAACCCTGCAAAAGTTCCCGCAGAATCGTCCTCCTCCTCCTCTTCCACCCCTGGATCCTGCTCGGGCCTCTGGGAGCTAGGCATAATGGGGTCAGGATTCTCAGGATAAAGGGGGCCTTGAGAGGCAAGGAAGTCCTCCTCTTCCTCCTGCTGCTCTGCCTCCAGTGCCCTGTCCATAATGACACGCAGAGTGTGCTCCAACAAAAACAGTACCGGTAGGGTGTCACTGATGCATGCGCTGTCCCGGCTGACCATCCTTGTGGCCTCCTCAAATGGCGAGAGGACAGCGCATGCATCCTTAATCAAAAGCCACTGCCGTGGGGAAAAGAAGCCCAGGCGCGCAGAGCCAGTGCTGGTGCCGTACTCGCATAGGTATTCATTGAGGGCCCTCTGCTGCGTGTACAGGCGCTGCAGCATAGCCAAGGTGGAGTTCCAGCGGGTGGGCATGTCACAGATGAGGCGGTGTACCGGCAGGTGAAACTCGCGCTGCACTTCGGCCAAACGTGCAGTGGCACTGTACGACCGCCTGAAGTGACTGCACACCCTTCTTGCCATCCTTAGCACATCCTGCATTCCCGGGTACGAGTTCAAAAACCGCTGTACCACGAGATTCAGGACATGCGCCAGGCATGGCACATGGGTTAACTTTCCCTGACGAAGGGCGGCCAGGAGGTTTGACCCATTATCAGTAACCACCATCCCTGGCTGCAGCTGGCGTGGTGTCAACCACCTCTGGGCCTGTGCCTGCAGAGCCCCAAGAATCTGAGGGGCAGTGTGCTGCCTGTCCCCTAGACACACAAGCTGCAGCACTGCGTGACACCTTTTGGCCTGAGACATAGAATAGCCCTTTGAACGTTTACGTGGTACCTCATCATATTCAAAGGACCATTCTGCAGAGGAGGGCATGGAGGAGGTAGAGGAGGAGGAGCAGGAGGGGGTAGAAGTGATCGATCTACCCGGATCAGCGACACCACCAGCTGTTTGCAGACGTGGGGGCAACACTGGCTGCAGCACCGAGCCCTGGCTACAATCCCTTCCGCTGGCAAGCAGTGTCACCCAGTGAGCAGTGACAGAAATGTACCGTCCCTGCCCATGTTTGCTTGACCAAGTGTCAGCCGTCAAGTGTATCTTACGGCTGACTGACTTGGCCAGGGACGACACTACATTGCCTTCCACATGTTGGTATAGGGATGGCAGGGCCTTACGGGAAAAGTAATGCCGACTTGGCACCTGCCACTGTGGAACTGCACATTTTGCAAAGTCACGGAAGGGAGCAGACTCTACCAGGTTAAATGGTAATAGTTGCAGAGCCAGTAGTTTAGCCAAACTACTGTTTAGACGCTGGGCATGTGGGTGGCGGGGAGTATACATTTTTTTTCGTTCCAGCATGTGTGGAATCGAAATTTGGCGTCTAGATGTTACAGCTGGTGGTGTGCTGGAGGTAGATGCGACACTGCCTGCTATATCATCATCCCTGCCAGTGGAGGCTGCCAACAGGTGACGAGTGACTATAGCAGGGCCAGGAACAGACTGATGTGCAGGTGGAGCAGGTGGAGCAGATGGAGCATGAGGAGGAGCGCGAGGAGAACTAGGAGGCCGACTGACCGATCTTTGGCCCTTTTGTGGGTTCTTTAAATGCTCCTGCCAACGGGCCGAGTGGTGGGTTGTCAAATGCCTGTTTAGGCAGCTTGTACCCAGGTGGTTGACATTTTTGCCACGTTTTATACCCTTCTTACAAATCTTGCAGATCGCAACTGTTTTATCTGCATGGGATGTCTCAAAAAAGGCCCAGCAAGATGAGGTGTGTATAGTGGCCCGGGAGACAACAGGTGCGGCCTTAGATGGAGTAGGCCGTCTGCTCTCCCCTCTTGCTTGCTCTGCCTCCTCCTCAACCTCAGACCCAACATCTGACTCCATCAAAGACTGAGCATCAGGCCTGGCCTGGGAGACAACAGGTGCGGCCTTAGATGGAGCGGGCCGTCTGCTCTCCCCTCTTGTTTGCTCTGCCTCCTCCTCAAACTCAGACCCAACATCTGATTCTATCAAAGACTGAGCATCAGGCCTGGCCTGGGAGACAACAGGTGCGGCCTTAGATGGAGCGGGCCGTCTGCTCTCCCCTCTTGTTTGCTCTGCCTCCTCCTCAAACTCAGACCCAACATCAGACTCCATAAAGGACTGAGCATCAGGCTGGAGTAGATGGCCGACACTGTGGTCAAACAGCTCAGCTGACTCCTCTGCCATGTCTGAAGTTGGGTCTAAGGGAGGACATGAGGTGGACATGGACTCATCTGTATTTGTTCTGACAACTGCAGAAGACTGACCACTTTTCTCTGCCTGGGTCACTGTAGTTGCAGATGATGCCGATGATGAGGGTTTGTTCATATAGTCCACCACCTCCTGTACATACTGTGGACGTATAGCTTGGCCACTGCCGGAGAACAATCCACATGGTGGCCTGGCTGAGGACTGACCACCACGTCCACCCCTGCCTCTAGACACCCTAGAAGCTGTGCCCCTTTCCGCAGCAGGGCCACGTATGCCTTTTCTTGGTCTACCAGGCATATTTCTCACTGATGCGTTGGCAACTGTGTGCGGTGAAAAACGCACACTGCTATGCGACCCACAGTTGTCGCTGGATACAGCACAGCAGATGTGTCACGCACAGTAGCAAAGCCTTTTGCACAGTGGACCTAACGCTTTGAACAACAGGCGTTAGGTTGTCACTGATGCGTTGGCAACTGTGTGCGGTGAAAAACGCACACTGCTATGCGACCCACAGTTGTCGCTGGATACAGCACAGCAGATGTGTCACGCACAGTAGCAAAGCCTTTTGCACAGTGGACCTAACGCTTTGAACAACAGGCGTTAGGTTGTCACTGATGCGTTGGCAACTGTGTGCGGTGAAAAACGCACACTGCTATGCGACCCACAGTTGTCGCTGGATACAGCACAGCAGATGTGTCACGCACAGTAGCAAAGCCTTTTGCACAGTGGACCTAACGCTTTGAACAACAGGCGTTAGGTTGTCACTGATGCGTTGGCAACTGTGTGCGGTGAAAAACGCACACTGCTATGCGACCCACAGTTGTCGCTGGATACAGCACAGCAGATGTGTCACGCACAGTAGCAAAGCCTTTTGCACAGTGGACCTAACGCTTTGAACAACAGGCGTTAGGTTGTCACTGATGCGTTGGCAACTGTGTGCGGTGAAAAACGCACACTGCTATGCGACCCACAGTTGTCGCTGGATACAGCACAGCAGATGTGTCACGCACAGTTGCAAAGGCTTTTGCACAGTGGACCTAACGCTTTGAACAACAGGCGTTAGGTTGTCACTGATGCGTTGGCAACTGTGTGCGGTGAAAAACGCACACTGCTATGCGACCCACAGTTGTCGCTGGATACAGCACAGCAGATGTGTCACGCACAGTTGCAAAGGCTTTTGCACAGTGGACCTAACGCTTTCAACAACAGGCGTTAAGTTGTCACTGTATTTTGCTGCCTAGCAAGCACGTACACCTGCTGTGATAGAGCAGCACTGTGCCACGTGCTCACTAAACAGAACCCTCACACTTTCCCTACAGAAACTAAATTTTCAAATCTAACTAATGTAGTACAAAGTTCCCTAACTACACTAGATATCCCTTTCCACTAAATAGAAAGCTCCATACAGCAGAAGACTGACACTGTCCCTTAAGTTTTTTTTTTTTTTTTTTTTGTAACTCTAAGAACCAGCACAATCGCTGTATCTAACTACACTGGCTGTAAGCTAAATACAATTCTGCTATATGGAGCTTTAGAACCACTCGATATATAGGAAATGTAGTGTAGCAAGCAGGAGTCAGACAGAACTGCTTCAACTCTCTTCAACAGGCTCTGGATAACTGTGCTAGGGGTTAGGCGGGGCCATCTTATATAGTGTGGGGCGTATTCACTCCTGATTGGCCTCTGGTCCCCGTAGTCACTCCAATCACGTTCCTAGGAGACTCCTGCCCCCTCATTGGCTTTTGCAGACGTTTCTGGGCCAATCACGGGCTTTTAAAGCCCAGTTCCTGTCCCAGTGCATTTTGGGCGGTTCTGGTGGCCGAATACCGAACTTTTGCCGCAAAAAGTTCGGTATTCGGCCGAATATCGAACATCCAATGTTCGGGTCGAACCGATGATCAACCCGAACCGTTCGATCATCCCTAATCTCTAGGGCATTTAGTAAGAAGCATAGTGAGATTTTTAAAGTTGTAATTTTTTGTCAACATGTTTTTGGGGAAATTAAGAACCTAGTTAGGGTCCTTAGATTGTAAGCTTCTTGGAGCAAGGACTGACGTGAATGCACAATATACTTGTAAATCGCTGTGTAAACTGATGTTTTAAAAGTACCTGTAATAAATAATAAAAATAAAATTATTATTTTTTTTACAATTTTTCTTACATTCTGTGCAGTACAGCATCATCATATGAGTGGTGTGGTGGTGATCAGAGATACTGATTGATGATAGTGTGTAAAAAAAAAAAAAAAAAAAAAAAAAAAAAAGGAAATAATTTTTTTCTACCGTTTTAAACATTTTTTTCCCTTTTTTTTAATTGTTTTTTTTTTTTTTTGCATCCTGTCATCAGAGGGGAATGACCGGGAATTTTTTTTTTTTACACTGTTATTGCTTATACAGTGATAATCACGGTATAAGCAATAGAATTAGCTGTCATGAAGGGGTTCCCCATGAACAGCTTGCTTTTGATCTGTAATTGGCTAAGCTAATCACATGGCACAGGTAGCCAGCTACCATGTGATTGCTTTGGGACAATCACAGATCACAGCAGTAAGCAAGCTGTTTATGAATGGAAAGCCATTTATGCCAGATTTTTTATATTTTTATCATGTAATCGCTATAATCAATCATACCGATCACATGATACCCGGTTACCAAATACCAGTGACAGTGATCCACGTTGCCCGATGGACACAGCAGTCACAGGAGGAGCATGCTGCGAGCCAGAGAGGGTGTACTGTGTGCTTCTAACCTAAAACAATCACGTAGAGTATATATACAAGAATATCTTCAGGAGTTAACCACTTGCCAACCGGCCTCCGTGTATGTACTGTGGCAAAGTGGCACTATTGTGCGAAACGACATACCTGTAAGTCGTTTCATTCAATAACCACTAGATGGTGCCATCGCACCATCGTAAGCGGGATCGCACTGTGATTGGCTAGTGGAGTATCAATCAGGAGGTCAGACGAACCCGATGCCAGGCGGACTCTATGTCCGCCAGCCACCCGCGATCATCCCTAGAAGAAGCAGAACGACGATCTGCCTATGTAAACAAGACAGATCGCCGTTCTTCAAGGGGACAAGATGGAGATCTTGTGTTCCTGCTAAGCAGGAACCCAGATCTTTGTCTTTCCCCAATCAGTGTAACCCCCCACAGGTGATAAGCACCCCCAAGGGACACACTTAACCCTTTGATGGCCCCTGATGTTAACCTCTTCCCTGTCAGTGTCATTAGTTCAGTGACAGTGCATTTTATTTAGCACTGATCACTATATTAGTGTCACTGATCTCCAAAAAATGTCAAAAGTGTCAGTTAGATGTCCAATTTGTCTACCCCAATGTCGCAGTCCCGCTAAAAATCGTTTATCGCCGTCATTACTAGTAAAAAAAATAAATAAAAATTCCGTAAAATATATAGCACCGTTTGTTGACACTATACCTTTTGTGCAAACCAATCAATATACACTTACTGGGATTTTTTACCAAAAATATGTGACAGAATACCTATTGGATTAAACAGATGAAAAATGTCATTTTTGAAATTTTTTTTATTGCCTATGTTTTATAGCAGAAAGTAAAAAATATTGGTTTTTTTTTGTTTTTTTTTTTTTAAATTGTCGGTCTTTTTTTGTTTATAGCGCAAAAAATAAAAACTGCGGAGGTGATAAAATACCACCAAAAGAAAGCTCTATTTGTGGAAAAAAAGGACATATTTGATTTGGTTACAGCGCCGCATGACCGCGCAATGGTCAGTTAAAGTAACACAGTGCCGTATCACAAAAAATGGCCTGATCATTAAGGGGGTAAAACTTTTTGGTCCAGAAGTGGTTAAACTTTCTCAAGTTTGCAACAGTTCAAACATATCTAACTTTTTTTTTCTTTGGAATTGTAATTTTTCTAGACCTTAAAGGGGATGTTTTTTTTTTTTTTTTATGAGTAAGCATATATGTAGAATTATTATTTCAGTGATCACCTTAAAGTCTTTCTTTGTGTAATTTTCAAATCTTTATGTTTGATGTTTATGTTTATGTTTATTGTTGTATTTAATATAAAATGTAGATTAGCCACTAGAGGGTGTATAGCATAGAAGCTGCAATCACTCTCTCTCTCTCTCTGCCTAAAGTATATCTACACCAAAGCACAAAAATGTTATATATATATATATATATATATATATATATATATATATATATATATATATATATACAAAATGGATACAATCTGTAGCACCTTATATATTTATTAAGAGAGTAAAATACTCACAAAGCAGACATCAAAATAACAAAAAATGTTGAAGTTTCGGATCCATTAAGATCCTTCATCAGGAATAGCAAGCATGAAAATCAGAGATTAATTACATAAGCATCACCTGGATAGTCTTCACTCAAAGAAAAATAGAGCTTAATATTACAGCTAATATTTCAGGAGACATACAATAAAACAGTGTTACTGGATATCCATATACACATCTGAAAAAAGTAACAACATATTAAGCAAATATTTAAAAAAAAAAGGTGTAAATTATAATCCTTATTCAAACCTCTAGGATAAATAGTTTCCTGACAGTCTCCATGGCAGCCTACGTGTGGGTTAACCCCGCCTCCTCTCCAATGGTATAGGACCCCCCTCTATAAATTTCAGCTTGCAGGTACAGCCAGTGTTCCTTTTTTGTCCTCCTCCAAGGACCCTATTTGGATTATTTCCTGTGAAAATTGGTCAGCTTACCTCAGAATGAAAGTCCAGGTATGTGGGGCCGGATGCTGTATACCTTTTGGCGGTGTGCAGGGGGGGGGAGCGGTTGGATGCATATTAATATGACACCTGAGTGTTCCTTATTACCTTGTAGTGATCCACTGTATGCTCTCTATTTCCTTGTCAGTTTTGGTTTTGCCTGAAACATGGATCCTGCTTCACCGCCCCCTTGTAGCCAGCCCTCTCACAACAGGTGAGTGCTGGTACATTCTAGGGGGATATGAAGGGAGGGATGCTGGCTCATGATTCATGGCTAAATCCTGTGTCTCCCTGGATTTCTCTTTCTCCCAGCTCCTCCAGGTCTGGTCAAGAAAGAGACCCTGTCAGGCCACAAAGAGAATCTTCTTCAAGGTCAAGACGCCCTGAGTCTCCATCAGGGAGCAGGCATGAAAGGAGACGCTCAAATTCCTCCTCCAGACACCGCACACACCGCCACAGTAGCCATACGGCCCAGAGAGCCTGCTGGGGTTGTGGGGCGCATGTCCCGGAGGACAAGTCCCTTTGCGAGCCCTGTTTTGCTCGTGCTTCTGGTGAGAGAGAGTCTGAAGATCAGAGATTGGAATCCCTGGTGAAACGGATTGTCCAACAATCCATGAAAGAGTGGCGTGCTAGTCCCACACCTGGGCCTGCTACTCCCAGCTCTCCTGCTGAGGCTCCTGAAGAGCAAGGCCCCTCTCAACCAAGCTTCACTTCCGGAAAATCCTCAGAAAGTGATTCAGATGAAGAGGAAGGTGCAGTTGGGGGCTTTGATTTCGCCCTTGTTTCACCTCTCATAAGAGCAGTCAAAGAGGCTCTGAAATGGGAAGATCCCATTACCCCACAAACAAAACAGAGAAGGTTTTTCAAACACCTGGGGAAAGAGCGGCTAAACTTTCCGCTCCTTTCGGAATTAAAGGATGTCATTCTGGAACAATGGAGTAGAGGGGATAGCAAGACCTCCTTATCCTCCAAATTGGCTAAGTTGTATCCCTTTAAACCAGAAGAGGTCAGTCATCTGGAATCGGCTCCTCTGGTCGATGCCGCAGTCTTCAGATTAGCAAAACATGTTACCCTACCATTGGACGATGCGGTTTCCTTTAAAGACCCTCTGGACAGGAAAATGGATCTAGATTTAAAGAGAATCTATATCACGGCCGGTGCGGCTTGTAAACCTGTGCTAGCATTAGCAGCTATGTCTAAGGCCATGGAAACCTGGGTTTCTGATGTCGAACTGAAATTAAGGAGTGTCTCTGAAGATGCAGTAGAAAATTCTCCTGTTCAGGAACTGAAGTTAGCTTCTGTATTTCTTGGTTAAGCATCCATTGATGTGTTGCGTCTCTTATCCAGATCCATGTTGGCTTCTGTCACAGCCAAACGGGCCCTGTGGTTGCGTCCCTGGCTGGCAGACCCAGCCTCCAAGCAGGCTTGGTGCAAAATCCCTTTTGAAGGGTCTTCTTTATTCGGGAACAAATTGGATAATGCAATTACTAAAGTGAGGGGTGGAAAGTCAGGTGTTATGAGGCAGGTGGAAGCCTGTCGTCCAGAGAAGGCTTACCGTTGCCGGTGGGCGGAGCTTGGTTGGAAACCCGAGGTGAGTAGCACAGGCTAACCTGAGGTGCGGGGTCTAAGCATCCACCGGTCTTCACCAGGGCCTCTGAAGGTGAGGATGGATTTGGCTGCAGGTGGATACCAGGTCGCGGTCCCCAGGGTCGCCCCACCAGGGGGTAACCGGTCAAGGTCCGAAGGTAGATGAGCCGACAAGGAGAATCCAGAAGAGTAGTCAAAACGAGCCGGGATCAGGACAGGCAGCAAACAAGCGAAGTCAGGGACGAGCCAAAGGTCAACAGGTATCAGACAGGAAATCAACAGGAAGCAGGTTCAGAACACAGGAAGCTGAAGACAACACAGCAATGTGCAGTGTTGTTGAGCTGTTTAAATAAGGCAGCCTGTTTGCCAATTATTGCAATTAGTCTGCTCTGGATTAAACCTTTAGGTTGCAGACAGCACATCATGACACACATCAGTGTGCTCAGGAAGCGTTCCTAACATTGCCCCCCCCTTAAGGGCAACCTCCGGGTGCCCAACAAACTGCTTTTCTGAGGATGGGCAAGAAAAAACGCCTGGATTAAATCTGCAGCATGGATGTTCCGCTCCGGTTCCCAGGAATTTTCTTCCGGCCCATAGCCTTTCCACTTGATCAGGTACTGGAGCTGGTTACCTCTCTTCCGACAGTCAAGTATGGCCTCCACTTCATACTCCACGTCTCCATCAATAATCACAGGTTCGGGAGGTCCAGAATTTCTGCCAGGGAAGGCATCAGGAACCACGGGCTTTAAGAGGGTTACATGGAATACAGGATGGATCCGCAGGGTATCAGGTAAGGATAGTTCGTAAGCAACGGCATTGAGTCTCCTTTTAACTGAAAATGGACCGATAAATTTGGGAGCCAACTTCTTGGACGGGCAGGCCAAGCAGAGGTTAGCTGTGGACAGCAAAACCCGATCACCGGGCTGGAGGATTAACTCTCCCCTCTTTTTCTTGTCAAAGGTTTTCTTGGACGCTGCCTGAGCCTTGGTCAACGTTTCCCCGCAGAAGTTTGTTATTGCTGGTGACAAAGTTGAAAATGTCCTGGACTGCGGGAACTCCAGATTCAGAGGAGATGTCAGGCAGGAAGGAGGGATGAGGTGGCTCAAGGGAGATGGCCTCCACAAGCCCACTCCCTGGTCTCCAACATCCTGGAGCTCCGTGCGGCTTTTCTAGCTCTTCAAGCTTTCCACCACCAGATAGAGGGCAAGTCCGTGCTTCTCCTAATGGACAATACCACGGCAGTGGCTTATGTGAAGAGACAGGGCGGAACCAGAAGTCTCTCCCTTCTTCAAGAGGTAGACCCAATCATGACATGGGCCCAAGCCCATTTGTCCAACATCTCGGCGGCCTACATTCCAGGGCCACAGAACGTCCAGGCAGATTTCCTTTCCAGAGTCCAGTTGAATCACAACGAGTGGTCTCTCCACACCGACTCATTCAAGTGGATTCTGTCACTAGGGGTCTCACCCGAAGTAGACCTGTTTGCATCCCCATGCAACCACAAGCTGGACCGGTACTTCACACGCAGCAGGTGTCACCAATCCTGCGGGACAGATGCTCTGACCGACAGATGGTAATTCAGCAGGGCATATGCTTTCCCCCCGTTTCCCATCATCCTCAGATTTCTTCAAAGACTCTAAGCAGAAGATGTGGAGATCATCATGGTGGTCCCTCATTGGCCAAACAGGCCCTGGTTCCCACTTCTCCTGCAGCTCAGTTATCGGAGCCCGATTCCCCTACCTCTCAGACCAGACCTTCTCTCGCAGGGAACAACATTACACCCCTGCCCTGCTCTGCTCAGGTTAATGGTCTGGTTCTTGAGAGGGAGAGGTTGGAGTCACTTCGATGCCCTCCTGGGGCAATCCCTACCTTAATGAACTCCAGAAGACCTAGCATGAACAAAGTTTACTGCAGAGTCTGGTCTAGATTCTTAGAATTCACGTACCCGGAGGGAAATCCTTCCTCGAATTTTGGAGTTCAAGAAGTTCTGAAGTTCCTTCAAGCAGGACTGGATAAATCTCTCTCAGTTGGGACTCTCAGGGTGCAAATATCAGCCTTATCTGTGTTCTCAGGGTTCCCCTTGGCCAAGCATGTACTCATACAGCAATTTTTCAAAGGTGCGGTCAGACTCAGACCTCAGAGGAAGCCAAGGTTTCCAAAATGGGACCTTCCTCTTGTCTTTAACGTCCTTTCAAGAACCAGTTTGACGGACTCCATCTCTATCAGAGAACTTACCATTAAGACAGCCTTTTTAGTGGCAATCACTTCAGCCAAAAGGGTCTCTGAGATCAGTTCCCTTGGTCATAAAGAACCTTTCCTCACGTTCTTTCCGGATCGAGTGGTCCTAATTCCGATGCTCAATTCTAATCCGAAGGTATCATCGTTTTTTCATGAAAACCAGGAGATTGTGCTTCCTACCTTTCGATCTTCTGAGGATAATGAACCTCACCCCTTGGATGTAGGGAAGACTCTAACGGAATATCTCCAGTTAACATCTTCCTTCAGACAATCAGATAACCTCTTTGTTCTCTTCTCAGGCAAAAATAGAGGAAAGCGGGCCTCGTCAAGGTCCATTGCAGCCTGGATTGTGTCTGCTATTCAACGAGCTTACTGTGTAGAGGGTTTGGCTCCTCCGGAGGCGGAGACAGCCCACTCAACAAGAAGCATCTCAACGTCCTGGGCGGCTTCAAGTCATGTTGCACCAGAAGTAGTCTGCAGAGCGGCTTCCTGTTCTTCTGTAAATACGTTTATGACACATTATTGTGTGGAGCCAGCCTCCTTATCTTCAGTTAATTTTGGCTTGACTGTTTTGTCTGCTAATAATTTGAAGTAAAATTTGATTTGAAACATTCCTACCCGTGTGGCTTGGGCTAGTTATTTCCCTCACGTAGACTGCCATGGAGACTGTCAGGAAAACTGAAAATTCCTATCAGATACTTACCGTAATTTTCCTTTCCTGATGGTCTCCATGGCAGCCGGAGTTCCCACCCTCTGGTCTTGGATTCGGCTAAGATATGGAACACTGGCTGTACCTGCTAGCTGAAATTTATAGAGGGGGGTCCTATACCATTGCAGAGGAGGCGGGATTAACCCACACGTAGGCAGCCATGGAGACCATCAGGAAAGGAAAATTACGGTAAGTATCTGATAGGAATTTTCCGTTATCAAGTCGTGAAATCCAATTTACTTCCCTCTGTTATAACTTTAACTCCCTATTTCCCCCTCTCTTCAGTCGTGGTATGTGATCAAATACTATAAATCTTATCGCACGTGTCGGTGGCTAAGGGTTGTTTAGGGTCATTTTCTTATAACATTTTACATTTTAACATGTTTGTTATTTTACTTTTGCAAAAAACTTTTTTTTATTCTAACATTTTTTAAAGTAATCTGTATTTTAAGACATTGAGATTTTAACTACCATCTCAAATTGATGTCTCCTGATGCTTAGTAATCCAAGCTATGTATTTTCCATGTGAAAATTTGTCGCCTGAAAATAGCTGTTAAGCTGTGTTGTGCTATACATGCCATACATTGATAGAAATCTGTTTTTTTTTTTTTTTTTTTGTAAATGTATGGCCTACTAGAGCTGTTAAATGTGCTCTTTTTTTTTTATTTTAACAGAAAAGTTTTATTAGAAAATCAGCGCAACAATACAGTAGTGTAGCCAACAAGGTACATTATCCAAAACAAAAAGGAAATAATAGCAGCATAAAACAATAATCCGTGCACAAATACAGGCAAGGTATACAATCAACAAAGTTAACCCACGATACTAGCCTGGAGTGATAGACCTATACAGTACAGGAGACACCACATTATCCAAGTTCCAGATCCAGATAGAGTCAGGGGCCCCGTGGGAGGAGGAGGCGTGGAGTCAGGGGACCAAGCAAGGGAGGGGACACCACCACCGTGCCCCACCTCCCCAGCCCCCCAGGGGAAATAGAACCAAAGCAACACCCAGGGGCATGAAGGGACAGAACAACACCCCTGCCACCAAGCCCTATCCCAACAGAACTAAAGGCGTATAGACCGCGCCCCCAGCCACTTGTCCCAGATCTTTCCAAACTTCTGTGGGCACTGACGGCCCATGTAGGTCAGTTTATAAAGTGGAAGGGCAGAGTCCACCAGCGCCCGCCAATGGGCGACCGTCGGAGGAGCGGATCCCCTCCAATGTTGCAGTAGGGTTTTCCTGGCATAAAACGACAAGTAAAACAATAAAAGTTTCATATATTTAGCCTGAGTCACCAAACCACCCAGCCCCAAAAGAAGTATCCTAGGGTCAAGGGGGACCTGGACCTCCACCACCGCACTCATCTCGGCCACCACCCCCCTTTAGTACTCCTGAATCTCGGGACAGTCCCATACCACATGAAAGAAAGTTCCAACCGCCTGCTGACACTTATAACACAACTCTGAATGAGCAGGGTAAATCCTGGCCAGGCGCTGGGGAGTGTAATACGCCCTATGCAGAAATTTTAGCTGGATAAACCTATCCCTAGCCGAGATCATCGTGGGCAAGTACTGCCTAATCCCCATTCCTCAGTCCTCCTCAATAAGTGTAGGAACATCCTGATGCCAGCGTTCAAACAGAGAGGGATCTCCATCTGATTGATCACACGTAAGGCGAAGATAGATTGAAGACAAGATCTTGTCCGCATTACGCGTGGTCAAGAATCTCTCCACCTGATTCGGGGCAACAGTGACCGCCACCGGAAATTGCGCCTGCACCGCATGTCTCAACTGCAGTTACCGAAACAACATGCGGGACGGAAGGCCAAATTTCTCTCGCAGTTCCGGGAAGGATAGCAAGGTGCCTGCCGGCATGATATGTTGCAGTTTTATCACCCCATGTCCTGCCCAGACACTGGGATCCGGGATAGACCTGAGGTGAGACAAGTTTGGGTTTCCCCACAAGGGAGTATGGGGTGAGACCGTTCCCCCCTCCCCCGTGGCCACCAGCATCTGCTCCCACAACCGTACCACCGTACACATCGATGGCGTCGCCTGAGCAGCCGCCCTCCGTCCCCTATAAACCAGGTTCGAGAGGGCCGCGTAGGAGCCCAAAATGGCAGCCTCGAGGGTGACAGCCGGATTAGAGCGAGGCTGGGCAAACCACCACCTCACTGTAACCAGAACTGCCGCCCAATAGTATTTCTTAAAGCAGGGCAACGCCAGACCCCCCGAGGAAAGTGGTAGCTGGAGTTTCCACCTGGCTATACGAGGCACCGCCCCCGCCCATATAAAGGAGGAGAGGACACCATCCAATTGGTGAAAAAATGACGCAGGGACAGGAATTGGGGTGTTTCTAAAGATATAGAGGAACTTAGGGAGAAAAACCATCTTTATCAAATTCACGCGGCCAACCGGTGTCAAGGGTAGCGTCCGCCATACCTGACATTTGTTCACCAATTGTTGGAATACAGGTTCCAAATTGTCCACAAAGTAACGCGATAGATCTGTGCGCACCATTACCCCAAGGTATCTAAACTGGTCAACCCACTGCAATGGTATATCCGCCGGGGGAGGGGGAGTAGCAGCCGTGAGGGGCAGTACACTAGACTTAGACCAATTTATCCGAACCCCCGAGAACACCCCATGTCTATCAATAATGGATAAGGCCGCGGCAAGAGAGTCCGAGGTGTCGTTTAAATAGAGAAGTGTATCATGTGCATACAATGAAATGCGTTCAACTACCTGTCCCACCCGCAAGCCTCCCACATCATCCATCATGCGAAATCTGATAGCTAAGGGTTTTATGGCGAGGGCGAAAAGACCGGGGGACAACGGGCAGCCCTGACGCGTGCCCCTTCCCAACCGAAACGGGGATGACAAAAGGCCATTAGTACGGATGCGGGCCACAGGGGCCGCGTACAATAAGCGCATCCACGTAATAAACCGGGGCCCGAGGCCAAATCTAGATAATACCTGCCACAAATAGTCCCATTCCACGGAGTCTAAAGCTTTTTCTGCATCTAGCGATGCCACTGCACCCTGCGAGTCATTTGACTCCGCACACGCTACGTTGGTATGTAAGCGACGAATGTTGATGTCGGTACCCTTACCCGACATAAATCCAGTCTGATCTCCGTGGACCAAGCTGAGGATCACAGAGTTAAGGCGATTGGCCAGAACTTTAGTCAAGAGTTTAGCATCCACGTTCAGCAGTGAGATGGGCCGATAGGAGGAACACAATTCAGGATCCTTACCGGGTTTAGGCAGGACAACAACAACAGCCTCCGACATAGAAAGCGGCAGGGAGCCCGCCTCTAAGGCCGCGCAGAGCGTCCCATGAAAGGAAGAAGCAATGATATCCAAGTTAGTTTTATAAAACTCCGTGGGGAGGCAATCGGGGCCAGGGGTCTTCCCAGCCTGCAGGGATTTGATCGCCTTCTTAACCTCACGCAGGGAGATGGGAGCGTCAAGCCTCAAAGCCTCAGCAGGGGGGAGGGAGGGAAAGTCAATCTCATCTAGATAGGCCGACAGGTCCTCAGGCGGATAGGCCGCTCTAGTGGCATAGAGGGAGGAGTAATATTCCTCAAACCTCTGCGAGATCAACGTCGGGTCCGAGAGCAACGTCCCGTCCTCCGCCCTGATATTGGCTATGCTAGCCCCCCGGATCTCTCTGACACCAGCCAGGCCAACAGCCGACCAGATCGCTCCCCCTGCTCAAACACCAGCTGGGATTGGGAAAGTAGAAAGCGGCGACACGACTCTGCACGAATCAGCGCCACCTCTCGATATGCGGACTGCATGTCAGAATACGTGCCCCTGTCCAGTGTGGACAGATAGTCCGCCTCCAGAGACGCAGCCTTGGCTTCGGCCACAGACAACTGCACTTGAGATTCCCCCCTCACTTTAGAAATATTGTACTGGTATCTACCCCTAGCATAAGCCTTAAAGGCGTCCCACACCATAGCCGGGGTCGCAGTGCCCTCATTATGGTGCCAGAACTCACTAAGTTCAGAGGACAATATCGGCACAATCCTCTCATCCGTCACCCAAAACCGAGAGAGTCGCCACAATCCCTGACCCACTGTCGAGTCCGTAGAGAGGTCCATCATCACCGGGGCATGATCGGAAATGGATGGAGGATGGAGGTCCCCGACACCCTGGGCAGCAAGGACGAACTAACATAAATCACATCAATACGTGAAAACGTAGCATGGGTGGCCGAGTGGCATGGAAATTGGTGCTGAGAAGGATGTTTCCAGCGCCATACATCCTGCAGACCAAGCGCCTCCGCCCAGCGGGCTAAGCCAGAGTCAGTCATCGGGTCAGGGCGAAGCTTATCTAGGGAGGGGTTAGGCGGTACATTAAAGTCACCAGCAAAAATCAAGTTAGGAGTAGGGTACTGAGCTACCAGGCCCTGAAGTCTACGCAGCAGGCTAAGGTCAGCAGGCGGAGGCACATGTAGCCCAACAATTACCAGTTCTAGTCGATCACACAGGGCATGCAAGATGACATATCTACCGTCCTGGTCCAAGTGGAGATCCAGGAGCACAAATTGGAGGGACCGGTGCACAAGAACACTAACCCCTCGGGAGTAGGAGGAGAAGGTAGAGTGATAATACGCCCCCACCCATGACCTCTTCAAGGCCAACACCCGGGCGCCCGTGAGGTGGGTCTCCTGAAGAATACAAATGTGCGGGCGGTGCTTCTGCAAAAAGGAAAACACCAGAGAACGCTTAAACTTAGAGTTCAGGCCCCGCACATTCCACGTGACCAACATTAGGGGGGCCATAGCATCAGGAAGAGAACAGAAAAAAGGGGAAACTGTCCAGCAGAGACAATCCCCCCAATAGACCCAGGCTACATACTAGAGGAGTAAACCCAGCCCCACACATATGGGACATAGAACAGCAAGTCATATAAGTGCACAGATAAACATAGACAGACCTTGGTGGCAAATAAGGCAGAAGGCATTTAAATACATCCCCAAACAGAAACTTCCCCAACACACCCCAACCCCCCTCCCCCCACCCTGCAGCACCCCAAAAACGTGGGTGAGCTTGAGACCCCAAACCAAACATGACCAGTGTCAAATGGGGGACACTATACCAAAAGGGCACATGGCAGGAACAGCCAAACATACCAGGAGCGCCGATCACACTGCCTATAGAAGAAAAATAGGAAAAATAAAAATATCCTCCCTCTTCAGAGAGGGCACAAGACCAAAGAAAAATAAAAGAAAAAAGGTGTCCAGCAGCGATTCAGCCCAGGGGAAAATAAGAAAAGTGAGCAAGTGAGTTTATGGCCATAGAAGTGGTGGGATAAGCAAAAAAGGTGGACCACAGATGATAACAGGGGGGACATAGTTCCAGGGGAAGTGTAGTCACTGTGAAATCGGAATAAAACAGGGGGGAAAAAGAAAAAGAGAAACAGTCCACCTGAGAAAGTCCATGCAGGTCTCAGGACTCACAGAAGTGAGGCAGGAGCATCATGCTGACAACACCCCGGACCCGACCAGGCCAGTACCTGAAGAGACGTTACAGGTGTTCCACAATCTAGCCACGAGGCAAGGATTCCAGCCAGGTGGAGGCCTCTTCTGGGGAAGTGAAGAAGCGAAGGGATTCGCCATCCTGCACCCGAAGCCTGGCCGGGAACAGCATACTGTATTTCAGGCCCCTTTGCCGCAGGGCCAGCTTGACGTGGTCAAAGGATTTGCGCAGTTTTTGCGTCTCCACCGAAAAATCTGGGAAGATCATCAATCTGGCCCCTTCCAACCGCAGAGCGTCCTGTTTCCTACTCTCCCTCAGTACCGTATGTCGGTCCCGAAAGTTTAGCAGACGGAGGATAAAGGTGTGCGGTGGGGCTCCAGGTGGCCCCCTGCGAGCGGGCATGCGGTGCGCCCGTTCCACCGCGAAATACGGGGAGAAAGTGGCTTGTGGGAGCAGGTCACGGAGAAGGCGTTCCGCAAAGTCTGCAGGATGAGGGTCTTCAGCCCCCTCCGGGAGGCCCAGGATCCTCAAGTTATTGCGGCGGTTGCGGTTTTCAGAGTCCTCCGCCCGAAAATCCAGAGTATCCCCCACCCTGCGTTCCACCTCAGTGAGTCTCGTGCGGAACTTATCCATGTCCCGCCGGATCAGCCCAATGTCCAACTGAACGGTCTCTATCTTGGAGGTCAGGGTGGACTGACAGGTGGAGATAGCCTGCATGAGAGCGGTAAAGTTGTCCTGCTCCCAGATGGCAGGGTCCGCATCCTCCGTCTGGGTGGCCATATTGGCGGGAGCACGAGGCCCGGCTTTGGTGCCGGCAGGAGCAACGGGGGCGATGCGGATGAACGGGGCGTCGAGGATGGTCTGCCCCTGGTCAAAGCAGTACAGGTAAGTCACCCGAACCCTACGGTGTGGCAGAGGGCGGCAGGGCAGCAGTGCTACAGGATTAACACAGGCAGGTCAGCGGAGCTCCCTTCCTAGACGCTCCGGTCGCCATCTTGGACCGTTAAAAGTGCTCTTTACTAGATTGTTCTATGTTGTTGGCCCAATTCTGTGCTACTGCCTATGTTTATATTGTGGAAACTAAAGAAAACTTGATTATATTTTTTTATACTTTTTTTATACATTTTTTATTTATTTTTTATGTTCCTATCCAAGTTTAACTTGTTGTAATGGTGTATATAACTCCTAGCTGGAGTAATTGTCATGGTTGACATACTCCATTGTTGCACTTTGTAAACAATGTTAAAAAATAAGATAGATAGATAGATAGATAGATAGATAGATAGATAGATAGATAGATAGATAGATAGATAGATAGATAGATAGATAGATAGATAGATAGATAGATAGATAGATAGATAGATAGATAGATAGATAGATAGATAGATAGATAGATAGATAGATAGATAGATAGATAGATAGATAGATAGATAGATAGATAGATAGATAGATAGATAGATAGATAGATAGATAGATAGATAGATAGATAGATAGATAGATAGATAGATAGATAGATAGATAGATAGATAGATAGATAGATAGATAGATAGATAGATAGATAGATAGATAGATAGATAGATAGATAGATAGATAGATAGATAGATAGATAGATAGATAGATAGATAGATAGATAGATAGATAGATAGATAGATAGATAGATAGATAGATAGATAGATAGATAGATAGATAGATAGATAGATAGATAGATAGATAGATAGATAGATAGATAGATAGATAGATAGAATGGGATTTTTATACTTACCTTAAAATCCATTTCTCTGAGTCCACCGACGGACGTAGCTGCTGCTTATTCATAGACTGTTGGGTAATAAGCCCCTCCCACTAGAAGTGACCAGGCAGAGCAAAATGTTTTTACACACCCAGGAGGTGGTACCCCCAGGCTATTACCCTCGGCCTCACAACTGCATTTCCAGTTTAGTTGCAAGCAGTGGAGAATAACCAAAAAACCCTCATAAAAAACAGAGGGCTGGGAGCCAAATCCGTCGGTGGACTACAAAAATCCCATTTTCTCTTTCGTCCACCGACGGATGTAGCTGCTGCTTATTCATAGATGGTTGGGACGTCCAAAAGCAGTAACCACTGAGGGCTGGGAAAAGAAAAAACAAACCAAAAGGAATGCAATTACCGCGGCTAACATAGCCAACAATAAAACATGGAGCCCAACAAGTAACATCTACGGCTCAAAAGTAACAAAACCATACAGGAGGAGCAAAAAATAAATTGCTCCTTACATGACAGCCTGCAACACATTGCGCCAAAGGACGCATCTGCAGACACCAGCACATCCACTCTGTAAAACTTGGTGAATGTGTGTACGGACGACCAAATGGCCGCCTTACAAACCTGCAGCACTGACGCTTGATGGCGGAATGCCCAGGAGGCACTCAAAGCCTGCGTAGAGTGAGCAGTGACAGGGAAAGATGGAACCTTGCCCTTAAGAGAATACACCCTCACCACCGTCTGTCTGATCCATCGAGAGATGGTCGCTGCAGATGAAGCCTGACCCTTCCGGGGTCCATCCGTATTCACAAACAGAGAGTCCGACCGACGAAAGGACTCAGTAACCTACAGATACACTCGCATCGCCCGAACCACATCCAAGTAATGCAAAGCAATTTCCTTGGGATGGGAAGGTTTCGGACAGAGTGACAGGAGCACTATGTCTTCATTCAGATGAAAATCAGAAACAACCTTAGGCAGGAACGACGGATTAGGTCGCACCACCACCTTATCCCTATGCATCACCAGATACGGGGAACGGCAAGACAACACCGCCAGTTCAGACACCCTAACGAGCAGAGGTGACAGCCACTAGGAAGGCCACCTTCTTCGACAAGTCAAGCAATGAAATGCCCCGAATGTTCTCAAAAGGAGGATGCTGAAGAACCAACAGAACCAAATTAAGGTCCCAAGGAGGCACCGGGGACCTTCGGGGTGTCGGGGGACCCAAATGCCGAACCCCCTGAAGAAAAGTACGAATCAAAGAGTGATTAGCCAACGGACGTTGGAAATACACAGCCAAGGCAGAGACCTGACACTTAAGAGTGCCCAAAGCCAAGCGTTGGTCAACCCCTTTCTGCAAAAAAGCCAGGATCCTGCTGACAGCAAAGGACCTGGGATGAAGATGGGACGCCTCACACCAGGCAATGTACACTTTCCACGTACAGTGATAGATCTTCCTTGAGGTGTACTTCCTGGCCTTGAGTAAGGTAGGGATCACAGAGTCGGACAGACCCCTATCCTTCAACACATTGCTCTCAACAGCCAAGCCGTTAAAGCCAGCGACCGTAAAGCAGGATGGAAGATGGGACCCAGCGACAGAAGATCTTCCCGCAGAGGAAGTGCTCACAGACCTGCCACCCATAGCCGAATCACGTCGGCATACCAGGATCTCCGGGTCCAATCTGGTGCCACCAAAATCAACAAAATCCCCTCCAGCTCGACCCTGCGGAGGAGAGGAGGCAAGAGATTCAGCAGAGGAAATGCATAAAGGAGCCTGTACTGACTCCAGGGAGCCACAAGGGCATCCACGGCCTCGGCCAGAGGATCTCTGGACCGAGCCACAAACTTTGGAACTTTTCTGTTTTGCCTGGAGGCAAACAAATCCACATCTGGGGTTCCCCACCGGAGACACAACTGGTGAAACACTTGCGGATGCAGGGACCACTCTCCCTGATCCAGAGTCTGACAACTTTGGTAATCGACCTGCCAGTTGTCCACCCTAGAAATGTACACGGCAGACCGGGTCGGAACGTAAGACTCCGCCCGGCGCAGAATTTCGGCAACCTCCAGAGCCACCAGGGCACTCCTGGTGCCCCCTTGATGATTGACATATGCCACGGCCATGACATTGTCTAACTGGACCCAGACTGGACACCCCTGGAGAGCATCTGTCCAATGGAGCAGGCCCAACTTGATTGCCCTCAGTTCCAAAAACATTGATCGAAAGATTGGATTCCTCCATCATCCAGGTACCTTGAACGGTTAGAGTGCCCAGCACCCCCCCCCCCCAACTGGTCAGACAGGCGTCTGTTGTCACTACCGTCCACAACACTGGAAGGAAGGATTTCCCGTGAAGAAGGTTCGGAGAGCTGAGCCACCAATGTAGGGAGTCCCCTGGAGTTCTGACTCAGGCGAATCAGGCTTTCCAGGGACGCGGGGTCCTTGTCCCACTTGACAAGGATCTCCTGTTGTAGAAGTCTCGTGTGGGCCTGAGCATAGGGCACGGCCTTGAAAGAGGACACCATAAGGCCCAGCACATGCATCGATGACCGAAGAGACACTAGATCGCAAGCCAATAGAGATAGAAGTGCCTCCTGCAACTTCTGCAACTTCGCTGGCGGAAGAAACACCTTCGCCGCAGTAGAGTCCAGGATCATGCCCAGGTACTCCAGTCTGGTCGATGGAACCAGTGCAGATTTCTGAAGGTTGAGAGTCCAACCGAACTGCTGTAGAGATTGAATGGTCACCTCCAAATCCCGTTCCAGTTGCACAGCAGAATCTGCTAATATCAGGAGATTGTCCAGATAACCCAGAATGGCTATCCCTTTCTGCCGAAGCAAAGCCAGTATGGAGACCAACACCTTGGTGAAGACCCTGGGAGCAGAAGCAAGCGCAAACGGCAATGCTACAAATTGAAAATGGTTCTGGCCCACCGCGAAACGGAGGAACTGTTGATGGGCCTGACAAATGGGAACATGGAGTTAGGCATCCTTGATATCGATCAAAGCCAACAGGTCCCCCTGATGCAGGAATGCCACCACCGAACGCAGGGACTCCATGCGAAACTTCTGAACGAGCACAAAACAGTTTAACCGTTTGAGGTCCAGGATTGGACGCAATTTGCCCTCCGGGTAAACAGGTTTGAATAAAAACCTCGAAAGCGTTCCTGATGAGGAACTGGAACAATCACACCTTGTGACAGCAAATCCCGAATTGCATCCTGCAATCGGGCAAGCCAGTCTGAGGATAGCTGAAGATTGGACGGAAAAAACCTGTCTGGAGGACGGGAACGAAACTCAATCTTGTACCCGGACTGTATCACCTTGTGAACCCACCTGTCATGCAACAGAGAGATCCAGGGATCCAGAAAGAAATGGAGATGTCCCCCCACCCCTAAAACGGGTGGGGGTGCCCCTTTAGGCAGAAGGGGTCTGTTTGGGGGAGCCGGGAATGGAAGATTTCGGCTTGCCAGCCCATCGTTTCTCGGTACCTCTACCACTGGAAGTCTGCTTGGTTTGCTGCAACCCGGGCGTACGAAAAAGATGCTTCTGGGCAGTAAAGGAAGGGTCCCGCTTACACAAAGGGGTCTTGTTCTTAGATGAATGGGAAAGGAGCGTGCTCTTACCCCCAGTAACTGTCTTGATCAATTCATCCAAAGAAGAGCCAAAAAGGCGATCACCCTGAAATGGGAGATCAGCCAAAAGCTTTTTAGAAGCCTGGTCAGCCGACCAAGACTTCAACCAGATCACACGTCTGATAAGGTCACTAACCACCAATGCCCTGGCCGCAAGCAGGAGAACATCCAGGTTAGCATCGCATACGAATTTCAGAGTCTGCAATAATTGTTCAGTAAGTTCCAGCATAGCTGATGGCAACCGAGTGACCATCAGCACCTCTCTCAGTGCCTTCACCCATTCAAACATAGTCTGAGAAACTAGAATGGTAACCAGGGCAGGCCTGAGAATAGATCCCACTACCGTATACAGGTGGCGAGATAAGACCTCAATACGTCTATCCGCCGAATCCGACAAAGACGAGGATTCCGCCACTGGTAAAACCGTGGACTTGTGAATACCACATATCTGGGGGTCCACCTGAGGAGGAACCGTCCATTTGCATAAGATCCCTTCCTCAAATGGATAGCGTCTAGCCAAGCGTTTGGGAATGGCAGGCGTGCGATTAGGACGCTGCCACTGCTCTTCCACCAAGGTGGATAAAACCTCTGGGCAGGGGAAAACCCTCGCTGAATTTTTGGCCCTAAGAGACCCTAAGGAAACCGATTCCCCTTACGACTTAGAAATCGCATCCGTGAGTTTAAGGGTGTCTCTCACCGAGGATATTAGAGCATCCACCATGGCCTTTTCCTGTGCTAAGGCGGATGTAGAAACATCTTCCTCCGCGTCAGAAACATCTGAACGCGGAGACGCATCCTCCGGAAGAGGGTCTGCGTCGCCAGCGACCATGTCAGCCTCAGAATCCGAGGCCTGCGAGGTGACAGGCGAGGAGCGAGGGCGTTTCTTGAAAAATGCTGCTGCAATAACCTTGTCCATTTTCTTGGATATTTCTTGCATAACAGACAATTAAGACACATCATGAGTGTCAGATGCTTGCCCCAGAGATACATCAGGAGTCGCAGATAACCCATTGGAGTCCATGTCATAAGGATGGCCTATGTGAGCACTACACGGAGCAGATAGGGATACATGGAAACGATGGAACCTGCACTGCAAAGGGTTAAACAATGTACACTTACAGGCAGGAGAGATCCTGTAGCAGAAACAAATGAATGCACCACAGGTTTCAGCAAGTCTGCCGCCCCCCCCCCCCGCATGTACCGCGCCTTTAACCACTTTACCACCGGAGGATTTTGCTGTCTTCCGTCCAGGCCACTTTTTGCGATTAGGCGCTGTGCGACTTTAACTGACAATTGCGCGGTCGTGCGATGCCGTACCCAAACGAAATTTACGTCCTTTTTTTCCCACAAACAGAGCTTTCTTTTGGTGGTATTTGATCACCTGTGCGATTTTTACTTTTTGCGCTATAAACAAAAAAAGAGCGTAAATTTTGAAAAAATAACAATATTTTTCACATTTTTTTATATGAAATTCCCCCCCCCAAAAAAATGTAAAAATCAAATTTTTTTAAATTTTTTGGCCAATTTGTTTTATGCTACATATGTTTAGTAAAAAAAATCGCAATAAGCGTATTTTGATTGGTTTGCGCAAAAGTTATTGCGTTTACTAACTAAGGGAAAGATTTCTGTCATTTTTGGTGGGTTTTTTTTTAACGCGTAATGGCGGTGATCTGCGATTTTTTTTGCGGGACTGCGACATTGCGGCGGACAGATCGGACCCTTCACTGACATTTTTGACACTTTTGGGGGTACCAGTGACATTTCTACAGTAATCAGTGCTATATATATGCACTGTTACTGTAAAAATGACACTGGCAGGGAAGGGGTTAATTTTATTGGAGAGGGAGGGGTTAATGTATGCCTGGTGCTTACTGACGTGTGGGGGGGGGGAGGTGACTGTGTGACACAAGGACAGATCGGATGTCCAGCTATGCTGAACACTCCGATCTGTCAGTCCCTGTCACTATGGAGATCCGCCCGCTGTGTTTACACACAGCTGGCGGATCTCCAGACTCGATCCCCGACGATCGGGGCAGAGCAGCGGCAATCGCCACTGCTCCTCCCCTGGCCCGACTCCCGCTGTGAATGAACACAGCGGGAGCGAGCCTCCGGCGGCGCGCGAGGATGGGATCGGACGGGATCGCGGCACTTTGCCGCAGTAGCCTCCATGTGAGCGGGGCTAAAGTGGTTAAGAGGCGACCGCTGCACACAGAAAACACCAGGTAACCCTGAACCCCCCACGAGGCCTGAAACCCCCTGAAAATGCAGCAGTAGGCCAGCAATAGCACCGTTACCACTCCAGGAGCAGCGTGTCTTCACAGCGTGGCAGAGTGAAAAGAAATGCCCGTCGCTTCCCCGCCCACCAGAGGCAGTAGCTTATATATATATATATATATATATATATATATATATATATATATTTATTTATTTATTTATATATATCTATTATAAAAAGTGATTGTAAACGATCACCTTGTAAATCAACCCATTCAGTTTAAAATAGAAATGACACACAAAACATTTTTGTATGGATATAAAAAAAAAAACATGATATATTCTTTTTTCCCTTTTTGTAAGTGATACCTTTCCCTCTGTTCTCACCTGCAAAGGAGCTGGGGGAGGAGAAGCAGCAGTGCACTGAGCACTGAGCTTCCCAGTGTATGGTTATGCAGCAGGGGCGTGTCAAGACAAGTGCGATCATTGGTGGAGAGCATACTGAGTTTCCAGCAAAGCTACAGGACCATGATGGGCTCTCCTGCTTAGTGTGGTCAGTTTTTAATTGGAAAGCAGTGGGACTGTCAGGAACACCAGGGATTTCACACAAAGGAAGCAATACAAAAAGAACAGAATACTTTTGCCTACAAGTACATGGTACAGCAGGCACATATCAGGAATATGAAGTGTTGGGGTAGCAAAGCCTTTATTAAATAACAAATATATTTGTAAATTTGAAATTGTGCAATTATGCAAAATGGTGAAAAGCATTAAGTATGGGAATTGAGCACAACGCTGCCTGACAGATAAGAGAGGGTACCAGGTAAAAAAAAAAAAACATTGATTGTTTGGAAGTTCCCTTTTAATCAACTGCTCCTCTGATTACTCCATTATGATCATTCAGTATTGAAAGAGACCATAAACATGTTATCTATGTTTACTGATCTCTTTACAAAATGGACCTTCTGATACAGTGGTTTTAACCACTTCAATACTGAACAATTTTACCAGGGGTGTATCATGAAATCAGTAACCCCATGTGCAAGATAAAAAGTGGGCCACAGGCAAAAAAAAAAGCAGTGCACGTAGCGTATCACAGCGAAATGTGGGAGTGGCTTAAATTGTGCTACATATTGGGCTTAGTTTAAAGGGGGTGTGGTTTAATAGAGTCTGAGAGGCCTTACATAGTGCAGAATGTGGTAATGTTAAATAGGCAATGTACAGTGCGGAGTGTACGGCGGTGGGTAGTATGTGCAGGAGAGGGGGTGGAGTGTATGGAGGTTGGTAGGATGTACAGGAGAGGAGTGTGAAGTGTATGGAGGTGGGTAGTATGTACAGGAGAGGAGTGTGGAGTGTATGGAGGAGGACAATAAAGGGGGGCCGGACAAAGAGGACAAAGGAAACCGTCGGGGATTGGTGCAGCGGGAGGGACAGCTGTGAGCACCGATCTCCCGGCATCGCTTTTCAGCTGACAGCCATGGGAGGGAAAGGAGGAGAAGCAGCTGTCAGCTGAAAAGCCATGTTTGTGAGATCGGTGCTCACAGCTGTCCCTCCTGCTGCACCGGCTGTGAACCAGTGGATCATCCATGTTTGCAGAGGCCCATGTGCAATGAACACCCTACAAATATGGATGATACGCCACTGACTTTTACTCCCTTCCTGCCCAGGCCAGTTTTCAGATTTCAATGCTGTCATACTTTGAATGGCAGTTACTGTTTCTGAAACAGTTTACCTAAATTTATTTTTTTGGACAAATAGAGCTTTAACTGGGTTTTTCATTTTTTTTGCTATACAAATGGAAAAAAACAACAATTTTGAAAAAAAAAAAACACTTGCTGATCAGGGCATTGATGATGGCTGTAGTGATGTGACAGGTAGACTGGCTTTTCAAGGTAATGATAATGGCTGCACTGTTGTGAAAGGTACACTGGCTGAACAGGGCACTCATGACGGCTGCATTGGTGTGATAGGCAGACTGGCTGATCAGGGCACCGATGACGGCAGTTGTTCTTTAAAGCGGAGTTCCGGCCATGAAAAAAAATTTTCAATAAAAATACCCCCGGGCCAGTCAGGGCTAGTACATTCCACAATGGATAGCCTCTGTACTGTACCGGGTCACACTTACCTGCAAGAAGAAATACTCACCTTTAAAATTTCTTCTCCAGCGTTGCCATCTCGGATGTGGGCAGCTGATGCCAGCGCGATCCTCTTCTGCGTCCTCTTCCGTGTCCTCTTCTCCCAGAATGCGCCTGCACCGGCCCTGCTCGTCACTTCCGGTGTGGCGCCGCATTCCTCCACAGCTTCTGGGCATGCCCAGAAGCTGTTTAGCAGGGAATGCGGCGCTGCATCGGAAGTGACGAGTGGGGCCGGTGCCGGCGCATTGATTCCTGGGAGCGATGACGTTCAGCTCCCAGGAATCATTGCAAACCGGAAGTGACGGCGCGGGCCGCAGCCACTGAGGAAGGAAGTGGAAGAAAGGTGAGTATATTTTTCTACAATACAAGGTAAGTAAAAAAAAAAATCCTAACTATCCATTTCCTTTTTAGGTGACGAAAAGCAAGCTGATGGCCACAAAATCGATTATGTCGATTTTGTGGCCGGAACTCCGCTTTAAATGTTGTGGGTTTCTCCATGATATCTAGCAATTGCACAAAATGTATTTTCAGTGCAAAGCAAATTCAACTTTTTAACTTTTCATCTTTTCAACTTCCTTCCACTAATAATAGCAGACTTGCACTGTGCTTCAACGGGTAACTTTAAAAGGCTATGCATGCGTTATTTTATTTTTTAACTATCAAGTACCAGCACATTTCTTCATTTCCAAAAAATTGTGGCAAAAAAAAAAAATAAGATTACCTTGTGGTGACCACTTTTCAAAAAGGGGTCGTTTTTAGGATGTTTGTACTGTAAAAAAAAAAAAGTGGTTAATAAATACCAAAGACAGCTCTTTCTTTGTCAAAATAATAATAAAATATTCCTTCAAGTAAAGTGTTTCATGACTGAGTAGTTGTCAGTCTAATACAGCTCCAAAAACTGGAAAAAACATGCTAGTCCTATAGTGTTTTTTTTTTTTTTTTTTAAATGTATTTGTTCCTTTTTAACCCCTTGTGACATTAAAATATGGAAGTTAGCTCATGTCACATATATTTAAATAATTCAGTGATCAATAGTTAGACATAGAAAAAGAAAAAATAACTGCGCTGAAGGTGAATAGTAATAATAATAGTCAAGCAGCAACTTCAAGTGTGACCACACCCTTAAACTAATGCATATAATAAGTCGCGCTTAGTGACAGTAGAACATATCAATGTCCAAAAAATAAATATATCAGATGCTCAAGTCCTGATAATACAACATAGGTGAAGTGAATGGATAGTCTCTACGAAAATTTGAAAGTGATGTGGGGTTAATAGGGTCAGCACAAAAGGAATCCCGACTCCCTTAGGTAATGCGCTTACCAGATAAACGATTAGTGTATGCAGGGTATTACATCCGAAACAACTTGATTGGAGATGTCACAGATTGAACTCACAGGATAGGATGGCATGGAGTCATGGAAGAAAGAAAAGACGCCATGGCATAATACCCTCACAACAAATTGTATGTTATACACCCTGAAAGTGCACCAGGTATGTAAAAAATAAAAAAGTATGTGTATCCGTCACCAGTTGTGAAGCTGCTTACCAGAGGTAAATATAGATATAACCATGAACCAGCACACAGAGAGACTCTTCCCAATGGTTGGTGACAGAAAGAAGACAGCTGAAAATTGGATAGACCACCACCGATTTATGAGCCCCTTACCGGACTGAAGATACCAATAGCAGAGTGAAGAATATTCTAGGAGAATAACAGAGCCGCCAACACTGACAACTTAAGTTAAGCCCCTTACCGAACCAGGATTTAAGATCGCTTAGGATATCAGGGAGTCAGACCAAATCACTCCCACCAGCGCTCAGCAAAGATAATGTAGAAGCCAGATCAATGTCGGGTCATCCTCATTAAACCAGGATTAGTGTTGAGCGAACACGGACTGTATTATTCGTGTTCGTACCGAATAATTGGATTTTTTTTACCCGAACACGGACACGGACACTTTACTGTATGTTCGGGTAAAAATCCGTGTTCGGTCGTTTTATTTCCGGGTTTTGCATGCTTTGGCGCTCTTTTCATGGCGGGCTTTCAACAGCCAATCAACAATCGTTTAACTGGTGTGCCTTAAGCCATCCCAGCCATGCCTGCAAATGTCTTAGTAGCTGTGATTGGCCGTCTGAAGCATGTGACCAAGTCTTTATAAGTTCGAGGCAGCCGCCGCAGCAGCGTCATTCTGCTGCTTAGCTAAGGGACAGAGCACACATCAATGTGCTGGCTGCTGATTAGGGAAAGATAGGCAGGAAAAAACCATTTGTGTCCGGATAGAATTGAGGGACAGGTCGGAGTGTTTAGGCAGGGCGAGTTGTAGGCATTTTAGGGATAGAGTCTGCTGAATTATAGGGTCAGTGTCTTCTACAAACTACAATCGATATTGCTGTGTGGGGGGTGGGGTGAATCTGCACTCAATCCTGATCTACGATCTCTTCTCAATCCTGTTAGGGACAGAGTCTGCTGAATTTTAGGGAAACTGTGTTCTACAAACTACAATCGATATTGCTGTGTGGTGTGGGATTGGAGATAGGCAGGTGTCAGTGATCCACATCCATTTTTCTGTGTGTGAGCTGCAGTGAACACAATCTTTTTGGGCTGCAGTGAACACAATCTTTTTGGGCTGCAGTGAACACAATCTTTTTGGGCTGCAGTGAACACAATCTTTTTGGGGTGCAGTGAACAAAATCTTTTTGGGGTGCAGTGAACACAATCCTTTTTGGTGTGCAGTGAACACAATCTTTGTGGGGTGCAGTGAACAAAATCCTTTGTGGGGTGCAGTGAACACAATCTTTTTGGGGTGCAGTGAACAAAATCCTTTTTGGGGTGCAGTGAACAACATCCTTTTTGGGGTGCAGTGAACACAATCTTTTTGGGGTGCAGTGAACAAAATCCTTTGTGGGGTGCAGTGAACACAATCTTTTTGGGGTGCAGTGAACACAATCTTTTTGGGGTGGAGTGAACAACATCCTTTTTGGGGTGCAGTGAACAAAATCCTTTTTGGGGTGCAGTGAACAAAATCATTTTTGGGGTGCAGTGAACACAATCTTTTTGGGGTGCAGTGAACACAATCTTTGTGGGGTGCAGTGAACACAATCTTTTTGGGGTGGAGTGAACAACATCCTTTTTGGGGTGCAGTGAACAACATCCTTTTTGGGGTGCAGTGAACACAATCTTTTTGGGGTGCAGTGAACACAATCTTTGTGGGGTACAGTGAACAGAATCTTTGTGGGGTGCAGTGAACACAATCTTTGGGGGGTACAGTGAACACAATCTTTTTGGGGTGCAGTGAACACAATCTTTGTGGGGTGCAGTGAACACAATCTTTTTGGGGTGGAGTGAACAAAATCATTTTTGGGGTGCAGTGAACAACATCCTTTTTGGGGTGCAGTGATCAAAATCCTTTTTGGGGTGCAGTGAACACAATCTTTTTGGGGTGCAGTGAACAAAATCCTTTGTGGGGTGCAGTGAACAGAATCTTTGTGGGGTGCAGTGAACACAATCTTTGGGGGGGTACAGTGAACACAATCTTTTTGGGGTGCAGTGAACACAATCTTTGTGGGGTACAGTGAACAGAATCTTTGTGGGGTGCAGTGAACACAATCTTTGGGGGGTACAGTGAACACAATCTTTTTGGGGTGCAGTGAACACAATCTTTGGGGGGTACAGTGAACACAATCTTTTTGGGGTGCAGTGAACACAATCTTTGTGGGGTGCAGTGAACACAATCTTTGGGGGGGTACAGTGAACACAATCTTTTTGGGGTGCAGTGAACAACATCCTTTTAGGGTGCAGTGAACACAATCTTTGTGGGGTGCAGTGAACAACATCCTTTTAGGGTGCAGTGAACACAATCTTTGTGGGGTACAGTGAACAGAATCTTTGTGGGGTGCAGTGAACACAATCTTTGGGGGGTACAGTGAACACAATCTTTGTGAGGTGCAGTGAACACAATCTTTGTGGGGTGCAGTGAACACAATCATTGTGGGGTGCAGTGAACTCAATCTTTGTGGGGTACAGTGAACACAATCTCATACTTCTGAAGATTTGAGGGTGCTGCCTGTTCCATACTCCCCCTACTCCTCATCTAGCCTTTTAGGGGTACAAACAATAGTAATTGGGGCCTAGTGTGGTTGTGTACGTGTGATATACATACACTTTTTTTGGATCATATTTTCTATTCCGCTATTTAATCAAAAACCTTTGGGGATCAGTTAAATTGGGGGATAGTCTGTGTTGGTACGTGTGAGAGAGATCCACCTTTCCAAGTTGTTGGGGTTCATCTCATACTTCTGAAGGTTTGAGGGTGCTGCCTGTTCCATACTCCCCCTACTCCTAGCCTTTTAGGGGTACAAACAATAGTAATTGGGGCCTAGTGTGGTTGTGTACGTGTGATATACATACACTTTTTTTGGATCATATTTTCTATTCCGCTATTTAATCAAAAACCTTTGGGGATCAGTTAAATTGGGGGATAGTCTGTGTTGGTACGTGTGAGAGAGATCCACCTTTCCAAGTTGTTGGGGTTCATCTCATACTTCTGAAGGTTTGAGGGTGCTGCCTGTTCCATACCCCCCCTACTCCTCATCTAGCCTTTTAGGGGTACAAACAATAGTAATTGGGGCCTAGTGTGGTTGTGTACGTGTGATATACATACACTTTTTTTGGATCATATTTTCTATTCCGCTATTTAATCAAAAACCTTTGGGGATCAGTTAAATTGGGGGATAGTCTGTGTTGGTACGTGAGAGAGAGATCCACCTTTCCAAGTTGTTGGGGTTCATCTCATACTTCTGAAGGTTTGAGGGTGCTGCCTGTTCCATACTCCCCCTACTCCTCATCTAGCCTTTTAGGGGTACAAACAATAGTAATTGGGGCCCAGTGTGGTTGTGTACGTGTGATATACATACACTTTTTTTGGATCATATTTTCTATTCCGCTATTTAATCAAAAACCTTTGGGGATCAGTTAAATTGGGGGATAGTCTGTGTTGGTACGTGTGAGAGAGATCCACCTTTCCAAGTTGTTGGGGTTCATCTCATACTTCTGAAGGTTTGAGGGTGCTGCCTGTTCCATACTCCCCCTACTCCTCATCTAGCCTTTTAGGGGTACAAACAATAGTAATTGGGGCCTAGTGTGGTTGTGTACGTGTGATATACATACACTTTTTTTGGATCATATTTTCTATTCCGCTATTTAATCAAAAACCTTTGGGGATCAGTTAAATTGGGGGATAGTCTGTGTTGGTACGTGTGAGAGAGATCCACCTTTCCAAGTTGTTGGGGTTCATCTCATACTTCTGAAGGTTTGAGGGTGCTGCCTGTTCCATACCCCCCCTACTCCTCATCTAGCCTTTTAGGGGTACAAACAATAGTAATTGGGGCCTAGTGTGGTTGTGTACGTGTGATATACATACACTTTTTTTGGATCATATTTTCTATTCCGCTATTTAATCAAAAACCTTTGGGGATCAGTTAAATTGGGGGATAGTCTGTGTTGGTACGTGTGAGAGAGATCCACCTTTCCAAGTTGTTGGGGTTCATCTCATACTTCTGAAGGTTTGAGGGTGCTGCCTGTTCCATACTCCCCCTACTCCTCATCTAGCCTTTTAGGGGTACAAACAATAGTAATTGGGGCCTAGTGTGGTTGTGTACGTGTGATATACATACACTTTTTTTGGATCATATTTTCTATTCCGCTATTTAATCAAAAACCTTTGGGGATCAGTTAAATTGGGGGATAGTCTGTGTTGGTACGTGTGAGAGAGATCCACCTTTCCAAGTTGTTGGGGTTCATCTCATACTTCTGAAGGTTTGAGGGTGCTGCCTGTTCCATACTCCCCCTACTCCTAGCCTTTTAGGGGTACAAACAATAGTAATTGGGGCCCAGTGTGGTTGTGTACGTGTGATATACATACACTTTTTTTGGATCATATTTTCTATTCCGCTATTTAATCAAAAACCTTTGGGGATCAGTTAAATTGGGGGATAGTCTGTGTTGGTACGTGTGAGAGAGATCCACCTTTCCAAGTTGTTGGGGTTCATCTCATACTTCTGAAGGTTTGAGGGTGCTGCCTGTTCCATACTCCCCCTACTCCTCATCTAGCCTTTTAGGGGTACAAACAATAGTAATTGGGGCCTAGTGTGGTTGTGTACGTGTGATATACATACACTTTTTTTGGATCATATTTTCTATTCCGCTATTTAATCAAAAACCTTTGGGGATCAGTTAAATTGGGGGATAGTCTGTGTTGGTACGTGTGAGAGAGATCCACCTTTCCAAGTTGTTGGGGTTCATCTCATACTTCTGAAGGTTTGAGGGTGCTGCCTGTTCCATACTCCCCCTACTCCTAGCCTTTTAGGGGTACAAACAATAGTAATTGGGGCCCAGTGTGGTTGTGTACGTGTGATATACATACACTTTTTTTGGATCATATTTTCTATTCCGCTATTTAATCAAAAACCTTTGGGGATCAGTTAAATTGGGGGATAGTCTGTGTTGGTACGTGTGAGAGAGATCCACCTTTCCAAGTTGTTGGGGTTCATCTCATACTTCTGAAGGTTTGAGGGTGCTGCCTGTTCCATACCCCCCCTACTCCTCATCTAGCCTTTTAGGGGTACAAACAATAGTAATTGGGGCCTAGTGTGGTTGTGTACGTGTGATATACATACACTTTTTTTGGATCATATTTTCTATTCCGCTATTTAATCAAAAACCTTTGGGGATCAGTTAAATTGGGGGATAGTCTGTGTTGGTACGTGTGAGAGAGATCCACCTTTCCAAGTTGTTGGGGTTCATCTCATACTTCTGAAGGTTTGAGGGTGCTGCCTGTTCCATACTCCCCCTACTCCTCATCTAGCCTTTTAGGGGTACAAACAATAGTAATTGGGGCCCAGTGTGGTTGTGTACGTGTGATATACATACACTTTTTTTGGATCATATTTTCTATTCCGCTATTTAATCAAAAACCTTTGGGGATCAGTTAAATTGGGGGATAGTCTGTGTTGGTACGTGTGAGAGAGATCCACCTTTCCAAGTTGTTGGGGTTCATCTCATACTTCTGAAGGTTTGAGGGTGCTGCCTGTTCCATACTCCCCCTACTCCTAGCCTTTTAGGGGTACAAACAATAGTAATTGGGGCCTAGTGTGGTTGTGTACGTGTGATATACATACACTTTTTTTGGATCATATTTTCTATTCCGCTATTTAATCAAAAACCTTTGGGGATCAGTTAAATTGGGGGATAGTCTGTGTTGGTACGTGTGAGAGAGATCCACCTTTCCAAGTTTTTGGGGTTCATCTCATACTTCTGAAGGTTTGAGGGTGCTGCCTGTTCCATACCCCCCCTACTCCTCATCTAGCCTTTTAGGGGTACAAACAATAGTAATTGGGGCCTAGTGTGGTTGTGTACGTGTGATATACATACACTTTTTTTGGATCATATTTTCTATTCCGCTATTTAATCAAAAACCTTTGGGGATCAGTTAAATTGGGGGATAGTCTGTGTTGGTACGTGTGAGAGAGATCCACCTTTCCAAGTTGTTGGGGTTCATCTCATACTTCTGAAGGTTTGAGGGTGCTGCCTGTTCCATACCCCCCCTACTCCTCATCTAGCCTTTTAGGGGTACAAACAATAGTAATTGGGGCCTAGTGTGGTTGTGTACGTGTGATATACATACACTTTTTTTGGATCATATTTTCTATTCCGCTATTTAATCAAAAACCTTTGGGGATCAGTTAAATTGGGGGATAGTCTGTGTTGGTACGTGTGAGAGAGATCCACCTTTCCAAGTTTTTGGGGTTCATCTCATACTTCTGAAGGTTTGAGGGTGCTGCCTGTTCCATACCCCCCCTACTCCTCATCTAGCCTTTTAGGGGTACAAACAATAGTAATTGGGGCCTAGTGTGGTTGTGTATGTGTGATATACATACACTTTTTTTGGATCATATTTTCTATTCCGCTATTTAATCAAAAACCTTTGGGGATCAGTTAAATTGGGGGATAGTCTGTGTTGGTACGTGTGAGAGAGATCCACCTTTCCAAGTTGTTGGGGTTCATCTCATACTTCTGAAGGTTTGAGGGTGCTGCCTGTTCCATACCCCCCCTACTCCTCATCAAGCCTTTTAGGGGTACAAACAATAGTAATTGGGGCCTAGTGTGGTTGTGTACGTGTGATATACATACACTTTTTTTGGATCATATTTTCTATTCCGCTATTTAATCAAAAACCTTTGGGGATCAGTTAAATTGGGGGATAGTCTGTGTTGGTACGTGTGAGAGAGATCCACCTTTCCAAGTTGTTGGGGTTCATCTCATACTTCTGAAGGTTTGAGGGTGCTGCCTGTTCCATACCCCCCCTACTCCTCATCTAGCCTTTTAGGGGTACAAACAATAGTAATTGGGGCCTAGTGTGGTTGTGTACGTGTGATATACATACACTTTTTTTGGATCATATTTTCTATTCCGCTATTTAATCAAAAACCTTTGGGGATCAGTTAAATTGGGGGATAGTCTGTGTTGGTACGTGTGAGAGAGATCCACCTTTCCAAGTTGTTGGGGTTCATCTCATACTTCTGAAGGTTTGAGGGTGCTGCCTGTTCCATACCCCCCCTACTCCTCATCTAGCCTTTTAGGGGTACAAACAATAGTAATTGGGGCCTAGTGTGGTTGTGTACGTGTGATATACATACACTTTTTTTGGATCATATTTTCTATTCCGCTATTTAATCAAAAACCTTTGGGGATCAGTTAAATTGGGCGATAGTCTGTGTTGGTACGTGTGAGAGAGATCCACCTTTCCAAGTTTTTGGGGTTCATCTCATACTTCTGAAGATTTGAGGGTGCTGCCTGTTCCATACTCCTCCTCCTACTGCTCAACCATCCTTTTAGGGGTACAAACAATAGTAGTTGGGGCCTAGTGTGGTGGTGTACGTGCGAGATACATACACTTTCTTTTTGATCATATTTTCTATTCCGCTATTCAATTAAAACCTTTGGGGATCAATTCAATTGCGAGATAGTCTGTGTCGGTACGTGTGAGATCCACCTTTCCAAGTTGTTGGGGTTCATCTCATACTTCTGAAGATTTGAGGGTGCTGCCTGTTCCATACTCCTGCTCCTACTGCTCAACCATCCTTTTAGGGGTACAAACAATAGTAATTGGGGCCTAGTGTGGTTGTGTACGTGCGAGATACATACACTTTTTTTGATCATATTTCCTATTCCGCTATTCAATAAAAACCTTTGAGGATCAATTGAATTGCGGGATAGTCTGTGTCGGTACGTGTGAGATCCACCTTTCCAAGTTTTTGGGGTTCATCTCATACTTCTGAAGATTTGAGGGTGCTGCCTGTTCCATACTCCTCCTCCTACTCCTCATCCATCCTTTTAGGGGTACAAACAATAGTAATTGGGGCCTAGTGTGGTTGTGTACGTGCGAGATACATACACTTTTTTTGATCATATTTCCTATTCCGCTATTCAATAAAAACCTTTGAGGATCAATTGAATTGCGGGATAGTCTGTGTCGGTACGTGTGAGATCCACCTTTCCAAGTTTTTGGGGTTCATCTCATACTTCTGAAGATTTGAGGGTGCTGCCTGTTCCATACTCCTCCTCCTACTCCTCATCCATCCTTTTAGGGGTACAAACAATAGTAATTGGGGCCTAGTGTGGTTGTGTACGTGCGAGATACATACACTTTTTTTGATCATATTTCCTATTCCGCTATTCAATAAAAACCTTTGAGGATCAATTGAATTGCGGGATAGTCTGTGTCGGTACGTGTGAGATCCACCTTTCCAAGTTTTTGGGGTTCATCTCATACTTCTGAAGATTTGAGGGTGCTGTCTGTTCCATACTCCTCCTACTCCTCATCCATCCTTTTAGGGGTAGAAACAATAGTAATTGGGGCCTAGTGTGGTTTTGTACGTGCGAGATACATACACTTTTTTGGATCATATTTCCTATTCCGCTATTCAATAAAAACCTTTCTAGGGCAAGATCTTAAATTACAGAAATATGAGGAGACCGTCAAATAAGGGCCGTGGCCTGGGTCGTGGTGCTGCTGGTAGAGCTCCTGTTGCAAGGAGAGGACGTGGTCGATCTGTGCCAGCTACACGCACAAGTGAAACACCTTCCTCAAGTGTGAGTAGGCGACAGAACCTGCATCAGTATTTGGTAGGGCATCAAACGCCCCTAGAAGTGATGAGGCCAGAACAAGTTGAGGCGATAGTAGATTGGTTTGCTGCTGACAGTGCCTCCAGTTCCTTCACATTGTCTCCCACCCAGTCTACTGCAGAAAGGTCAGAGTTGGCACCTGCAGCCAATGTCCAACCGTCTTTCACCTCACCCCCTTGCAAATCAGGCCAGCAGTCTGAGCCCCAAGCCATACAGCAGTCTCTTATTCTTTTTGAGGACTCTGTCAGCAGGGTTTCCCAGGGCCATCCACCTAGCCCTGCCCCAGAAGTGGAAGAGATTGAGTGCAGCGATGCCCAACCACTTATTTCTCAAGATGAGTACATGCAAGGATCATCGCAGCACGTCTCCGATGATGACGAAACGCAGGTGCCAACTGCTGCGGCGTTCAGCATTGTGGAGACCGACAAGGAGGGCAGGGGTGAAGACTGGGTGGAAGATGATGTGGAGGACGATGAGGTCCTCGACCCCACATGGAATGAACGTCATGCAGGTGACCTGAGTAGTTTGGAGGAAGAGGCGGTGGTCGCACAGAGCCACCAGCACAGCAGAAGAGGGAGCAGGGTGCAGAAGCGGAGCGGCCGTGCCCTAGACACTACGCCCGCTACTGCCCAACGCAGCAAGGGAACGAGCGCACCAAAGTCAGCTCAAAGGAGTTCTCTAGCGTGGAAGTTCTTTAGAAAATGTGCTGATGACAGGACACGAGTGGTTTGCACCCTGTGCAATCAGAGCTTGAAGCGAGGCATAAACCTTCTCAACCTGAGCACAACCTGCATGATCAGGCATCTAAGTGCAAAGCACGAGCTGCAGTGGAGTACACACCTTCAAAACCAAGAAACGTCTCTGGCTCATCCTGCTTCCTCTTCTGCTGCAGTCTCGGCCGCTCCAGCCACATCTGTAGTGATACCGGCACCTGCCACCCCGCAAACAGACGATCTGTCAGCAACACCACCACCTGGGTCACCAACAACCATCTCCACAATGTCCCGTGGAAGCGTTCAGCTTTCCATCTCCCAAACACTTGAGAGGAAGAGGAAGTACCCCCCTACCCACCCGCGATCCCTGGCCCTGAATGCCAGCATTTCAAAATTATTGGCCTTTGAAATGCTGTCATTCCGTCTGGTGGAGACGCACAGTTTTAAAAACCTTATGTCGTGGCTGTCCCACAGTACGTCGTGCCCAGCCGCCACTACTTTTCCAGGCAAGCCATCCCTTCCCTGCACAACCAAGTGGGGGAAAATATCAGGTGTGCACTGCGCAACGCCATCTGTGCCAAGGTCCACCTAACTACGGATACGTGGACCAGTAAGCACGGTCAGGGGCGTTATATCTCCCTAACGGCACACTGGGTAAATGCAGTGGCGGATGGGCCTGAGGCGGATAGCAATTTGGCGCATGTCCTTCCACCACCGAGGATTGCAGGGCGCTTCAGTTTGCCTCCTGTTCCTAACTCCTCCTACTCCGCTTCCTCATCCTCTACCGCCTCCTCATCCGGACAGCGTAACACCTTCACCACCAACTTCAGCACGGCCAGGGGTAAACGACAGCAGGCAGTTTTACAACTTGCCTGTTTGGGGGACAAACCACACACCGCGCAGGAGTTGTGGAGGAGCATGGAACAGCAGACAAATGAGTGGTTGCTGCCAGCGAGCCTCAAGCCCGGCCTGGTGGTGTGCGATAACGGGCGAAATCTCATAGCAGCTCTGGGCCTAGCCGGTTTGACGCACATCCCTTGCCTGGCGCATGTGCTGAATTTGGTGGTGCAGAGGTTCCTTAAAAACTACCCCGATATGTCAGAGCTGCTGCAGAAAGTGCGGGCCGTTTGTGCGCACTTTCGGCGTTCTCACCCTGCTGCTGCTCGCCTGGCAGCGCTGCAGCGTAACTTCGGCCTTCCCGCTCACCGCCTCATATGTGACGTGCCCACAAGGTGGAACTCCACTTTGCACATGCTGGAAAGACTGTGCGAGCAGCAGCAGGCCATAGTGGAGTTTCAGCTGCAGCACGCACGCGTGAGTCGCTCTGTGGAACAGCACCACTTCACCACCAATAACTGGGCCTCCATGCGAGACCTGTGTGCCTTGTTGCGCTGTTTTGAGTACTCCACCAACATGGCCAGTGGCAATGACGCCGTTCTCAGCTTAACTATCCCACTTCTATGCCTCCTTGAAAAAACAATTCGGGCGATGATGGAAGAGGATGTGGCACAGGATGAGGAGGAGGAGGAGGATGAAGAGGTAACATTTCCAAGGCTTTCAGGGCAGTCATTCGCAAGGGGCTCCGAGGGTGGGTTCCTGCACACGCAAACGCCAGGGACGCAATTGTCCAGCAGGGGCACAGTTCTGGAGGATGAGGAGGATGAGGAGGAGGAGGAGCTGGAGGAGGAGATGGAACCATGTTCACAGCAGGGTGGCACCCAGGCCAGCTCATGGCCATCACTGGTGCGTGGCTGGGGGGATACAGAGGACACGGACGATACACCTCCCACAGAGGACAGCCTTTCGTTGCCTCTGGGCAGCCTGGCACACATGAGCGATTACATGCTGCAGTGTCTCCACAACGACCGCCGAGTTGCCCACATTCTAACTTGTGCTGATTACTGGGTGGCCACGCTGCTGGATCCCCGTTACAAGGACAACGTACCGTCCTTAATTCACTCACTGGAGCGCGATCGCAAGATGCGCGAGTACAAGCGCACGCTGGTAGACGCCATGCTGCTGGCATTCCCATCTGACAGCGGGGCCACAGTGGAAGCACAAGGCAGAGGAGGAGGAGGAGGAGGTCGCCAACGCAACCAGGGCACCGCCAGCACCTCAGAAGGCAGGGTTAGCATGGCCGAAATGTGGAAAAGCTTTGTCAGCACGCCACAACAAACAGCAGCACCAGCAGCTCAGATGGAACGTCTTAGCAGGAGGCAGCATTTTACCAACATGGTGGAGCAGTATGTGTGCACACGCCTACATGTAGTGAATGACGGGTCTGCCCCCTTCAACTTCTGGGTCTCCAAATTGGGCACATGGCCTGAGCTTGCCCTTTACGCCTTGGAGGTGCTGGCGTGCCCTGCAGCCAGTGTATTATCTGAACGGGTATTTAGCACGGCTGGGGGCGTTATAACAGACAAGCGCAGCCGCCTGTCCAGAGACAATGTGGACAAGCTCACGTTCATTAAAATGAACCAGGCATGGATCCCACGGGACTTTTCCGTACCTTATGCAGAATAGCAATGGATACCGACCTTACCCACCCATTGTTCCATTTTTGCTCTTTCTCACTCTTTTGGGGTGTACCCTCATTTAAAATTTTTGAAAAGAAGCAGTGTTGGCTACCTCGTCCTCCTCCTCAGGGCCAGATTAATGTAGGGGCTATTGGAGCTGCAGCTCCAGGCCCCTACCTTTTATATAGGCCCCGGGTTGGCCATATTCACTGTTACCGCTCTTCTGTCACTTGTAAACACAGAAGTCTGGCTTCTATGCTCGCTTCCCCAGGCAGCACCCTCAGAACCTCCCCACACAGCGTGAAGGCCGGACAAGGAGGGACAGTTGGCGATGCATGGATGTGTTTATGGGCTTCAGAGACAGCATCCCATGTTGAATTAGGCATGCATGGCTGCACCCTTCCTCCTCTGGGTGCATGGCAAGGCACGGCCCTTAAGGCCCTTCAAAATCCTCAGCACCAAGCCCATGATGCTGTTAATCCGGCCCTGGTCCTCCTCCACCGCCGCTTCCACCTACACCGCCCATAGGTGTGCGCAGCCTATTGCATTAAGGTGTGCACCCCAAAGTTGAAATACACATGCATGTGTTTGCCAGCAGGGAGAGTAATGTATCGGGGCCATGTACCTGTAGGCAAGGAGAAATAGAGCAGAGCAGGTCCCAGGGAGATCTTTCCCATCTCCTCACTGGCAATGCTATGTGCCCTAGGTGATTAGGGTGTGCCCAGGCACACCCAGCACACCCTGTGCGCACGCCTATGTCACCGCCACATCCACCACCACCTCAACCTCCCTCCTACTCCATATGGGCCTCGTCCTTCAGAGATGAAGAAGAACATTGTTTTATTTTTCTGTTTTTTTTTGTTGTTTTAAGTTATTTCCCTATCCACATTTGTTTGCAGAGCACTTGCCATGCTCTTAATTACGTTTTGCTGCCATTTGCAGCACTCTAGCCCTTTCCTTTGGTGTTTTAGAGCCATTTTAGTGCCTTAAAGTTCGGGTCCCCATTGACTTCAATGGGGTTCGGTGTCCGGGAAAAGTTCGGTAAAAGTCCGGGACACGGACCCGGACTTTTTTTTAAAGTTCGGCCGAACCCGTCGAACACGGACATCTAGGTGTCCGCTCAACCCTAACCAGGATCAGGCCAGGTAGTAGTCCCAACAGATGAACAGCATCGAAAAATCCCAAACATAAAGGAAAACGCCAATAGTGTAAAACGTAACAACTAATTTATTAAATAAAAGAGAAACACTTACATTTCATATGAATCAATAACGCATGTAAAGCCGCCGGCCGGACGGCTAGGCACATCCGGTCAATTGGAACGCTTGAAACTTGAGCGTCTTTTCTTTCTTCCATGACTCCATGGCATACTATCCTGTGAGTTCAATCTGTGACATCTCCAATCAAGTTGTTTCGGATGTAATACCCTGCATACACTAATCGTTTATCTGGTAAGCGCATTACCTAAGGGAGTCGGGATTCCTTTTGTGCTGACCCTATTAACCCCACATCACTTTCGGATTTTCGTAGAGACTATCCATTCACTTCACCTATGTTGTATTATCAGGACTTGAGCATCTGATATATTTATTTTTTGGACATTGATTTGTTCTACTGTCACTAAGCACGACTTATTATATACAATAGTTAGACATAGCTAAGTTGTTATCACTTTCGCCTAGCAGCACTAGGGTCATTGGTTTGAATGCCAACCACAGCACTACCTGCTTAGAGTTTGCATGTTCTCCCTATGAATGAGCAAAGGTCCGAGCGCTTATGGAAAAAATAAATGTGAATTTTTAGGTGTGGTGCCTTTAGATTGAATCAGTGAAAAGGTCAGCGCTGCTCCTCTCTTTGTTTGAAATATATGTGCTGGATCATATATGAAAAAAGTGCTAAGTGCAACTTAGAATATATGTGCAAAACAATCTGCATTAATATGTGTCAACATATGAAAAATATCATCAAGTGCTAGTACCCACCATAGACCTATTAGTCCAATTAGTGTGCAGAAGTCCTGGGTGAGGTATACTTTCTTGCTTGTCCCGTTGCTGGTTGTGGTGACAAAGGTAGAAGATGTCACATGTGCACCTGTGCGGCTGTGGTGATTTGTGGTCACTGAAGACTTGCTGGAAGTGAGGATTATAAGAGAGTGAGTCATCCAGCATTCCTGTTGTTATCTGGCAAAGTGAAATCAGCAACCCCAAGGAAATGATTCCAGGCTGTCTACATTCAATTTTCTGGTGAGTGGGGTCACCTAAGGGGAGCACTGGCACTTTTTGAACAGAAGCACCGGAGCACTTTGTGTATAACAGCACTGAAGCACTTTTTTGCACAATGAACTTTATTATTTAATGACTTTTTTGCACTATGAATTTAATCAATTAAGGACTATATTTGTTATTTATTATCTTTTTATTGTTTTTTATTGATTTGATTATGTTCTCCCTATGCCTGCATGGGTTTCCTCCCACACTCCAAAGACATGCTGATAGGTAAATTAACCCTAGTACATGTACAGGATGCATGAATGTAAGTTAGGGACCTTAGATTGTAAGCCCTTTAGGACAGGGACTGATGTGAATGTACAATATATATGCTGCAAAAATTCATGGCGCTTTATAAGAGCTTGAAATAAATAAAATAAAGGACAGTGTAGACCTGTATTAACTCCTAGCTGACATTCTCTGTAGGCTTTTGTTATGGATAAGGGTGGAAAAGTATCACCTCATTAGTTCTTAAAAAATCTTTAGACTTGTCGGCTGCAAAACCCAACGGGGAACAAAAGGTCTGTACACACTTTGAACTATCTACAAACAATTGTCATTTTGCTAAAGATCAAATGGAATATGTCTCATCAATAATATAATCTAATATATTAATCACAGGGAGATGAAAATAAGTCACTCTGCTAGCAATCATTATGAGCTACATGCAGACAAAAAATAAAATTGCATGTCCTGGTTGTCCTGAATCTTCTAGGGACCAACAAAATTGATATATGGGGCCTGCTTGTGGCCGCCATGTGATGTGTGGACTTGACCTGGCTAATGTGCCATTGTTGGAAATGCTAACTCCATCCAAGTCATAAGAACCAGCTGGCTTATTTAAAGTATATGTGAACCCTCACCTTGTAACACAACCCATTCATTTTAAAAAAGAAATGAAAAAAATTAGTATATATATATATATATATATATATATATATATATACATACATATAGATATATATATATATATATTATATATATATATATACAGTATTTAGAAATACACTGATCCTCTCAGTAAAGAGCTGTGCAGAGAGGTGTATCAGCACAGGTTTGACCATTGGAGGACAGCCCCCCAGCACAGCCAGAAAACTGGCTACGTTGGGAAGGGTGTGCTTCTTTTCCTAGTGTGGTCAGTTTGAAATAGGAATGCAGGAGGACTGGAAGGATCACCATGTGTTTCACAAAAAGGAGTAAATACATAGAGCACAGGATCATTTTTAACAAAAGTACATGGTACAACAGCCAAATATCAGGAATATGAAATATTGGGATAACAAACACTTTAAGCTATGGCCACTTCAGGAGGCTAGACCCTCTTCGCCCAGCAGGTGAGATAACAACTCCAAAAATGATTGCCCAAGGGTTAGAGTTCAAAAGGTTTTTGACATTAAACACTTGCCTGAGTCCTCTGTTGATTCAGCACTGTGCCTGTCTGCAGCTCTTCTCTCCCCTCTTCCTGCATTCACAGGAGGCTTTGGCTTCTGCTGCCATCAGTCAAATCCTGTGAATAGGGATTGGGGATGTGGCGGAGCCATGCTGTATGTGTCTATGTATGTACACAGCCCAGCTCTGGAACTAACCCACACAAATACGCCCCATATCAGCTGGCTTGCTATAAGGGCAGTCAGAGAAGAGGAGTAGGGGACAGGGCTCGTGGGTGACCCCAAAAGAGGAGGTAAAGGGCCACTCTGTGTGATACCATTGCACAGAGCAGGTATGTATAACATGTTTATGTTTTCAAGAATTGAAGTCATGTGTTTGGTGTGTTGTGGGTGTGTGTGGGTGTTTGTGGCAGTGAGAACAATAATAAAGCAAGGATTCCAGCATGCAGGATAGCCTGAAGAATCTCAGAAGTATGTGGTCACCTTGCTGCTTTACGGGCCTTGGAGTGCTCCAGATTGTATGCAAGAATTGTAGCTGCCTGTATGTGTCCAGCCAGCTATATTTTGGGTGAGACTCTCTAGTGGAGCCAGCAGTATTGACTGTAATAACTGGTTTTACCTTCCTAATGTAAGCTCCTAACTAATTCCTTCACCAAACAAGGTGCTTGCTCTGATTAGCAAGTCAATGTGTCCTTGACATCTGGTGACAGAAGTAAGAGATTAAAGTATGCGTATTGTTTTTATGGCTGTTGCCTGTGTCTGATTTGGAAAACTTTGGGTTCATCGGTCATTCCCCCTTGTCCCTGTACCCTCAGTGCCCCATCCGTGACACCTTTTATTAAAACCTTAGTTCATCATAATCAGTCCTGATTACTTCCTTCTTCCCTTTCTGACCTAAGCTATTATTTTTCTGCTTTTTTATTTCTGCTTCCAACTTTTGATATTTAGGCATATTGCTGTTTTTATCTATTTTGTGTGTTCGTTTTTTTTTTGTTTTTTTTGATGCATTAAATATTGCAAAACAGAAAAAAGGTCTTTATTTTATTTGTAAATAATAATAAGTGCTTTTTACCAGAATTCGTAATTTAAGTATCATTTTAAATGGGAGCAATAAAGAATACATTGTTTTGCATTTTTTCTACAGTACCATTATATTTTTTTACTAACACTGGACAAACATTATAAAATAATTGTTTCATGAAAATATACCCAAAAGAAGCCTTGTTTGTCTAGAAAAAAAAAATGACGTATGACTTCGTTATATTGATATTGTTTGTTTGGCAATAGTTCTTGCCAAATAAACAGATCCATAGCAGAAATGTAAAAATTACTGTGCTCAATAGGTATACCCACTGGTGTGAGAGCAAAAATAAGCATTTCTGAATATAGCTCCATTGCAAAAGATGTTCTTTACCACTTCAGCTCTTACACCTGAACACCCTCTATGGACTAGAGCAATTTTTCATTTCTGCTAAGAGCCTGCTTATTTGACAATATCTTAGAATTAGTAATTAGTCATTACTTAGGATAGCAAAAGTAATACATTTATTATTCCTTAGACAAACATTGCTTTCTATTATGATATTATTTTTTTATGGTATCCATGTGCAGGGGATACAAAGTGCAGATAACCAGCAGCGGCAGGGATGACCAGTTTAGTAACGCTGAAACAGGGAAAACTGGATTGAGTAAAATTAAAATAAAGTTAATTAATGCACACAACACCTACCCAACACCAAATAACCATAAGCAAATCAAAACTGAATTAAAACCAAACCAACAACCTAACTATACTGCGCTATATAAAAATAGAGGGAAACTGACATAAACAGGGCATGAGCAGGACTAGGAACAAGGGGAGAAGAGATGGGGTAACGGGATACAGGATAAGGCAGGGAAATGGCTAACAGGCAAAACACTGAAGACCTGCTGCAAATCAAGGGAGGGTTATATACCTTCCCAGCAGCCAGCATCAAGTGGAGCCTAATTACTGGGTTCTGCTGGCTGCTGGGAGGTACCAGCTGTTGGGTACTGGAACTGCGCCCCTCAGTTCTGAGCACCACAGTGCCATCAGCAGGTGATCCAGGTCCTGACACCATATACATAACATAACAAAACCTAAAACAGCAATTTTTTTTTATTCAGAAAGTAGTAGATTACAAAAAAAAAATTGATTACATTTTTTGGGCATGTCGAGTGGACACAACTGGTTGGAGAAAAATGCATAACTGAGTTAAATGGACTGAGAAATAACTAATTCATTTTTTTAATAATCCCTTCCAGTTTGCACTGATAAATAACACATATCCTCAAAAAAAAAATAATCCTGTGAACTTTTTTTACATTGTAATTTCAATTGTAATCTTTTTCCTGGGAAAGAGAAACTGCATGCAGTAAGCTATGTACTGTTTATAGGTTTATAATTTATTTTCAACACACAGGTTTCCAGCAGTCCTATACAGTAGTATGCTTAAATGCATTACTATGTAGGTAATTCACTGCTGAGGTTTTTTTTTTATCTATTTTTTTCAATTCTGCTGTTTGGGAAAAAAATGCTAATTGTTGTCATATATCTTGTGCCTTAGCATTATCCAAGCACAAGACCTGCAATTAACCTCCTGCTGTGCAAGAATGTGACTCCCCTTGTGTCAATAACAACAGCAAATCTGTTATGCCCCTGTTTTATTTGTTTCTTATGACTAGTGGTTATAAATGCTGTTATCTAAACTTGCTGAAACAAAAAAAGCGATATGGGCATGGGGTTGACATGATGAGTTCTGTACAGATGCAAACAATTAGTAAGCCCGATGCCAGTGAACATCAACTGTATGTTTAATACAATAATTTTTCCTTTAAAAAAGGTTAATTGTTTTAATACTTAATCCATGTGCATTATGTTGAATAGAAAATGTAAACATTTCTAATACATTTTTGATTTCTATAAAATTGCATTCTATGCTTAAAGTACACTTTTTATTAGAGAATTGGGCTGCCATTGTTGACCTTCTAAAAATGCTAGTTAACCACTTCCGGACCTCCCTATAGCAGATTTACTGCTACAGGGCGGCCCTCTTAGGCAGGATCACATATATATACGTGATTCTCCACTTTCGTCTGCTGCCAACGGGCTGCTTCTGCTGTGATTAACAGCAGAAGCTGATGTGTGTGCTACGGGCACTGGATGTCTTCCGGCACCTGCTGATCGTCGGTAAAACACACAGAAAGTAAACAAGGCAGATCTCTGTTCTGGATAGGGGGGAAGGGATGATTTTGTGAAAAAAAATCTATCTCTTCCCTTAGCAAAACCAGCACAGGTCACTAAAACACGTTAGGCACACAAATAATCCTTTGATCACCCTAGATGTTTAATTTCTTCCCAATAGTACAGTGAAAATGCATTGATCATTACAGAAGTGCCACTGGTTCCCACAAAGTGTCAAAAGTGTCAATTAAAGTTACATTTTCCACCGCAATGTCGCAGTCCTGCTATAAGTCGATAATTGCTCCCATTACTAGTATAAAAAAATTACATAAATATATACCAAAGTTTGTAGACGCTATAATGTTTGCGTAAACCAAATAATGTACGCTTTTTGGGATTTTTTTTTTTACCAAAAACATGTAGCAGAATACATCCAAAAACATTTAGCAGAAAATATATTGGCTTAAACTTATGAAGGAATTTGATTTTTACATTTTTTTTTTATTAGATGTGTTTTATAGCAGAAAGTAAAAATATTGTTTTTTTAAATTGCCAGTCTTTTTTTGTTTATAGCACAAAAAATAAAAACCACAGAGGTGATCAAATACCACCAAAAGAAAGCTTAATTTGTGGGATAAAACTGACATAAATTTTATTTGAGTACAGTGTTGTATGACTGCATATTTGTCAGTTAAAGGAATGCAGTGCAGTATCGCAAAAAATGGCCTGGTCATAAAGGGGGGGGGGGGAATCTTCTGTAGGTCAAGTGGTTAACTGGCTATTTTTAGGTCACAGACCTGAAACAAGTACTGAAGTATTGTATGCTGTAAGTGATTGTCAGAAAAGTGCAGAATGTCTTGCCTCTATACTTTGACTGGCCTTCTTTTTAAATGCTGTGTTTGCTATTTAACAATTTGACAAGGCTGTGTTGGACCTGCTTAGCCTGCAGTTCCATCCCACCTTAATAGGACTCGTTGCATGCAAAGAAATGCAAAACCATGCAACACAGCCTCTTAACTGCCTTGTGTACTGCACATTTAAAGTCAATAGGATTTTGCTGACTTGGGTTTGACAAACATATGTCAAATGCAGGAAAACAATGCTTTACTCAGATAACACTGAAATCAAAGCATCAACCTGACAGTCAGGGAACTACCATTCTCTAAAGCAGATGTTAACAAAGATAACCTATCATACCAGGTGTACTTTTAGGGTTCATCGGGAAAACCAAAAATTCTATTGCTTTGTACTTTTCTTTGTGGTATAAAATATGCCCTCCCTTACAAAGCTCTTTTGGACAAACTTCTAGAATTCCATAGCTAATAATAAATATTTTAGTACCTTTAACCATACTTGACAAATTGTCACATTTGGTGCAAAAAAAAAGACCCTAGGAAAGTGAGCAATTTTTGAAGGCATCAATTGCCACCTTAACTTTATTTCCACATACTACTTGCCTTATGTATGCCTCCGTTCATGTATTTAATGAACCTAATATGTACAGCCCGGAGGAAAGAAGGGGAAGGGAAGACATGATTAAAACCTTTAAATAAATCAAGAGGGTGAATAGAATTCAGGATAGTTTTTTAATAAAAAATCAAGAACATGAAGACATGACATAAGGGGGAAATGGTTGAGACTTTAAATGAGGAGTGTGACATGGCCACTATAGTAAAACCATGATAACGAGTTTATTTTATAAATGCACATATACATGGCAATAGAAAAAATAAATAATAATTATAAAATGAATATGAAGTAGATATGAGCTGGTATACATATACCAAGATTACACAACAAACCAACCAACATTGGACAAGGTATGAAAATATAACAGTAACCCATAATATTGTAAATTATCTGCATCAATATAGGCTCGATGGGTTTCTATGGACTGTATTCCACTTCATCAGGAGCAGATGTATGATGCAAATATGCAAAAAATAATTTTATAAAGAAATATCTCGAAGGGTAAAATGGCAAAAGAAAAAGAAAAAAATGAAGAAAAATCCACCCAGGTCTACTCTCAACGCAGCTCAAGTCATTGCAAATCACATGGGCATGTGATGCTAGAACCGACCATGAAACTAGATATATTGTTATTTTTTGTTTTCCTTCTATTCCTATGCGCCATGTTTATGCCTGGTTTACCCATTTCTCTGTGCCCCAACAGCTCCCGGAAAGGTTGGTTTCTTGGCCGGTTCTAGCATCATATGCCCACGTGATTTGCAACAATTTGAGCTGCCTTTGAGTAGACCTGGGTGGATTTTTCTTTATTTTTTTCTTTTACCATTTTACCCTGCGAGATATTTCTTTATACAATTATTTTTTGCAGATTTGCATCATACATCTGCTCCTGATGAAGTGGAATACAGTCCACAGAAATGCGTTGAGCCTATATTGATGCAGATCATTTACAATATTATGGGTTACTGTTATATTATCATACCTTGTCCAATGTTGGTTGGTTTGTTGTGTAACCTTGGTATATGTATACCAGCTCATATCTACCTCATATTCATTTTATAATTGTTATTTATTTTTTCTATTGCTATGTATATGTGCATTTTGTTTTCTATAGTGGCCATGTCACATGCCTCTTTTAAAGTCTCAACCATTTCCCCCTTATGTATTGAATTGGGATGGAGGTGTTTTCTCGCCTCATTTAAAGTCCCAAAACCTTCCCTATTGCAACATGAGGACATGACCTCAAAATAACTGGAGGAAAGTTCAAAACTAATGTCTAATGTTAGAAAACGGAAAATTTATATCAAATACTTACCGTAATTTTCCTTTCCTGATGGACTCCATGGCAGCCTACGTGTGGGTTAGTCCCGCCTCCTCCTACCTCATAGGACCCCACTCCCATAAATTTCACTCTGCCCCAGAGACCATGTTCCATAAAATAGCCTCCTCCGGCAGATGGGTGGGGACTCCGGCTGCCATGGAGTCCATCAGGAAAGGAAAATTACGGTAAGTATTTGATATAAATTTTTCGTTTTCCTGACAGACTCCATGGCAGCCTACGTGTGGGAAATAACTAGCCAAACACACCAGGGTGGGCAATCTGCTGTTCAAAAGAAATTTAATTTGCACCATCAACTGATAGTATCCGCAAACCAAAATCAACAGATGATAAAGAAGCTGGCTCGACACAATAATGAGCCATGAAAGTGTGAATTGAGGACCATGATTGGCCGCTTTGCATACAACTTCAGGAGCCACATGACGAAACGCTGCCCAAGAAGTCAACATTCCTCTTGTAGAATGCGCTGTCACCGCCTCCGGGGGAGCCAACCTTTAGCTCTATAGGCCCATTGAATGGACTGGACAATCCAAGATGCGATCGTTCTAGATGAAGCACGCAAGCCTTTATTCTTCCCATAGAACAGGACAAACAAATAATCCGAATGGCGGAAATGAGATTTGGCTTCCAGGTATAGTTTCAGAATTTGCCCTACATCCAGTGGATGAGTCGCAGAGTTAGAGGATTTGAATGTTGGCAAGACAATTTCCTGATTTTCATGAAAAATAGAGGATACTTTTTGGATGCGAATCCAACATGGGAATCAGAACCACCCAATCCGGGAAAAACGACAAAAAGGGTTCTTTGCATCCCAAAACTCCTAGCTCAGAGACCCTTTTTGCTGAGGCGACTGCCACCAGGAACGCTACTATAAGAGACAATTCTTTGATGGAGAGTTGAACCAGGTTATCTTTTCTGAGGTCTGCAAAGGAATCCAGAATAAGTGGAAGATCCCACTTAGGGAATCTGGGCTTCCTTTGTGGTCTGAGCCTAGAAGTTCCTCTGAAAAATTGCCTCACTAGAGGATGCTTTGCCCAGGATGTTCCTGTGAAAGCCGAGATAGCTGACACTTGAATTTGAAGAGAACTGACTGATAAAGGCAGATCCAGGCCAGATTGTAGAAAACTCAAAATGTGTTGAACCTTTGGAGTGCCTTGCACATCCATATTTCCGGAGATATGAGACATGAACTTCTTCCATATCCTTTCATAGAATCTATTTGTTCCTGCTCTTCTCGCATTCAATAGTGTGGAGATAGCTCCACTTGGACACCCTAATGCCTCCAGCCTTTCCCTTTCAAAAACCAGGCCATCAGGTGCAGATGGGCCGGGCAAGGGTGTAGCACCGTTCCCTAAAACCGGAGATCCTGCCTGGAAGGTAGTGGAACTGGCTCGCGAAAGCTCAGCTGTAGCAGCATCGGAAACCAGGGCCTGTTCGGCCAATATGGGGCTATCACAAGAGCCTCCACTTCTTCCGACCTGAGTCTCGTCAGGAATCGCAGGAGGACTGGAACTGGTGGTAAGGCGTAAGCCTTGTGAAACCTCCACTGCTCTGTTAGGGCATCCATCCCGAAAGCTTGTGGGCATTTGAATCTCGTTTAGTACTTCTCCAACTTGAAGTTGCATGGGGAAGCGAACAGATCCACTTCCTGAAGGAACCCTAGGGATTTTAGCCACTGAAACACATCGGCATGAAGACTCCACTCGTTGTCCATGGAGACTCGTGATAGAAAATCCGCCTGGATGTTCTGTGTCCCTGGCAGAAAAACCGCAGTGAGGTTGGATAAGTATTTCTGAGCCCAGACCATTATTGGCTCGACTTCTCTCAATAAAGAGTGACTGCGAGTTCCCCCTTGACGCTTTATATACAGAAACAGGGAAAACTGGCCCGCGGGACTTTAAATGAGGTTGTGCTTAGTGGCTGGAGATCAAAGAATACATAGTGCATGAGTAAAACAATAATTAGTTTTTATTGCATAATTGGACAAGTTGCATGAGTAAAACTCATAGCATGTACTACCATAGCACATGATATAGCTTAATAGCTAGTGTATGCGTATTAAACATATTATACAACATGAACAGTTATTCCATCACATCATAGTAAATATCTTGGTGGAGCCACTTGATAACATAAATAGAAATTGCATGAAAGTAGGATATATGACATCATGACCTGACGCGTTTCGGGAGCAGTATCTCCCTTCTTCAGAGATCAATATGATTCCAAATATATCTACAAAAAAAATAAAATGTTGGAGTATGCAGTATAAAAAAGAGACATTTTGAATAGAAAAAATAGTAATCCAATAATGAGGACTCCAAAGGGTGCTCAATACTCACAAGTAAGTAAACACTGATGGCAAAAATTGGCTAGTGTGAGAAGGCGGCACAACGTGTCTCCCCCGGGAGCTGAAGGGTCCTAAAAGATAGACGGGCCAGAGAGGGGAATCCATGGTAGGTGGATGGACACTAGGTGGTGGGGAGATGTAACTTCCATACCTGTCATGTGACAAATGTGAAAAATGCTGAAATGGTAGCAGAATTGCTACTGGTGATGGTGAGATGGATAGGTGGAAAGTAAAGCTCGTGAGGTGCACAAAAGGAGATACCAAACGGGTGGTGGGAAAGGGAAAGCAATCTCTGAAGAAGGGAGATACTGCTCCCGAAACGCGTCAGGTCATGATGTCATATATCCTACTTTCATGCAATTTCTATTTATGTTATCAAGTGGCTCCACCAAGATATTTACTATGATGTGATGGAATAACTGTTCATGTTGTATAATATGTTTAATACGCATACACTAGCTATTAAGCTATATTATGTGCTATGGTAGTACATGCTATGAGTTTTACTCATGCAACTTGTCCAATTATGCAATAAAAACTAATTATTGTTTTACTCATGCACTATGTATTCTTTGATCTCCAGCCACTAAGCACAACCTCATTTAAAGTCCCGCGGGCCAGTTTTCCCTGTTTCTGTATGCATTTAGGGATGGAGGTGTGCTTTGGTGGTAACTAGGGTTGAGCGGACACCTAGATGTCCGTGTTCGACGGGTTCGGCCGAACTTTAAAAAAAAGTCCGGGTCCGTGTCCCGGACTTTTACCGAACTTTTCCCGGACACCGAACCCCATTGAAGTCAATGGGGACCCGAACTTTAAGGCACTAAAATGGCTCTAAAACACCAAAGGAAAGGGCTAGAGTGCTGCAAATGGCAGCAAAACGTAATTAAGAGCATGGCAAGTGCTCTGCAAACAAATGTGGATAGGGAAATAACTTAAAACAACAAAAAAAAACAGAAAAATAAAACAATGTTCTTCTTCATCTCTGAAGGACGAGGCCCATATGGAGTAGGAGGGAGGTTGAGGTGGTGGTGGATGTGGCGGTGACATAGGCGTGCGCACAGGGTGTGCTGGGTGTGCCTGGGCACACCCTAATCACCTAGGGCACATAGCATTGCCAGTGAGGAGATGGGAAAGATCTCCCTGGGACCTGCTCTGCTCTATTTCTCCTTGCCTACAGGTACATGGCCCCGATACATTACTCTCCCTGCTGGCAAACACATGCATGTGTATTTCAACTTTGGGGTGCACACCTTAATGCAATAGGCTGCGCACACCTATGGGCGGTGTAGGTGGAAGCGGCGGTGGAGGAGGACCAGGGCCGGATTAACAGCATCATGGGCTTGGTGCTGAGGATTTTGAAGGGCCTTAAGGGCCGTGCCTTGCCATGCACCCAGAGGAGGAAGGGTGCAGCCATGCATGCCTAATTCAACATGGGATGCTGTCTCTGAAGCCCATAAACACATCCATGCATCGCCAACTGTCCCTCCTTGTCCGGCCTTCACGCTGTGTGGGGAGGTTCTGAGGGTGCTGCCTGGGGAAGCGAGCATAGAAGCCAGACTTCTGTGTTTACAAGTGACAGAAGAGCGGTAACAGTGAATATGGCCAACCCGGGGCCTATATAAAAGGTAGGGGCCTGGAGCTGCAGCTCCAATAGCCCCTACATTAATCTGGCCCTGAGGAGGAGGACGAGGTAGCCAACACTGCTTCTTTTCAAAAATTTTAAATGAGGGTACACCCCAAAAGAGTGAGAAAGAGCAAAAATGGAACAATGGGTGGGTAAGGTCGGTATCCATTGCTATTCTGCATAAGGTACGGAAAAGTCCCGTGGGATCCATGCCTGGTTCATTTTAATGAACGTGAGCTTGTCCACATTGTCTCTGGACAGGCGGCTGCGCTTGTCTGTTATAACGCCCCCAGCCATGCTAAATACCCGTTCAGATAATACACTGGCTGCAGGGCACGCCAGCACCTCCAAGGCGTAAAGGGCAAGCTCAGGCCATGTGCCCAATTTGGAGACCCAGAAGTTGAAGGGGGCAGACCCGTCATTCACTACATGTAGGCGTGTGCACACATACTGCTCCACCATGTTGGTAAAATGCTGCCTCCTGCTAAGACGTTCCATCTGAGCTGCTGGTGCTGCTGTTTGTTGTGGCGTGCTGACAAAGCTTTTCCACATTTCGGCCATGCTAACCCTGCCTTCTGAGGTGCTGGCGGTGCCCTGGTTGCGTTGGCGACCTCCTCCTCCTCCTCCTCTGCCTTGTGCTTCCACTGTGGCCCCGCTGTCAGATGGGAATGCCAGCAGCATGGCGTCTACCAGCGTGCGCTTGTACTCGCGCATCTTGCGATCGCGCTCCAGTGAGTGAATTAAGGACGGTACGTTGTCCTTGTAACGGGGATCCAGCAGCGTGGCCACCCAGTAATCAGCACAAGTTAGAATGTGGGCAACTCGGCGGTCGTTGTGGAGACACTGCAGCATGTAATCGCTCATGTGTGCCAGGCTGCCCAGAGGCGACGAAAGGCTGTCCTCTGTGGGAGGTGTATCGTCCGTGTCCTCTGTATCCCCCCAGCCACGCACCAGTGATGGCCATGAGCTGGCCTGGGTGCCACCCTGCTGTGAACATGGTTCCATCTCCTCCTCCAGCTCCTCCTCCTCCTCATCCTCCTCATCCTCCAGAACTGTGCCCCTGCTGGACAATTGTGTCCCTGGCGTTTGTGTGTGCAGGAACCCACCCTCGGAGCCCCTTGCGAATGACTGCCCTGAAAGCCTTTGAAATGTTACCTCTTCATCCTCCTCCTCCTCCTCCTCATCCTGTGCCACATCCTCTTCCATCATCGCCCAAATTGTTTTTTCAAGGAGGCATAGAAGTGGGATAGTTAAGCTGAGAATGGCGTCATTGCCACTGGCCATGTTGGTGGAGTACCCAAAACAGCGCAACAAGGCACAATATATGCAAATGTCAAATATGCAAACTATGCCGCAATTTAATGTTTTTTACACCAAAAGGGTGTGTATTGAATAGCGGAATAGGATAAAAAACTGTGTATCTCACACGTACAAACACAGACTAGGCCCGATTAAATTTTTTCCTACCCTAAAGGGAGGATGAGGAAGAGGAGTATGGAACATGCAGCACCCTCAAATCTTCAGAAGTATGAGATGAACCCCAAAAACTTGGAAAGGTGGATCTCTCTCACACGTACCAACACAGACTATCCCCCAATTTAACTGATCCCCAAAGGTTTTTGATTAAATAGCGGAATAGAAAATATGATCCAAAAAAAGTGTATGTATATCACACGTACACAACCACACTAGGCCCCAATTACTATTGTTTGTACCCCTAAAAGGCTAGATGAGGAGTAGGGGGAGTATGGAACAGGCAGCACCCTCAAACCTTCAGAAGTATGAGATGAACCCCAACAACTTGGAAAGGTGGATCTCTCTCACACGTACCAACACAGACTATCCCCCAATTTAACTGATCCCCAAAGGTTTTTGATTAAATAGCGGAATAGAAAATATGATCCAAAAAAAGTGTATGTATATCACACGTACACAACCACACTAGGCCCCAATTACTATTGTTTGTACCCCTAAAAGGCTAGATGAGGAGTAGGGGGGGTATGGAACAGGCAGCACCCTCAAACCTTCAGAAGTATGAGATGAACCCCAACAACTTGGAAAGGTGGATCTCTCTCACACGTACCAACACAGACTATCCCCCAATTTAACTGATCCCCAAAGGTTTTTGATTAAATAGCGGAATAGAAAATATGATCCAAAAAAAGTGTATGTATATCACACGTACACAACCACACTAGGCCCCAATTACTATTGTTTGTACCCCTAAAAGGCTAGATGAGGAGTAGGGGGGGTATGGAACAGGCAGCACCCTCAAACCTTCAGAAGTATGAGATGAACCCCAACAACTTGGAAAGGTGGATCTCTCTCACACGTACCAACACAGACTATCCCCCAATTTAACTGATCCCCAAAGGTTTTTGATTAAATAGCGGAATAGAAAATATGATCCAAAAAAAGTGTATGTATATCACACGTACACAACCACACTAGGCCCCAATTACTATTGTTTGTACCCCTAAAAGGCTAGATGAGGAGTAGGGGGGGTATGGAACAGGCAGCACCCTCAAACCTTCAGAAGTATGAGATGAACCCCAACAACTTGGAAAGGTGGATCTCTCTCACACGTACCAACACAGACTATCCCCCAATTTAACTGATCCCCAAAGGTTTTTGATTAAATAGCGGAATAGAAAATATGATCCAAAAAAAGTGTATGTATATCACACGTACACAACCACACTAGGCCCCAATTACTATTGTTTGTACCCCTAAAAGGCTAGGAGTAGGGGGAGTATGGAACAGGCAGCACCCTCAAACCTTCAGAAGTATGAGATGAACCCCAACAACTTGGAAAGGTGGATCTCTCTCACACGTACCAACACAGACTATCCCCCAATTTAACTGATCCCCAAAGGTTTTTGATTAAATAGCGGAATAGAAAATATGATCCAAAAAAAGTGTATGTATATCACACGTACACAACCACACTAGGCCCCAATTACTATTGTTTGTACCCCTAAAAGGCTAGATGAGGAGTAGGGGGAGTATGGAACAGGCAGCACCCTCAAATCTTCAGAAGTATGAGATTGTGTTCACTGTACCCCACAAAGATTGAGTTCACTGCACCCCACAATGATTGTGTTCACTGCACCCCACAAAGATTGTGTTCACTGCACCTCACAAAGATTGTGTTCACTGTACCCCCCAAAGATTGTGTTCACTGCACCCCACAAAGATTCTGTTCACTGTACCCCACAAAGATTGTGTTCACTGCACCCTAAAAGGATGTTGTTCACTGCACCCCACAAAGATTGTGTTCACTGCACCCCAAAAAGGATTTTGATCACTGCACCCCAAAAAGGATGTTGTTCACTGCACCCCAAAAATGATTTTGTTCACTCCACCCCAAAAAGATTGTGTTCACTGCACCCCACAAAGATTGTGTTCACTGCACCCCAAAAAGATTGTGTTCACTGTACCCCCCAAAGATTGTGTTCACTGCACCCCACAAAGATTCTGTTCACTGTACCCCACAAAGATTGTGTTCACTGCACCCCAAAAAGATTGTGTTCACTGCACCCCAAAAAGGATGTTGTTCACTGCACCCCAAAAAGGATGTTGTTCACTCCACCCCAAAAAGATTGTGTTCACTGCACCCCACAAAGATTGTGTTCACTGCACCCCAAAAAGATTGTGTTCACTGCACCCCAAAAAGGATTTTGTTCACTGCACCCCAAAAAGGATGTTGTTCACTCCACCCCAAAAAGATTGTGTTCACTGCACCCCAAAAAGATTGTGTTCACTGCACCCCACAAAGGATTTTGTTCACTGCACCCCAAAAAGATTGTGTTCACTGCACCCCAAAAAGGATGTTGTTCACTGCACCCCAAAAAGGATTTTGTTCACTGCACCCCAAAAAGATTGTGTTCACTGCACCCCACAAAGGATTTTGTTCACTGCACCCCACAAAGATTGTGTTCACTGCACACCAAAAAGGATTGTGTTCACTGCACCCCAAAAAGATTTTGTTCACTGCACCCCAAAAAGATTGTGTTCACTGCAGCCCAAAAAGATTGTGTTCACTGCAGCCCAAAAAGATTGTGTTCACTGCAGCCCAAAAAGATTGTGTTCACTGCAGCCCAAAAAGATTGTGTTCACTGCAGCCCAAAAAGATTGTGTTCACTGCAGCTCACACACAGAAAAATGGATGTGGATCACTGACACCTGCCTATCTCCAATCCCACACCACACAGCAATATCGATTGTAGTTTGTAGAACACAGTTTCCCTAAAATTCAGCAGACTCTGTCCCTAACAGGATTGAGAAGAGATCGTAGATCAGGATTGAGTGCAGATTCACCCCACCCCCCACACAGCAATATCGATTGTAGTTTGTAGAAGACACTGACCCTATAATTCAGCAGACTCTATCCCTAAAATGCCTACAACTCGCCCTGCCTAAACACTCCGACCTGTCCCTCAATTCTATCCGGACACAAATGGTTTTTTCCTGCCTATCTTTCCCTAATCAGCAGCCAGCACGTTGATGTGTGCTCTGTCCCTGATATAAGCAGCATAATGACGCCGCTGCGGCTGCCTCGAACTTATAAAGACTTGGTCACATGCTTCAGACGGCCAATCACAGCTACTAAGACATTTGCAGGCATGGCTGGGATGGCTTAAGGCACACCAGTTAAACGATTGTTGATTGGCTGTTGAAAGCCCGCCATGAAAAGAGCGCCAAAGCATGCAAAACCCGGAAATAAAACGACCGAACACGGATTTTTACCCGAACATACAGTAAAGTGTCCGTGTCCGTGTTCTGGTACAAAAAATCCAATTATTCGGTACGAACACGAATAATACAGTCCGTGTTCGCTCAACACTAGTGGTAACCAGACCACTATTCTTTTTTGTACCTGTATTTAGGGTGGAAGACACCCACAAGTGCCCATCGGTGATCTGGTTTCCTCCCGGCTGTGATTTCAATCTTGGTAGCCCCTCCATTTTCCTTTTTTCCTTGTTTCCTATTTTTACTCATGTAATACTTATTTACTTCAGATCCATTTTTCATTTTGTACAGTACGAAATATGTCAACATGCTCATTAAGCTCCTCTGTGATGCTTCTCACACTGGACATTCTTTATAATATTTTTTGATACTTTTGCTGGCCTTTGTGTGTCGGGGGGCGCTGTTTCCTACCCCGGGAGCTGCGATGTATTAAGAGGGAGCCCCTGTCTCCCTTGCTGTCCCCGCCCCTCCCCTCCCCATGGGAGGAGCGGGTCCACCTTTACATCGGCGTCATGCCGCACACCCAGCGCTGTGCGTCAGCGGCCACACTGACGTCACCACGCTGTTGTGTGTTTTTTCATCAGCGGGACGGAGAGGTCCACACTTGGCGCTCCTCTCCATGTGATCACGGATGCCTCGGCTCCGTTTGATCTCTTCCCACCCGCTCTACATGACGTTAGGGTCCGAGGCTTGCTGCCGGGATGGGATCCACATGGTAGGTTTTTCACTCGGTGCCTTCCCTTACCTCCTCCTTCCCCAGGCGCATCTCCTCCCCACACCCATGCCCTTGGGTCACCTGTCCATCCCTTCCTCACTACCCCACCCCACTCACTCCACACTCTTCTCCACCTGGACACCATACACCGCTGTTCCCCTCCCCTCTCTATCCCACTTTCATTTGTATGATTTCCTGCATGTTGCTTTTCCTTTCCCACCACCCGTTTTTGGATCTCCTTTTGTGCACCTCACGAGCTTTACTTTCCACCTATCCATCTCACCATCACCAGTAGCAATTCTGCTATCATTTCAGCATTTTTCACATTTGTCACATGACAGGTATGGAAGTTACATCTCCCCACCACCCAGTGTCCATCCACCTACCATGGATTCCCCTCTCTGGCCCGTCTATCTTTTAGGACCCTTCAGCTCCCGGGGGAGACACGTTGTGCCGCCTTCTCACACTAGCCAATTTTTGCCATCAGTGTTTACTTACTTGTGAGTATTGAGCACCCTTTGGAGTCCTCATTATTGGATTACTATTTTTTCTATTCAAAATGTCTCTTTTTTATACTGCATGCGGGCCAGTTTTCCCTGTTTCTGTATGCATTTAGGGATGGAGGTGTGCTTTGGTGGTAACCAGACCACTATTTTTTTTGACGCTTTATATACGACACTGCCGTCGTATTGTCCAGCCTCAGGAGGACAGATGTTCCTACTGTAAGGTGATGAAATGCTTGGAGAGCTCGAAACGCTGCTCGAAGCTCCAGGATGTTCGAAACTTCCCTGTGTAACCGAGGATTCCATTTGCCCTGGGCTATCTCTGATAGGCAGTGAGCGCCCCAACCTGTGTTGCTTGCGTCCGTTGTGATCGTGACCCAAGAGATGGGAAGGATAGAATGGCAAGTGAGTAGATTCCTCTTCTGCAACCACCACAGGAGACTGTGCCGCATTACTGGGGAAATCCAAATCAGATGATCCATGTCGCCTGGGCACCATTGGCGAAGAAATCCTGTTTGAAAAGGGCGCATCCTCCATTGAGCCCATTTTACCATAGGTGTCGTGGCCACCATAGTACCTATTATTTTGAGGCACTGTGAGACCCGGAGATGAGATGTTGACATGGCCAGCTGTACTCTGTCTCTGATAATCAGGATTTTCTCTAGAGGCAAGGAGATGATGCCCTTGACTGTATTGAATTGAGCCCCGAGAAAGATAAGTGCCTGTGTGGGCTCCAGATGGCTCTTTTCCAGGTTTAGCAACCAGCCGAACTCGAGAAGAGTCGCCGTGACTAGATCTCTGTGAACCAGGAGTTGCTCTCGATCTTGCGACAGAAGTAGTAAGTTGTCTAAATAATGGTGAAGACGCACTCCCTTGATTCTGATCAGGGCTACCACAGCCAATAAGAGTTTTGAAAATACTCGAGGAGATGTTGTGAGCCCCGAATGGGAGACATGTAAACTGAAGATGGCACATGGAAATATGCATCCTTCAAGTCTATTGACACAAGCCAATCTCCTGGCTGAACCGCCTGGCGGATTGTCAATAGTGTCTCCATTTTGAATTTTCCCTTTTTTTATAAAGGAGTTTAGATGTGTGAGGTCTATGACCGGTCTCCAGGAGCCGTTCTTCTTCATTACTAAGAAGAGTGAAGAATAGAGGCCTTAAAACCTCTCTTTGGCTGGTACTGGAACTACTGAAGCAGCAGCGCATCTACGTATGCTGAAAGGATTTGCCTTTTTTCTTCCAACCGTGGAAGAGCTGTGGGAACGAACTTGAGGATAGGTGGACTGCAGAACGACCAAGTGTGGCCTGTGGAGATTGTCCTGATGACCCAAAAATCTCTCATCGAGGCTGCCCAGACATATCAAAACCGGAGAAGGCGAGCACCGACCTGAACCGTCTGGACAGGCCCAACATCAAAAGGACTTAGCCGCTTCCCGGCTACTAGAAGAGGCTCCTTTGGAAGCCTTTTGGTTTGAAGATGGATTTTTCCTACATGTTTTCCGGAATTCACGACCAGGTCTGTAACTTCGAGCATCCTTCGCTCTATCCGAAGATTGTCTGGACTGTGTCCTTCTCTGACCCAGCAGGCGACGATCCTGCGGGAGGAACCCCGACTTACGGCCCGTGGCCCGTGAAATAGCGCTCTCCAGCTTGTTCCCGAATGGAATGACCCTTCGAATGGAATACGGCACCAAGCCTGCTTGGAGGAAGGATCAACCAGCCAGGGGCGCAGCCATAGAGCCCGTTTAGCTGTCACTGAAGAGAGCATTGCCTCGGGCCACCAGACAAATAATATCTAGGGAAGCCTCCCCCAGAAAAGAAGCCGCCAGTCTGAGCTCATTCACTGCTGAAGCTCTGGCTACTTCTTCTGATACAGGCCTTAGATCCGAATCCACCTCTATTGTCCAGGCCTCCATGGCCTTGGATAAAGCCGCAATGGCTAGGGCTGGCTTACAAGCCATTCCAGCAGACACATAAATCTTCTTAAGGTCAGTGTCGATTCTTCTTTCCAGCCCATCTTTAAAAGACACTGTGTCTTTGAGTGGAAGAGTGACGTGCCTCGCTAATCTCATGAGGGCGGCGTCCACTAGGGGCGATGACTCCAGGTGCTTCACATCCACTCACTCTTGAATGGGTACATCCTGGAAACTTTGGATACCAGATAATGTTTCCTCTCTGCACATCCCCACTCATCCGAGATAATTTCACCAAGTTCACCTAAAAAGGGAAAGTTTATGGCACTCTTTCTTTAGGTGCTTGAAGTACCTTCTTTGTTTAGATGGTGACTCTACTGGCTCCTCCCACTTTAGGGCTCCCTTTACTGCCTTAACCAGGGTAGGGACCAAGGCAAAATCAAAGCCTGTGCCAGGAGTATCCGATTCGTCCTCACTATCCGAGGAGTTGAAGCTGGAAATGCTCTGTTGAGAAGGGCCGGGAGTACTGAGGCTATCCCTAACAGGGATGTCTGCCATACCAGCCGAGGGTCTACAGGTGCGGTCAACCCCCAGGTTTTGTAGGGATTCTTGGACCACCCGTCTAACCAGGGATTCCACCTGCTGGTTATCATTCCCCCTTTCTCTAGAGGCATGGGCAAAACATGCATCACATAGTGATTTGCCATTAGAAACATGTGCTGCACAACCCCAGCAAGATCTTCTATCAGGGTGTCTTTGTGCTGATGCAAGCGTGGAGCCTTCCCTGTGATGTTTGGTAGAAGACTTGTGGCGACTAGTGCCAGGAGATGTGTGATGACGTTGTGACCTAGTAAGGTCCTTATCTTCGCGTGCTTTAGTTTGTTTATGTAATGTTCCAGTACCTTTGGTACCCTAAATTACTCTTTTCACAAGTGTATGCGCCCCACCATTCTCTTTTGGAAAGGTGCGCATACACCTTTAAGACTGAAGCTGTCATCACTCAGCGCCGGACTAGATGGCTATTTAAGGCGTCGGTTCTCACTCACATGTGTTCGTTCAAACACCCTTACTTGGATGCTAACTTGGCTTGAAGCTTTCGTGCTTACAAGCATACTTCGCTGACGGAACCTCGCTGCGCTGATCCCTGCATCCCGCTTCCGGATCATCCGCTCCTCCTGAACCAACCTTCGGCTGTATTGCTATTAGTGCTAAGTACCCCGCAGGGGAACCCTCTATAAACCTTTACTAAGCTTACACTATTTAGCTCTGCATAGCAAAGACTATTTATCACATCTGCATATCTAGATTGCTAGCTCTTAAGACTACTGCTACTTATTCCTGCACTGGGTTGATCACTCTTGTATGTCCACCTGCTACTCTGTCATCTGCTACCATACATGATTGCTAAACCTACCCGCATCCATCTGCTACTGTCTTACCTTCAAGTGTCTGTCACCTACCACCTCCACAACCTGTCTCTTAAATCTTCATCACTGTGTTACTACATACATAAAGTCACTCTAGGAACCAGCTTGTTGAGTGTGTGTATTTACTAGCTGAATTAAGACCTTCCACACATGATGAGTCATTGAGGTTGGGAATGGTATCTCAGCATCTCTCTTACATGACTACTGAAGTGGAATATTTCTGCAGCTGAAAATCCACACCATACATGAAACGCAGGAGCGTTACAGATTGAACGAACCTACAAATGGATTCAGCAGAAATAACCACTCAGGTGACACAATTAAAACAGCAAGTAACTGCGTTAATACACGCACTTGCTGAATTAAAAGAAGACAATCAGGCTCTGTCGCAGCAGGTAATTAGATTGACACAACTTACCTCTGCTCAGTCCCCTGAACCCAAGATAAATCCCCCTTTGGTATTTACAGGCGATCGCAAAAAAATTTGCGAATTTAAAAACGCATGTGAGTTACTTTTTTTGCTAAAACCTCGTACCTACCTTACTGATCACATTAAGGTTTGTACTATTATTTCTTACCTAACAGGCGATCCTCGAGCCTGGGCAGACTCTCTTTTTGAGAAAAACTACCAGCTTCTCAACTCCTATGCCATGTTCCTAGCAGAACTCACTAGCCTATATGATGACCCCAATAGGCAGAGTACTGCCGATCTTCAATTAAGATCCTTGAAACAAGGAAGGAGGCCTGTAGAAGACTTTGTCGCAAAATTCAAGAGATGGACCCTTGATTCAGAATGGAATGATGCATCTCTGAAAACCCAATTTAGGCTTGGCCTATCAGAAGCCGTTAAGGACGAACTCGCCCGAGCGGATCTACCAAAAACCCTGGATGCATTAATACAACTCAGTATTACCATAGATAGAAGACTACGAGAAAGAAAGGCTGAGAAAATGGGAATGCCATTATCCGTTTCCCCTCGGATTCCGGCCGTTAACCCCGTTCCTATGGAGGTAGGAACCATACGCCCACCGCTATCAACTATGGAAAAAGCCAAAAGACGATATGAAAATCTCTGCTTGTACTGTGCATCCCCGGATCACAAGATAAATGTCTGTCCCCTAGTCAACAAAAAGAAGGGTCAGTGTTCACATGTCCTCCTAGGGGGATTGACAACTTCATTCACTAACCCTTACATTTTTGTTTGTTTGACATTACAGTGGGACCAGAACAGGATTACTACTAAGGCCATGATTGACACAGGATCTTGTGGAAATTATATAGATATATGTTTTGCTGCTTCAAATAAAATTCCTATTATTTCTAAACTTAAACCTGTCTCAGTAAGTCTTATTACCGGTGTTCCATTATCCTCTGGTCCAATCACCGATCAGACACAAGCACTTCTAGTCACTATTAACGAGTCTCATAGGGAGACTACTACCTTCGATTTAATATCTTCACCCCACTTTCCCATTGTGTTGGGACTTCCCTGGTTACACACACACCAACCAACCATAGATTGGAAGAAACGGTCCTTGGCCTTCCTCTCTTGCTATTGCGAGGATACGTGTAACCTCCCGTCTTCCGGGAAGATTCTGTCTATGGTGACAGATGAGATTGCACCACTATGTTATCAGGATCTTTCTGAGGTTTTTCTTGAGAAAAATGCTCAAGCATTACCTCCTCATCGAGACTATGATTGTAGCATTGATCTACTCCCAAATAGCAAATTGCCATTCGGTCATATTTATCCTCTTTCACAGGATGAACTTTCCCATCTCAAAACCTACTTGGATGAGAATTTGGAAAAAGGTTTTATTAGACCTTCCACTTCTTCCACAGCAGCAGGACTCTTTTTTGTTCGCAATAAGGACTCAAGTCTCAGACCTATCATCGACTACAGGAAACTGAATGCTATCACAATAAAAGATCGCTATCCTCTACCGCTTATCCCTGAGCTCATTGAGCAGGTGCGTGGAGCTACCTATTTTTCAAAATTGGACCTGAAGGGAGCATACAATCTCATTCGAATCCGTGATGGAGACGAGCGAGTGGAAGACTGCATTCAGAACCAGATACGGATTGTTCGAATATCTTGTGATGCCATTCGGGCTATGCAACGCCCCTGCAGTTTTCCAACGATTTATAAACGATATTTTTAAAGACTTACTAGATGTCTGTGTTGTGGTATATCTGGACGATATACTTATATATTCACGATCCCTGTCTGAACACATAAGACATGTAAGACTTGTACTATCGAGATTGCTTGCACATAACCTTTATGTGAAACTGAAGAAATGCTTGTTTCATAAAGACGAGGTACTCTTTCTAGGCTACATCATATCCAAAACAGGAATCGAGATGGACATGAGTAAAATATCCTGCATTCAGGATTGGCCTACACCAATCACACGCAAGGCGCTACAGCGATTCCTGGGATTTTCAAATTTCTACAGGAAGTTCATTAAAAACTTTTCTGCTATTGTGAGACCCCTCACACAGCTCACTAGCATAAAGAAACCATTCAAATGGTCAGAAGAAGCCAATAAAGCTTTTCACTTGTTAAAGACAAGGTTTACTTCCTCTCCCATATTACGCCATCCAGACCCATCCCTCCAATACATTCTGGAGGTAGATGCGTCAAACATGGCAGTAGGAGCAATACTCTCCCAACGACCAACCCACACTTTACCACTTCATCCAGTCGCCTTTTTTTCTAAATCCCTAAGCAGTCCTGAGATAAATTACCCCGTGGGTGAAAAGGAACTGCTTGCTATAAAATTGGCTCTGGAGAATTGGCGACATTTACTCGAAGGCACCCAATTATCAATAATAATATATACGGACCATAAAAACCTCCAATATCTTCAGACTAGCAAAACTCTCTCGCACCGACAGGTACGATGGTCACTATTCTTTCTAAGGTTTAACTTCCTAGTGACTTACACACCTGCAGATAAGAACAAAAAGGCGGATGCACTATCACGACTATCTGAAGAAAACTACTTTGAAATCCCTTCCGTTCCTATAATACCTCACAAACGCATTATTGGAGTTGTCCGTTCCTTGAAGGAAGAGGTTTTGCATGGTATAAGTTTGGATTCACCCCCACCACAACTAAATACTGATGCAGAAGGCTTCCTCTACTACAAAGACAAACTTTACATACCACCTACCCTACGCACTAAGATCTTAGAATTATCTCATGATGTGCCTATGGCAGGACATATGGGTATGACAAAGACTCTTAATTTGATTTCCTGGCAATTCTGGTGGCCTGACATGAAAACATCTATACAAAAATTCGTCTCTTCATGCAATGTCTGTGCCAGGTCCAAAATTGACACTACGAGACCATCCGGTCTACTATGCAGTCTACCAATACCCCAAACTCCATGGGAAGTTTTGTCCTTGGACTTCATCATAGAATTGCCTCTTTCCAAAGGATTTAATACCATCTTGGTGTCAGTGGACCATCTGACAAAGATGGCACATTTCATTGCTATTCGCAGACTACCTTCGTCCAAACAAACGGCAGAACTCCTGATGAAACATGTCTTTAGATTACATGGTATCCCAAAAACTCTTCTGTCTGACCGTGGATCCCAATTTATTTCTAAGTTCTGGCAAGAACTATGTCACATACTACGGATCGAGCGGAAGCTCACTTCTCCTTACCATCCACAGACCAACGGACAGACTGAAAGGGTCAACCAATGCATCGAGCAGTATTTATGTTGTTATACTTCTTACCAACAGGATGATTGGGTGGATCTTCTCCCTCTGGCAGAATTTGCCTACAACAACGCAACCCACAGTACAACCAAGCAGAGTCCGTTCTACTTGAACTATGGGTTTCATCCCTCTATTCTTCCACCACGCATCCTTCCTTCAAACAACCCAGTAGCCTCAGACTATCTTACCCAAATAAAGGATTCTCTGGGTTTATTAAATACTACCATTGCACACGCTCACAGTCAACAAAAGAAGTACTATGATCTTCGCAGAAGACCTTCTCCACAGTACACTATCGGAGACCTCGTTTGGCTCTCAACAAAAAATTTAAGATTGAAGATCCCTAGCAAAAAGCTTGGACCTCTGTTCTTGGGACCTTTCCCAATCAAAAAACTTATTGGAAAAGCTGCAGTACAGCTTACATTGCCAATAGACCTAAAAATCCATCCCATTTTCCATGTGTCGCTACTGAAGCCCCATGTTCCGGACCACGGAATAAGGCCTAATATTCCACCTCCGCCTCCTGTACAAGTTGAAGGTGGAGAAGAATACGAGATAAAAGAGATTCTGGATTCTCGTATCTACAGAAGAAGACTTCAGTACTTGGTTAGATGGAAGAACTATGGGCCCCAAGACGACACCTGGCTAAACACCTCTGAAATACATGCCCCTAGATTAATCCGCAATTTTCATGCGAGATACCCAGACAAACCAGCTCCAGAGGCCTTCAGGAGCCGGCCTTAAGGGGGGGGTATTGTAATGTTCCGGTACCTTTGGTACCCTAAATTACTCTTTTCACAAGTGTATGCGCCCCACCATTCTCTTTTGGAAAGGTGCGCATACACCTTTAAGACTGAAGCTGTCATCACTCAGCGCCGGACTAGATGGCTATTTAAGGCGTCGGTTCTCACTCACATGTGTTCGTTCAAACACCCTTACTTGGATGCTAACTTGGCTTGAAGCTTTCGTGCTTACAAGCATACTTCGCTGATGGAACCTCGCTGCGCTGATCCCTGCATCCCGCTTCCGGATCATCCGCTCCTCCTGAACCAACCTTCGGCTGTATTGCTATTAGTGCTAAGTACCCCGCAGGGGAACCCTCTATAAACCTTTACTAAGCTTACACTATTTAGCTCTGCATAGCAAAGACTATTTATCACATCTGCATATCTAGATTGCTAGCTCTTAAGACTACTGCTACTTATTCCTGCACTGGGTTGATCACTCTTGTATGTCCACCTGCTACTCTGTCATCTGCTACCATACATGATTGCTAAACCTACCCGCATCCATCTGCTACTGTCTTACCTTCATGTGTCTGTCACCTACCACCTCCACAACCTGTCTCTTAAATCTTCATCACTGTGTTACTACATACATAAAGTCACTCTAGGAACCAGCTTGTTGAGTGTGTGTATTTACTAGCTGAATTAAGACCTTCCACACATGATGAGTCATTGAGGTTGGGAATGGTATGTCAGCATCTCTCTTACATGACTACTGAAGTGGAATATTTCTGCAGCTGAAAATCCACACCATACATGAAACGCAGGAGCGTTACAGTTTATCAGACCTAGAAGGGCTAAGAGAAAAGGGAAAAATTACCCCTACTGCCCTAAATCCGAACCGTACAGGGATAGGTAAAAATAATACCACTCTTACCTGTAGAGTAAGGGTTGGCCACTGGGGGGCGGTGAAGTATCCATACTGTTCTTAACAGGAAGACTGCAACAAACACAGGAATAAGGAAGTGCTGCATAGTGCATACACAGACTGCACACAGACATCCAGCAGGATTAAGCTTACCACTAGCAGAGAACGATCAAACACAGGGAAGCCGCCGCATATGCCCGCAGTACGCAGTAAATCTGCCGCCAGATGATGACGTCACCGCCCCCCCGTGACAGACAGCATCCGTGCACATGTGTGAGCACGAACAGCCACTCCACTGCACCAGCACCGCCCCCAGACACCCAGCGGTGACCCGGAAGCTGCGCTGGGATACAGGAAGAGCCGGGGCCGCAAGATGAAACGCACCTGCGTTCCAAAACACCGCAAGACAAAATACATATACAAAAAATGGCTGCCATACGTTACCAAGCACGCTCCAAACCACGGTCTGACCTGGGACATGAAAACCTCCAGCGCATCGATTCGGGGTGTATTAATGGGCCACCCGCTAGTAGCTAGGACGATTGGCGGTATTCAGCTTGCCCGCCAGTGGCCAGGCTTTATGCTTCTCCAATGCATGGGATTGCACACCCGTGTCCTACCCCGCTAGTAGCTAGGGCGTACTGGACTCTTCAGGAATTCAGCCTGGAATCGATCGTGTAATCACCAGGAAATAGACTGAAAATCTTCATGAGGTAAGACTTGATATCCATCCAACAGGAGGAGGACAAAAAAGGAACACGGTCTCTGGGGCAGAGTGAAATTTATGGGAGTGGGGGTCCTATGAGGTAGGAGGAGGCGGGACTAACCCACACGTAGGCTGCCATGGAGTCTGTCAGGAAAGTACTATTTTACTGAAAGGGTAGTTGATGCTTGGAATAAACTTCCAGCAGAGGTAGTAAGACAGTCAACAATAAATGGCTTCATACATGTTTGGGAGAAACATAGATCTATACTCAGACAAAAAAAGGTAACAAAAAAAAAAAACCAAACAGCGAAAAAAACAAACAAACAAAAAAGAAAAAAGAAAAAGGTGCAGACTCGATGGACTACTTGGTCTTTTTTCTGCCATCACATTTCTATGTTTCTATTGTAATGAATAAAGGCTCTTAATATTTCAGAGATCTGGAAACACTAAACAAGACTGCTCTTTTCAAAGGATAATTAGCATCAGCTCCCTACACCTGCTGTACAGCTGCTATTTTCTACTATTTGTTCTACTAATCAAGTACATTGGGTACATGTTCGTTAAGGTGTATGTTGCTCACACGTGTTCTGTACTCTATGTGATTAGGGATGATCGAACTTTTCAAAAGTTCGGTTCGACCAGAACACCCGAACTTCCCGAAAGTTCAGCCCGGATTTCAGAACCCCATTGAAATCAATGGGACCCGAACTTCTGTAATCAAAAAACACCATTTTGAAGCCCTAAAACCCAATAAATGCCCCTAAAAAGTGCCTAGGGTTCTGGGTGATGCCCCAGGGACTATTAATCACACAAAAAAAGTTCTTAAAAATTGTCATTTTTGATAGAGAGACAATTATTGAAAAAAAAAAAAAAGAGATTTCTTTGGATTTAGTGTCTGGGGGGGGGGGGGGGGGTCTAAAAAGTGTACCTGTGAAGTTTCAGCTCTGTAGCATGTCCAGAACCAGAAAAAAAAGTTTGTTTGTATTAGAATTCATATAGCACAAGGATATGGCTCCGCTATTTTCACACCTTGCCGGTTTTGTAGCAAGCGTTTTTTTGGGCATTTTTTGGGTGACTTTTTAGGCAGGCATAACATCAGAACTTCTGTGTAGGGGTATATATACACACACACATGTATGTATATATACACATACACATATATTGGTGTGAAAGTAGCAGAAACCCATGCTTGCGCTAATGAAATAATTAACACCCATATGGCTTCTCTGCTATAACACCTATATATGTGTATGTGTATAAATACATATAAGTGTGTGTGTATATATACCCCTATACAGAAGTTCAGATGTTTTGCCTGCCTCCAAAAACCCCAGAAAAATGCCCAAAAAAAACGCCTGCTGCAAAAACACACCTGGGCGTTTTTGTAGCTGGCGTTTTTTTGGGCATTTTTTGGGCGTCTTTGGAGGCAGGCATAACATCAGAACTTCTGTGTATGGGTATATATACACACACACATGTATGTATATATACACATACACATATATAGGTGTGAAAGTAGCAGAAACCTATGCTTGCGCTAATGAAATAATTAACACCCATATGGCTTCTCTGCTATAACACCTATATGTGTGTATGTGTATAAATACATATAAGCGTGTGTGTATATATACCCCTATACAGAAGTTCAGATGTTTTGCCTGCCTCCGAAGACCCCAGAAAAATGCCCAAAAAAACGCCAGCTACAAAAACGCCCAGGTGTGTTTTTGCAGCAGGCGTTTTTTTTGGGCAATTGAAGACATTTTGATTCAGACATTCCAAGAACTTTTCCAAAAGGTCCAGGGAGTTATCCCAGACAAGGAAAAAGTCGTCTATGTATCTCTGCCATAATAATAATAATATGGTAGGTATACATAGACAAGGCCCCGTCTGAGAAGACAGCTCGCTCCCACTCCCCCAGGTACAGGTTGGCATATGTGGGGGCACAACAGGTCCCCATAGCCACATCCTGCACCTGGAGGTAGTGGGAGCACTGGAAAACAAAAATGTTGTTATTGAGGATGAAGTCCAGCATGGAAAGGACAAACTGGTTGAAGGCCCAGTTGTCCATGCCCTTCTGACCCAAAATCTTGCGGATGGCCTGTATCCCTAGAACATGCGGGATGCTATTATACAAGCACTCCACGTCAATGGACACCAGTAGAGCTGACTGAGGAACTTGTAAGTTCTCTAAAATCTGCAAGAGATGTAAGGTGTCCCTAGTGTAGGAGGTCAAAATTAACACATAGGGGCGAAGACAGGCATCAATAACTCTACTGATGCCCTCCGAGATGCTACTATTGCCTGAGATAATCGGCCTCCCTGGTGGGTCGTCCAAATTTTTATGCACCTTTGGGAGCGCATACATGGTCGGTGTTCTGGGATGGCGGGTCCGGGCAAAATCCCAAATCTCTTTGGTGATAGTGCCAGCCATGCCGGCTTCATCCAAAAGGCGATAAAACAAGGAATTGGACTTACCCACCAGGGAGGCGGATACCCGGCGGTACCATCTCGGGTCTTCAAGGATTTTGAGACACATGGACACATAGTTGTCATTGTCCATCAGGACAATATTTCCCCCCTTGTCGGAGGGCTTGATGGTGATATTAATATTGTCCTGAAGGGCTTTGAGGGCCGTCTGTAAAGTAGGACTCAAGTTGCTGGATGAGTTACTGGCACTGATGATCTGTATGTCCTTAGTGACACGTTTGACAAACAGTGCCAGAGAGGGGTTGGAGTCAAAAGAGGGGAATTTGGATGACCCTCTTCTGAGGCTGGATAGGGAGGGGCCAGCAGGGGTGTCCTCTGTGGGACCATGGACCTCTTCCTCAGCCTCATCCCAATCTTCCAAACCACTCTCCAATAATAGGAGGTTTACGTCCTTAAGGGCCCTGAAGTCGGCAGCCGTGAGTCCTGGCTGTACAGTCGGAGTAGGATTCTCTTTTTTGTCAAACATACTTTTGAACAAAAGACGTCTGGCGAATAAATGGATGTCTTTGATCAATTCGAACTTGTCGAATGATCTAGTGGGGCAAAAGGACAAACCCAAAGATAAAACCTCTCTTTCCTCGTGTGTAAGAGCGTGGGAAGAAAGGTTGATGATGTTTAGTCCTGGGTTTGATTCAGGCTCAGATTGGAGCTCGATCTGAGCATATAAGGCTCTATTCCCTTCTGCCCATTGGCTTTGGCCAGAGGGCCTTTGCCTAAAAAAGGCCCATCAGTATTTTTTGGCTTAGTTCCAGGATCTTTCCCACTTTGCTGCCCAGATCTCAGGTTTCTTTGCCCTGTACCACTGCTATCATTCTTCGTATTAGCCTTAGTTGTATTTTCAGATTGACTCCCAGAGGGGTTTGCTCCCTTTGTTGATTGTTTGTTGTGTTGTACACTCCCTTTATTTGTACCCTGTTTCTGATGTTTAAAGGGTTTGCCTTTACATTTGGTTGGCTGAAAATCCATTAGGGAATGTGCTGAGGACGAGGAGTATGATTGTGAGTCGGATGAATATTCCGTCTCACCTTGATGAATTGACCTCCCTATATTTTTAAAGCGTTTTTTGGGAAATTTGTTACCATTGTGCCATTTGTAGGCCTTGCCTTCCCCAAACGCGTTTTTGTCCCTCCAAAATTTTTTGTCCTTTTTGAGGAGGACATTTTTGCCATATATTTCTAAGTGTTTTTTTTAAATTAGTTTCATAGGTGGTGTATTCTTGGTGGCTTTTCAGAGGAGCGAGTTGTAAATAAATGTTTTTTACTTCCTCATTGATTTTGGAGATTTGGGTTTGGTACTCCCCCTGTAGTAGTTTCATCAGGTTAGTGGAGCAATTATTTAACTCCTTTTCCCATTCTTTTTTCAGTTCCGAGGATATCTGATCCAGAATGGGAAAAATTTGGATTCTAAGACCCATGGGGTTAATGTTCTCGACTATATACTTGTCAAAAAAATTGACGTGTAAATGAAGAGCAGTCTTTTTTTCTAGACTCTTAGTCAAATTAGAGAACAGGCAGGATAAATCAATATCCACTTGTTCCTTTTGATGATAGTCTTTGTGTATGCTTGACATAAGTGCGTCCCAACTGTCACCCAGCAAGTCCCCCATGGTGGGAGATACAGCAAAACAAAGAAGAGACAGCGTATCCGTTCCTGCCCCTCCCTGGGTCAACAACTATATCACCATTGGTTGAGGCTTGTGTCTTCATGGCAACTGTAGTCATTTGTTGTTACAAAGAGGAATTGGTGGGTATTTTTCATGCATATGCTGCCTATGTTCTTAGTGTTTTAGTGTTCATGTCCATGGATGGGAGTGTGGGGGGGCAATTTCTGGTAGCGCATTCATGTACCTGAATCATTTCTTTAACAGCCATTTCTATGGGTTTGTTTGTTGGTTATGTTTTTTTCTTCTTTAGGTAGGAAAACAAAGGGACCACCAGTTCACATATCCCTGAGGAAGATTGGAACTATAAAAGTTCAACACAAACATTCAAAACGCGTCGGATTGAACATTCTCCCTCGCCTGGGATTCCGATCCCCGGTGCGGGAGGGGTATACTCATATCCCTTGTTTCCCTCTATATATATTTTTTCTCTATGTGCTACAATTTATGTTTGTATGTACTGTGTTTTTGTGTGATCCATGACCTATGGTTGTTTTCCACGCCCGGTCATGGTGTCTCTTTATCTGTATATCAATGGCATGGTTTGTCATTTTTTAGCTTAAATAAACGATATATATTTTATCATATGTATTGCTATATTTTTCAGTTATCATTGCCTTAAAAATCCCCCCCTTTCTAAAGAGGAGACTGACACTTTCAGTGTCATTTTTCTATACTATAGTGGATAATAGTACCCTAACTACACTGCATATCCCTTTCCTCACGCTAATAATTGCTAAATGACACTTTGAAGCAGAAGTAACAGAACTGCTTCCACTCTCTTCCACGTCCCTGTATTACAATGCTAGGTATTTGGCGGGGCTATCTTATATACTGGGGGGGCGTATTCACTAATGATTGGCCTCTGGACCCCCTAGTCACTCCAATCACATTCCTAGCATTCTCCTGCCCCCTCAATTTGCTTTTACTGATGGTTCTGGTCCAATAACTGGCTTTTAAAGCCCATTTCCTGTCCCATCGCATTTTGGTCGGTTCTGGTTGCCGAATTCCGAACTTTTTACAATTGGTGTGCTCATGGGAGATCACTCCAAAGAGTGCCACATCCCAAATGTAAATATCAAAAATGGAAATTCCCCTTGGGGTGGGACTTTTAAGGCACGTAAATAGATACAAAAAGAATATAATAATAGTAATGTTTTATTGAAAATAATAACATATACAAATACAAATGTAAATGGTTAAAAACAATTGGCAAGCTTGATGCAATTCATACAGTCAATGGACAGAAGGATACCGCTCTATTGAGGTAAGTGCCCAACGCTTTTCAAAGATATAAGTCACAACTCCTTCTTCAGGGGCAACCTTAAAATAGCGGTCTGTAAATGATCAACCATATGGATAATTAATATATGGAAAGTATTTACAAATATATAGATTGTACAGAAAACCATACAATACTGTATTAGACATTTAATGTAGATTAAGGTCATCCAAATAAAATGTCCATATGTCAAAAGAGATTCAAAAACAAAAACACTTACAGAGTCTGCCGTATAGCTGTTTAGAATATATGCCTGCCATTGAGATTAAAAACAGATGGCTGGGTGGGTCTCATCGCTGCATTTGAGTACTTTGTTGGAGAGAGTAGGCAATTTAAGGGATAAAGATATTCATAAGAACACCCTCCAATTGTGTGCGCCCATCAGCTGTGAAGCTGACTGGGGACAACTGAAATCCAAAAAAGCAAGGGAAATCTGCCAGGTGAGGAGAAAGAGAATGAATTGTATGGGATTGTATAATTGAAGTTGTTTTATAACAAATCAGCTGATTACCCTGCTGGAAATCAACAAATGCCAAAATATGCTGTATATGCCCGACTATAAAAGAGATCATATAATATGAAGGGTAGCTGGTCCTTAGTCATAGTTGTCTCTAATGTTGATGTTGTTAAGTAGAACAATAATAAAAAAGTAAAATTGCATAAAGATATCCTAGTTATAAAGAAAATTGGAGCCGCGTTGAAGTAGCGGACCAAGTAGTTCGGGCATATGCAGCAATATTCACAGGCAGATAAGAAAGCAGGCAGTTTCAAGAAATAGGTCCAGGTTTCATTACCTTGTTGGTTTGGAGAGTTTAGCATAGAGTTGTGCAGCAAGCGTCCACCTTCAGCAAGTGAATGGTATGTTTCACTTTTTGAAGGGGAGCTGTTTATAAAAGGGCTGTTGATTGGATTTGATACAAATCAGCTGGTGATACTTACTAGGTGTCCTTCAATCCGTCAGTTCCCTATTGGATTCCCTGGTGCGCAGCCGCCGCACAGACTCCCCGCCGCACATGCGCACTTGTGAAGTGCAGTGGAAGTTCGCGCGGCCGATGCGCTCCACCGGCACGGTCACTTCCGCTGGCGTGAAACGCAACCGGAAGTGAATGGGCGAGTCCACAGGATCTCAAGGAGAGCCAATAGTCTGCAACCCAAAGGCGGACTGCCAAATAGGTGTCCGCCCCCGTGCCGGGCTGTCCCCCGGGCACACTGTAACCCGGAAGATGATGCTGATTACCAAGATGTAAACGCATTTGTGTTGCTCCAAAAGGAATATAAACAGTCTTTAAGAGTGTATGCCAAAAAAAAAAAAAAAAAGGATATGAAAAAATAAATATAATTTCACTAGGGGAAATTTTCCCAAAGAGAAGTTCAAACCCGTGCAGGGATGGTAGCACACCGGCCATCTGTGGCAAGTACAGAACAACAAAACCTCCCTTGATCTACATTATGAGTTTCACAGAACCTGAGAGAATGACAGAAAATAAACAATGAAAAATGTGACAAAATGTGACAAAACAAAAACCATAATTTCATTGAATAACATTCAGTAATAAGTATTCATTGTTAACATCTCTGTGTACCAAGAGAATATATGGCAGATTTGGGGATTTATGGATTGGGTAGATGATAAGCGGTAAGGTGAGTTCTGATAGAAACAGAGGAAGGAAAAGAATTGTAAGTGAGTCATAGTCGGTACAGGGATGTCACAAAAAGGGGGCCTATTGTTCCATGCCTCCTGATGTGAACCCTTCTAAAAAGGGTTTGTAAGAAACCATTTTGTTCAAACCTGGTGGATCTGTGGCTCTTAAAAGATAGATCCATCGAAGTTCCATCTGTAGAAGAATTTTATTCCAGTCCCCTCCTCGGGGACTGGGATGAATTCTATCTAAAATTAAGAACTTGATCTTTGGAAACTTTCCTGCGTGTACAAGACTGGTGTGACGTCCTAAAGGTAAGTCGGGGTTACAGGTTTTCATACTTTTCACATGTCTGTTCGCACGTTTGAAAAATGGCAACTTAGTTTTGCCAACATAGAAACAGCCGCACCCACAGAGGAGTAAATATACCACTCCGTGGGTGCAGCAGTTTGCAAAATGTCTTGGAAAAAAGGTTTGGCCGTTAGGAAGTGTTGGGTTTTTTGTAGTTAACATGTATCGACAATAATTGCAGTTGCCACAAATATAGGTCCCTTTCAATTTGCAAGGATCTTGATTTTTATGCATTTTAATTTTCAATCATTTTTATTGATTTTTAGAAAAAGTACAACAGAGCGTAACGAGCCAAAATGGCCCAACCATAGACATTGAAAACAACATGGAGCACATGGTGCAGAAAGCATTAAATGTGTACAAGTAAATATTGTGGATAGCAGGAGTCGAGAAAAAAAAACAAATAATAATAACAATGGCAGTCAAACCAGTGTGAAGCAGGTACTGATCGCTCTCTTCAGTGCTTAAAGGAGCGGGCCGTCCAGGCCCCCCCCCCCCGGGCGCCCCTTACGGGAACACACTGCGCCCCCAGGGGGAAGCGGAACCCGACCCCCACCCGCAGTCTCATGGACCTGACTACAAAATACGACATCCCGCCATCAATACACAACAAAAGAAAAGAGAAAGCAGAGAAAGGGAAAAGGAAAGAAAGGAAGGGAAGTCAAGGAGAGCGGCAGCGGCTGGTTAAGAAGGAAAAAAGTCGACATCCAGGTTCAGCACCCACCCAGGGAACGAGTCCCCGGAGCGTGCGGTCCGGCAATAGTAAAGAGCCGGAAAAAATCCCCCTAAGAGGGGCCTGCCAAATAGCGGATCCACGGTTCCCAGGTCTTGTCAAATATTTTCATCTTATCATTCAATATGGCTACCATCCGTTCATTTATCATAATCCAAGACAGCTTGGCTTTGAGCAGCTCGAGCGGCACTACTGAGGTGCGCCAGGATCGTGCGATTGCAATCTTGGCCGCTATAAACACGAAAGCTATAAGGCGTTTGTTATGCTTAGAAATCCCCGCTATCGGTTTGCCCAGGAGAGCTTGCAGGGGATCCTTGGTCAAGTTGACTTGCGTCAATGAGTAAATGAAATTGTAAACACGAATCCAGAATCGGCGCACCTTAGAACAGGTCCACCAAATATGGAGCACCGTGCCTGCCAGACCACATCCCCGAAAACAGTTGGGAGACGCAGTGTGGACCGCTGCAGCCAGCCTGACCGGGACCATGTACCATCTCAAAAGTACCTTGTAATTAGCTTCAATTAGAGAGGTGTTAAGGATGGATTTAGAACTACATTGAGCTAGAGCATTCCAATCAGCCCGGTCCAGGTCCTCACCCAGGTCCTCCTCCCAACGCTGCATATAAGACAGTTTAGTGTCATCGCTCTGCAATATATTATAAATCGTGGATATGTAACTCTTTTGTTTATCTAGCGTTCGGCAGAGGTTCTCCATCTGAGAGGAGGTGGTGATATCACTGGTACGTTTAAGGGAGGCAGCAAAATGGGATATCTGGGCATAGCGATAGCTCTCCCCCTCAGGGAGGGAATGGGTTTCTAGTAATTGGGCCCTGGTGAGGAGGCCCCGATGGTCGCATAGATCCGCCAGCCTGAGGAACCCCTTGTTTGTCCACCATTCAAACGCTGAAGGGGTCAGGCCCGGTGGGAACAAGGGGTTGCCCAGCAGGGGCGCCAATGGGGCATGGGGGGACCGGAAGGCATGCCTGCCCGACAACCTATCCCAAAGACCCAGGGAGAGAGACAGGGCGGGACAAAGTATGCCCGGTCTGTCTCTGGCCCGCAGCCACATCGCATGATGAATGGGGACCCGCAGATGGGCCGCCTCCATTTGCATCCAGATGGGGAGAGGGTCCCGGGAATGGAAGCGAATCAGATGAGCCAATTGGGCTGCGTAATAGTACTTGCCCAAGTCCGGGACCCCCAGACCCCCTCTCAGCTTTGGGGTGAAGAGAGTGCGCCTATTGACTCTGGGCCTCTTGTCCCCCCAAATAAACCGGAGAACTATCCCCTGAAAGTCCCTAAGATCAGGCATATTAAGCATCACAGGTAAGGTACGAAATAAATACAACAGTCGAGGCAGAATATTCATTTTGACCGAATTCAACCTTCCGAACCATGACGGGGGATTGGCTGTCCAAGCAGCCAAGTCCTCCCTCATTTTTTTGTACAATGGCGGATAATTGTGTGTGTAGAGGGTGGCTATAGACGTAGTGAGGTGTATCCCTAAGTAAGGCAACGATCGTTCTTGCCAAGCAAACGCAAAATTGGCTTTAAGAGTAGCTAAAGTGGCCCCATCTAACGTTAGGTTTAGAGCCTGCGACTTGGAGGGGTTAACCTTAAGTCCCTAGATGGACGCAAACTTCTCCAGGTCTCGGAGCAGGTTGGGGATCGAGACAAGGGGGGACGAGATATACAGTAGGATATCGTCTGCAAATAGAGCACACTTATGTTCAATGCCCCCGCATTGTATACCCCGGACATCCGGGTTGAGGCGTAACTTAATGGCCAACGGTTCCAAGGCTAAAATAAATAACAACGGGGATAGGGGACACCCCTGATGGGTACCCCTACGGACGTCCAAAAAGGGGGACCCATAACCCTTGATCGATAGCCTCGCAATGGGGTCGTCGTATAGCGTGCGAATGAGGGTAAGAAAATTACTCCCGAAACCGAAGCGCTCCAATGTCTGCAGAAGGTAGTCCCAGGACAGGGAGTCGAACGCCTTATGAAGGTCTAGGGACAGTAGCATGCCCCTCCGGCTACCCAAGCCATCCCAGTTGGATTGAAGGGCCGATATGACATCTATCGCGCGTCTCGTTTGGTCCGGTGCCTGCCTACCGGGTACAAAACCAGCTTGGTCCGGATGTGATTTTTATGCATTTTAAATTCACTTTGGACCAGTCTTTCTTTCAGGGCTGGCACCTTTCTAAAAGTGAATTGGGGATAGTCTGGGACATATTTTCCCACTGTGGGGTCCAGGGTTAATACATGCCAATATTTTGAAACAATTTGTCTGATACTTTGATGTTGCTCAGAATATCTCATGATGATTCTCAGGGTGTCGTCAGGCTCCCTGGAGGTCCGAGGGGCCAGCAAAGCATTCCTGTCGGATGCCGCTGCTTTTTTGTAAGCTTTCTTTAGAGTGGTTTTTGTATAGCCCCTAAGAAGGAGTCTATCTCTTAGATTATTTGCAGCAAGCTGGAAACTTTGAAAGTCCTTGCAATTGCGCCTGATCCTTAGATATTGTCCGAATGGGATCGAACGAATAAGGGTCTCAGGGTGAAAGCTTGAGGCGTGTAGGATGGTGTTCCCCGCAGTGGGCTTCCGATATAGACCACTGCGGAGAGCACCATCCCTGTCCCTATGGACCTCCACATCTAGGAACGTGACAGACCCTGGATCAAAGTTCATGGTGAACGTAAGGTTAAATTCATTTTTATTCATTCTGAGTAAACAATTGTGCAACAGTTCGGTTGGGCCTTGCCATAGCATGAAAATATCATCTATGTACCGGACCCACATTACAATGTGGTCCGTGTACATAGATGTTGAGTCGTCATGTAGGAAGAATTTCTCCCACTCCCCCAGGTACAAGTTGGCGTAGGATGGGGCACAGCAGGTGCCCATCGCTACGCCCTGTACCTGGAGGTAGTGGGAGCCGTTAAATGAAAACACATTGTGGCGGAGTATGTAATGTAGAATGGACAATATAAACTCACCATGGGGATCAAAATTGCCACTTTGTATAAGTGTGTGTTTAACAGCGGAGATCCCACGATCATGTGGGATCGAGCTGTAAAGGGCTTCCACATCAATGGTAACCAATAGACAATCTTCAGGGGTGATGATGTTTTCAATTATTTGTAAAAAATGAATTGTGTCGCGTACATGTGAGGGTAAGGCAGTCACGAAAGGTTTCAAGTATGTGTCCACTAATTTGCTAGCATTATCCGAGATTGACCCTCTCCCCGAGATAATGGGTCGCCCTGGTGGATTAGTGGCGTGTTTGTGGATTTTCGGGAGTGCATAGAATGTTGGGGTGACTGGGAATGCTATGCGAATGAACTCCCATGTGTGCTTGGGAATAGTGCCGTTTAAGTAAGCGGCATCTATTAATTGGTAGAAAGTCTGTTGATATTTAATCACAATGTCAGAGGTGATCTTGCGGTACCAATTATGGTTTTTTAGAATATTGTGGCACATGGAAATGTATTGGTTGCTGTCCATAATGACAACATTGCCGCCTTTGTCAGCCTGCTTGATTGTGATTGACTGATTGTCTGCCAGTCTTTTAATGGCTTGTTTTTGTGAAAATGTGATATTGGATTTAGGTGATGGACGAATATGTAATTTGTCCACTTCTTTGGAAACAAGCTTGACAAAGGCGGCAATGTTGGCATTGGATGTGTTAGGAAATTTGTCAGATTTCTTTTTTAGCAACGTTGTCTGAGTATTGAGATTTGGTCTATCAGAATCCAAATCTGCAAGTAACGTTGGTAAATCTATTTTGTCTATGAGATCTTCATTCTCCTCGAGTAATGATATTAAAATATCGAGGGCTGGATCTTTATTTGTGGAATGTTGTATGAGATTTTGTTTGTCAAAAAGGACTTTAAAGTTAAGTTTCCGAGCAAAAAGATGTAAGTCTTTTGTGAAATCAAATTTGTCCAATTTAGCATTTGGACAGAAGCTGAGGCCCTTGGATAGAACCTCAGTTTCGTCCTTTGAAAGTTTGTAGCTTGAGAGATTAATGATTGACAAGTCAGGTGTGTCGGGGAGACTAGAAGCAGTGTAGGACAGATTTTCATCTGCATGTTCTAAGGTGATGGTAGGGTGGTTGGGGTGAAGCTCGGAGCTCGTTGGTGGAGTGCTTCTAAAAAAATAGAATCCTGTAAGCTGAGAGTGGATAGAAGTGATGGTGGGGGGTTAGTGGAAGGGGGAACATTTGAGTGCAACCCATCAGATATTTCATCAATAATGGGTGGGGTGCTTGAGGAACTTTGTGATTTGAATAGGGAGAGGTTGGTTTTGTGAAGGTGTTGCATGTTAGATTTTTTGGTGATTTGTTCCATTGTGGGGTCACCTTGGTATGTGCGTTTACCTCGATCGGAGGATTTTGATTTTGTGATATTGGGTGGGGGATGTGATCCATTTTTGGGTGGGGGGTGTGAGAAAGTATCTTGAGTTGATTTACTGAACGTAGTGTTATGTGTGGGTTTGGTGGAGTTCCACTTGTAAGCCTTCCCCTGTTGGAACGCATGGGTGTCTCGATTGAGCTTTTTTTGTTTTTTAATTAAAATATTTTTATTGAAGATTTCTAGATGTTCTTTTAGTTGTTTTTCTTTCTCTAGAAATAATTTGTGGGTTTTGTATTTATGGATCTTGGCACAGATAAGTTCAATTTCCACATCTAGTTTGGCAGCACGTGTAGTGTGTTCGTCTATTAGAAGAGTCATAAGGGAAGCTGTGCATTCATTGAGGGTTGTTTCCCATTTGGTTTTAAAGTCTCTGTCCAAGTCCTCAAGAAGAGGAAAGACTTGGACTCTAAGACCGAAGGGATTGATTTTTTTCTCTATGTATTCCCGAAACGATTTGACGTGCCAAAAATGAATCGACTTTTTTTCAAGATTTTTCGATAATTGGAAAAATAGTGAAGAAATGTCGGTGTCTATAAAGTCCTTTTGTTCATAATCAGTAAGATATTTTGACATTAAATTGGTCCAATCATCTCCCGTGAATTTGGCCATATTTCAATATTGGAAAACTTGATATGGAGCAGAGGAAAAACCAGATATAAGAAAGAAAATTGTGGGGAGGGGTTGGACTGTACTGAAGACCAAAGTAACAAATCTTTTATAACAAACTTTTGCACAATATATAGCAAAACAATTTGCTGGTAAGTATTTAAATTTTTCAAAAAAAGGAAAAATAAGGATGGTCTCACATGAGAAAAAATGCGGGGAGTGGTATTTGCTACCTGTAGAGTACAATTGGTGTGCTCATGGGAGATCACTCCAAAGAGTGCCACATCCCAAATGTAAACATCAAAAATGGAAATTCCCCTTGGGGTGGGACTTTTAAGGCACGTAAATAGATACAAAAAGAATATAATAATAGTAATGTTTTATTGAAAATAATAACATATACAAATACAAATGTAAATGGTTAAAAACAATTGGCAAGCTTGATGCAATTCATACAGTCAATGGACAGAAGGATACCGCTCTATTGAGGTAAGTGTCCAACGCGTTTCAAAGATATAAGTCACAACTCCTTCTTCAGGGGCAACCTTAAAATAGCGGTCTGTAAATGATCAACCATATGGATAATTAATATATGGAAAGTATTTACAAATATATAGATTGTACAGAAAATCATACAATACTGTATTAGACATTTAATGCAGATTAAGGTCATCCAAATAAAATGTCCATATGTCAAAAGAGATTCAAAAACAAAAACACTTACAGAGTCTGCCGTATAGCTGTTTAGAATATATGCCTGCCAATGAGATTAAAAACAGATGGCTGGGTGGGTCTCATCGCTGCATTTGAGTACTTCGTTGGAGAGAGTAGGCAATTTAAGGGATAGAGATATTCATAAGAACACCCTCCAATTGTGTGCGCCCATCAGCTGTGAAGCTGACTAGGGACAACTGAAATCCAAAAAAGCAAGGGAAATCTGCCAGGTGAGGAGAAATAGAATGAATTGTATGGGATTGTATAATTGAAGTTGTTTTATAACAAATCAGCTGATTACCCTGCTGGAAATCAACTCTGCCAAAATATGCTGTATATGCCCGACTATAAAAGAGATCATATAATATGAAGGGTAGCTGGTCCTTAGTCATAGTTGTCTCTAATGTTGATGTTGTTAAGTAGAACAATAATAAAAAAGTAAAATTGCATAAAGATATCCTAGTTATAAAGAAAATTGGAGCCGCGTTGAAGTAGCGGACCAAGTAGTTCGGGCATATGCAGCAATATTCACAGGCAGATAAGTAGTGTTGAGCGAACACGGACTGTATTATTCGTGTTCGTACCGAATAATTGGATTTTTTTTACCCGAACACGGACACGGACACTTTACTGTATGTTCGGGTAAAAATCCGTGTTCGGTCGTTTTATTTCCGGGTTTTGCATGCTTTGGCGCTCTTTTCATGGCGGGCTTTCAACAGCCAATCAACAATCGTTTAACTGGTGTGCCTTAAGCCATCCCAGCCATGCCTGCAAATGTCTTAGTAGCTGTGATTGGCCGTCTGAAGCATGTGACCAAGTCTTTATAAGTTCGAGGCAGCCGCCGCAGCAGCGTCATTCTGCTGCTTAGCTAAGGGACAGAGCACACATCAATGTGCTGGCTGCTGATTAGGGAAAGATAGGCAGGAAAAAACCATTTGTGTCCGGATAGAATTGAGGGACAGGTCGGAGTGTTTAGGCAGGGCGAGTTGTAGGCATTTTAGGGATAGAGTCTGCTGAATTATAGGGTCAGTGTCTTCTACAAACTACAATCGATATTGCTGTGTGGGGGGTGGGGTGAATCTGCACTCAATCCTGATCTACGATCTCTTCTCAATCCTGTTAGGGACAGAGTCTGCTGAATTTTAGGGAAACTGTGTTCTACAAACTACAATCGATATTGCTGTGTGGTGTGGGATTGGAGATAGGCAGGTGTCAGTGATCCACATCCATTTTTCTGTGTGTGAGCTGCAGTGAACACAATCTTTTTGGGCTGCAGTGAACACAATCTTTTTGGGCTGCAGTGAACACAATCTTTTTGGGCTGCAGTGAACACAATCTTTTTGGGGTGCAGTGAACAAAATCTTTTTGGGGTGCAGTGAACACAATCCTTTTTGGTGTGCAGTGAACACAATCTTTGTGGGGTGCAGTGAACAAAATCCTTTGTGGGGTGCAGTGAACACAATCTTTTTGGGGTGCAGTGAACAAAATCCTTTTTGGGGTGCAGTGAACAACATCCTTTTTGGGGTGCAGTGAACACAATCTTTTTGGGGTGCAGTGAACAAAATCCTTTGTGGGGTGCAGTGAACACAATCTTTTTGGGGTGCAGTGAACACAATCTTTTTGGGGTGGAGTGAACAACATCCTTTTTGGGGTGCAGTGAACAAAATCCTTTTTGGGGTGCAGTGAACAAAATCATTTTTGGGGTGCAGTGAACACAATCTTTTTGGGGTGCAGTGAACACAATCTTTGTGGGGTGCAGTGAACACAATCTTTTTGGGGTGGAGTGAACAACATCCTTTTTGGGGTGCAGTGAACAACATCCTTTTTGGGGTGCAGTGAACACAATCTTTTTGGGGTGCAGTGAACACAATCTTTGTGGGGTACAGTGAACAGAATCTTTGTGGGGTGCAGTGAACACAATCTTTGGGGGGTACAGTGAACACAATCTTTTTGGGGTGCAGTGAACACAATCTTTGTGGGGTGCAGTGAACACAATCTTTTTGGGGTGGAGTGAACAAAATCATTTTTGGGGTGCAGTGAACAACATCCTTTTTGGGGTGCAGTGATCAAAATCCTTTTTGGGGTGCAGTGAACACAATCTTTTTGGGGTGCAGTGAACAAAATCCTTTGTGGGGTGCAGTGAACAGAATCTTTGTGGGGTGCAGTGAACACAATCTTTGGGGGGGTACAGTGAACACAATCTTTTTGGGGTGCAGTGAACACAATCTTTGTGGGGTACAGTGAACAGAATCTTTGTGGGGTGCAGTGAACACAATCTTTGGGGGGTACAGTGAACACAATCTTTTTGGGGTGCAGTGAACACAATCTTTGGGGGGTACAGTGAACACAATCTTTTTGGGGTGCAGTGAACACAATCTTTGTGGGGTGCAGTGAACACAATCTTTGGGGGGGTACAGTGAACACAATCTTTTTGGGGTGCAGTGAACAACATCCTTTTAGGGTGCAGTGAACACAATCTTTGTGGGGTGCAGTGAACAACATCCTTTTAGGGTGCAGTGAACACAATCTTTGTGGGGTACAGTGAACAGAATCTTTGTGGGGTGCAGTGAACACAATCTTTGGGGGGTACAGTGAACACAATCTTTGTGAGGTGCAGTGAACACAATCTTTGTGGGGTGCAGTGAACACAATCATTGTGGGGTGCAGTGAACTCAATCTTTGTGGGGTACAGTGAACACAATCTCATACTTCTGAAGATTTGAGGGTGCTGCCTGTTCCATACTCCCCCTACTCCTCATCTAGCCTTTTAGGGGTACAAACAATAGTAATTGGGGCCTAGTGTGGTTGTGTACGTGTGATATACATACACTTTTTTTGGATCATATTTTCTATTCCGCTATTTAATCAAAAACCTTTGGGGATCAGTTAAATTGGGGGATAGTCTGTGTTGGTACGTGTGAGAGAGATCCACCTTTCCAAGTTGTTGGGGTTCATCTCATACTTCTGAAGGTTTGAGGGTGCTGCCTGTTCCATACTCCCCCTACTCCTAGCCTTTTAGGGGTACAAACAATAGTAATTGGGGCCTAGTGTGGTTGTGTACGTGTGATATACATACACTTTTTTTGGATCATATTTTCTATTCCGCTATTTAATCAAAAACCTTTGGGGATCAGTTAAATTGGGGGATAGTCTGTGTTGGTACGTGTGAGAGAGATCCACCTTTCCAAGTTGTTGGGGTTCATCTCATACTTCTGAAGGTTTGAGGGTGCTGCCTGTTCCATACCCCCCCTACTCCTCATCTAGCCTTTTAGGGGTACAAACAATAGTAATTGGGGCCTAGTGTGGTTGTGTACGTGTGATATACATACACTTTTTTTGGATCATATTTTCTATTCCGCTATTTAATCAAAAACCTTTGGGGATCAGTTAAATTGGGGGATAGTCTGTGTTGGTACGTGTGAGAGAGATCCACCTTTCCAAGTTGTTGGGGTTCATCTCATACTTCTGAAGGTTTGAGGGTGCTGCCTGTTCCATACCCCCCCTACTCCTCATCTAGCCTTTTAGGGGTACAAACAATAGTCATTGGGGCCTAGTGTGGTTGTGTACGTGTGATATACATACACTTTTTTTGGATCATATTTTCTATTCCGCTATTTAATCAAAAACCTTTGGGGATCAGTTAAATTGGGGGATAGTCTGTGTTGGTACGTGTGAGAGAGATCCACCTTTCCAAGTTGTTGGGGTTCATCTCATACTTCTGAAGGTTTGAGGGTGCTGCCTGTTCCATACCCCCCCTACTCCTCATCTAGCCTTTTAGGGGTACAAACAATAGTAATTGGGGCCTAGTGTGGTTGTGTACGTGTGATATACATACACTTTTTTTGGATCATATTTTCTATTCCGCTATTTAATCAAAAACCTTTGGGGATCAGTTAAATTGGGGGATAGTCTGTGTTGGTACGTGTGAGAGAGATCCACCTTTCCAAGTTGTTGGGGTTCATCTCATACTTCTGAAGGTTTGAGGGTGCTGCCTGTTCCATACTCCCCCTACTCCTCATCTAGCCTTTTAGGGGTACAAACAATAGTAATTGGGGCCTAGTGTGGTTGTGTACGTGTGATATACATACACTTTTTTTGGATCATATTTTCTATTCCGCTATTTAATCAAAAACCTTTGGGGATCAGTTAAATTGGGGGATAGTCTGTGTTGGTACGTGTGAGAGAGATCCACCTTTCCAAGTTGTTGGGGTTCATCTCATACTTCTGAAGGTTTGAGGGTGCTGCCTGTTCCATACTCCCCCTACTCCTCATCTAGCCTTTTAGGGGTACAAACAATAGTAATTGGGGCCCAGTGTGGTTGTGTACGTGTAATATACATACACTTTTTTGGATCATATTTTCTATTCCGCTATTTAATCAAAAACCTTTGGGGATCAGTTAAATTGGGGGATAGTCTGTGTTGGTAAGTGTGAGAGAGATCCACCTTTCCAAGTTGTTGGGGTTCATCTCATACTTCTGAAGGTTTGAGGGTGCTGCCTGTTCCATACTCCCCCTACTCCTCATCTAGCCTTTTAGGGGTACAAACAATAGTAATTGGGGCCCAGTGTGGTTGTGTACGTGTGATATACATACACTTTTTTTGGATCATATTTTCTATTCCGCTATTTAATCAAAAACCTTTGGGGATCAGTTAAATTGGGGGATAGTCTGTGTTGGTACGTGTGAGAGAGATCCACCTTTCCAAGTTGTTGGGGTTCATCTCATACTTCTGAAGGTTTGAGGGTGCTGCCTGTTCCATACTCCCCCTACTCCTCATCTAGCCTTTTAGGGGTACAAACAATAGTAATTGGGGCCTAGTGTGGTTGTGTACGTGTGATATACATACACTTTTTTTGGATCATATTTTCTATTCCGCTATTTAATCAAAAACCTTTGGGGATCAGTTAAATTGGGGGATAGTCTGTGTTGGTACGTGTGAGAGAGATCCACCTTTCCAAGTTGTTGGGGTTCATCTCATACTTCTGAAGGTTTGAGGGTGCTGCCTGTTCCATACCCCCCCTACTCCTCATCTAGCCTTTTAGGGGTACAAACAATAGTAATTGGGGCCTAGTGTGGTTGTGTACGTGTGATATACATACACTTTTTTTGGATCATATTTTCTATTCCGCTATTTAATCAAAAACCTTTGGGGATCAGTTAAATTGGGGGATAGTCTGTGTTGGTACGTGTGAGAGAGATCCACCTTTCCAAGTTGTTGGGGTTCATCTCATACTTCTGAAGGTTTGAGGGTGCTGCCTGTTCCATACTCCCCCTACTCCTCATCTAGCCTTTTAGGGGTACAAACAATAGTAATTGGGGCCTAGTGTGGTTGTGTACGTGTGATATACATACACTTTTTTTGGATCATATTTTCTATTCCGCTATTTAATCAAAAACCTTTGGGGATCAGTTAAATTGGGGGATAGTCTGTGTTGGTACGTGTGAGAGAGATCCACCTTTCCAAGTTGTTGGGGTTCATCTCATACTTCTGAAGGTTTGAGGGTGCTGCCTGTTCCATACTCCCCCTACTCCTCATCTAGCCTTTTAGGGGTACAAACAATAGTAATTGGGGCCCAGTGTGGTTGTGTACGTGTGATATACATACACTTTTTTTGGATCATATTTTCTATTCCGCTATTTAATCAAAAACCTTTGGGGATCAGTTAAATTGGGGGATAGTCTGTGTTGGTAAGTGTGAGAGAGATCCACCTTTCCAAGTTGTTGGGGTTCATCTCATACTTCTGAAGGTTTGAGGGTGCTGCCTGTTCCATACTCCCCCTACTCCTCATCTAGCCTTTTAGGGGTACAAACAATAGTAATTGGGGCCCAGTGTGGTTGTGTACGTGTGATATACATACACTTTTTTTGGATCATATTTTCTATTCCGCTATTTAATCAAAAACCTTTGGGGATCAGTTAAATTGGGGGATAGTCTGTGTTGGTACGTGTGAGAGAGATCCACCTTTCCAAGTTGTTGGGGTTCATCTCATACTTCTGAAGGTTTGAGGGTGCTGCCTGTTCCATACTCCCCCTACTCCTCATCTAGCCTTTTAGGGGTACAAACAATAGTAATTGGGGCCTAGTGTGGTTGTGTACGTGTGATATACATACACTTTTTTTGGATCATATTTTCTATTCCGCTATTTAATCAAAAACCTTTGGGGATCAGTTAAATTGGGGGATAGTCTGTGTTGGTACGTGTGAGAGAGATCCACCTTTCCAAGTTGTTGGGGTTCATCTCATACTTCTGAAGGTTTGAGGGTGCTGCCTGTTCCATACCCCCCCTACTCCTCATCTAGCCTTTTAGGGGTACAAACAATAGTAATTGGGGCCTAGTGTGGTTGTGTACGTGTGATATACATACACTTTTTTTGGATCATATTTTCTATTCCGCTATTTAATCAAAAACCTTTGGGGATCAGTTAAATTGGGGGATAGTCTGTGTTGGTACGTGTGAGAGAGATCCACCTTTCCAAGTTGTTGGGGTTCATCTCATACTTCTGAAGGTTTGAGGGTGCTGCCTGTTCCATACCCCCCCTACTCCTCATCTAGCCTTTTAGGGGTACAAACAATAGTCATTGGGGCCTAGTGTGGTTGTGTACGTGTGATATACATACACTTTTTTTGGATCATATTTTCTATTCCGCTATTTAATCAAAAACCTTTGGGGATCAGTTAAATTGGGGGATAGTCTGTGTTGGTACGTGTGAGAGAGATCCACCTTTCCAAGTTGTTGGGGTTCATCTCATACTTCTGAAGGTTTGAGGGTGCTGCCTGTTCCATACTCCCCCTACTCCTCATCTAGCCTTTTAGGGGTACAAACAATAGTAATTGGGGCCCAGTGTGGTTGTGTACGTGTGATATACATACACTTTTTTTGGATCATATTTTCTATTCCGCTATTTAATCAAAAACCTTTGGGGATCAGTTAAATTGGGGGATAGTCTGTGTTGGTACGTGTGAGAGAGATCCACCTTTCCAAGTTGTTGGGGTTCATCTCATACTTCTGAAGGTTTGAGGGTGCTGCCTGTTCCATACTCCCCCTACTCCTCATCTAGCCTTTTAGGGGTACAAACAATAGTAATTGGGGCCTAGTGTGGTTGTGTACGTGTGATATACATACACTTTTTTTGGATCATATTTTCTATTCCGCTATTTAATCAAAAACCTTTGGGGATCAGTTAAATTGGGGGATAGTCTGTGTTGGTACGTGTGAGAGAGATCCACCTTTCCAAGTTGTTGGGGTTCATCTCATACTTCTGAAGGTTTGAGGGTGCTGCCTGTTCCATACCCCCCCTACTCCTCATCTAGCCTTTTAGGGGTACAAACAATAGTAATTGGGGCCTAGTGTGGTTGTGTACGTGTGATATACATACACTTTTTTTGGATCATATTTTCTATTCCGCTATTTAATCAAAAACCTTTGGGGATCAGTTAAATTGGGGGATAGTCTGTGTTGGTACGTGTGAGAGAGATCCACCTTTCCAAGTTGTTGGGGTTCATCTCATACTTCTGAAGGTTTGAGGGTGCTGCCTGTTCCATACCCCCCCTACTCCTCATCTAGCCTTTTAGGGGTACAAACAATAGTCATTGGGGCCTAGTGTGGTTGTGTACGTGTGATATACATACACTTTTTTTGGATCATATTTTCTATTCCGCTATTTAATCAAAAACCTTTGGGGATCAGTTAAATTGGGGGATAGTCTGTGTTGGTACGTGTGAGAGAGATCCACCTTTCCAAGTTGTTGGGGTTCATCTCATACTTCTGAAGGTTTGAGGGTGCTGCCTGTTCCATACCCCCCCTACTCCTCATCTAGCCTTTTAGGGGTACAAACAATAGTAATTGGGGCCTAGTGTGGTTGTGTACGTGTGATATACATACACTTTTTTTGGATCATATTTTCTATTCCGCTATTTAATCAAAAACCTTTGGGGATCAGTTAAATTGGGGGATAGTCTGTGTTGGTACGTGTGAGAGAGATCCACCTTTCCAAGTTGTTGGGGTTCATCTCATACTTCTGAAGGTTTGAGGGTGCTGCCTGTTCCATACTCCCCCTACTCCTCATCTAGCCTTTTAGGGGTACAAACAATAGTAATTGGGGCCTAGTGTGGTTGTGTACGTGTGATATACATACACTTTTTTTGGATCATATTTTCTATTCCGCTATTTAATCAAAAACCTTTGGGGATCAGTTAAATTGGGGGATAGTCTGTGTTGGTACGTGTGAGAGAGATCCACCTTTCCAAGTTGTTGGGGTTCATCTCATACTTCTGAAGGTTTGAGGGTGCTGCCTGTTCCATACTCCCCCTACTCCTCATCTAGCCTTTTAGGGGTACAAACAATAGTAATTGGGGCCCAGTGTGGTTGTGTACGTGTGATATACATACACTTTTTTTGGATCATATTTTCTATTCCGCTATTTAATCAAAAACCTTTGGGGATCAGTTAAATTGGGGGATAGTCTGTGTTGGTACGTGTGAGAGAGATCCACCTTTCCAAGTTGTTGGGGTTCATCTCATACTTCTGAAGGTTTGAGGGTGCTGCCTGTTCCATACTCCCCCTACTCCTCATCTAGCCTTTTAGGGGTACAAACAATAGTAATTGGGGCCTAGTGTGGTTGTGTACGTGTGATATACATACACTTTTTTTGGATCATATTTTCTATTCCGCTATTTAATCAAAAACCTTTGGGGATCAGTTAAATTGGGGGATAGTCTGTGTTGGTACGTGTGAGAGAGATCCACCTTTCCAAGTTGTTGGGGTTCATCTCATACTTCTGAAGGTTTGAGGGTGCTGCCTGTTCCATACCCCCCCTACTCCTCATCTAGCCTTTTAGGGGTACAAACAATAGTAATTGGGGCCTAGTGTGGTTGTGTACGTGTGATATACATACACTTTTTTTGGATCATATTTTCTATTCCGCTATTTAATCAAAAACCTTTGGGGATCAGTTAAATTGGGGGATAGTCTGTGTTGGTACGTGTGAGAGAGATCCACCTTTCCAAGTTGTTGGGGTTCATCTCATACTTCTGAAGGTTTGAGGGTGCTGCCTGTTCCATACCCCCCCTACTCCTCATCTAGCCTTTTAGGGGTACAAACAATAGTAATTGGGGCCTAGTGTGGTTGTGTACGTGTGATATACATACACTTTTTTTGGATCATATTTTCTATTCCGCTATTTAATCAAAAACCTTTGGGGATCAGTTAAATTGGGGGATAGTCTGTGTTGGTACGTGTGAGAGAGATCCACCTTTCCAAGTTGTTGGGGTTCATCTCATACTTCTGAAGGTTTGAGGGTGCTGCCTGTTCCATACCCCCCCTACTCCTCATCTAGCCTTTTAGGGGTACAAACAATAGTCATTGGGGCCTAGTGTGGTTGTGTACGTGTGATATACATACACTTTTTTTGGATCATATTTTCTATTCCGCTATTTAATCAAAAACCTTTGGGGATCAGTTAAATTGGGGGATAGTCTGTGTTGGTACGTGTGAGAGAGATCCACCTTTCCAAGTTGTTGGGGTTCATCTCATACTTCTGAAGGTTTGAGGGTGCTGCCTGTTCCATACTCCCCCTACTCCTCATCTAGCCTTTTAGGGGTACAAACAATAGTAATTGGGGCCTAGTGTGGTTGTGTACGTGTGATATACATACACTTTTTTTGGATCATATTTTCTATTCCGCTATTTAATCAAAAACCTTTGGGGATCAGTTAAATTGGGGGATAGTCTGTGTTGGTACGTGTGAGAGAGATCCACCTTTCCAAGTTGTTGGGGTTCATCTCATACTTCTGAAGGTTTGAGGGTGCTGCCTGTTCCATACCCCCCCTACTCCTCATCTAGCCTTTTAGGGGTACAAACAATAGTAATTGGGGCCTAGTGTGGTTGTGTACGTGTGATATACATACACTTTTTTTGGATCATATTTTCTATTCCGCTATTTAATCAAAAACCTTTGGGGATCAGTTAAATTGGGGGATAGTCTGTGTTGGTACGTGTGAGAGAGATCCACCTTTCCAAGTTGTTGGGGTTCATCTCATACTTCTGAAGGTTTGAGGGTGCTGCCTGTTCCATACCCCCCCTACTCCTCATCTAGCCTTTTAGGGGTACAAACAATAGTCATTGGGGCCTAGTGTGGTTGTGTACGTGTGATATACATACACTTTTTTTGGATCATATTTTCTATTCCGCTATTTAATCAAAAACCTTTGGGGATCAGTTAAATTGGGGGATAGTCTGTGTTGGTACGTGTGAGAGAGATCCACCTTTCCAAGTTGTTGGGGTTCATCTCATACTTCTGAAGGTTTGAGGGTGCTGCCTGTTCCATACCCCCCCTACTCCTCATCTAGCCTTTTAGGGGTACAAACAATAGTAATTGGGGCCTAGTGTGGTTGTGTACGTGTGATATACATACACTTTTTTTGGATCATATTTTCTATTCCGCTATTTAATCAAAAACCTTTGGGGATCAGTTAAATTGGGGGATAGTCTGTGTTGGTACGTGTGAGAGAGATCCACCTTTCCAAGTTGTTGGGGTTCATCTCATACTTCTGAAGGTTTGAGGGTGCTGCCTGTTCCATACTCCCCCTACTCCTCATCTAGCCTTTTAGGGGTACAAACAATAGTAATTGGGGCCTAGTGTGGTTGTGTACGTGTGATATACATACACTTTTTTTGGATCATATTTTCTATTCCGCTATTTAATCAAAAACCTTTGGGGATCAGTTAAATTGGGGGATAGTCTGTGTTGGTACGTGTGAGAGAGATCCACCTTTCCAAGTTTTTGGGGTTCATCTCATACTACTGAAGATTTGAGGGTGCTGCCTGTTCCATACTCCTCCTCCTACTGCTCAACCATCCTTTTAGGGGTACAAACAATAGTAGTTGGGGCCTAGTGTGGTGGTGTACGTGCGAGATACATACACTTTCTTTTTGATCATATTTTCTATTCCGCTATTCAATTAAAACCTTTGGGGATCAATTCAATTGCGAGATAGTCTGTGTCGGTACGTGTGAGATCCACCTTTCCAAGTTGTTGGGGTTCATCTCATACTTCTGAAGATTTGAGGGTGCTGCCTGTTCCATACTCCTGCTCCTACTGCTCAACCATCCTTTTAGGGGTACAAACAATAGTAATTGGGGCCTAGTGTGGTTGTGTACGTGCGAGATACATACACTTTTTTTGATCATATTTCCTATTCCGCTATTCAATAAAAACCTTTGAGGATCAATTGAATTGCGGGATAGTCTGTGTCGGTACGTGTGAGATCCACCTTTCCAAGTTTTTGGGGTTCATCTCATACTTCTGAAGATTTGAGGGTGCTGCCTGTTCCATACTCCTCCTCCTACTCCTCATCCATCCTTTTAGGGGTACAAACAATAGTAATTGGGGCCTAGTGTGGTTGTGTACGTGCGAGATACATACACTTTTTTTGATCATATTTCCTATTCCGCTATTCAATAAAAACCTTTGAGGATCAATTGAATTGCGGGATAGTCTGTGTCGGTACGTGTGAGATCCACCTTTCCAAGTTTTTGGGGTTCATCTCATACTTCTGAAGATTTGAGGGTGCTGCCTGTTCCATACTCCTCCTCCTACTCCTCATCCATCCTTTTAGGGGTACAAACAATAGTAATTGGGGCCTAGTGTGGTTGTGTACGTGCGAGATACATACACTTTTTTTGATCATATTTCCTATTCCGCTATTCAATAAAAACCTTTGAGGATCAATTGAATTGCGGGATAGTCTGTGTCGGTACGTGTGAGATCCACCTTTCCAAGTTTTTGGGGTTCATCTCATACTTCTGAAGATTTGAGGGTGCTGTCTGTTCCATACTCCTCCTACTCCTCATCCATCCTTTTAGGGGTAGAAACAATAGTAATTGGGGCCTAGTGTGGTTTTGTACGTGCGAGATACATACACTTTTTTGGATCATATTTCCTATTCCGCTATTCAATAAAAACCTTTCTAGGGCAAGATCTTAAATTACAGAAATATGAGGAGACCGTCAAATAAGGGCCGTAGCCTGGGTCGTGGTGCTGCTGGTAGAGCTCCTGTTGCAAGGAGAGGACGTGGTCGATCTGTGCCAGCTACACGCACAAGTGAAACACCTTCCTCAAGTGTGAGTAGGCGACAGAACCTGCATCAGTATTTGGTAGGGCATCAAACGCCCCTAGAAGTGATGAGGCCAGAACAAGTTGAGGCGATAGTAGATTGGTTTGCTGCTGACAGTGCCTCCAGTTCCTTCACATTGTCTCCCACCCAGTCTACTGCAGAAAGGTCAGAGTTGGCACCTGCAGCCAATGTCCAACCGTCTTTCACCTCACCCCCTTGCAAATCAGGCCAGCAGTCTGAGCCCCAAGCCATACAGCAGTCTCTTATTCTTTTTGAGGACTCTGTCAGCAGGGTTTCCCAGGGCCATCCACCTAGCCCTGCCCCAGAAGTGGAAGAGATTGAGTGCAGCGATGCCCAACCACTTATTTCTCAAGATGAGTACATGCAAGGATCATCGCAGCACGTCTCCGATGATGACGAAACGCAGGTGCCAACTGCTGCGGCGTTCAGCATTGTGGAGACCGACAAGGAGGGCAGGGGTGAAGACTGGGTGGAAGATGATGTGGAGGACGATGAGGTCCTCGACCCCACATGGAATGAACGTCATGCAGGTGACCTGAGTAGTTTGGAGGAAGAGGCGGTGGTCGCACAGAGCCACCAGCACAGCAGAAGAGGGAGCAGGGTGCAGAAGCGGAGCGGCCGTGCCCTAGACACTACGCCCGCTACTGCCCAACGCAGCAAGGGAACGAGCGCACCAAAGTCAGCTCAAAGGAGTTCTCTAGCGTGGAAGTTCTTTAGAAAATGTGCTGATGACAGGACACGAGTGGTTTGCACCCTGTGCAATCAGAGCTTGAAGCGAGGCATAAACCTTCTCAACCTGAGCACAACCTGCATGATCAGGCATCTAAGTGCAAAGCACGAGCTGCAGTGGAGTACACACCTTCAAAACCAAGAAACGTCTCTGGCTCATCCTGCTTCCTCTTCTGCTGCAGTCTCGGCCGCTCCAGCCACATCTGTAGTGATACCGGCACCTGCCACCCCGCAAACAGACGATCTGTCAGCAACACCACCACCTGGGTCACCAACAACCATCTCCACAATGTCCCGTGGAAGCGTTCAGCTTTCCATCTCCCAAACACTTGAGAGGAAGAGGAAGTACCCCCCTACCCACCCGCGATCCCTGGCCCTGAATGCCAGCATTTCAAAATTATTGGCCTTTGAAATGCTGTCATTCCGTCTGGTGGAGACGCACAGTTTTAAAAACCTTATGTCGGTGGCTGTCCCACAGTACGTCGTGCCCAGCCGCCACTACTTTTCCAGGCAAGCCATCCCTTCCCTGCACAACCAAGTGGGGGAAAATATCAGGTGTGCACTGCGCAACGCCATCTGTGCCAAGGTCCACCTAACTACGGATACGTGGACCAGTAAGCACGGTCAGGGGCGTTATATCTCCCTAACGGCACACTGGGTAAATGCAGTGGCGGATGGGCCTGAGGCGGATAGCAATTTGGCGCATGTCCTTCCACCACCGAGGATTGCAGGGCGCTTCAGTTTGCCTCCTGTTCCTAATTCCTCCTACTCCGCTTCCTCATCCTCTACCGCCTCCTCATCCGGACAGCGTAACACCTTCACCACCAACTTCAGCACGGCCAGGGGTAAACGACAGCAGGCAGTTTTACAACTTGCCTGTTTGGGGGACAAACCACACACCGCGCAGGAGTTGTGGAGGAGCATGGAACAGCAGACAAATGAGTGGTTGCTGCCAGCGAGCCTCAAGCCCGGCCTGGTGGTGTGCGATAACGGGCGAAATCTCATAGCAGCTCTGGGCCTAGCCGGTTTGACGCACATCCCTTGCCTGGCGCATGTGCTGAATTTGGTGGTGCAGAGGTTCCTTAAAAACTACCCCGATATGTCAGAGCTGCTGCAGAAAGTGCGGGCCGTTTGTGCGCACTTTCGGCGTTCTCACCCTGCTGCTGCTCGCCTGGCAGCGCTGCAGCGTAACTTCGGCCTTCCCGCTCACCGCCTCATATGTGACGTGCCCACAAGGTGGAACTCCACCTTGCACATACTGGAAAGACTGTGCGAGCAGCAGCAGGCCATAGTGGAGTTTCAGCTGCAGCACGCACGCGTGAGTCGCTCTGCGGAACAGCACCACTTCACCACCAATAACTGGGCCTCCATGCGAGACCTGTGTGCCTTGTTGCGCTGTTTTGAGTACTCCACCAACATGGCCAGTGGCAATGACGCCGTTCTCAGCTTAACTATCCCACTTCTATGCCTCCTTGAAAAAACAATTCGGGCGATGATGGAAGAGGATGTGGCACAGGATGAGGAGGAGGAGGAGGATGAAGAGGTAACATTTCCAAGGCTTTCAGGGCAGTCATTCGCAAGGGGCTCCGAGGGTGGGTTCCTGCACACGCAAACGCCAGGGACGCAATTGTCCAGCAGGGGCACAGTTCTGGAGGATGAGGAGGATGAGGAGGAGGAGGAGCTGGAGGAGGAGATGGAACCATGTTCACAGCAGGGTGGCACCCAGGCCAGCTCATGGCCATCACTGGTGCGTGGCTGGGGGGATACAGAGGACACGGACGATACACCTCCCACAGAGGACAGCCTTTCGTTGCCTCTGGGCAGCCTGGCACACATGAGCGATTACATGCTGCAGTGTCTCCACAACGACCGCCGAGTTGCCCACATTCTAACTTGTGCTGATTACTGGGTGGCCACGCTGCTGGATCCCCGTTACAAGGACAACGTACCGTCCTTAATTCACTCACTGGAGCGCGATCGCAAGATGCGCGAGTACAAGCGCACGCTGGTAGACGCCATGCTGCTGGCATTCCCATCTGACAGCGGGGCCACAGTGGAAGCACAAGGCAGAGGAGGAGGAGGAGGAGGTCGCCAACGCAACCAGGGCACCGCCAGCACCTCAGAAGGCAGGGTTAGCATGGCCGAAATGTGGAAAAGCTTTGTCAGCACGCCACAACAAACAGCAGCACCAGCAGCTCAGATGGAACGTCTTAGCAGGAGGCAGCATTTTACCAACATGGTGGAGCAGTATGTGTGCACACGCCTACATGTAGTGAATGACGGGTCTGCCCCCTTCAACTTCTGGGTCTCCAAATTGGGCACATGGCCTGAGCTTGCCCTTTACGCCTTGGAGGTGCTGGCGTGCCCTGCAGCCAGTGTATTATCTGAACGGGTATTTAGCACGGCTGGGGGCGTTATAACAGACAAGCGCAGCCGCCTGTCCAGAGACAATGTGGACAAGCTCACGTTCATTAAAATGAACCAGGCATGGATCCCACGGGACTTTTCCGTACCTTATGCAGAATAGCAATGGATACCGACCTTACCCACCCATTGTTCCATTTTTGCTCTTTCTCACTCTTTTGGGGTGTACCCTCATTTAAAATTTTTGAAAAGAAGCAGTGTTGGCTACCTCGTCCTCCTCCTCAGGGCCAGATTAATGTAGGGGCTATTGGAGCTGCAGCTCCAGGCCCCTACCTTTTATATAGGCCCCGGGTTGGCCATATTCACTGTTACCGCTCTTCTGTCACTTGTAAACACAGAAGTCTGGCTTCTATGCTCGCTTCCCCAGGCAGCACCCTCAGAACCTCCCCACACAGCGTGAAGGCCGGACAAGGAGGGACAGTTGGCGATGCATGGATGTGTTTATGGGCTTCAGAGACAGCATCCCATGTTGAATTAGGCATGCATGGCTGCACCCTTCCTCCTCTGGGTGCATGGCAAGGCACGGCCCTTAAGGCCCTTCAAAATCCTCAGCACCAAGCCCATGATGCTGTTAATCCGGCCCTGGTCCTCCTCCACCGCCGCTTCCACCTACACCGCCCATAGGTGTGCGCAGCCTATTGCATTAAGGTGTGCACCCCAAAGTTGAAATACACATGCATGTGTTTGCCAGCAGGGAGAGTAATGTATCGGGGCCATGTACCTGTAGGCAAGGAGAAATAGAGCAGAGCAGGTCCCAGGGAGATCTTTCCCATCTCCTCACTGGCAATGCTATGTGCCCTAGGTGATTAGGGTGTGCCCAGGCACACCCAGCACACCCTGTGCGCACGCCTATGTCACCGCCACATCCACCACCACCTCAACCTCCCTCCTACTCCATATGGGCCTCGTCCTTCAGAGATGAAGAAGAACATTGTTTTATTTTTCTGTTTTTTTTTGTTGTTTTAAGTTATTTCCCTATCCACATTTGTTTGCAGAGCACTTGCCATGCTCTTAATTACGTTTTGCTGCCATTTGCAGCACTCTAGCCCTTTCCTTTGGTGTTTTAGAGCCATTTTAGTGCCTTAAAGTTCGGGTCCCCATTGACTTCAATGGGGTTCGGTGTCCGGGAAAAGTTCGGTAAAAGTCCGGGACACGGACCCGGACTTTTTTTTAAAGTTCGGCCGAACCCGTCGAACACGGACATCTAGGTGTCCGCTCAACCCTACAGATAAGAAAGCAGGCAGTTTCAAGAAATAGGTCCAGGTTTCATTACCTTGTTGGTTTGGAGAGTTTAGCATAGAGTTGTGCAGCAAGCGTCCACTTTCAGCGAGTGAATGGTATGTTTCACTTTTTGAAGGGGAGCTGTTTATAAAAGGGCTGTTGATTGGATTTGATACAAATCAGCTGGTGATACTTACTAGGTGTCCTTCAATCCGTCAGTTCCCTATTGGATTCCCTGGTGCGCAGCTGCCGCACAGACTCATAAGGTAGATCAAGGGAGGATTTGTTGTTCTGTACTTGCCACAGATGGCCGGTGTGCTACCATCCCTGCATGGGTTTGAACTTCTCTTTGGGAAAATTTCCCCTAATGAAATTATATTTATTTTTTCATATCCTTTTTTTTTTTGGCATACACTCTTAAATACTGTTTATATTCCTTTTGGAGCAACACAAATGCGTTTACATCTTGGTAATCAGCATCATCTTCCGGGTTACAGTGTGCTCTGGGGACAGCCCGGCACGGGGGCGGACACCTATTTGGCAGTCCGCCTTTGGGTTGCAGACTATTGACTCTCCTTGAGATCCTGTGGACTCGCCCATTCACTTCCGGTTGCGTTTCACGCCAGAGGAAGTGACCGTGCCGGTGGAGCGCATCGGCCGCGCGAACTTCCGCTGCACTTCACAAGTGCGCATGTGCGGCGGGGAGTCTGTGCGGCGGCTGCGCACCAGGGAATCCAATAGGGAACTGACGGATTGAAGGACACCTAGTAAGTATCACCAGCTGATTTGTATCAAATTCAATCAACAGCCCTTTTATAAACAGCTCCCCTTCAAAAAGTGAAAAATACCATTCACTCGCTGAAGGTGGACGCTTGCTGCACAACTCTATGCTAAACTCTCCAAACCAACAAGGTAATGAAACCTGGACCTATTTCTTGAAACTGCCTGCTTTCTTATCTGCCTGTGAATATTGCTGCATATGCCCGAACTACTTGGTCCGCTACTTCAACGCGGCTCCAATTTTCTTTATAACTAGGATATCTTTATGCAATTTTACTTTTTTATTATTGTTCTACTTAACAACATCAACATTAGAGACAACTATGACTAAGGACCAGCTACCCTTCATATTATATGATCTCTTTTATAGTCGGGCATATACAGCATATTTTGGCAGAGTTGATTTCCAGCAGGGTAATCAGCTGATTTGTTATAAAACAACTTCAATTATACAATCCCATACAATTCATTCTCTTTCTCCTCACCTGGCAGATTTCCCTTGCTTTTTTGGATTTCAGTTGTCCCCAGTCAGCTTCACAGCTGATGGGCGCACACAATTGGAGGGTGTTCTTATGAATATCTCTATCCCTTAAATTGCCTACTCTCTCCAACGAAGTACTCAAATGCAGCGATGAGACCCACCCAGCCATCTGTTTTTAATCTCATTGGCAGGCATATATTCTAAACAGCTATACGGCAGACTCTGTAAGTGTTTTTGTTTTTGAATCTCTTTTAACATATGGACATTTTATTTGGATGACCTTAATCTGCATTAAATGTCTAATACAGTATTGTATGATTTTCTGTACAATCTATATATTTGTAAATACTTTCCATATATTAATTATCCATATGGTTGATCATTTACAGACCGCTATTTTAAGGTTGCCCCTGAAGAAGGAGTTGTGACTTATATCTTTGAAACGCGTTGGACACTTACCTCAATAGAGCGGTATCCTTCTGTCCATTGACTGTATGAATTGCATCAAGCTTGCCAATTGTTTTTAACCATTTACATTTGTATTTGTATATGTTATTATTTTCAATAAAACATTACTATTATTATATTCTTTTTGTATCTATTTACGTGCCTTAAAAGTCCCACCCCAAGGGGAATTTCCATTTTTGAATTCCGAACTTTTTCAGCAAAAAGTTCGGAATTCGGCCGAACCTCGAACAGTCAATGTTCGGGTCGAACCGATGGTCGACCCGAACCGTCCGATCATCCCTATTTGTGATACCATTTTTCAGGATTCCATTAGATCCTTCTACTTTTCCACTACTTTGTGAACAGTAGGGATTGTGAAAAACCTGTTGTATTTCCAAAGCACTCAAAACTTCTTGTAAGATGTTCCTCTGTCATTCTCTCAAGTTTCTTGGATTCTGTACAAACTACTTCTGATAACTTTGTTTGCTGTGGCCTTTGCAGTAGCATTTGCCATTAGCCATATTTTTGAGCATCCAGAAAACATGTCTACACAAGCAAGTGCATGCTCATAAGTGTACTTTGCTATGCATATTCATAAGTGCACATTTCTTATTCTATCTTTTATCCTTAAAATAGTTACAGAAAGGTAGTTGAAGGGTACGGGGTGCGTTTGAAGTTTTTGCACTTTTAATGTTTTACTTAAAGCGTAACTCCACTTTTGTTGAGAAAAAAAACATTCCCCTCTGGATGATCTATGTACATTGCAAGGATTTTAACAAACTTTGTTACAGATTTCTACCTTTTGTTATTCTGAAGAAATCACTGTTTGTTCCTCTGTGCTGAGTGGGTCTAATGGGAGTGGTTTTATAATTATCTGTCAGCTGCGGCAGCTGCAGGGCTTCAATGAGGTAAGCTGCTGGGCCTGCATCCCTTTAGATGTGTTCCTATTGAGAGTATCTCACCAAAAAGGATATTTTTTTTGCAGGGGATGCCAGAAATCTGACTTGTATCTTAGGCAGACTTTGGAGAAAATTAGGGATCCAATCCCACAAGCAGGAAATTATGTCTCTGGGGTGTGGTCAGTACACATTCTGTGTACAGAACAGCTCCAGGTAGTCATATTGCATTGCATTTTCGGAAAATTACAACAGCTGCAGATTGAAAACGAAAGGTAATTTTTAATAACATTCAATTACAATATGATTTGTGTCACAATTGTATACGCTATATTGTTTTTTCTTTATTTGCTGATTTTTTTCCCTACAAAAGCGGAGTTACCTTTTAAGCATTGCCAAAACTGTTTCTCTCCACCAAACTGGAGTTTTTAAAAGCATTTTGTTTGCATTGATACATGTCCCCAGGACTGTGCGCAGCCCCTATGCATTGCCATTTGAAAAATATTATCTTCCCATTATCCTTGAAAATGGGCATTGCTGTTTTTTAACATTTGGCTCCTGTTGATTTTAAATATGATTGGGATTCAGCACCTGAACTCTAGTAATGTTCACCAAATGCACCTTGATTGGTCTGTTCAGCTTATCACTACATAGCATTTTAAATAAATATTTCAGAAGGCATACATTTTTTTTGTATATATTTCTTCTCAAGATTCCCATCTATACTGAAAGGCATGTAGGCTGAGTCTTTTGCTACCGAAGGGGGCATATGTGTGTTATATTCAATCTCAGCTATGCCAGAATTTTCTTCCTTAGAGAGGAAGTACTTGGTCATTTCTTAACTTAACAAAGTAAAAAAACAAATGGATTCCCTGATCCACACAAGCGAGGTGGATGAAGGAATCCTCCCTAATGTGTTATTGTATTCTGATATTTTTCATCCAGACAAACAAAGTAATTATGTAATGATGAGGCTGTGTGCCACACTGTTCTTATAACTTGCCATCTCCTATTGGCCTTTTAGGCAAGAATGAGAAGAACACCCTTTTACCAGTTCAGAGAGTCAGCTGGTTCATCTGATTGGCGGCAAACATCTCATTGTTGCAGAATGACGAAAATGCCGCTTCCTGGTTGTTTCTGGGTTTACCGGAGACGTTGGTAAACCCAGAAGCGGTCCAGTCCAGTAGATGGCTGGGCAGGAAGCCAAGTGAGGGCAAGATGGCCCTTACTTGGCTCTATGCTTTTAAAGGACCAGAGCGACCTCCGAAGTCACTTTTATATTTTTTTTTGCTTTGAAGGGTAAATGAGAGATCTGGGGTCAGAGCCTCTAATGAGGTTTCCTGGGAGGAGTGAAATGCATAAGACATGTGACTTCCGGTGACATCACTTCCAGCATTTGGAAGGCAAACCACGGATACTGTGTTCCACATTTACATGCTTTTATTCAATAGTCCTCTTTATAAGTGCTCAATTTGTTTTTACATTTTTTTTTTTAAATAAAACTGAACCACAATATGGATTTCTTCTGTTTCTTCTTTTCCAAAAAAATACGTATGAGAGACCTGTCCATTGTGGTGGAGAACAAGAAAGAGGAGTGAACCATCCATCCTGGCATTCTGAGGATTATAAGTCCCCTCACAGGCGATACATTCACAGAGAGTTGGTGAGGGCACATGAGGGGAGCACAGCACTTTATGTTTTTTATCTGCACAAGGTAACAAAGCAAGGAACGTGCCTTTAAAGGACTGATTTCACTTATTGGTCTGCACAATATATAATTGCACTTTAAGAAGATATTCTTTTATATGATTGTTTTTTTCAGTTTTTTTACTATTTAATCAAATTTTTGATAGAGATTATAATTTATTTTGAACAGGAATGTATAAATGGTTTGATTAGATAGCGCTCGGTTCACATATCACATTTTCAAAGGACGTTTGAACCTTTTACTGAAGCAGCAGTCAATTTTCCTAATACAGTATATTGATATACAAGTAGACATCACAGCACAGGTATAATAACATTTTATATATGTTAGGTATCGATTTACTCAGCGTAACATGATCTTTCACATTATACAAAAAAATTGGGCTAATGTTACAGTTCTTTTTTTTTTTTATTCATTAAAGTGTATTTTTTTTTTATTGTGTTCCAAAGACCACTGCGCAAATACAGTGTGACATAAAATATTGCAACAACTGCCATTTTATTTTCCAAAAAAAGAAGTATAATGTTTGGGAGTTCTAAGTAATTTTCTAGCAAAAAATGTTGACTTTTAAATCAGGCAAATGTAAGAAAAAGCCAGGTTCAGCAAGTGGTTAAAAATCAATGTACATTTTACCATGTTTGCATAAGTCACCCTAGCAGCAAAAAGGTCCCTTTTATCACTCTCTTGCCTATTTATTTACATCTGGCAGCCAATTGAAATACCCAGTACTTTCAGATATGGAGGATATGGAGGAGTATGTAACTCAGCCATGTGACAGTGCATTACCAGATGCCACCCACTGATTGATATAGCAATTATAAGATCTGGTGCCATGTGTTGTACATAGATTCTCCAAAAGGTCAGATAGAAGTGAGAGTCCATTATTCAGTTTGTCTATCACAAATGGTTTAGGCCAGGGGTCTTCAAACTATGGTCCTCCAGTTGTTCAGGATCTACAATTCCCATCATGCCTAATCATGTCTGTGAATGTCAGAGTTTTACAATGCCTCATGGCATGTGTAGTTCCGTAGCAGCTGAAAGGTTGTAGTTTGAGAATCCCTGGTTTAGGCCATGGACTCTGCTAATATACTTTAAAAGACACCAGACTTTTTCATTACAACTGGCTCTGCAAATACTTATTTAACTATGTCTCAGTTTCCAGTGTACTCTAATTTTCTCCACAATGGTTGTATGTTGTGTGCTTCCCGCTGGGTCAAAGCTTTGTTCCTTGTAAGAAATCCAAGGTGATACATTTTTGTTCCTCGACCTAAATTTGGAGAATCATAGGAAATTCTATTTGTTCCTGCAAACTATCACCAACTTGCTTCATGAACATTTCTTCTTGCAGTACTCCTTATCAAACTGATCACATCAGATTGCATATTATTTTTTTTTTTTAAAGGGATTTGTTTGATTGGACAAATAATATGCTAGATTTAAATAGCTATGTGTATGAAGCTCCTGTAAAGGTTAATACATTTCTATCTTGTGGCATAGGATGCTTGTAATATCCTTCTCATTTGTATTTGGGTATCTCTGGTTCTTTTCAAGCTCTGAAGTAGGTGTATTTATAGACAAAACTTTGTTTGGGATAGAGTGAGGAAAGGTTATAACTTTTGTCAGATTTATCTTCACTTCCTGTTCTGGTGACACACAGCACGTACTGTACTTTATTTGCAACCTTCTATATTCTATATAGAATTGCAACCTTCTATATTGAAAAGCTGTCAATCTTGAGCTTGAAAAGCATCAGGTCTGCATGTAAAATCTATTTTGTAAAGTGGTTTGCCACTACATAGCCGGCAGATCATCACAAGCCTTTGGCATCACTTAACCAACATCTTAACCACTTGACGACCGCCCACCGCAGATTTACTGCGGCAGGCGGCTGCTCCTGGGCAAACTGACGTAGTACTACGTCGCTTGCTCAGGAGACTTTAGGGGGCGAGCGCGCACCGCAAGGGGCGTGCTTCCACCCCCGCTTGTCAGCCGGGGAGCCAGTGCGTGTGACAGGCGGCTCCGATGGCCGCCGGCCACTCACGATCTCCCCCCGCTGACAGAGAAGGACAGACAGCTGATGTAAACACAGCCGTCCGTCATTCTCCCTGAAGTGTTCACAGAGGCTATGTGATCCTGCTATATAGGATCACATGTCTCTGTGATGATCTCACAAGCCCAACCCCCCCACAGTTAGAATCACTCCCCTAGGCTTACATTTAATCCCTTGATCACTAATAGTATTAACCCCTTCCCTGCCAAAGGCATTATTAAAGTAACATTGCATATTTTTAGCACTGATTACTGTAGTAATGTCACTGGTACCCCCAAAAGTGTCACAAATGTCAGTTAGGGGTCCGATCTATCCGCCGCAATGTCGCAGTCCCACAAAAAAAAATCGCAGATCGCCGCCAAATTTTTACCAAAAAAACCCCAAAAATATGTAGCAGAAAACAAATTGACCGAAAATGTTAAACATTTTGATTTTTAAATTTTTTTGGGAATATTACTGTATATAGCAGAATGTGTAAAATATTTTTTTTTTTTTTTTAAATTGACGCTCTTTTTTGTTTATAGAGCAAAAAATCGCACAGGTGATCAAAAAACACCAAAAGAAAGCTCTATTTGTGGGAAAAAAGGACATCACTTTTATTTGGGTACAGTGTTGCACGACGCGCAATTGTCCGTTAAAGTAACACAGTGCCAAATCACAAAATAGGGCATGGTCATTAAGCAGCAAAATCTTCCGGTCCTTAAGTGATTAAATTATGCATTCCTACACCAAAAGGCTTTGTCAGATTAGCAACAGTCTTCAAAAGTTTCAAAAAAACTAGGTAACTATTTTGGAGATAGTGTGTTCACGCCACACTGGGGATTTTGCAATAGCAGTAGTAAATCAGTGCTAATGAGTCATTACAGCAGTGACCCTTTGCCATATATTAAAAAAAATGAGGATTGCTTCACATTAAAGATTTATTGAACAAAATGTTCATACATAGCAAACACGTTCCATAATTACCATTTCGGGGCTTGCAAGCTTGCGCCCTCCATCAGATCAGAAAACAACCAAAGCATTGAACATACACATATCACTTTATACGTTTTCACAAATACACTTTTGGAGTCAATCATATCATTATTAATCAATTAGAATAATTTGAGTCCTTCTTTTGTTCTTTTTTGAAAGTAAAGAAGCTTCCACTTAATAATCTGTCAGGAAATGTATACACAATATATCACAGCTAAAAAATGATATGATATTCCACAACAAAAACCCTCTAAAAGCTACACATAAATACCTAAATTATATCCCCATCAATACTTAATTTATACAAACAGATATACAGATCAAAATAAAATATAATAATAAATAAAATAAAATACAGTACAGATCAAAATCTGTATTTAAAACTTTGGGATAAATAGTATCCAAAAAATGAATCCAATGTACTTCCCGTTTCCCCAATTTTACGTCACGATTACCCCCTCTTCTATCTTTACTTATCCCTTCTATTACCATATATTTCAATTGTGAAATAGAATGAGCTTTTTCCACTAAATGTTTTGTTACAGGCAATTCGTTTATCTCTAATAGAGTATTTATGCCTCGTCTTTAACCTTTTGAGTGGTCTCACCAACATAAAGAAGCCCGCACGGGAATTTTATTACATATATTACATATGATGATTGCCATGTATTATAGCCATTAGTGATGGGCTTAATTCTCAAGTCGCCGATGAGCGCCCAATAATGCACTGCGCGATTGCAGTGCATTATGTGCTTGTGATTGGCCAAAAGCATGCACCTGATCTGTATGCTTCAGCCAATCACAGTACAATGTCCTGTCAGAGCCATGATTCACCAAAGGCAGGGCTCATGGGCTCATGGGTTAAGTCCATGCTGCACCTGCACACTACTGTATATAAGGCTGCTTACACGGGCTGCTTACAGTCGTGTGTAGTGTGTTAGGATTGGAGATTAGGCAGGGTAGTTAGTGGATTGTGCTTTGATGTTTAATGCAGTCAGTGCAGTGTAGTGCTGCAGTGATTGTAATGTAGTATTGTGCTGATTCATCTTGTGTAACACAGTGCACTGCTGTCAGTGTAGTGTAGTGTAGTATAGTGTAGTGTAGTACTGTGCTGATTCATCTTGTGTAACACAGTGTACTGCAGTCAGTAAGGTGTAGTACTGTACTGATTCATCTTGTGTAACACAGTGTACTGTGGTCAGTGTAGAGTAGTACTGTGCTGATTCATCTTGTAAAATACAGTGTGCTGCAGTCAGTGTAGTATAGTTCTGTGCTGATTCATCTTGTGTAACCAGTGTACTGCAGTCAGTGTGATTTATCTTGTGTAACACAGTGTACTCCAGTCAGTTTAGTGTAGTACTGTGCCGATTCTTGAGTAATGCAGTGTAGTGCATTCAGTGTAGTGCTGTGCTGTGATTCTTGTGTAACAAAGTGTAGTGGTGCCACTGAAGTGTTGGTGTATACAACACGTCTGTGTCATCCCACTGATCCCATTTTTGTTTTCATTGATATATATATTTTCAGGATCAGGTTCTGTTGCTGAAATATTAGTACTCCCCCTTCTCTGTTGCAGGTGCTATTATTTCTGCGTCAGCAGTGATTTTTTTTTGTGGCACAGCAGCACTAATTATATTTAGGGCATAATTACTGTCCCCCCTTTTGTGTCGTAGGTGCTATTCCTTTTGAGTAAGCAGTGTTTATTTTTGTGGCACAGCAGGACTAATAATATTTAGAGCATAATTGCTGTTCCCCTTCTGCATTGCAGTGCATTGCAGGTGCTATTACTTCTGCGTCAGCGGTGATTTTTTTTGTGGCGCAGAAGCACTAATTTTATTTAGGGCTTAATTGCTGTCCCCCCTTTTGTGCCGTATGTGCTATTTCTTCTGCGTCAGCAGTGTTTTTTTTTTTTTTTTTCGTGGCGCAGCAGCACAAATAATATTTAGGGCATAATTGCTGTCCCCCCTTCTGCATTGCAGGTGCTATTCCTTCTGCATCAGCAGGGTTTTTTTTTTTTCGTGGAGCAGCAGCACTCATTTTATTTAGGTCATAATTGCTGTCAGCAGGGGTTTCATTTTTTTTGGCTTTATTAAGTTTTTCTTTATTAAAAAAAAAAAAAAAACTATAATAAAATGGTTTATAGTGCACCAAGTACAAAAGTATTGCACCCAAGCACCATATTCCCTTCCCGGACACTATGATAAAAAGTTATAAAAACCACCCCAAAAATCCCCATCATGTCCAAAAGGCTAACAAGGAGAGACAGACGCTCACAGGCCACAAAAAGAGGGCAAGCAGCCTCTGTGTCCACAGTGAAAAGTGGTGGTCGCGGACATGGTGCATCTTCTGCAGGCGGGGCATGCTTGTCCTTTTTTTTTCGGTGCTGGCCGTGTTATTAAGCCACAATATGCAGAAGAGTTGGTGGAGTGGATAACTAAGCCGTCCTCATCCTGCTCATCCTCATGCTAGTTTGCCTTCCACTGCAGCTGCCAAAGCAGCCTATTTCACAGGCTCCTTGTCCACAGCTACTCCTTCCATAGCCTCACCATCATGCACGGAGGAGTCACCTGAATTATTCGATCATAGTGTCAGTTACATGATGCCGGAGGATGCGCAGCAATTTGAATGCTCCCAGGTTGGTTTCCAGGCTAAGGAAGGGGATATCGTGAGCCTAGAGAGAGGGGGTGACAATGACAGACAAGAAACTAGCAGTCATGTTCCCCTGGCTTCAGCATACTGCCAAGTTTGCTCCAGTGACGGGGAGGGAGGGGATGATGAGGTCACTGACCATACTTGGGTGCCCTGAGAGAATAGAGGAGAAAAGTGAGGAGGAAAATGAGGAGGTGGAACAACTCCAATGAGGCAGGATGTCCTCCAGGGGCCGGCTTAAAGGCAGCCGTCCAATTGCATCACACCACAGAGCTCCACAGGTGCAGGGTGCTGCTAACTCCCCGCTGACTTCCAAAAGTTCATTGGTGTGGGATTTTTTCAACACATGTGCAGCAGACCGCAGCATTGCTGTTTGCAATCTCTGTCTGTAGCAGATCAAGCGTGCCAGAACACCAGCAGCTTATGCACCACATGCTTGACAAGACATATGATAACCTCTCATGAAGTCCGTTGGCAACAGCACCTGAAAGACCCACATCAAAATAACATGCAGACTTCTCCTTGCTCCTCATCTGGGATCTCTACCCCTACTATACCTCAAGTCCTCTCAAAAACCTGCACTGAAAGGGATGAAGGTATAGCAATGGGTGCCACAGGTATTTGCACCCAATCTGCTAGCAGTACACCACCTGTTGATTTGACCACCAGACAAATTTCGCTACCCCATTTGCTGAACTGTAAAAAAAACATATTGTCCCAGCCATCCACATGCTCAGCATCTAAATGCTAGCTTGGCCAAATTGCTAGAACTACAACTACTGCCTTTTCATCTGGTAAACTCTGCCCCCTTTCATGAATTTGCGGAATGTGCTTTACCCCAGTGGAAGGTTCCAAAAAGAAATTTCTTTTCACGTAAGGCCATTCCAGCTCTGTACCATCATGTGGAAGTCAATGTTATGGCCTAGTTGGACAGAGCGGTCAGCAAGAAGGTTAACATTACTGCCGACTCATGGTCCAGCAGGCATGGTTAAGGACGTTACATTTCCTTCACGGCGCACTGGGTAACTCTGCTGGCAGCTGGGAAGGATGCAGGACAGGGTTCAGTGCTGGAGCTTGTTCCACAAACACACCTCCAAATCATTGGTGGTGATTCTGCCACATCTGTCTGCTCCCCCCCCTTCCGGTTCTTCTTCCTCTATGCCCTGTTCTGCTGAATTGTTCTCTGAACCAGCAGTGCTCCCTAAGCATTCAAGCTACGCAAGCAGTCAGGCTAAAAGATGTCATGCAGTGCTTCAGTTGGTCTGTCTAGGGGACAGGAGCCACACCGGGGCAAAGATTCGGTCAGCTCTGTAGGGGCAGGCTCAGAGGTGGTTGACGCCATGGCAGCTTGAGCCAGGAATGGTTGTATGCGACAATGGCAACAACCTTCTCTCTGCCCTCCGACAGGGACACTTAACACATGTTCCATGCTTGGCACATGTCCTGAATTTGGTGGTGCAATGTTTCTTGAACAGGTACCCAGGCTTACAAGATCTTCTGAGGCAAGACAGAAAAGTCTGTGGCCATTTCCAGTGCTCCTACAATGCCAGTGATTCGGACATTCAATGGGAATTCAACCTGCCCACCAACTGCCTCATTTGTGACATGCCTACCAGGTGGATCTCAATGTTGGCAATTCAGCAGCAGCTGCACATGCAGCAGAGGGCCATCAATGAGTACCGGTGTGAGTATGGCACAGGACAGGCTTGGGGGAGCTTGGCTTCTTTTCGTCACGCCAGTGGCTGCTAAAAAGGATGCATGCACTGTCCTGTCACCATTTGATGAGGCCACAAGGATGGTGAGCCATGACGATGCATGCATCAGTGACACTGTAACTCTAGTCTTCCTGCTAGAGCACACGCTTCGTGGAATCATGGGCAGGGCATTTGAGGCAGAACAGCGGGGGGGAAGAGGAGGACTTCCTTTCTTCACAAGGCCCCCTTTATGTAGATACCATTCCTGCGAGGCTACAATACACACAGGAGAAAGAGGAGGAGGAGGAGGATTGTGGCAGCACGGATGTAGAGGATAACATACAGCAGTCTTCAAGGGATGGTTTTCACTCCCTAGAAACTGCAGGAGTTGTACGTGGCTGGGGAGAGGTTGCTCTTGACAATGGCATCCTTAGTAAACCAGGGGACTCAGAATCTCATGCTTCCTCAAACTTACGCTGCATGGGCCTCCTAATGCTGCAAAGCCTGCGAAAGGACCCGAGGATTCGTGGTATCAAGGAGAGGGATCATTACTGGTTGGCAACCCTTCTTAATCCACGTTACAACGGTAAAGTTGCAGAGCTCATCCTGCCTATGCAGTGGGAGCAGGGGATGAAACATCTTGAGGACGCCTTGAAGAAAAATCTGTTTAACACCTGGGACACTGGGATCTTTCTATTTCCTGGACAACGTGTTTCTGAGGCTTTGTTCGGTCAAAGGAGGAGCGGTGGAGAAGGCAGCTGGCTGATCAATGCCTTTAAACAAATCTTTAGCCCTCAGCGTCCAGGGCTGTTAGGTTTAAGCAACCATCGGCAGCGTCTGCAGCATATGGTGCAGAATTATCTTAGGGCAAGAGCAGATTTGGAGACCTTTCCAACTGAGCATCCACTGGGTTACTGGGTCTTGAATATGGACCACTGGCCAGAACTTGCTCAATATGCAATCGAGCTACTGGCTTGTCCTCCTTCTAGCATGCTTTCCGAACAGATAGTCAGTGCTGCTGGAGGTTTTGTGACGGAAAAAAGAGTATGCCTGTCCACAGACTCCGTTGACTGGCTGACATTTATCAAAATGAATCAGTCCTAGATCAACAGCAGCTATCAAGCCCTGATGCTGATGTAACTGATTGAATTTGCTAGGGATCTGAGATCCCTTGAAGACTGCCTATGCTGCCTATCCTATTCCTGAATCTTGATTATGCTAGCTTCCAACAATGTTTTTGGTTTACGGCACCACCAACACCAAAGGCACAATTTTTCTGCACCTGTATGACAAGTGCATGTAATTTAAAAAATTGTTTCTAATTTTTAACAGCAGGGCCCGTTCCTGCACCCAGCAAGAGTAACTGTGAGGGGTTACAGTGTCCAGGCACCACCAACACCCAAGGTGCAATTTTTCTGCACCTGTATGACAAGTACATGTAATTTCAATTTTCGATTTTTAACAGCAGGGACCGTTCCTGCACCCAGCAAGAGTAATTGTGAGGGATTACAGTGTCCAGGCACCACCAACACCCAAGGCTCAATTTTTCTGCACCTGTATGACAAGTACATGTAATTTAAATTTTCAATTCTAATTTTTAACAGCAGGGTCCGTTCCTGCACCCAGCAAGAGTAACTGTGAGGGGTTACAGTGTTCAGGCACCACCAACACCCAAGGCCCAATTTTTCTGCACCTGTATGACAAGTACATGTAATTTAAATTTCTTTTTCCAATTTTTAACAGCAGTGCCTGTTCCTGCACCCAGCAAGAGTAACTGTGAGGGGTTACAGTGTTCAGGCACCACCAACACCCAAGGCCCAATTTTTCTGCACCTGTATGACAAGTACATGTAATTTCAATTTTTGATTCAAATTTTTAACAGCAGGGCCCATTCCTGGGCCCAGCAAGAGTAACTGGGAGGGGTTACAGTGTTCAGGCACCACCAACACCCAAGGCGCAATTTTTCTGCACCTGTATGACAAGTACATGTAATTTCAATTTTTGATTCAAATTTTTAACAGCAGGGCCTGATCCTGCACCCAGCAAGAGTAACTGTGAGGGGTTACAGTGTTGAGGCCCCACCAACACCCAAGGCCCAATTTTTCTGCACCTGTATGACAAGTTCATGTAATTTAAATTTTTGATTCTAATTTTTAACAGAAGGGACTGTTCCTGCGCCCAGCAAGAGTAACTGTGAGGGATTACAGTGTTCAGGCTCCACCAACACCCAAGGCCCAATTTTTCTGCACCTGTATGACAAGTACATTTAATTTAAATTTTCAAATCTAATTTTTAACAGCAGGGTCTGTTCATGCACCCTGCAAGAGTAACTGTGAGGGCTTACAGTGTTCAGGCCACCAACACCCAAGGTCCAATTTTTCTGCACCTGTATGACAAGTTCATGTAATTTAAATTTTTTATTCAAATTTTTAACAGCAGGGCCCATTCCTGTGCCCAGAAAGAGTAACTGTGAGGGGTTACAGTGTTCAGGCACCACCAACACCCAAAGCCCAATTTTTCTGCACCTATATGACAAGTACATGTAATTTCAATTTCTTTTTCCAATTTTTAACAGAAGGGCCTGTTCCTGCGCCCAGCAAGAGTAACTGTGAGGGATTACAGTGTTCAGGCTCCACCAATACCCAAGGCCCAATTTTTCTGCACCTGTATGACAAGTACATGTAATTTAAATTTTCAATTCTAATTTTTAACAGCAGGGTCCGTTCATGCACCCAGTAAGAGTAATTGTGAGGGATTACAGTGTCCAGGCACCACCAACACCCAAGGCCCAATTTTTCTGCACCTGTATGACAAGTACATGTAATTTAAATTTTCAATTCTAATTTTTAACAGCAGGGTCCGTTCCTGCACCCAGCAAGAGTAACTGTGAGGGGTTACAGTGTTCAGGCACCATCAACACCCAAGGCCCAATTTTTCTGCACCTGTATGACAAGTACATGTAATTTCAATTTCTTTTTCCAATTTTTAACAGCAGGGCCTGTTCCTGCACCCAGCAAGAGTAACTGTGAGGGGTTACAGTGTTCAGGCACCACCAACACCCAAGGCCCAATTTTTCTGCACCTGTATGACAAGTACATGTAATTTCAATTTTTGATTCAAATTTTTAACAGCAGGGCCTGATCCTGCACCCAGCAAGAGTAACTGTGAGGGGTTACAGTGTTGAGGCCCCACCAACACCCAAGGCCCAATTTTTCTGCACCTGTATGACAAGTTCATGTAATTTAAAATTTTGAAATCTAATTTTTAACAGCAGGGTCTGTTCATGCACCCTGCAAGAGTAACTGTGAGGGCTTACAGTGTTCAGGCCACCAACACCCAAGGTCCAATTTTTCTGCACCTGTATGACAAGTTCATGTAATTTAAATTTTTTATTCAAATTTTTAACAGCAGGGCCCATTCCTGTGCCCAGAAAGAGTAACTGTGAGGGGTTACAGTGTTCAGGCACCACCAACACCCAAGGCCCAATTTTTCTGCACTTATATGACAAGTACATGTAATTTCAATTTCTTTTTCCAATTTTTAACAGAAGGGCCTGTTCCTGCGCCCAGCAAGAGTAACTGTGAGGGATTACAGTGTTCAGGCTCCACCAATACCCAAGGCCCAATTTTTCTGCACCTGTATGACAAGTACATGTAATTCCAATTTTTGATTCAAATTTTTAACAGCAGGGCCCATTCATGCGCGCAGCAAGAGTAACTGTGAGGGGTTACAGTGTTCAGGTACCACCAACACCCAAGGCCCAATTTTTCTGCACCTTTATAACAAGTACATGTAATTTAAATTTTTGATTCAAATTTTTAACAGCAGGGCCCATTCCTTCGCCCAGTAAGAGTAACTGTGAGGGGTTACAGTGTTTAGGTACCACCAACACCCAAGGTCCAATTTTTCTGCACCTGTATGACAAGTTCATGTAATTTAAAATTTTGATTCAAATTTTTAACAGCAGGGCCTGTTCCTGCGCCCAGCAAGAGTAACTGTGAGGGGTTACAGTGTTCAGGCACCACCAACACCCAAGGCCCATTTTTTCTGCACCTGTATGACAAGTACATGTAATTTCGATTTCTTTTTCCAATTTTTAACAGCAAGGCCTTTTCCTGCACCCAGCAGGAGTAACTATGAGGGGTTACAGTTTTCAGGCCACCAACACCCAAGGCCCAATTTTTCTTCACCTTTTATGACAAGTGTATGTAATTAAAATTTTTGATTCCAATTTTTAACAGCAGGGCCCATTCCTTCACCCAGCAAGAGTAACTGTGAGGGGTTACAGTGTTTAGGTACCCCCACACCCAAGGCCCAATTTTTCTGCACCTGTATGACAAGTACATGTAATTTCAATTTCTTTTTCCAATTTTTAACAGCAGGGCCCATTCCTGTGCCCAGCAAGAGTAACTATGAGGGATTACAGTTTTCAGGCACCACTAGGGATGGGTGAACGGTTTGGGTCGAAATCATTGCCCATTCAGGTATTCGCCTAACACCTGAACTTTCTCGGCACTTAGCGAGATGTTCGCCCGCCAAGCACACAGTCAATAGATTCTTAAGGCTTCCCTGCTGAGAGCTGAATAAAAAAAAATAATTGTAAAAAGAAAATGTAAATTAAAAAAATTGGGGTAAAAACAGCTTAGGGAACCATTTTTTATTTAATCATGGTGCAACCCTATGCCGTTTTTAATTTTTTTTTATCTGCATTTCCGGGAGCCGACTATACATTACAGCCGCAAGCAAGTTTGAATTAATTTTTTTCCTTTAGAAATGTCAGTATTGCTGCAGCAAGATCTATACATCGTACGAATGCACCACTTTATAGGCAGACTAAGGGGACCCCCCAGGTACAATATTTAACCACTTCCCACGAATTGACATAGCTCTACGTGGGCTCAAAGAAGTGGTTATATCGGGGTGATGCCTGCAGCTAGAGGCATCATCCCGGTACCCGTTACGTCCGCCGGCTGGTTGGAGTCCTGATCAAAGCCGGATTCGGCTTTGATTGGGTCTCAGATGTAGTAACCCAGAAGCGGCATGATGACGTCACATGCTTGTTAGTTGGTGGCTAAAGGTGCCAAATTTATAAAAGTGTCAGTATTCAAAAATGCAGATTTCGGCATTATGAATACATTGAAGTTCAGTGGAGGGTTCTGTTAGACCCAGGAACCCTCCATAAAGAGTACCTGTCACTGCCTATTACTGTCACAAGCGATGTTTAAATTGCTTGTGACAGCAATAAAAGTGATCAGATTTTTTTTTTTAAAAACTGCTAAAATTAAAAAATTTAATAAAATAAATAGGAAACAAAATAAAAATTTAAAGCGCCCCTGTCGCCGTGAGCTTGCGCACTTAAGAAAACGCATACAGAAGTCAAGTTTGCAAATAAAAGCGCTCTTCAAACCAAACATGGGAGGTATCGCCACAATCACCAGAGCGAGAGGAATAATTATAAAAAAAGAGCTACTCTGTAACTCTAAACTGGTAACCATTAAAAAATTTTAAAGCATCACCTATGGAGATTTTTATTGACCATAGTTTGTTGCCATTCCGTGGGTGTGCGAAATTTTAAACAGTAACATGTTAGGTATATATTTACTCAGCGTGACATCATCTTTCACAATATACAAAAAATGGGCTAACTTTACTGTTTAGTTTTTTTAAATACAGTGAAATTTATTTTTGCCAAAAAAAAAAATAGCATTTGAAAGACCGCTGCACAAATACTGCGTGACAAAAAATATTGCAATGACTTTGCTAAAAAAATACATATAATGTTTGGGGGTTCTAAGTAATTTTTTTAGCTAAAAATACAGATTTTAACTTGTAAACAACATGCGTCAGAAATGGGCTCGGTCCAGAAGTAGTTAAAGGAATTTTTCATTTTTATTGTTTCACTTATAGCATCATTAAAATCACTGCTCCAGTAAAAACTATTGTTTTAAAAACATTTTTTGCAGCACCTGGGTCTCCATACACTTTTATATGAAAATAACTTGCTTATAAGCCTTTAAAATGAGGACTTGATTTTTCATGTTCGTGTCCCATAGACTTTAATAGAGTTCGAAAGTTCACTAAAACTTTTCCCTGTTCAAGATGTTCTGGTGCGAACCGAACACGGGGGTGTTCGGCCCATCACTAATAGCCTTTAATCTGAATATTGCATCCTTTATGTGGGTGAGATATACACTTCCCCTTCATCATAGAATTGCATTGTATACATGACAGACAAGGATATGATCCCGTATTTTGTGCTCCTAAAAATGTGGTGATCAGGTTAGGGGGAGTATATTGATCAGACTTAACCAGTCCATGTCTAAATGTTCTACCTTTTCTATAATAATATAAAAGGGGAAATTGGAATTCAGTTATATTAGGATAATTTTCCTTCAACACAACCCAATGCCTTGTAATAGTAAGATAAATATGAAAAGAAAATGGGTGAAATTGTGATACAATTGGAATTATTTTGATATTTCTAGTGGACATCCTATTATCAAATAAGTGTATCTGTTCTTTTTTAATCAATGTTGATGGATAACCTCTTTTGATAAGTATGATTTCCATTTCATCTGACCTTTCTTTACGACACAGTGGATTATTCACAATTCTCTTTACACAAGTTAATTGGCTCTTGGGTATAGATTTAAAGACCCCTTGGGGATGAAAGCTATTAAAATGTAGTAACTGATTACAATCTGTAGTTTTAATATATAGATCACTATCAATCCTAGTAATACCTATTCTCAATAGTGTATCCAAAAATGAGATTTCCATGTTACTATATACGATGTTAAATTTTAAGACTGGTATGAGATAATTCAAATATTGATCAAATAATAATAGGGTTCCAATGTCGCCACCCTACAGTGCAAACATGTCATCAATGAATCTATACCACCCCCTGGCAGTGTTCAGTAAAAAGCACATTGTGGTAAATAAAATAAGTTTCTATAATAATATTTAACAAGTTTGCGTATGGGGGTACGACATTGGAACCCATCGCTGCCCCTTTTATTTGTAAAAAATATATATCCTTAAAACGAAAATAATTCTCTGTGGACAGGCTTCTAGACCTAATTTATGGAGGATAACCATATAGAGATTAGAAACATCCCATGTACCAAGAAAAGAGCCAGGCACCACATCAATTTCTCTAACTTTATACAAAAGTCATAAGTGTCTCGTATATATGATCTAGTATTCACCAAGTGGAGTGAGACACCTATCCAAATATTGTGCTAATGGTGTTGTAACTGACTCCATTCCCAGCACAATAGGGCGCCCTGGTGGATGAAGGTATTTATGTATTTTTAGCAGTATACACATCACATGTGTAACAGGATAGTCACAGGTTAAGTATAGTATCATCTATTATTCCCTCCTTTTTTAGCATTGGATGTTATGGTTATGGTTTTTATCCTCGATTGTACCCAAAAAATCGGGCTAGAGTCTAACTGTTTGTAGGTAGTTACATCAGACAATTGTCGCCACACCTCAGTCTCATACTTTTCAGTTTCCATTATCACAAAAGCTCCTCCCTTGTCAGCCGGTTTGATAATAATATCTCGCTGTGCTGACAAGGAGCTGATTGCTTCACAGTTATTTGATACATGATCGATCCTTGATTTAAGAGATGGAACGATTATCAGCAACACCGATATATCGGGGGCCGATATGCACTTTCCCCAATATATTGTAATCGGCCTTTGGATTTACCGATATTGTCGATATTTTCGTGACATCATTGCATATATTGCGCACACACGTTCTGCCTTCTAACACCGCCTCCCATGCCCACACTTGACGTCATTTCACAGTGCGCTGTACGTGTTCCCTGCCTTAAGACCGCCTCCCACGCCTTGGACCGCCTCGTGCGCAGCCAGCTGCAGTCCGGTTCGGTCACGGTGCCAGCCATCCACCCACAGGCCCTGGCCTCAGCCACCCACCACAGGGTGCCAGCCATCCGACCCACAACAGAACAGGGTGCCAGCAGGCCAGCATTCAGCCACCCACTCCACAACAGGGTTCCAGCGAGCAAACCAGCCACCCAGATGACACCAAGCCAGCCACCCGCCACTGTGACCACAGTGTTCCAGCAAGCCAGCAGCCACTCACAACAGGCCAAGGTGAGTGAGTGACACCAAGCCAGCCACCCACACAACAGAGTGACCCCAAGCCATCCACCCAGCACAGTGTTCCAGCAAGCCAGCAGCCACTCACCACAGTGTTCCAGCAAGCCAGCCACGGCACCCACCACAGTGTTTCTGCAAACGAGCCACCCACAACAGGGTGACCCCAAGCCAGCCATCCAGCCACCACAGTGTTCCTGCAACCCAGCCACCCACCACAGTGTTCCTGCAAGCCAGCCACCCACAACAGTGTGATACAAAGACAGCCACCCACCACAGTGTTCCTGCAAGCCAACCACACACAACAGGATGACACAAAGACAGCCACCCACCACAGTGTTCCAGCAAGACAGCCATCCAAAACAGGGTGACACCAAGCCAGCCACACTGCCCGACGTCAGCCGCCCGACCCACAACAGTGGGACAGCCAGCCACCCAAACTGCCAGGCATCAGCTACTGACCCACAAGGGTGCCAGCAACTCAGCAAACCACCCACACTGCCAGGCATCAGCCACCAACCCACACTGCCAGGCGTCAGCCACCAACCCACTCTGCCAGGCATCAGCCACCAACCCACAAGAGGGTGCCAGCAGAAAGCCACCCACACTGCCAAGCATCAGCCACAAACCCACAACAGGGCGCCATCAAGCAACCCACACTGCCAGGCGTCAGCCACCAACCCACACTGCCAGGCGTCAGCCACCAACCCACAAGAGGGTGCCAGCAGCAAGCCACCCACACTGCCAGGCATCAGCCACCAACCCACACAAGGGTGCCATCAAGCAACCCACACTGCCAGGCGTCAGCCACCAACCCACACTGCCAGGCGTCAGCCACCAACCCACAACAGGGTGCCATCAAGCAACCCACACTGTCAGGTGTCAGCCACCAACCCATGCTGCCAGGCATCAACCACAAACCCACAAGAGGGTGCCAGAAAGCCACCCACACTGCCAGGCGTCAGCCACCAACCCACAACAGGGTGCCAGCAACTTCAGCAAGCCATTTTGTTTATATTTTTTGTGTCTTTTTAAATTGAAATGGAGATGGATGAGGAGAGGAAAAGTAAAAGTGTGGTCTGGGACTATTTCTCGTCTCAACTTTCTCCAGGAAAAGCAGCAGTGTGCAACACATGTACAAACAACATAAGCATGAGATCAGTAACTGCAAAAAACAAAAATACATCAAATCTTTGAGCCCATCTAAGAGTTCATCATATTAAACTATATTATGCAGCACAGAAAAAACAAAATTAATATCAATGTGATTTTGAGATACCTTCTCCACTATCCCAGGCAACAATAACAGATATGTTTCTGAAAAAAAGCAGGTGTTACTGTCTAGATTCATATGGAAGATCCCAACTGCTGGACAGAGTAATCACAGAGATGATTTTCACTGATAACTAGCCATTTACAATGGTGTCTGACTCAGTATTTAAGCGGTTGATGTCCATACTTGAGCCAAGCTACACACTGGGTGAGTCTAGGATGGAAAAGGACCAGGGGGTACTGGTAGACAACAGGCTTGGCAGTGGCATGCAATGCCAAGCCGCTGCAAGCAAAGCCAACAGAATACTGGGATGCATAAAAAAGGGGATTCACTCCAGAAATAGATTATTCTCCCTCTCTACAAGACTCTGGTCCAGCCACATCTGGAGTATGCTGTCCAGTTCTGGGCACCGGTCCTCAGGAAGGATGTGCTGGAACTGGAAAGAATCCAGAGAAGGGCAACAAAAATAGTTAGGGGAATGGAGGACATCAGCTATGAGGAAAGACTACAAGCACTGAACTTATTCTCTCTGGAAAAGAGACGATTAAGTGGGGATATGATATCAATGTACAAATACTGTACTGGCGACCCTAGCATAAGGAACAAACTATTCAGAGAAAGGGAATACAATAAGACACGTGGCCACTCACTAAAACTAGGGGAAACGCGGTTTAACCTTAAAGTACGTAGGGGGTTCTTCACTGTAAGAGCAGTAAGGATATGGAATTCTCTTCCGCAAACAGTCGTATCAGCAGGGAGCATTGATAGTTTCAAAAAACTATTAGATGGGCACCTTAAAGACCACAACGTACAGGGGTATACAATGTACGGTTAACAGCAAACACACACACACATCATAGGTTGAACTTGATGGACTGGTGTCTTTTTTCAACCTCACTAACTATGTAATTATGTAACTATGTAACTGAAGAGTGAGAAGTATTATCGAACCGAAATGCTGGCAAAGCTTCACCAAAAAGTCGTTGACAAAGTAAAGGCTATGCTGCAACCAGAGAATGCTGGCAACTCACTCTCATTCACTACTGACTGCTGGTCAGGACAAACAACAGAGTCAGATTCACTAATGATTCTTACATGCCACTTCATTGACAGTGGATGGACAAAAAGGCAATTGGTGTTGAACACAAAAGTGCTGCAAGGATCCCACACTGGGGAATACAGTACAGAAATGTTTCTAGGCATGCTTGAAGACTGGGTAATCAACAAAGACCGAGTGATGCTTGTGCTACTTCGAGACAGTGGAGAAAACATGCGGAAAGGAATGAGGTTTGATGATATGTCAGATCTCAGTGTCATGGCACACAACACCCTCCAACTTTCAAATGATGGTCTGTCAAGCCAAAAAGCTTTGATTGATATATGCTTTGAGAAGTATGAGGAGATTAAAAATGTTGTGCTTGCAAGTCTTTTGAATCCTTGATACAAGAACCATGCGTTCTCTTCTGATGATGTATTGGCAAAGGCAAAACAATGGCTGACAGAAGATATTCAACAGGAGGTGCAGGAGGTTCCTGCCGAAAAGAACACTATTTTTATAAAGAGCAGCATGCTGCAAACACAGAAAAATGTCCAAAAATACATCAATGAACAGAAGAGAATCTTCATCGTGGTCGAAATGACCAGGACATTTTCAGTGTTTTATTGGGGCCTCATGTGGAGGATTCAATTTCTTCTGAATCTGCAACTATGAGTTTGGTTGATGAACTTCATCTCTATTTGAAACAACCAGTAATTGACATAAGAAGTCATCCTCTTCAGTGGTGGAAAGAAAATAAGGCATGCTACAAAAGACTTGCTTCCAATGCTAGAAGATACCTCTCTCTCTCTCTCTGCTCCTCTGTCTTCTCCTCCTGAGCATGTTTATGAAGTGGCAGCATTATATGAACAAAACAGAAGTCCTTTAATAAGTGCCCATGGACATGCTGAAATGTTCTGCTTTCTGCAGTATAATATTGTTCTACTTAACTGGGAGTATTGAAAAGAGTAGTGTCTAGAGATGTATAGAACTGTTCGCCGGCGAACAGTTCCCGGCGAACTTAGCATGTTCGCGTTCGCCGCTGCCGGCGAACATATGCGATGTTCGGTCCGCCCCCCATAAGACATCATTGAGGCAAACTTTGACCCTGAACTTTACAGTCAGCAGACACATTTCCAGCCAATCAGCGTACCTCCCTCCCACACCCTCCCACCTCCTATAAATAAGCAAGGGCAGCATCCATCTTAGATCATTCTGAAGCAGTGTGTGTAGTGAGAGTAGGGAGAGCTGCTGCTGCTGCTGCTGCTGTTAAGCTAGGGACAGTTAGTCAGTGTTCCTGGTCTTGCAGTGTTCTTGGTCCACTACTGCTGTAATATCAGCACCCCAAAAAGCCCTTCTAAGGGCTGGTATTTGTGTTTTTTTTTTATATATATATATATATATATATATATATATATATATATATATATATATATATATACCTAGCGTCCCCAAAAGCCCTTTTAAGGGCTGGTAATTGAGTTGTTTCTTCATATATATATATATATCTATATCTATCTAGTGTCCCCAAAAGCCCTTTTAAGGGCTGGTAATTGAGGATTTTTTTATTTATATATATATACATATATATATATATATAGTGTCCCCAAAAGCCCTTTCAAGGGCTGGTAAGGTAATAGATTTTTTTCTTTATATATATATATATATATATATATATATATATATATCTATTGTACACTGCAGTTGCCTGCCCGCTGTGTGTGAGAGGCCACAGACCTACCACAGACTGTACTGTGTGCACACCACACTCATTTCGGGTGGCACAGGCACAGTACCTGGCATTTTAAAAAATATTTTTTTTTCCTCTGTCATAATTGCAGTGAGTGCTGTGTCAGGTCCACAGAGTGCACTGTACCCACTGCAGTGCACTGCCCACCACTGATATATATACGTTGGCACAGCATCTTGTTGCAATAAATTGAAAAAAAAAATATTTTTTATTATTGCAGTTGCCTGGGCTGCCAGTGACTGTCAGGTCCACAGAGTGTACTGTGCCCACTGCAGTGCCACTGTGTGCCCACCCACCACTGATATATAAGGTGGCACAGCAGCTTGCAAAGTAAAAAAAAAATATATATTTTTTTAAATTGCAGTTGCCTGGGTGCCAGTGACTGCTGTCAGGTCCACAGAGAGTGTACTGTGCCACTGCCCACCCACCACTGATATATAAGGTGGCACAGCAGCTTGCAAAGTAAAAAAAATATATATATTTTTTTAAATTGCAGTTGCCTGGGTGCCAGTGACTGCTGTCAGGTCCACAGAGAGTGTACTGTGCCACTGCCCACCCACCACTGATATATAAGGTGGCACAGCAGCTTGCAAAGTAAAAAATATATATATTTTTTTTTAAATTGCAGTTGCCTGGGTGCCAGTGACTGCTGTCAGGTCCACAGAGAGTGTACTGTGCCACTGCACACCCACCACTGATATATAAGGTGGCACAGCAGCTTGCAAAGTAAAAAAATATATATATATTTTTTAAATTGCAGTTGTCTGGGTGCCAGTGACTGCTGTCAGGTCCACAGAGAGTGTACTGTGCCACTGCCCACCCACCACTGATATATAAGGTGGCACAGCAGCTTGCAAAGTAAAAAAAAATATATATATTTTTTAAATTGCAGTTGCCTGGGTGCCAGTGACTGCTGTCAGGTCCACAGAGAGTGTACTGTGCCACTGCCCACCCACCACTGATATATAAGGTGGCACAGCAGCTTGCACTCATAGTACAACAGTAACAACACATTAAAAAAAAAATGACAGGCAGAGGCAGGCCACCCCGCAAGGGCCGTCGTGGTCGTGGTGCTGTGATTTCCTTAGGCCCTAGAATAATGCCCAGTGTTCAGAGGCCACCACAGACCCTGAACTCAAAAAATTCTGAGGCCATAGTTGACTGGCTTACACAGGACACCCAATCGTCTACAGCTTCCGCTCGGAACCTTAATGCACCATCCTCCTCCAGCTCAGCTTCGGGCACCTCTCAATTTACCACTCGCCAGCCCGCCGGCACCACCACCAACACTAGCACCACAGCCGCTTCACTTGATCCGTCAGAGGAGTTATTTTCACATCAGTTTGAAGAAATAAGTGATGCGCAACTATTAGTGCCAGAGGATGTAGATAACGGGGATATGTCTCAGTCAGGCAGCATTATACACATGGACGTACATTGTGATGATGATGATGTTGTACCTGCTGCTGCTGCCTTTGCTGAGTTGTCAAGTGAAGCGGCTGATGATGACGATGTGTCTGTGGATGTCACCTGGGTGCCTGCTCGAAGAGCAGAAGAAGAGGGGGAAAGTTCAGATGGGGAGACAGAGAGGAGGAGGAGACGAGTTGGAAGCAGGGGGAGGAGGTCATCGCAAGGAGCTAGTGGCGCAGTCAGACAGCATGTAGATTCGGCACCCGGGGTCAGCCAGACAGCACGCCAATCAACGCAAGCTGTTGCCACCACCAGAATGCCGTCCTTGCAAAGCTCAGCAGTGTGGCATTTTTTTTGTGTGTCTGCCTCTGATATCAGCGATGCCATTTGTAACCTGTGCCAAAAGAAACTGAGTCGTGGGAAGTCCAACACCCACCTAGGTACAACTGCTTTGCGAAGGCACATGATCTCACATCACAAACGCCTATGGGATCAACACATGAGTAAAAGCAGCACACAAACTGAAAGCCACCATCCTCCTCCTGGTCCAGCATCTTCAGCCACGTCAACCACTGCTGTCCTCCATGCCCCCTATCAACAACCCGCCCCTCCGCCTCTCACCTTCAGCAGTTCCTGCTCGTCACCTGCCCACAGTCAGGTGTCTGTGAAGGAAATGTTTGAGCGCAAAAAGCCAATCTCGCAGAGTCACCCCCTTGCCCGGCGTCTGACAGCTGGCTTGTCGGAACTCTTAGCCCGCCAGCTTTTACCATACAAGCTGGTGGAGTCTGAGGCCTTCAAAAAATTTGTCGCTATTGGGACACCGCAGTGGAAGGTACCCGGCCGAAATTATTTTTCACAAAAGGCAATCCCCAACCTGTACTCTATTGTGGAAAAGGAAATCATGTCACGTCTGGCACACAGTGTTGGGGCAAGGGTCCATCTGACCACTGATAGCTGGTCTGCAAAGCACGGTCAGGGCAGGTATATAACGTACACTGCGCATTGGGTAAACCTGCTGGCGGCTGCCAAGCATGGAATGCGTGGCTCTGCTGCAGAGGAGTTGGTGACACCGCCACGACTTGCAGGCAGGCCTGCTGCCACCTCCTCTACTCCTCCTACTCCATCCTCTTTGCTAACCTCCTCGGCTGAGTCCTCTTCTGCTGTTGCGTCTTGCTCCACACCAACTGCACCCCCCCAGCTCCCCAGGGGCTATTCCACATGCCGGATACGACAGTGTCACGCTGTCTTGGGGTTGACTTGCCTGAAAGCAGAGAGTCACACCGGACCAGCACTACTGTCCGCCCTGAATGCACAGGTGGATCAGTGGCTGACCCCGCACCAACTGGAGATCGGCAAAGTGGTGTGTGACAACGGGAGCAATTTGTTGGCGGCATTGAATTTGGGCAAGTTGACACATGTGCCGTGCATGGCACATGTGTTGAATCTGATTGTGCAACGTTTTGTGCAGAAGTACCCAGGCTTACTGGACGTCCTCAAGCAGGCCAGGAAGGTGTGTGGCCATTTCAGGCGTTCCTACACGGCCATGGCGCACTTTGCAGATATTCAGCGGCGAAACAACATGCCAGTGAGGCGCTTGATTTGCGACAGCCCGACACGTTGGAATTCAAAACTGCTAATGTTCGACCGCCTGCTCCAACAAGAAAAAGCGGTCAACGAGTATTTGTATGACCGGGGTGCTAGGACAGCCTCTGCGGAGCTGGGTATTTTTTTGCCACGCTACTGGACGCTCATGCGCAATGCCTGTAGGCTCATGCGTCCTTTTGAGGAGGTGACAAACCTAGTGAGTCGCACTGAAGGCACCATCAGCGACATCATCCCATATGTTTTTTTCCTGGAGCGTGCCCTGCGAAGAGTGCTGGATCAGGCCGTAGATGAGCGTGAAGAGGAAGAGGAAGAGTTGTGGTCACCATCACCACCACCAGAAACAGCCTTACCATCGATTGCTGGACCTGCGGCAACACTGGAAGAGGAGTGTGAGGAAGAGGAGTCAGAGGAGGAATGTGGCTTTGAGGAGGAGGAACACCAACCACAGCAGGCATCCCAGGGTGCTCGTTGTCACCTATCTGGTACCCGTGGTGTTGTACGTGGCTGGGGGGAAGAACACACCTTCAATGACATCAGTGAGGACGAGGAATTGGACATGAGTAGCTCGGCATCCAACCTTGTGCAAATGGGGTCTTTCATGCTGTCATGCCTGTTGAGAGACCCTCGTATAAAAAGGCTGAAGGAGAACGACCTGTACTGGGTGGCCACGCTACTAGACCCCCGGTATAAGCAGAAAGTCTGTGACATGTTACCCAATTACCGGCAGTCGCAAAGGATGCAGCAGCTACAAAATAAGTTAAAAACTATGCTCTACACAGCGTATAAGGGTGATGTCACAGCACAACGGGAATCCAACAGGGGAAGAGGTGAAAGTAATCCTCCTCCTACCACCACAACCACGCCGGCAAGGACAGGACGCTTTACAGACGTCTTGTTGATGGAGGACATGCGGAGCTTTTTTAGTCCTATGCATCGCCACAGCCCTTCGGGGTCCACCCTCAGAGAACGACTCGACCGACAGGTAGCAGACTACCTTGCCTTAACTGCAGATATCGACACTCTGAGGAGCGATGAACCCCTTGACTACTGGGTGTGCAGGCTTGACCTGTGGCCTGAGCTATCCCAGTTTGCCATTGAACTTCTGGCCTGCCCCGCTTCAAGTGTGCTGTCAGAAAGGACCTTCAGCGCAGCAGGAGGTATTGTCACTGAGAAGAGAAGTCGCCTAGGTCAAAAAAGTCTTGATTACCTCACGTTTATTAAGATGAATGAGGCATGGATCCCGAAGGGACTGACAGTGGGGGATGCATTTGACTAAAAAAGGCCTGGTGATGACTGAGATGCCTTGGCCTAAAAATGGTCCACACGCTGCTGTATATAATCATTCTCTGCATGCCGGATGACTTACGTGACGTCTCCGCCACCAACTACGGTTCAAGCAGCAATGTTTTAGTGCACTTTCTGCCTTAAAACCTCAATTTTTCAGGCCGCTGCTACAGCAGCGGCTGCAACAATACCTACTTTTTCATGCATGTGTACATGCCTAATTTTTCTGGCCTCTGGTGCTACACTGTGGCTGCAAAAAAACAAAAAACAAAAAAAAAGGCACATACATGTGTCAATTCCCCTTCGTGATCGTTACCTTGTCGTGGTGAAGGGGCTTGCGTATCACAATGAAGCGATCACCTCTAGGATTGTGTTGGCACACCCCAGATGATAAGGTCGTTGCTTCATTGTGTACAGACCAAAAGCGATCCGCAGGATAATTTTTCATAAAAAAAAACATTCATTTTCTTTCATTCTTTCTGCGGAGCTGGGTATTTTTTGGCCGCGTTACTGAATGCTCATGAACAATGGCTGTAGGCTCATGCGTCCTTTTGCGGAGATGACAACCCTGGTGGTCAGTCGAACCCAAGGCAACATCATCGACCTCATCCCATATGCGTTTTTTCTGGAGCGTGCCCTGCGAAGAGTACTGGATCAGGCTGTAGATGAGCATGAAGAGGAAGAGTTGTGGTCCTCATCACCACCAGAAGCAGCCTTGTCGTTGTCAATTGCTGGACCTGTGGCAAGGCAGAGAGAGGAGTCTGAAGAAGAGAAGTCAGAGGAGGAAGGTGGCTTTGAGGAGGTGGAATACCAGCCACAGCAGGCGTCCCAGGGGGCTTGTTCTCACCTTTCGGGGACCCTTGGTGTTGTATGTGGCTGGGTGGAGGAAGAGACCTTCAATGATGTCAGTGAGGACAAGGAACGGGACATGGCTAGCTTGGTATCCAACCTTGTGCAAATTGGGAGTTTGCGGTTGTGCAAATGGACTGACTGTTAAACGGGGAGTTTGGTCTGTCAGAGTTTGGTCTGTCACTGTGAAGCGGGCGACGGGCGTAACCCTTACACTACTTGACCGATAAAACATCATACCTGATCGTATTCACACACTGGATGTTTTAGTGCTGGTTTACACTGCCGCTACCACTAAAGTAGCGTCGCTTCCAGTGCGACTTTGGCGCGACTTAGCGCGACTTTGGCGCGACCTCATCACGAGGTGACTTTTTATTTGGCCAATCACAATATCATGTTTTGTGACTGTCACCTAATTTCCTTTTCCTGTTTTTTGTTTTACATATTTCCCCATGTGTGCAGTGTTGTCTGTGTCATAGCTCAACTGATAGGCATGTTTGCCTTGGCATATCATATTTCAGCTTGCCAGAAAGAAAAAAAGACAGCTGGAAAGACACTGCATTAGTTTTCTACTAAAAATCATAAGAAAAATGCTGTTTTTTTTGGGTTGTGGACATACTACAGAGCTGAAACTTGACAGGTACACTTTTTAGACCCCCCAGACACTAAATACAAAAAATGACATGCCTGCCTAAAAAAATGCCCGATAAATGCCTGCAAGAGAAAAAGACAGCCGCAGAGAAGCCGTATTCCTGAAAATATAAGAAAAATGATGTTTTTTAGGGGTTCTGGACATGCTACAGAGCTGAAACTTGACAGGTACACTTTTTAGACCCCCCAGACACTAAATACAAAAAATGACATGCCTGCCTAAAAAAATGCCTGATAAATGCCTGCAAGAGAAAAAGACAGCCGCAGAGAAGCCGTATTCCTGAAAATATAAGAAAAATGCTGTTTTTTAGGGGTTCTGGACATGCTACAGAGCTGAAACTTGACAGGTACACTTTTTAGACCCCCCAGACACTAAATACAAAAAAATGACATGCCTGCCTAAAAAAATGCCCGATAAATGCCTGCAAGAGAAAAAGACAGCCGCAGAGAAGCCGTATTCCTGAAAATATAAGAAAAATGCTGTTTTTTAGGGGTTCTGGACATGCTACAGAGCTGAAACTTGACAGGTACACTTTTGTGACCCCCCAGACACTAAATACAAAAAATGACATGCCTGCCTAAAAAAATGCCCGATAAATGCCTGCAAGAGAAAAAGCCAGCCGCAGAGAAGCCGTATTCCTGAAAATAAAAGAAATATGCTGTTTTTTAGGGGTTCTGGACATGCTACAGAGCTGAAACTTGACAGGTACACTTTTTAGACCCCCCAGACACTAAATACAAAAAATGACATGCCTGCCTCAAAAAATGCCCGATAAATGCCTGCAAGAGAAAAAGACAGCCGCAGAGAAGCCGTATTCCTGAAAATATAAGAAAAATGATGTTTTTTAGGGGTTCTGGACATGCTACAGAGCTGAAACTTGACAGGTACACTTTTGTGACCCCCCAGACACTAAATACAAAAAATGACATGCCTGCCTAAAAAAATGCCCGATAAATGCCTGCAAGAGAAAAAGCCAGCCGCAGAGAAGCCGTATTCCTGAAAATATAAGAAAAATGCTGTTTTTTAGGGGTTCTGGACATGCTACAGAGCTGAAACTTGACAGGTACACTTTTTAGACCCCCCAGACACTAAATACAAAAAATGACATGCCTGCCTCAAAAAATGCCCGATAAATGCCTGCAAGAGAAAAAGACAGCCGCAGAGAAGCCGTATTCCTGAAAATATAAGAAAAATGCTGTTTTTTAGGGGTTCTGGACATGCTACAGAGCTGAAACTTGACAGGTACACTTTTGTGACCCCCCAGACACTAAATACAAAAAATGACATGCCTGCCTAAAAAAATGCCCGATAAATGCCTGCAAGAGAAAAAGCCAGCCGCAGAGAAGCCGTATTCCTGAAAATATAAGAAAAATGCTGTTTTTTAGGGGTTCTGGACATGCTACAGAGCTGAAACTTGACAGGTACACTTTTGTGACCCCCCAGACACTAAATACAAAAAATGACATGCCTGCCTAAAAAAATGCCCGATAAATGCCTGCAAGAGAAAAAGCCAGCCGCAGAGAAGCCGTATTCCTGAAAATATAAGAAAAATGCTGTTTTTTAGGGGTTCTGGACATGCTACAGAGCTGAAACTTGACAGGTACACTTTTGTGACCCCCCAGACACTAAATACAAAAAATGACATGCCTGCCTAAAAAAATGCCCAATAAATGCCTGCAAGAGAAAAAGACAGCCGCAGAGAAGCCGTATTCCTGAAAATATAAGAAAAATGCTGTTTTTTAGGGGTTCTGGACATGCTACAGAGCTGAAACTTGACAGGTACACTTTTTAGACCCCCCAGACACTAAATACAAAAAATGACATGCCTGCCTCAAAAAATGCCCGATAAATGCCTGCAAGAGAAAAAGACAGCCGCAGAGAAGCCGTATTCCTGAAAATATAAGAAAAATGATGTTTTTTAGGGGTTCTGGACATGCTACAGAGCTGAAACTTGACAGGTACACTTTTGTGACCCCCCAGACACTAAATACAAAAAATGACATGCCTGCCTAAAAAAATGCCCGATAAATGCCTGCAAGAGAAAAAGCCAGCCGCAGAGAAGCCGTATTCCTGAAAATATAAGAAAAATGCTGTTTTTTAGGGGTTCTGGACATGCTACAGAGCTGAAACTTGACAGGTACACTTTTGTGACCCCCCAGACACTAAATACAAAAAATGACATGCCTGCCTAAAAAAATGCCCGATAAATGCCTGCAAGAGAAAAAGCCAGCCGCAGAGAAGCCGTATTCCTGAAAATATAAGAAAAATGCTGTTTTTTAGGGGTTCTGGACATGCTACAGAGCTGAAACTTGACAGGTACACTTTTGTGACCCCCCAGACACTAAATACAAAAAATGACATGCCTGCCTAAAAAAATGCCCGATAAATGCCTGCAAGAGAAAAAGACAGCCGCAGAGAAGCCGTATTCCTGAAAATATAAGAAAAATGCTGTTTTTTAGGGGTTCTGGACATGCTACAGAGCTGAAACTTGACAGGTACACTTTTTAGACCCCCCAGACACTAAATACAAAAAATGACATGCCTGCCTCAAAAAATGCCCGATAAATGCCTGCAAGAGAAAAAGACAGCCGCAGAGAAGCCGTATTCCTGAAAATATAAGAAAAATGCTGTTTTTTAGGGGTTCTGGACATGCTACAGAGCTGAAACTTGACAGGTACACTTTTGTGACCCCCCAGACACTAAATACAAAAAATGACATGCCTGCCTAAAAAAATGCCCGATAAATGCCTGCAAGAGAAAAAGCCAGCCGCAGAGAAGCCGTATTCCTGAAAATATAAGAAAAATGCTGTTTTTTAGGGGTTCTGGACATGCTACAGAGCTGAAACTTGACAGGTACACTTTTGTGACCCCCCAGACACTAAATACAAAAAATGAAATGCCTGCCTAAAAAAATGCCCGATAAATGCCTGCAAGAGAAAAAGACAGCCGCAGAGAAGCCGTATTCCTGAAAATATAAGAAAAATGCTGTTTTTTAGGGGTTCTGGACATGCTACAGAGCTGAAACTTGACAGGTACACTTTTGTGACCCCCCAGACACTAAATACAAAAAATGACATGCCTGCCTAAAAAAATGCCCGATAAATGCCTGCAAGAGAAAAAGACAGCCGCAGAGAAGCCGTATTCCTGAAAATATAAGAAAAATGCTGTTTTTTAGGGGTTCTGGACATGCTACAGAGCTGAAACTTGACAGGTACACTTTTGTGACCCCCCAGACACTAAATACAAAAAATGACATGCCTGCCTAAAAAAATGCCCGATAAATGCCTGCAAGAGAAAAAGACAGCCGCAGAGAAGCCGTATTCCTGAAAATATAAGAAAAATGATGTTTTTTAGGGGTTCTGGACATGCTACAGAGCTGAAACTTGACAGGTACACTTTTTAGACCCCCCAGACACTAAATACAAAAAAATGACATGCCTGCCTAAAAAAATGCCCGATAAATGCCTGCAAGAGAAAAAGACAGCCGCAGAGAAGCCGTATTCCTGAAAATATAAGAAAAATGCTGTTTTTTAGGGGTTCTGGACATGCTACAGAGCTGAAACTTGACAGGTACACTTTTGTGACCCCCCAGACACTAAATACAAAAAATGACATGCCTGCCTAAAAAAATGCCCGATAAATGCCTGCAAGAGAAAAAGCCAGCCGCAGAGAAGCCGTATTCCTGAAAATATAAGAAAAATGCTGTTTTTTAGGGGTTCTGGACATGCTACAGAGCTGAAACTTGACAGGTACACTTTTGTGACCCCCCAGACACTAAATACAAAAAATGACATGCCTGCCTAAAAAAATGCCCGATAAATGCCTGCAAGAGAAAAAGCCAGCCGCAGAGAAGCCGTATTCCTGAAAATATAAGAAAAATGCTGTTTTTTAGGGGTTCTGGACATGCTACAGAGCTGAAACTTGACAGGTACACTTTTGTGACCCCCCAGACACTAAATACAAAAAATGACATGCCTGCCTAAAAAAATGCCCGATAAATGCCTGCAAGAGAAAAAGCCAGCCGCAGAGAAGCCGTATTCCTGAAAATATAAGAAAAATGCTGTTTTTTAGGGGTTCTGGACATGCTACAGAGCTGAAACTTGACAGGTACACTTTTGTGACCCCCCAGACACTAAATACAAAAAATGACATGCCTGCCTAAAAAAATGCCCGATAAATGCCTGCAAGAGAAAAAGACAGCCGCAGAGAAGCCGTATTCCTGAAAATATAAGAAAAATGCTGTTTTTTAGGGGTTCTGGACATGCTACAGAGCTGAAACTTGACAGGTACACTTTTTAGACCCCCCAGACACTAAATACAAAAAATGACATGCCTGCCTCAAAAAATGCCCGATAAATGCCTGCAAGAGAAAAAGACAGCCGCAGAGAAGCCGTATTCCTGAAAATATAAGAAAAATGCTATTTTTTAGGGGTTCTGGACATGCTACAGAGCTGAAACTTGACAGGTACACTTTTGTGACCCCCCAGACACTAAATACAAAAAATGACATGCCTGCCTAAAAAAATGCCCGATAAATGCCTGCAAGAGAAAAAGCCAGCCGCAGAGAAGCCGTATTCCTGAAAATATAAGAAAAATGCTGTTTTTTAGGGGTTCTGGACATGCTACAGAGCTGAAACTTGACAGGTACACTTTTGTGACCCCCCAGACACTAAATACAAAAAATGACATGCCTGCCTAAAAAAATGCCCGATAAATGCCTGCAAGAGAAAAAGACAGCCGCAGAGAAGCCGTATTCCTGAAAATATAAGAAAAATGCTGTTTTTTAGGGGTTCTGGACATGCTACAGAGCTGAAACTTGACAGGTACACTTTTGTGACCCCCCAGACACTAAATACAAAAAATGACATGCCTGCCTAAAAAAATGCCCGATAAATGCCTGCAAGAGAAAAAGACAGCCGCAGAGAAGCCGTATTCCTGAAAATATAAGAAAAATGCTGTTTTTTAGGGGTTCTGGACATGCTACAGAGCTGAAACTTGACAGGTACACTTTTGTGACCCCCCAGACACTAAATACAAAAAATGACATGCCTGCCTAAAAAAATGCCCGATAAATGCCTGCAAGAGAAAAAGACAGCCGCAGAGAAGCCGTATTCCTGAAAATATAAGAAAAATGCTGTTTTTTAGGGGTTCTGGACATGCTACAGAGCTGAAACTTGACAGGTACACTTTTTAGACCCCCCAGACACTAAATGCAAAAAATGACATGCCTGCCTAAAAAAATGCCCGCTAAATGCCTGCAAGAGAAAAAGCCAGCCGCAGAGAAGCCATATTCCTGAAAATATAAGAAAAATGCTGTTTTTTAGGGGTTCTGGACATGCTACAGAGCTGAAACTTGACAGGTACACTTTTGTGACCCCCCAGACACTAAATACAAAAAATGACATGCCTGCCTAAAAAAATGCCCGCTAAATGCCTGCAAGAGAAAAAGCCAGCCGCAGAGAAGCCATATTCCTGAAAATATAAGAAAAATGCTGTTTTTTAGGGGTTCTGGACATGCTACAGAGCTGAAACTTCACAGGTACACTTTTTAGACCCCCCCACATGCTAAATCCAAAGAAATTTTTTATTTTTATTTTTTTTTAATTTTTCCAATAATTGGCTCTCTATCAAAAAATTATAATTTTTAAGAACTTTTTTTTGCGTGATCCCTCTCCGGCATGCCACAGTCCAGGTGTTAGTCCCCTTGAAACAACTTTTCCATCACTATTGTGGCCAGAAAGAGTCCCTGTGTGTTTTAAAATTCGCCTGCCTATTGAAGTCTATGGCGGTTCGCCCGGTTTGCCGGTTCGCGAACATTTGCCGATGTTCGCGTTCGCCGTTCGCGAACCGCGAATTTTAGGTTCGCGACATCACTAGTAGTGTCCAGTCAAATCCACTGTCTAGCTGTTGCCTAGCTTTTTTCTAGCAGTTTTGCATTGACTGCTGTAGTTGCAGTGAGTGCCCTACTGCAGAGGTAGTCCACTGACTCCAATCCAATCCACTGTCTAGCTGTTGCCTAGCTTGTTTTCTAGCAGTTTTGCACTGACTGCACTGCAGTTAGTGATTTAAAATTATTGTAGTGAGTGAGTGCAGTACTGCAGCAGTTTATTATGCATTAATGCACAATCAGATGATGTGAAACTAAATGTCCCTGCAATTTAAGTTTTCCTATCAGTTTTTCATGCAGTTAAGGTGTGAAGAATGAGGCCTTAATGTTTAAATTGTTAATAAATAAAGATTAACATGTTTATTAATAGATTTGTGTCGAAATTTCAGTTTATTTTGCAAAATTCAAAATGTGCCAAAATATCAGCCAATATCAGCCGATACCGATATGCAATGGCCGAAATATCGGTATTGGTATTGGCAATGAAAAACCGATATCGGGTTGATCACTACTTGATTTATCATACAAAAAGGACTTAACTACTTCTGGACCGGAAGATTTTCCTGCTTAATGACCAGGCCCTTTTTTGCGATTCGGCACTGCGTTACTTTAACGGACAATTGCGCAACTATACCCAAATAAAATTGACGTCCTTTTTTCCCACAAATAGAGCTTTCTTTTGGTGGTATTTGATCACCTGTGTGATTGTTATTTTTTGCGCTATAAACAAAAAAAGAGCGACAATTTTGAAAAAAAAAAAAAAAAAAACAATATTTTTCACATTCTGCTATATTACATTCACCCAAAAAATTTAAAAATCAACATTTTTAACATTTTAGGCCAATTTGTTTTTTGCTGCATATTTTTGGAAAAAAAAATTGCAATAAGCGTATTTTGATTGGTTTGCGCAAAAGTTATTACGTCTACTAACTACGGGAAAGATTTCTGTCATTTTTATTGTTTTTTTTTTACTAGTAATGGTGGCAATCTGCAATTTTTTTTGCGGGACTGCGACATTGCAGCAGACAGATCGGACCCCTAACTGACATTTTTGACACTTTTGGGGGTATCAGTGACATTACTATGGTAATCAGTGCTAAAAATATGCACTGTTACTGTAATAATGACACTGGCAGGGAAGGAGTTAACACTATGGGTGATCAATGATAGAAAGTGTATTAGGCGCTCACAGGAGGTGCTATTCACTTTGAGGGCTGCAAGTGGGGACAGATAGTAAAATTGATATAATAAAAACATATGCACAAGGTTGGGATTAACAGTCCGTGTGCCAGTTCAATGCAAAATAGTGGTGGTCTACTCTCTTAGTTCAAGGGGAGAGGGGAGAGAGAGGTGTAGATCCAAGGTCCTTGGGATGGATATGAGGATGGACTGGTAGACACTCTAGGCAGCTATCTGGAGGAGCGAAGCAGCTCTGTAGCAGGAATATAGAGAAGGGGGAAAAAGCGCCTCTTGAGTGCGGTATACAATTTATTAACAAGAAATTATAGTAGTGACTCAGAACAAGAGCAGGCCCCCAGCCACCGGACAACACCACGCCACACACATCAATGAGTATTGAAATGTGAGTCACTACTATAATTTCTTGTTAATAAATTGTATACCGCACTCAAGAGGCACTTTTTCTCCCTTCTCTATACTATGGGTGATCAAGGGGTTAAATGTAAGCCTAGGGGAGTGATTCTAACTCTGGGGGGGTTTGACTTCTGAAGCAGGATCACATGGTCTCTGTGATCTTTGCAGGGAGAAGGACAGACGGCTGTGCTTTCATCAGCCGACCGTCCTTCTCCCTCAGCGGGGAGAGATGGCCGGTGTCAGGCGGCAGTCGGCGCTCTCGACCCTTAGCCTTTCTGAGAGCTACGTCCCTTTGCCCAGGAGCGGCTGCCTGCCGCAGTAAATCTGCGGCGGGCGGTCGTAAAGGGGTTAATATCTTCATCTACTTTTTTTAATGAACAATTCAACAGCAGAGCATGAGATGGGAGGTACCATAGGACTTTCCATTTTTAAGTTTACATTTTTGATAAAGATAATACCCCAATAGGTTGCACACCTGATTTTGATGAATTTTAGGCTTTTAACCACTTTAGGACTGGAGGATTTTCCTGCTTTACGTCCAGGCCACTTTTTGCGATTCGGCACTGTGCAACTTTAACTGACAATTGCACGGTCATGCAACGCTGTACCCAAACAAAATTTACGTCCTTTTTTTCCCACAAACAGAGCTTTCTTTTGGTGGTATTTGATCACCTCTGCGCTTTTTATTTTTTGCGATATTAATAAAAAAATATGACAATTTTGAAAAAAATAACAATATTTTTCTACTTTGACACTTAAAAAATATCCAATATATTCAATTTTTGTCATATATTTAGGCCAAAATGTATTTAGCTATATGTCTTCGACAAAAAAATTCTCAATAAGCGCATTTTTAACCACTTTAAGACCGGAAGATTTTACCCCATTCCTGACCAGGCCATATTTTGCAAATCGGGACTGCGTTATTTAACGGACAATTGCACGGTCGTGCAACGCTGTACCCAAATTCAATTTATGTCCTTTTTTTCCCCACAAATAGAGCTTTCTTTTGGTGGTATTTTATCACCTGTGCGATTTTTACTTTTTGCGCTATAAACAAAAAAGGAGTGACAATTTTGAAAAAATAACAATATTTTTCACATTTTTCATATGAAATTCCCCCAAAAAAATGTAAAAATCAATTTTTTTTTTACCATTGTAGGCCAATTTGTTTTCTTCTACATATGTTTGTTAAAAAAAATTGCAATAAACGTATTTTGATTGGTTTGCGCAAAAGTTATCGCAGTTACTAACTACGGGAAATTTATGTCATTTTTATTGGTTTTTTTTTAACTAGTAATGGCGGTGATCTGGCGGCGATCTGCGATTTTTTTTGCGGGACTGCGACATTGCGGCGGACAGGTCGGACCCCCTAACTGACATTTTTGACACTTATGGGGATACCAGTGACATTACTACAGTAATCAGTGCTATAAATATGCACTGTTACTGTAAAAATGACACTATCAGGGAAAGGGTTAACTTTTATTGGTGATCAAGGGGTTAATGTATGCCTGGTGCTTACTGACGTGTGTGGGGGGAGGGGACTGTGTGACACAGGCACAGATCGCAGGTTCAGCTATGCTGAATCCTGTAATCTGTCCCTGCCTGTCACATAGGAGATCCGCCCGCTTTGTTTACACAAGCGGGCGGATCTCCTCACTCGATCCCCGACGATCGGGGAAGAGCGGCGGTGATCACTGCCTCTCCTCCTCTGGCCCGACTCACGCTGTGTCTGAATACAGTGGGAGCGAGCCTCCGGTGGCGCGCGCGCGCCACCCACAAGGGGAGGAGTCCAGCGATGTAGACCTATGTCGCTGGACGATAACGAGCCACTTTGCCGCAGTACGCTCAATGTGAGCGGTCGGCAAGTGGTTAAACTTATTTGCCTATGGAAACTATACAAATCTTGTTTAGGCATATAATTTATAATTTTTTTATTTTGGGCAAAAGCCATTATTTAACACCTTTAATTCTGACTCTGATAAAGTAATAGAAGAATTAATATGTACCCCATTGTCCTGTCATGTTTCTGCCGATTTTGTAGTCTCGTTGTTACTCCTCTGGATGATCTTTTTCCTATGTTGCCTGCCTCCCCTCCTACTGATGCATGGTCCGCTGAAGCTAAAAAAGGTGTAGTTAAAGCATTCATCAATGATCCAGTAGAGACTATGGAGGAGGAGGTAGAGAATGGTTTCTTTCGTTGTCCTCTTCTAAATGATTTTGCACGATAATAAGTAATATATTCAAATAAATATATATATATATACAGTATATTGTGAGAAATTGCATCAAATGTAGAGCTTTAACCACTTGCCGACCGCCGCACGACTATTTACTGCGGCAGTCAGCCCCCTACAGGCAAACCGATGTAGGGCTACGCCGCTCATTCCCGCCGCTCTGGGGCGGGCTCCCACGCGCCCCCGCCACTGCTTATGGCCTGATTGGGTTCAGAACCGATCAGTCATCAGGTCCAGGCCAATGATTTTTGGTCTGGACCTGTTGATCGGTCCTGCCCAATCAGATACTGATCTGTGCCTGTGAAATGTAAACACAGGCAACAAAATACCTGCTCTCCCCTCCCATGATCCTTTTTGGATTCATCGAGAGGAGAGAGCAGATCTAAACTGTGAGTACTGCTCCAGCACACCCACACACACTTAGATAGGCACATTTAACCCCCGATCGCCCCCCAGTTAACCACTACACCCCTGTCACATTGCACACTAATGAACAGGTAATATAGTGTTTTACTGTATTTTGTATTAGTGTGATTGTGACTTGAGTTAGCGCTAGCAAGTTTTTTTTCTGCCCCAAGGAGGTTTAGGGTCCCCGCCACCCCCACAATAAATATTTAACCCCCCCTGATCACCCCTACACCCCCTGTCACAACACACACTGTATACAGTATATAGCATTTTCTATATACCCGTATAAGTGTGACTTGTGACCAGGTTTAGTGCTTGCGGCCCTTCCTTTTATACTCAGGATACCGCCACTCCCCCAATAAAGATTTAACCCCCTGATCCCCCCCTGATCACCCCCACCTAGGCCGCGATTTGGCTGAGCTCTGGGTGGATGGTGTGGAGGGAGAAGAGTCTGCAGATCTGGCCGGCCTCATCTGTAGTGGCTGCTCGGAGCGGTCGGGGCACGCCGATGACGTCATTTCGCCGACTGGTTGGGCGGGCGCTAGAGGGCGGGCGTGCTGCAGAGGATTACAGACACCGGCGCTATTTTGTTGGAGCCCCCGAGGCCGACGGGCAGAAGAAATCAGACAGGTTACGGACTGCGGGCGGCTCGGGCTTCCTCCCCGTCATGGTAGCTGGCAGCAGCGGTGGTTCCCCCGTCAGATGCACAGGTTTGGAGATGGCGACAATCACGGTGGCAGGCTGTGGATATAGTAGAAGCCGGGTGCGCTCCGGAGTTCTCTGGTTATGCGGCCATACTTCTCGGCGGTCGCCGCTCCTGAATTTTTATGAACTGTTCTTCACGCAAGATTTTTTCAGATCTATTGTGGATCAATCAAATTTATATGCACGGCAATTCATCACCGCCAACCCAAATTCGCCCCTTGCCAGACAATTCGCCTGGAAACCTATAACGGTTCCCGATTTTAAAATCTTTCTGGGCCTTTCCCTCAACATGGGCATAACCAAAAAGAGTGAATTGCCGCTATATTGGTCCATTAGCCCAATTCACCATATGCACGTGTACTATGCCTCCATGTCCAGGGCGAGATACCAGCAAATTCTGCGATTTATGCATTTCAACGACAATGAAATCGGTCGTCCTCGGGGAGACCCTGAATATGATCAGCTCCACAAAATTCGGCCCCTCATAGACCACTTCAATCAGCGGTTTGCAGCCTTGTTAACCCCTGAACAAGTTGTCTGCGTTGACAAGTCCCTTATTAAGTTTACTGGCCGCCTTGCTTTGAAACAGTACCTCCCCAGCAAGCATGACAGATACGGGGTCAAGCTGTATAAGCTCTGTGACAGGGCCACAGGCTATACAGTTAGTTTCTGGGTCTATGAGGGAAAAGATAGCACTATGGAGCCCCCCAACTGCCCAAACTACATAGGGAGCAGCGGCAAGATAGTTTGGGACTTGGTGTCACCATTATCCGTAAAGGGGTACCATTTGTACGTGGACAACGTTTACACAAGCGTGCCACTATTTAGTCACCTTCTTGAATTACAACTTGGAGCATGTGGCACCGTGCGACCTAATTGCCGGGGCTTCCCCCAACGGCTTGTAAATTCCCATCTTAGTTGGGGGGAGAGAGCCTACTTGAAAACTGACAAATTACTTGCAGTGAAGTGGAGGGATACACGGGATGTTTTCGTTCTGTCCTCCATTCCCCAAGACACGACGATCCAAATTACTATGGCAACTAGCGTTATGGAGAAACCCCTCTGTGTCCACGACTAAAACCTTAATATGGCAGGGGTGGACCTTAACGACCAGCTTTTGGCGCCGTATTTAGTTGCCCATAAAGCCAGACGCTGGTACAAAAAAGTGTCTGTTTATTTAGTCCAATTGGCTATGCTGAATGCCTTTGTCCTATACAGGGCGTCAGGACGAACCGGATCCTTCAGAGAATTCCAGGAACCAACTTCCCCTTCCAGATGCAGTGAGCCAGCTGCATGAGAAGCATTTTCCACATGTCCTCCCGTATACTCCTATCCAAACATACCCCCATGGAAGATGTCGCGTCTGTAGCAGGCGTGGATTTAGGCATGACACCCATTATTATTGTCCCGACTCTCCTGACCAACCTGGTCTCTGCGTCGGGGACTGTTTCCATCGCTACCACACACTAGTGGAGTAGGGTACAGCACGACATAGTATAGGGCACACAAACACAGGGTCTCAAAATATGTTTGATGGCTTTCAACATTTTGAGAGACCCTAAGCTGGAAAGTTGCAGTTAACAAAAAAAAAGTGTAAAAAAAAATACAAAAGAAAATATAAAATAAAAAAGCTAAAAACAGTTGTCGTGTCAGTTATTTTGATGTTCTTCTACTCTTCCTACTGTACTTTTACTGTACTTTGTTTTTCATTCTTTTGTTAATCTGTTTCTCCTGCAGGTACCCGTCGGCTGCCACACTGATTTTATATATTCTGACACAAACAGTGTTTACGCTCAGCATATATGGATACCTCTGATGGCAGCAGCTGTGGTAGGTTAATTTCACCACTGCAGTTAAAATACCTTTAGGTATACGTGGAACATTGTCAAGTATACCCACCATTAAATCAGTGGGTTTGGTTGTTGGGCGGTTAATGGTGTGTATACTAAACAATATTCCTGTGGTGATTTCTGTTAGGTTCTCTTTTTTTTCGTTCAGCCCTCAGGCTGCATGAATTAAAAAAACCTACACTATATGCCAAACAAGGACCAGCAATGTACTGGTACGTTGCTGGAATTTGCGTGGTTATACCAGGATGATGCCTGCAGATTTAGGCATCACCTTGGTATTGTTTTTTACAGCCAGCGGTCGGCTTACATGTAAAAGAAATCCTAGCGGATAATTGGCCACTAGACTGCTTTTACATGCAGTGGGAGGGGACTCCCCCCCCTCCCGCCTCCTTTCGTGGTTTTTCTCAGGCTCTCCTGTCCCACCAGTTAACCCGAGAGTGCAGCCGGTGGTTCAATTATCTAACCATAGAGCTGATTGGAGATGAGAATGGCTACATTCATCTCTATGGCCTAAGATACCGGAAGCTATGAGCATTTCATGACTTCCGTTTGGCCAGAAATAAACAGCGCTATTGGAAAATTGGGAAAGATTCTTATCACACCAATTTTGGTGTGGTCAGATGCGTTAAGGTCAGAGGAGAGATCTATAGTCTAAAAGACCCCAATTTTTTTTAAAAAGAGTACCTGTCACTACAGATTGCTATCATAGGGGATATTTAAATTCACTGTGATAACAATAAAAATGAAAAAAAAAATGAAAGGAAAGGTGTCAAAATAACATAAAAAAGCTAAATAAATAGAAAAAAATCAAGCCCCCCCCCCCTGTCCCCCCGTGCTTGCACGCAAAGTCGCACGCAAGCGTTGGTCTAGTGTCATATGTAAACAGCAATTGCAGCATGCATGTGAGGTATCGCCGCGAACGCCAGGTCGAGGGCAAGAATTCTTGCAGTAGACCTCCTCTGTATGTCTAAAGTGGTAACCTGTAAAAGGCTTTTAAAAATGTACTTAGTTTGTTGCCGCTGCACAGGCGTGCGCAATTTTTAAAGCATGTCATGTTTGGTATCTATGTACTCGGCATAAGATCATCTTTTAAATTTTACCAAACAATTTGGAATTATATAGTGTATTTGTGCATTAAATTGTTATTTTTTTTTGCAGAAATTGCATTGGGAAAATATGTGCGCAAATACCGTGTGACAAAAAAAATTTGCAACATCCACCATTTTGTTCTGTAAGGCCTCTGCTTTAAAGAAATATATAATGTTTGGGGGTTCTAAGTAATTTTCTAATAAAAAAAAATATATTTTTTCATGTAAACAAAAAGTCACAGAAAAGGCTTTGTTTTCAAGTGGTTAGAAGAGTGGGTGATGTGTGGCTAAGATTGAGCATAAAATGCCGGGAGACTTCAAACACCCCCCAAATGTCCCCTTTTTGAAAAGTAGACACCCAAAGCTATTTGCTGAGAGGCATATTGAGTCCATGGACTATTTTATATTTTACCCTAAGTTTCGGGAAGGGGACAATTTGTTTTTTTTTACACAAAGATGTCACTAAATGATATATTGCTCACGCATGCCATGGGTATATGTGAAATGACACCCCAAAATACATTCTGCTGCTTCTCCTGAGTACAGGGATACCACATGTGTGAGACTTTTTGGGAGCCTAGCTGTTTACGGGACCTCGAAAACCAATCCCCACCTTCAGGCTTTCTAATGGCATAAATTGTTGATTTCACCCCTTACTACCTATCACACTTTTGAAGGCCATGAAATGCCAAGATGGCACAAACCCCCCCAAATGACCCCATTTTGCAAAGTAGACACTCCAAGCTATTTGCTGAGAGGCATGGTGAGTATTTTACAACTCTCATTTTTATTTTGGAAAATGAAGAAAAAACAGGAAAATGCTTTTTTTCCCCTCTTTTTTTCAATTTCCAAAACTTTGTGACAAAAAGAGAGATCTGCAAAACACTCAACATACCTCTCTGCAAATAGCTTAGGGTGTCTTCTTTCCGAAAAGGGGTAATTTGGGGTGGGTTTGTGCTGTCTTGGCATTTCATTGCCTCCGAAACTGTGATAGGTAGTCAGGAGTGAAATCAACAATTTACGCCCTTGGAAAGCCTGAAAGTGGTGATTGGTTTTTGGGGTCCTGTACTCGGCTAGACTGCAAAAAAGTCTCACACATGGGGTATCCTTGTACCCAGGAGAAGCAGCAGAATGTATTTTGGGGTGTCATTTCACATATACCCATGCCATGTATGAGCAATATATAATTTAGTGACAACTTTGTGTAAAAAAAACAAAAAAAAATAAAAAATAATATATTTCCCGGAACTTGCGGCAAAATATAAAATATTCCATGAACTCACAATGCCTCTCAGCAAATAGCTTGGAGTGTCTAATTTTCAAAATGGGGTCATTTGGGGGGGTTTTGTGCTATCTTGAAATTCTAGGGCCTCAGAAACTGTGACAGGTAGTGCGGAGGTGAAATGCACAATTTACGCCATTAGAAAACCTGAAAGTGGTGATTGGTTTTCGGGGTCCCGTACACATCTAGGCTCCCAAAAAGTCTCACATATGTGGTATCCCTGTACTCAGGAGAAGCAGCAGAATATATTTTGGGGTGTAATTACACATATACCCATGGCATGTGTGAGCAATATATATTTCAATGATAACTTTGTGTAAAAAAAAAAATTGTTTTTTTTAGTCATTTTTCAAACACCTGTTACAAAAAAATGAAATATCCAATGAGCTCAACATGCCTCTCAGGACATTCCTTAGGATGTCTACTTTCCACAAAGTGGTAATTTGGGGGGATTTTGTACTGCCCTGCCATTTTATCACTTCATGAAATGAGATAGGCAGTCAGAAATTAAAGCTGCGTAAATTCCAGTATTTACACCATAGTTTGTAGACGCTATAACTTTTGCGCAAACCAATAAAAATATGCTCATTGAGATTTCTTTGTCAAAGACATGTAGCTAAATACATTTTGGCCAAAATATATGACATAAATTGAGTATATTGGATATTTTTTAAAAGACAAATTTGAAAATGTCATTTTTTTCTCAAACTTTTTGCGCATTTTTATTAATATCGCAAAAAATAAAAAGTGAAGAGGTGATCAAATACCACCAAAAAAAAGCTCTATTTGTGGGAAAAAAAGGGCATAAATTTCGTTTGGGTACCACATTGCATGACCGCACAATTGTCAGTTAAAATCACACAGTGCCGAGTTGCAAAAAATGGTCTGGACGTAAAGCAGGAAAATCCTCCGGTGGTAAAATGGTTAAACAAATACTTTTTCAACAACAAAAAAAAAAAGGGACAGTGTAAAAATAAAACGTAAAATAAATAAGAAAACATTTTTTTTAAGCACCCCTTCCCTCCGAGCTCGCACGCAGAAACGAATGCATGCACAAGCCGCACCAACATATGTAAACAATGTTCAAATCACACATGTGAGGTATCACCGTGATCGTTAGATTGCACTATCACTGGACCTCCTCTGTAACTCTAAACTGGTACCCTGTAGAACTTTTTAAAGCATCGCCTATGGAAATTTTCTAAGTACCAAAGTTTGTCGACATTCCACGTGCGTGCACAATTTTGAAGCATGACATATTCGGTATCAATTTATTCGGCGTAACATTATCTTTCACATTATAGAAAAAAATTTGGCCAACTTTACTGTTTTCTTATTTTTTTATTTTAAAAAAGTGTGTTTTTTCCCCCAAAAATTGTGTTTTTAAGACCGCTGTGCAAATACGGTGTGACATAAAGTATTGCAATGATCTCCATTTTATTCTCTAGGGTCTCTGGTAAAAAAAAATCTTTGGGGGTTCTAAGTAACTTTCTAGCAAAAAATACTGATTTCAACTTGTAAACAACAAGTGTCAGAAATAGGCCTGGTCCTTAAGTGGTTAAGGAAGGCTATTCTTTTAAGACTGCAAGCATTGCATGAAATTGTAGTTTCAAAATTAAAAAAAAAAAAGAAAATCCTAAGCAGTGGGCCAAAATTTAGAAACAACCTGTAGAAATGCAGCCTCTGGTGTCAAAGACAACACCCCACAGCTAGTATAACAGAGAACATTTTCTTGTTTTACTTGTCCTGCCTTGGTTTACTAAAAGCCCTGCCCATGCAGTGTATAGGGGTGAGAATTATATTTGTATAACATTTCTGATAGCACAGATTTTTTTGCATATAGATAGGAATAGGATGACAGGCAATAATGATTCACAAACTTCTCTCTAGACAGCCAACCCTGTATAAATAGCCAAGAAAACCACAACTACTGAAATTCCCTGAATCACCTGGTTTTCAAACCAACTGGTAAAATGTATGTTGCATACAGAGGTAACATATAAACAATTAAAATGAGAAATGCAATATAGGAATCATTGCTTTTGTTTTAAATTGGTTGCAGCTGTAGAATATGGAAAGAATAACCACTCTAATTGAATTTTTGCTCATTGTGGGGAAAAGAGAAAACTGTGATTGCCTATTTTTCCTATGTAAATCTCTCATTAGGAAGCAGCAGCTGCCATCTTCATAAGGCAATGCTTTAAAATCAGACTCATGCTTCTACTTTTCATTTACCACATAACACATTTCATTATTTGTTTTTGAAAAACAGATCAAGGAGTTGACTTAGAACTTTTCATTTATTTTTATTTTTGGCTGCAAATAACTGCATTTCTTTTTTTCAGAGAGCGACTTCATAGAAAAAAAAAAAAAAAAAAAAGTATATAATAAAATGCAGGAATATTTAGCATAAATACATATGGTCACATTTCTTCTCAACAATATTCAAATCAATTTATAGAATTTTCTACATTTCTTCACTGCAAAACCAGCAGTAGGGACATTTGAAAATTGGAAGTTCTGCAATTAGCAGCAATATAACAAATGATATATTATCTAGGAAGCATGCAGTGTGCATTGTGGTAATGTACAGTGATTTGTGTATTAAATAACTAAACACTACTGTAACGCCGAGTGCTCCGGGTCCTTTGGCTTCCCCGGAGCACTCGAGGCGTTCAGCAGGCTGCAGCGCTCCGGTCATCATCCCCGACCGTGAGCGCTGTTCCCCCCGCAGCTGAAGTACTTACCCGCCGGGTCCCATTGATTTGCTTCCTGGTACCACGCCACCCCGTGGCAGGATTTACCCTCTTTCCATTCCTGAAACCAAGGCCATGTCAGAGTACGTTCAGGAGAACCTCAAGAAAGGTTTTATCAGGAAATCCTCTTCTCCTGCCGGAGCAGGATTTTTCTTTGTTGCCAAAAAGGATGGGTCACTACGCCCATGTATTGACTACCGCGGTTTTAACAAAATCACGGTAAAAAAACGCTACCCTTTGCCTCTCATCTCGGAGCTCTTTGACCGTCTGCGTGGAGCAAGGGTCTTCACTAAGCTTGACCTCAGGGGCGCTTATAATCTCATCAGAATCCGTGATGGAGATGAGTGGAAAACCGCTTTTAATACCAGAGATGGCCACTTTGAGTATCTCGTCATGCCGTTCGGCCTGTGCAACGCTCCTGCAGTCTTTCAAGACTTTGTCAACGAGATCTTCCGGGACATGTTGTATACTTGTGTAGTGGTCTATCTCGACGACATTCTAATCTTCTCCTCCACCCTGGAGGAACACCGTCGCCATGTTCGTCAATCAGCGCCTTCGTGTCAACCATCTTTACGTCAAAATGGAAAAATGTCTTTTTGAACGTAGCTGTCTTCCATTTCTGGGATACCTAGTTTCTGGACAAGGTCTTCAAATGGACCCCGACAAACTCTCTGCAGTCTTGGATTGGCCACACCCCTCAGGCCTTCGCTCTATTCAGCGCTTCCTTGGATTCGCAAACTATTACCGCCAGTTTGTTCCCCACTTCTCCACTATCGTGGCGCCTATTGTGGCCCTAACCAAGAAAGAAGCGAATCCGAAATCCTGGCCTCCCCAAGCTGAAGAAGCCTTTACTCGCCTTAAAGCCGCCTTCGCCTCCGCTCCAGTCTTGAATAGGCCCGATCCGCTGAAACCATTCTTCCTGGAGGTAGATGCCTCCTCTGTTGGAGCCGGAGCGGTTCTTCTTCAAAAATCTGCTAAAGGAAAAAACGTCACCTGCGGCTTCTTCTCAAAAACTTTTTCCCCTCCTGAAAAGAACTATGCCATCGGAGATCGTGAACTACTAGCCATTAAGTTGGCACTAGAAGAATGGAGACACCTTCTGGAAGGATCCCCTCATCCGATCACCATCTATACCTACCATAAAAATCTCTCATACCTTCAGTCTGCCCAGCGCCTTAATCAACGCCAGGCCAGGTGGTCATTGTTCTTTGCCCGATTCACTTTCCAAATCCATTTTCGTCCTGCTGATAAGAACATTAGGGCGGATGCCCTATCACGCTCCACCGATGCCTCAGAGGATGAAACCGTTCCTCAACACATCATTCCTCCTGAGTGTCTAATTTCAACTGCCCCTGCTTCACTGGTACCAGTTCCTCCAGGGAAAACATTTGCTCCTCCACGTCTTCGCCTACGGACTCTCAAATGGGGTCACTCCTCTCACCTGGCGGGTCACGCTGGAATTAAAAAGACGACTCAGCTAATTGCCAGACACTATTGGTGGCCTTCCTTTGAGAAAGATGTACCGGAGTTCGTTCGGGCCTGTACTGTCTGCGCATGTGATAAAACTCCCCGCCAGAAGCCTGCAGGTCTTCTTCTCCCTCTGCCAGTGCCTGAACAGCCTTGTTCCCACATAGCAATGGACTTCGTCACGGATCTTCCTGTATCCCATGGCAACAAAGTCATATAGGTGGTTGTCGACAGGTTTTCTAAAATGGCACATTTTGTCCCGCTTCCTGGTCTCCCTTCTGCGCCACAGCTGGCGAAGCAATTCTTTTTACACATTTTTCGTCTCCATGGTCTTCCAACACATATCGTCTCCGATAGAGGCGTCCAGTTTATCTCAAAGTTTTGGAGAGCTCTCTGCACCCAATTAAAGATCAAATTGAACTTTTCTTCTGCCTACCACCCTCAGTCCAATGGACAAGTAGAGAGGGTTAACCAGATCCTTGGTGACTATCTGCGACACTTCGTCTCCTCCCGTCAGGCTGATTGGGTCGACCTGTTGCCCTGGGCCGAATTTTCCTATAACTTTAGAGACTCTGAGTCATCCACCAAATCTCAGTTTTTTGTGGTGTACGGCCGTCACCCGTTGCCCCCCCTCCCCATTCCCACCTCTTCTGGAGTTCCTGCTGTTGATGATCTGACCCTGGACTTCTCCTCCATCTGGAAAGAGACTCAAGAGTCGCTCACCCTGGCCGCCTCTCGCATGAAGAAACATGCAGATAAAAAAAGAAGAACTCCTCCTGTTTTTTCCCCTGGGGACAGAGTGTGGCTCTCTGCCAAATACATCCGGTTTCGGATCCCCAGCTACAAACTGGGTCCACGTTATCTCGGGCCTTTTAAAGTCAAAAGCCAAATTAATGCTGTCTCGTACAAACTCCATCTTCCTCCCTCTCTCCGTATTCCTAACTCCTTTCATGTATCCCTTCTCAAACCCCTCATTCTTAACCGATTTTCCCCCAAGGTCACCGCTTCTGCTCCTGTCTCTGGGTCCTCTAACGTCTTCTCAGTGAAAGAGATCCTCGCCTCCAAAGTTGTCAGAGGTAAAAGATTTTTTCTGGTTGACTGGGAGAATTGTGGTCCTGAGGAGAGGTCATGGGAGCCCGAGTCCAATATTCTCGAGAAAGAGCTCATCCACAGGTACCTAGGCTCCAAAAAGAGGGGGAGACCTAAGGGGGGGTACTGTAACGCCGAGTGCTCCGGGTCCCTTGGCTTCCCCGGAGCACTCGAGGCGTTCTGCAGGCTGCAGCGCTCCGGTCATCGCCCCCAACCGTGAGCGCTGTTCCCCCGCAGCTGAAGTACTTACCCACCGGGTCCCACCATCTCTGCCTCCCGGCGCACGCTGGGTTCCGTCCTCCTCCCGGCGCGTGCGGCCCCGCTCCCTAGGGCGCGCGCGCCGCTGCACTGAAATTTAAAGGGCCAGTGCACCACTAATTGGTGCCTGGTCCAATCAGTCCAAACCCTATAAAAACCAACTTCCCCTTCCTGTCCTTGCCGGATCTTGTTGCCTTTTGTGCCTTGAGAAAGCTTTTGGTGTATCTTTCCCTGCCTGTGTATCTGACCTTCTGCTGTTGCCCCTGACTACGAACCTTGCCGCCTGCCTTGACCTTTTGCTCCGTCTGACCTTGCCTTTGCCTTGTCCTTCTGTACCGCGCCTGAATCAGCTGTCTTTGAGGTTGAGCCATTAACGGAGGATACGACCTGGTTGCTACCGCCGCAGCAAGTCCATCCTGCCTTGCGGCGGGCTCTGGTGAAAACCGGTAGTAACTTAGAACCGGTCCCCTGGTACGGTCCACGTCAATCCCTCACTGACACAGAGGATCCACCTCCAGTGCAGTCACCTGCCGCCAGTCCAGACCCTGACAACTACTTACCACTTAATTGTTCTGCACATTTTTTTCAGCCTTCAGCAATTTTCTTCATGTCTGACATAAATATTGGTGAATAAACACATAAGTTGCATGATCTTTATGCCATGCTCCTACTTATGTGGAAATCTACATAATGCTAGTTAAACTGTCTGTATTCCCTAACATCAGCAGTAGTAGAGAAATGTATCATAGATATCGATTAATGCAATAAGCTTGGAGTTTAGATGATACCCTTTATTGGCTAACCTAAATTTATTAAAGATACAAGCTCTAGTCTTAAGATGCCTTGGATCTCTTCTTCAGGCCCTATACATTTCTGGAAATGATTCTGAAACCCACATATATGTATACACAGAAGTAGAAATGGGCTGAACGACCTGTTTGGTTTGCGGCAGAACTTTCAAACATTGCAAACGTTCAGAATGAATAACGTACCCTAATGAAGTCTATGGGGCCCAAACTGGAAACATCAAAAGTGCCAACTTTGAAGGCTTATATGCAGGTAATTGAGCATACAGTGATTATGGGGGTATTGCTCTGGGGGACATGTATCAATGAAAAACGAGTTTAAAAAAAAACGTATTTTTCTAAATGAGCAGTGATTTACTGATGCTTAAATAGAAACCATAAAAATGAGAATTAAGAATAAAAGTTCCTTTAAACATAATGTCTGGGGGGTCTCCTTAGTCTGCCTATAAAGTGACAAATCTGTATTATGTATAGAACCTGCATACAACAATAATGACATTTATAAAGCCCAAAAAAATTACATTTTCCATTCAAGCTTTCTTTATTTTAAAAAAACAACGGCTTGGGAAGCCAACTGTATGATAGGGCCACAATTAAGGCACCTGGAACAAGATTAGAGATTTTTTGGATACATTTTGGTGTCTCTTTTGCAGACTTCGCAGACATTGGATATAAGTAACAGGTGCAGAAAAACTGGGCTTTGGTTGTAGGTGATGCCTTCCCACCGTAACCCTATAGAGGTACTCTTGATGAAAGCAAGTATTCACCTTGCTGTCAAAATTGCAATGATATGCACCTGCCAAAAAAGGGGGGGGGGGTTAATTGGTCTTTGGGTGTCAGTGGTGCCTTCAAACAGTAACCCTATAGAGGTACTCTTAATGAAAGCAAGAATTGGTCTTGCTGTCAAAAATTGAACTGATATGCACCTGTCAAACAGGTGCAGAAAAATTGGTCTTTGGGTGTCAGTGGTGCCTTCACACACTAACCCTATGGAAGTACTCTTGATAAAAGCAAGAATTGGCCTTGCTTTTTAAAACTGAAATGATATTAACCTGACAAACAAAGGGGGGGGGGGGATTGGTCTTTGGGTGTCAGTGGTGCCTTTACACAGTAACCCCATAGAGGTACTCTTGATGAAAGTGAGAATTGCCTTGCTGCCAAAAATTGCAATGATATGCACCTGTCAAACAGGTGCGGAAAAATTGGTCCTTGGGTGTTAATTGTGCCCATGAAACCTACACCAAAAAAATTCTTCCAGATGAAATCAACACCCACAAAGTTAGACAGCATAGACAGTCTTTCAAAGATTCAAGATCCAGAAAGCACTTAATCAGCAACATCGGCATCAGGGGCTTGATAGCTGCTGCTAATCCAGGACTGATTAATTTTGAAAAATGTTGGCTGGTCCACGGAGCCTGTGGACAGACATGCTCTCTTATCTGTCACAAAACCTCTGGCAGCACTAAATGCCCATTCGGAAAGCACGCTGGATGCAGGGCAGCCCAGCAGCTCAACTGCATACTGGGCATGTTCTGGCTAGTGGTCTTTTCTCATGGCCCAGTAATCCACTGGATCGTCAACTGGAAAGCTCCCCATGTCTTTTAGCCCCTAGATAATCTCCCTCCATATCATGCAGGCGCTGCCGATGGGATGTGGAAGCTGACAGCCCTTGGCGCAGAGGACTAAAAGCATTTTGAAATGCATCACTGAAGCAGGCCCCCTTCTGGAAAAATCAAATGTGCCTATTTTGAAGGCTTATATGCCAGTAATTGGACATACAGTGATTTGGGGGTATTTACTCAAGAGTGATTTACTGATGCTTAGCGTGAAACCATAAAAATGAAAAATTCCTTTAACCACTTCTGGACTAGAAGACTAATGACTTGAATATATATATATATATATATATATATATATATATATATATATATATATATATATATATATATATACATATATACACACATATATACACACATATATACATATATATATATATATATATATATATATATATATATATATATATATATATATATATATATATATATATACACACATACATATATATATATATATATATATATATATATATATATATATATAGAGAGAGAGAGAGAGAGAGAGAGAGAGAGAGAAAGAGAGAGGGAGAACTGACATAAATAAATGTTTTTGTCCATATGATAGTATAAATGATATTATAATAATAAATATATCATTAAAAAAATTATTGAAAGAGAAAATGATACATAGTCAATTTCCAAATAATATGTCTTCGCATCTTTGGGCTCTACGGGTTTCGTGGATCCCTGTCCACTCATCAGGAGCTTGATGTAAAAAAATATATCTGTGAGTGTAGGCTTGTATTAGAATAAAATCTCATATGTATGAAAAAAGAATATAACAAATTTTTCCCCACAAAAAAGGAAAACAAGAAAAAGATATTAAATTAGTCCTGTTACTTACATGTCAGTATCAAAGGTACACCCAGTAACTAGGAGGAAAATGAGAATGCCAAAAAGCAACCGTCTTATCCGGGGCTGAGGCAGGTATAGGATAAACAGTCCAAAAAGGGTGGTGGGGGGGAGGGACTCCCCTGATGGGCAAGGACACCAAAGGCAGTTCCAGAAAATGTGAACACACATAATGACCAAATGATCTAAAGAAGATATTGGATATTAAAATGTAATATATATATATATATATATATATATACATATATATATATATATATATACATATATATATATAATCGGATAGACACAGTATCAGGTGATATGTGCAGCAGAACTGAGGAAAAATCCAAGGTATTAGGAAAATAAAAAATAGGCACCAGAAAGGTGATCATGAGGTGAAAAGGGGAGTGCCAATGATGGAAAAAAGAACAAATTGAAAGAAAAAACACAAAAAGGGAAAGAGAAACAGCCATAGAACCAAGTGCCAAAACAAGAATTGAAGTTGGTGAACAAGTTGAAAGAAATATATAAAAAAATGCAGAAGCGGTAGCCATAACACCCAGAAAGCATCTTAACTATAAATGGGTGGTGTAAGGAGAAAATAACAACGATATCCCCACCCTGTGAGGAGGAGTTGACAAAGTCAAGTCCTGGCCAGCTTCAGCTATATACCCCAAGGGACCGAGGAGGAACCCGCCAACGCTATGTGGAAGCCAGAGAAGAGGGACGGGGAGAATGACCTCACAACCGGCACATTCGCCGGAAACTGGTCAGATTAACCCACCCCAGGCGTCAGGTGCAAATTAAAGGTTGCCCTGACAATGCAATGCCATAAGGGACCACGGGCCAGGTATAAGAACATGGCTCTGATGCGCCGTGTGATCACCCCCTACCCACATCCCAGATTTAGACAGAGATGGAAAGGAGGAGGAGGTGTCAGACTGCGCATCAGGCTCAGAGAAGACCCCATACCCTCACTGGGCTTAATGATGAAAAATGCAAAAATATATAAAAGAAAATGAAAATAAAATATTAGTAGAAAGTATTCTAATACATGATAATAATGGCAAGAAGGGAGAAAACTTGTTATAGTCATCGTAGTGATACGACAGATCATAGGGGACCCAGGTGTCTTCCACCCAATTTAAGCAGAGGGAAAAAGAAAATATGATCTGAGGTGTACATGGTGACAAGTCTCCATTCCTAAATGTATATAAAGTCAAAGATAATAATTAAATACATGTTTCATAATTGACATAAATACATAAAATTAATATTCCAGATAGGATACAGGCATATATATATATATATATATATATATATATATTTATATACACTGTGTGGCATTCCGTCTTCTTTTTATAACAGTCTGCAAATGTCTGGGGACTGAGGAGACAAGTTGGTCAAGTTTAAGAATAGGAATGTTGTCCCATTCTTGTCTAATACAGGCTTCTATTTGCTCAACTGTCTTAGGTCTTCTTTGTCGCATCTTCCTCTTTATGATGCACCGAATGTTTTCTATGGGTTAAAGATCTGGACTGCAGGCTGGCCATTTAAGTACCCGGATCCTTCTTCTACGCAGCCATGATGTTGTAATTGATGTAGTATGTGGTCTGGCATTGTCATGCTGGAAAATGCAAGGTCTTCCCTGAAAGAGACGACGTCTGGATGGGAGCATATGTTGTTCTAGAACTTGGATATACCTTTCAGCATTGATGGTGCCTTTCCAGATGTGTAAGCTGCCCATGCCACACACACTCATGCAACCCCATACCATCAGAGATGCAGGCTTCTGAATTGAGCGCTGATAACAACTTGGGTTGTCCTTGTCCTCTTTAGTCCGGATGACATGGCATCCCAGTTTTCCACAAAGAACTTCAAATTTTGATTTGTCTGACCACAGAACAGTTTTCCACTTTGCCACAGTCCATTTTAAATGAGCCTTGGCCCAGAGAAAACGCCTGTGCTTCTGGATCATGTTTAGATATGGCTTCTTTTTTGGCCTATCGAGTTTTAGACAGCAACGGTGAATGGCACGGTGGATTGTGTTCACCGACAATGTTTTCTGGAAGTATTCCTGAGCCCATGTTGTGATTTCCATTACAGTAGCATTCCTGTATGTGATGCAGTGCTGTCTAAGGGCTCGAAGATCACGGGCATCCAGTATGGTTTTCCGGCCTTGACCCTTACGCACAGAGATTGTTCCAGATTCTCTGAATCTTTGGATGATATTATGTACTGTAGATGATGATAACTCCAAACTCTTTCCAAATTTTCTCTGAGAAACTCCTTTCTGATATTGCTCCACTATTATTCGCCGCAGCATTGGGGGAATTGGTGATCCTCTGCCCATCTTGACTTCTGAGAGACACTGCCACTCTGAGAGGCTCTTTTTATACCCAATCATGTTGCCAATTGACCTAATAAGTTGCAAATTAGTCCTCCAGCTGTTCCTTATATGTACATTTAACTTTTATGGGCTCTTATTGCTACCTGTCCCAACTTTTTTGGAATGTGTAGCTCTCATGAAATCAAAAATGAGACAATATTTGGCATGACATTTCAAAATGTCTCACTTTCAACATTGGATATGTTATCTATATTATATTGTGAATAAAATATAAGATTATGAGGTTTGTAAATTAGTACATTCCTTTTTTATCCACAATTTGTACAGTGTCCCAACTTTTTTGGATTTTGACAAAGACATTTTTTGTCCATAGTTACATAGTAGTTGAGGTTGAAAAAAGACAACAGTCCATCCAGTTTAACCTGTGTGTGTGTGGACGTATTAATTTTCCATACCCCTGAATGTTTTGTTGTTGTTGTTTGTATATGTCCAAGAGTCTTTTAAGAGAGTCTTCTATCCAAGAGAAAACCTTGTGATCTATGCCTGCAGACCTTATTTTGTAAATTAAGCAATTGTGGGGGACTGTATTGAATGCCTTAGCAAATTCCAGATACACCACATCCACAGTTCTCCCCCTATCTAGCTCACAGCTCACCTCCTTGTAGAATGTTAACAGATTGGTTTGACAAGAACGTCCTTTTGTAAACCCTTGCTGAATATTGCTGATAGTGATGAACCGAACAACCCCCGGTTCAGTTTCCACCAGAACACCGCAAACAGAGGAAAAGTTTGTTCGAACAAACAAACCCCATTGAAGCCTATGGGACTGGAACCTCGAAAATCAAATAGCCTCAGTTTGAAGGCCTAAATGCAAGTTATTGCCCCAAAAAGGTGTATTTGGGGTCCGGGTCCTGACCTGGGGAACACAAATTTTTTTATAAACGATCGTTTTTAAAGGAGCACTGACTTACTTATTTTAATGAGGCTTAAAGTGAAACTATAAAATAAAAAATTCCTTCAAATATCATGGCCTGGGGGGTTCCCTGAATGTGCCTGTAAAGTAGTGCATCTCTACGATGTATGTAGCCTTCTACAGCTATACTAACATTTCTAAAGCAAAAAATGCCATATACAAATATACATACAAGTTTCAAATCACATGTACTTGTCATACGGGTGCAGAAAAATTGGGCCTTGCTTGTTGATGGTGCCTGAACACCATAACCCCTCGCAGTTACTCGTGCTGGACGCAGGAACAGGCCCTGCTGCTAAAAAATCCATACAAATACGAAATCGCATGTACTTGTCATACAGGTGCCAAAAATTGAGCCTTTGGTGTTGCTGGTGCCTGAACACTGTAACCAACCCCTCACAGTTCCTTTCCTGGGTGCAGGAATTGGACCTGCTGGTAAGAATTTCATGCAATTTTGAAATCGCATGTGCTATACAAGTGCCAAAAATTGGGCATTTGAGGAAGGTGGTGCCTGAACATCGTAACCAAGGCCTCGCAGTTACTCTTGCTAGGTGCAGGAACGGAACCTGCTGGTAAGAATTCTATGCACATTTGAAATTGCATGTGCTATACAAGTGCCAGAAATTGGGCCTTTGCGGAAGGTGGTGCATTAACACCGTAACCAAGGCCTCGTAGTTACTCTTGCTGGGTGCAGGAACGGGACCTGCTGGTAAGAATTTAATGCAAATTTGAAAATCGCATGTGCTACACAGGTGCCAAAAATTGGGCCTTTGGTGTTGGTGGTGCCTGAACACCGTACATGGACAGGGTTTGCTGTTTAAAATGACATACGACATTTAAATTTTATGCACCTTTCATACCAGTACAGAAAAATTAGGCCTTGGGGGTTGACAGTGACCTAAACCAAAAACATTGTTGGAAGGTAACATAATCAAGGTAGAGGAATAGGATAGGCAGCATATGCAGTCTTCAAGGGATGGCAGATCCCTAGCAAGTTCAATCTGTTACATCAGCATCAGGGGCCTGATAGCTCTTGTTGATCCAGGACTAGGGATGAGCTTCGAGTTCGAGTTGAGGCTATGTTCGACTCGAACGTTTGAAGAGTACAGTAAGTCTAGACATGCAGGTGAGGCAAAGGATAGGGGGATGTGGAACTAACAAGCATGTCTGGATGGCAGGGGATTTAATTGTGCCACATATTCACTGCAGAAACACAAAATATATACAAATCACAATTTTATTAGTTATAACATCATTCTAAAAACAGGGATAATTACAGTTATTGCACATAACTTAGCACATCTCTCCGAGGGGGAGCTGTGCATCCAGGTTCACTGATGGATCAACGCGTTTCGCTAGGGTAGCTTCATCAGGATCCAGCAAGTTTATTTCAGTATAATATGTACAATATTGTAATATCTAGGTCAAATAGCAGTATACATATATTAGAAAACAACAAATATTAGAAAACAACAATACATCAGTACATCAGCATTTATACTTAAACATATACAACTCAATTTAACGAAGTTGAAGAAAAGATCAAGAATGGACTGTTCATAAACATATGATATATAAGGACATAACTGGAAGGGGAAGAAAAAAAGAGGAAAAAAAAAAGATGAAGAAGTGGGGGTGAGGAAGTCGAGTGTGCATCGGATCAAAGGGGGGAGGACTTCAAGTCAGGTTAAAGAACAGGCGAAGAGAGGGAAACCAGAGTAGAAAGCCACCACACAGGAATTTGTGAAAAGCGACGCAATACTTACCTTACCATTAATCTAAAATCAAGTCCAAAAATGTTGAGACATCACATCATCCTATCGATCTAGTAGCCACGGCTGTTTAATCATAGAACCTGTATGTTAGATAGTCCTGGAAAATGTAGTTTAAATAATGTTGTGTAGGGGGTGAGGAAAAAAAAAAGTGTAGAAAAGTGATGTAACCACTAATGGGTGCCAATAGATGTGAAATATATCACATAGGAGTTCCAAACTGAGATATGTCACAAAGACAGTGCCCAGGCAAGATAAAATAGTGAATGTATCAAGAGCCCCTGAAATAGGGGGAGTAAGGCAGGATAAGGTCCTGCAAAAAAATATATGTGTACCAACCAAAGAAAATACATAGAGTGCATACAGTCTTTGAAAAACACTCCAAACAGTGTAGGGAACTGTCACGACCCATCTGGGGTATTGCAGTGGAGAGGGAACCCAGTTGCAGTGGAACAGCACTCCCTTACAATCACGACCCTCAGGAGTCCCTGGAAGTGGGAACAGGGCCCCGTAGGGTCTGTGGTGGCACGGAGGCCTTTAATGAAGAGGAAGAAGTAAAGTCGACAACTCTGGAGTCAGGTCTGGCAGGCAATCAAGGAGTATCAACCTGAGGGAGAAAGGATTAGGAACCAGGAACACAGGCAAAGCAATAGCAGACACACAGGAGCAAGGAAAATAACCAAGCACTGACTGGAAGGTGTGCTTGGTTTATATAGGGAGCCATGATCACATGACCCGCCACCTCCCACCAGTAGGTGGGGCTGCCAGGAGCTATAAAGGGAGGTCAGAGACCCAGCGCCATCTTGATTTGCTTCATAGAACCTGATCTTACCAGATCTTCAACTCTCCTCTCTCCCTCTGTCTCCCCACTGAAACCGCCACCATCTTGCCACGACAGTGTACCGCTGCAGTCCTCAGAGGTAAGGGGAGGAGAAGGAACTACCGCAGACCCGGAGGAGGTGTCTCTGAGGACGGCAAGCACCGAGACTCTGTTGCGAGAACGCCGCAGGCGCCCAGGCGCAGGTGAGTACGCGGCAGTGCCGTGACAGTGCCCCCTTCCTAAACGCGACCTCAGGGTGCGAAATAGGGTTGGTTCGGCCAGGGTGTCTTCTGTGGAAAGCTCTAACATTGGCAGGTGCATGAACATTCTTAGCTGGCTCCCAGGATCTTTCCTCTGGGCCATACCCTTTCCAGTGGATGAGATACTCCAGATTTCCCCTACGACGTCTGGAATCGAGAATCTCTTGGACTTCAAACTCTTCAGAGCCATCCACAACCACTGGAGAGGGTGGAGCAACAATACGGGAAGGAAATCTGTTGGGTTTCCAAGGTTTTAGGAGGGATACATGAAAAACCGGATGTAACCTGTAGGTAGAAGGGAGATCCAGGCGGACGGCCACAGGAGATAGGATCTCCGTTATAGTGAAAGGCCCTATGTAGCGTGGTCCCAACTTCCGTGAGGGGCAGCACAAATGCATATGTTGTGTGGACAGCCAGACTTTGTCCCCTGGCACATAGGTGGGTGCTGGGGACCTTTTCTTGTCTGCATATCCTTTGTAGCGTTGTTGTGCTATTTTCAGGGTCTGGTACAAAATAGGCTTAAGATGTCTAAGTTTGTTCAGTCATGAGGCTACATCGGGCACTGTGTTTGGACAAGGTAGCTCTGGAAGGGCACATGGATGGAAACCATAGTTGGCATAAAAAGGTGTCATCTTGCTTGAGTGGTGCATGTGATTGTTGTAGGAGAACTCTGCTGTGGGAAGCAGAGATAACCAGTTGTCTTGCAGATGTGTAGTGAAACAACGAAAATATTGTTCTAGAATCTGGTTGATACGTTCTGTTTGGCCGTTGGTCTGAGGATGATAAGCCGAGGATAAACATCATTGGATCCTTAGATGACGACAAAAATGGGACCAGAAACGAGAGGTGAACTGGGACCCACGGTCAGTGATGATGGTTTGGGGTAATCCATGTATCCAAAATATGTTTTGCAGGAACAAGGAGGCAGTCTTTGAAGCAGATGGGAGTCCTACAGAAGGAATGAAATGTGCCATCTTTGTGAATCTATCCACTACCACCATGATGGTGTTGTGTTTGTGTGATAAGGGTAGATCCACAATAAAGTCCATGGCTATGTCAGTCCATGGTCCTCAAGGAACTGCAGGATGTTGGAGAAGACCCACAGGTTTTATCTTTGGGGTCTTTGATCGAGCACATATATCACAAGAAAGGACATAATCCCTGACGTCCTATTTAATAGAAGGCCACCAAGAATAACGGCTAATGTTTTCAAATGTCTGGGTAATTCCTCCATGACCTGCTGAAAGGGTATCATGGAACTGGCCAATTAGGAGTGAAGTGACTGGAGTGAAGGTGGTATATACAGTTGTTCACCATGGTACCATAAGCCTTGTTTCTGGATCAGAGGAGGTATCATCACCTGTGGTTGGACTGTTGAATTGCGTATATGGTCTAGGAGTGAGACCTGTATTGCTAGGAATTGGTTTGGAGGTAGGATGGTGTCTTGGGTTTGATCTGTTGGGTTTGTCTTTTCATACATGCGTGATAGAGCATCTGCCTTTTGAATTTTTGACCCAGGATGGTAGGTGATCTGCAAATTAAATCTGGAAAAGAATAAAGCCCAGCGGGCTTGACGGGGACGCAGTCTTTTAGCAGTACATAGGTACTCTAGATTACGGTGGTCTGTATATACAGTTACAGGTAAGGGTGCTCCTTCAAGTAGATGGCGCCATTCCTCTAGAGTGTTCTTGACAGCAAGAAGTTCCCTTTCGCCCACGTCGTAGTTTATTTCAGTGGGCAGGAGTTTTCGTGAGTAGAATGCCACGGGGTGAAGTCGATCATCCCTCTCACCTCTTTGGGACAGGATACCCCCGATGGCAATATCGGAGGCATCAACTTCAAGGAAGAAGGCCTTCGTGGAATCGGGCTGGATGAGAATAGGAGCCTGGGTAAACAGTTCTTTTAGTTTCTCATAGGCCTCTTGAGCTTGGTTGGTCCATGTGAAAAGGTTGTGTTTTTTTGTCAGGGCTGTAATGGGAGAGCATACCTGGGAAAAACCTCTGATAAAACGTCTATAGAAATTGGCAAACCCAATGAAGCGCTGTACAGACTTCTTGTCTTTATGGATAGGCCATTCCAGGATAGCTGTGATCTTACGAGGGTCCATTTGTATTTGCCCCGGAGAGATCAAGTACCCCAGGAATTCCACGGATTCTGTATCAAAAACACATTTCTCCAATTTGGCATAGACTCTGTGCTCACGGAGACGGAGAAGTACCCTTCTCTTATGCTCGTTATGTTCAGCAGAAGAAGAGGAGAAGATCAGAATGTCGTCTAGATATATTGCGACGAAAGAATCCAGTATTTTACGAAATACATCATTCAGGAAGTGCTGGAATGTGGCAGGAGCATTGCAGAGCCCGAAGGGCATGACAAGATATTCAAAATGTCCGTAGCGTGTCCTGAATGCTGTCTTCCACTCATCCCCCTTGCGTATATGGACCAGGTTATATGCCCCTCGTAGGTCTAGTTTCGAGAAAATCTTTGCTTTCCTTAATCAATCTAGGAGCTCGGGTATCAGAGGTAAGGGATATCGATTCTTAATAGTGATGTTATTCAAGACATGGTAGTCAATACATGGGCGAAGACCTCCATCTTTCTTACCAACAAAAAATATACCTGCTCCTGCTGGTGACCTGGAAGGTCTGATGAAACCTTTGGCGAGGCTGTCAGTAATGTACTCTTTGAGGTGCGCGAGTTCAGTTTCAGAGAGAGGGAATACACATCCATAGGGGATAGGGGCACCTGGGAGCAGATCGATTGGACAATCATATGGACGTCTTGGGGGCAACTGATCTGCATTCTGTTTGTTGAAGACATCCTGGAATTCCTTGTATTTGTCTGGCAAGATAGGGTCAAAGTTCATTGTGAGTAGATGCTTGGGTGTCTCTTTTAAGCAAGTGGTGGTGCAAAAGGTGGAAGAGAAGGTGAGAGTGCCCTTGATCCAGTCTATCGCTGGATTATGGGTGCGAAGCCAGCGAAGGCCGAGGATGAGTGGGAATATTGGTGAGGGTACAATATCTAAATTGATAGTCTCTTTGTGGTGAGCAAGGAGGAGACAGATGGGGCCAGTTTCATATAGTATGGGTCCAGTTTTGATAGGAGTCCCATCTACCACGAATAGGGATAACGGTCGTGACTTAAGTTGCATAGGCAGATGATGTGATCGGACCAAGGTCTGGTCTATGTAACACCCGCTGGCTCCTGAGTCGATGATGGCTGTAATCTGGAGATATTTACTTCCCCACTGGAGAGAAAGAGAAACAGATAAGTAAGAAGAGGTGGATGGAACCCTTACCAGGTGAGGTTGTGGGTCGGACTGGGCATGACCAAAGTTGGTGATCCGCTTTCCCACAATAGAGACAGAGTCCTTGAGAACGGCGTCTCTTGCGTTCTTCTGTGGAAGATGTTCTTCAGATGAGGAAGAGGACGGAGAAGCAGAAGGCATAGGCCCTGGGAAATCCAAGGACCGGAGATTAGCTGGAGCCTGTCTCTCACTTCTTCGCTCACGGAAGCGTCGGTCTAATTGGGTGACTAGGAGGATCAGACCCTCCAAGGAAGGGGGTACCCCAACTCTGGCTAATTCATCTTTTAAGGCCTCGGATAGGCCTAGTCGGTACTGTTCTATCAGGCCAGTTTCATTATAACCAGTGTCAGATGCCAACTCCCGGAAATCCGTGGTATAGTCCTCCACAGGTCTTCTACCTTGCCGGAGGGAACGGAGGGCTGTGTGAGCAGCGGAGGGTCTCAAAGGATCATCATATAATGTGCGCATAGCTGCGGCAAAAGAGTCCCAGGTTTCCAATATTGGACTTTTTAAGTGCAGGAGTTGGTGTGCCCAGGTTTGGGGTTGACCTGACAGCAAGGCAATGGTTGTGCGGACCTTCACATAATCATTGGGGTAGGTGCGTGGTTTTAGAGCGAAGAGTAGTTCACAAGCTGTGATGAATGATCGCAGTTCAGACTTCTTTCCAGTAAACTTGTCAGGCATAGGAATGGCTGGTTCTGGATATGCAGTCAGTACCTGATCAGTGGCTGGGGGTGAGTCTGGAAGGGGTACAGACTGAGCCCTTCTTTGTTCATGTTGAAGAAGCATGGCGTTACTGGCTTGTAGATCTTGGACGGCTTGAGCCAAGGCTGTCATCTGTTGGGTGAGAGCAGCAATAGCTTCGGCTGTTCCTGCGGGTTCCATTTTTTAGGCTTGGTTATTATGTCACAACCCACCTGGGGTCTTGCAGTGGAGAGGGAACCCAGTTGCAGTGGAACAGCACTCCCTTACAATCACGACCCTCAGGAGTCCCTGGAAGTGGGAACAGGGCCCCGTAGGGTCTGTGGTGGCACGGAGGCCTTTAATGAAGAGGAGGAAGTAAAGTCGACAACTCTGGAGTCAGGTCTGGCAGGCAATCAAGGAGTATCAACCTAAAGGGAGAAAGGATCAGGAACCAGGAACACAAGCAAAGCAATAGCAGACACACAGAAGCAAGGAAAATAACCAAGCACTGACTGGAAGGTGTGCTTGGTTTATATAGGGAGCCAAGATCACATGACCCACCACCTCCCACCAGTAGGTGGGGCTGCCAGGAGCTATAAAGGGAGGTCAGAGACCCAGCGCCATCTTGATTTGCTTCATAGAACCTGATCTTACCAGATCTTCAACTCTCCTCTCTCCCTCTGTGTAAAACACTGGAACCGCATGGCGGCCGCCATCTTGCCACGACAGTGTGCTGCTGCAGTCCTCAGAGGTGAGGGGAGGAGAAGGAACCACCGCAGACCCAGAGGAGGTGTCTCTGAGGACGGCAAGCACCGAGAATCTGTTGCGAGAAAGCCGCAGGCGCCCAGACGCAGGTGAGTACGTGGCAGTGCCGTGACAGGAACACTATACCTCCCCAAAAAAGGGGAAGGGGAGGGGAGAGGAAAAGGAGGGGGGGAGGAAAAGCCCAAACAGCTAGAAAATGCCCAAAGTATCTTCGAAGCAAGGGTATATCAATAGAAGAAAAGGGGTTACAGATGTAAGTATTAAATAGGGTACTAAAGAAGTTGACTCCATAGAATTTGGAAGGTATGGATAGGTTGCCAATGCAGCCTATCACTTGATATATCCAACATTTAATACTGCATCAGCGCAGTCAAACAAAAGCTATCCAATGTGGACCTGTATCAACTGTGTGGTCGGGAATCCCTGACCACATATGCTGTCGGTCAACTGTGAAACATACGGTCACAGGTTAGATATAAGAATGAAAAACTACCCATAAATGGGCCAGATGGATCCATATAGTAGGTTCATCTGTTCCAAGTACATAAATGTTGCTTACCAGGGCTGGGATATATCCACACCTACGGACCGCAAGATCAATATTCAATAGGGAAGTGTAGCCTACAAACCTGTGTCTGCACCAGCATATATGTAGTCTATAGATTTCAATTGGTCCTCCCCCTTCCACGCCTCCCGGCCCCCACATCGCCCGGGAACTGGGTGTAAGGGGGATGTTCCTGTGAATGCAGAGCGTCACTTCCGGTGCGGTGACCGGAAGTGACACGGCCGTGCCAGCCGTGCACTCCAGACAGGTAAATATTATACGGTATTCAGCGCCTCATGAAGGCAAACCAAGGAGCGGCAACAAGAGTGCCTCCACAAGGGGGACGCCATCCAGACCACACAACCTGAGCAACCCGCCCCATCCAAGAGTCGCGCAAACGGCATGGACAGTGTCAACACCCAAATACAAAAAGCATACAAGTTACATATCAGAATCATATGCCAGTAATCAGACCACAACAGAGAAGCAAAGAAGAAGGGAAACAACAATTATAGCCCTCCATCCCAAATACTAGGCAGGCAAAAATTTACAGGACAATGACCGGGGTGGATCCTTTCAAGTGCAAAGAATCTAAAGTTTTGGAATTTGTATCCATGAACTTTTATAAAATGTCTTGCTATCGGGCTTTCTAAATCACCACCTGTAGTGTATGATGCATGGTCCTGGATCCTCTCCCAGAAGTGATGTTTCGTCTTACCAACATAAAATGCCGGACATGTGCATTTCCATAAATAAACAATTCCAATCGTTTGACATGATACAAAATGTCTGGCAACAAATTTCTTCCCATTGGGAAAAGTTTGTTGTGACTTGTCTGCAATGTATGTGCAATATCCGCAATAACCACATGAGAAGGTACCAAGAGGGAGCCTCTCACATGGGTCTATCTTTTTCCCTCTTTGATAATGGCTAGCTGTAACCATATCTTTTATGGATCTGTTTCTTTTATATGTAATGCTCGGTCTTTTATCCACAGACTCACTGAGGATATCATCCTCTGTGATTAGGTGCCAGTGTTTGGTCAAAATGTTTCTAATCTGGTTGGATTGTGCACAATATTTCGTAGTCAACCTGGTCTTATTAAAGGGGGTATCTTTTTCTCCCTGAAATAAAAGTAAATCTTGCGGGCTGTCTTTGGCTCGTTTATATGCTCTCTTAGTGCTCTTTTTACTATAACCTCTCTGCATAAATCTCAACTGTAATTCCTGACTTTCTCATCATTAAAGAACCATCCACTCCAACCTTTTACGCACTTCCTAAAGTGCACAAGGAACAGAGAAATCCTCCCGGACGTCCGATCGTTTCGGGCATTAACAGTCTAACCCAAAACACTAGTTCCTTTGTGGATGCTTATTTAAGACCACATGTTGAATCACTCCCTTCATACTTGAAGGACATTATGCACATGCTTCTAACCTTAGAGGGAATTGAAATTTCCAATGAAACATATCTGGCATCAATCGATGTGGAGGCTCTTTATTCCAACATACCCCACACACAAGGCATTGAGATCATTGAAACCTTCCTCAATGAAAGAGGTTTGGATCAAAGGAACTTGAACAAGTTCGTACTTGATCTACTCTTCTTTATTTTGACGCATAACGTGTTTGTTTTCGTTGGTTCCCACTACCTCCAGGTACAGGGAGTGGCGATGGGGACTAAATGTGCCCCATCGTACGCTAACCTGTACCGGGGGGGGGGTGGTAATGCTGGCTCTTCTCTGCTGAATCTCTGTCTCATTTTATGCCGCATATTGAATTATGGAGATGCTACATAGATGACATCTTTGTCCTATGGTTGGGTCCACTGGAGGTACTGAAAGAGTTCATCTTAGCCCTAAATACAAACACCTTTAATTTACATTTCACTTACACATTTAATAGTTTTAAAATTCCATTTCTTGATCTCGAAATTTATAGAGACCCAAAAAATGTCTTGGCCACAACTCTGTTCAGAAAACCTACATCAACTAATTGTTTACTTCATGCCGACAGCGGACACCCCAAACATGTCATCCAAGGAATCCCAGTAGGACAATATTGTAGAATTCGGAGATATTGCTCTGAGGACGAGATGTTTGAAACTCAGGCACAGGAATTACAGTTGAGATTTATGCAGAGAGGTTATAGTAAAAGGAGCACTAAGAGAGCATATAAACAAGCCAAAGACAGCCCGCGAGATTTACTTTTATTTCAGGGAGAAAAAGATACCCCCTTTAATAAGACCAGGTTGATTATGACATATTGTGCACAATCCAACCAGATTAGAAACATTTTGACCAAACATTGGCACCTACTCACCGAGGATGATATCCTCAGTGAGTTTGTGGACAAAAGACAGAGCATTACATATAAAAGAAACAGATCCATAAAATATATGGTTACAGCTAGGCATTATCAAAGAGGGAAAAAGATAGACCCATGTGAGAGGCTCCCTCTTGGTACCTTCTCATCCGGTTATTGCACATACATAGCAGACAAGTCACAACAATCTCTTCCCAATGGGAAGAAATTTATTGCCAGACATTTTGTATCATGTCAAACGATTGGGATTGTTTATATATGGAAATGCACATGTCCGGCATTTTATGTCGGTAAGACGAAACGTCACTTCTGGGAGAGGATCCAGGACCATGTATCATACACTACAGGTGGTGGTGATTTAGAAAGCCAGATAGCAAGACATATTGTAAAATTGAATTGATAGAAAATTCCAAAACTGCACTTAAAAGGATCCACCCCGGTCCCCGAGGAGGACCCTTTGATAAAATCATCTTACAACAGGAGGCACGTTGGATTCTCAATCTGAATGCATGCACCCTCCCAGGATTTTATGAGCAACTGAGCTTTGCTCCCTTCCTGGATGGTTAGCACCTATTGTAGTGCTTTCCAGTCACCCCTGCTGGATATATCATATCCAGCGGTCAGGTTGGACTTCCCTTGACAGATCCTTAATTTTTATTTATTTCTGTAACAGCCCATATATATTACTTTATTTTCTCTTCTCCTCCTTATACCACTCTCCCCTTTCTGCCCCCCCCCTTTTTTATTTTTTATAATATTTATTTGTTTTTTGTTTTTGTTTTCTTTCTGCAAATTGTTTTGTAAAATGATGTTGAGATTTTTAAGAATGGACTGTTTATCTTATTCAATGTGATATATTTTTGTGGAATATATTAAAAAAAGTGAAGAAAGGTAAGATTTCTGATACACCTTAACATTGATTATATAGATGGATGGTCATGATTAAATATAAAATAATAATTTTATATTTTTTATTTTAATTTATTAATTTTTATATATTTTTTCTTCTCTCTTCTTTGTTGTGAGGACTGTTGCGTGCATTGGATCATTGTCCTGTGAATTTTTGCCTGCCTAGTATTTGGGATGAGAGGGCTATAATTGTTATTTCCCTCCTCCTTTGCTTCTCTGTTGTGGTCTGATTACTGGCATATGATTCTGATATGTACCTTGTATGCTTTTTGTATTTGGGTGTTGACCCTGTCCATGCCGTTTGTGCGACTCTTGGATGGGGCGGGTTGCTGAGGTTGTGTGGTCTGGATGGCGTCCCCCTTGTGGAGGCACTCTTGTTGCAGCTCCTTGGTTTGCCTCCATGTGGCGCTGAATACCGAATTATATTTACATGTCTGGAGTGCACGGCTGGCACGGCCGCGTCACTTCCGGTCGCCGTACCGGAAGTGATGCTCCGCATTCACAGGAACATCCCCCGACAGAGAGGGAGCAGAGGAGACTAGCAGAACAAAGGCTGACCGGGAAGTGACCGAGGGAGGTGGGTGCAGAGAGGAAGATTGACCGACTGAGGGAGGAGGGAGGAATCAACGTCAGGAACTGCAAGTGACAGGTTTAAAGGGACACACACTAGGCAAGTAAGACTGGTGACTGGTGACTGAGATTGAACACTGATTGAGGGTGTAGTGTAGTACCTGAGTGTCTGTGAGTACCTATTACTACCTGAGTGCCTGTGAGTACCTATTACTACTGTGAGTGTTGTGCGACTGACTGGGCTGTGCGACTGTGAGTGTTGTGCGACTGTGAGTGTTGTGCAACTGTGAGTGTTGTGCGTCTGTGAGTGTTGTACGACTGACCGGGCCATGCGACTGTGAGTGTTGTGGGACTGTGAGTGTTGTGGGACTGTGAGTGTTGTGCCACTGGGAGTGTTGTGAGACTGACCGGGCTGTGCGAGTGGGAGTGTTGTGCGACTGGGAGTGTTGTGTGACTGACCGGGCTGTGCGACTGTGAGTGTTGTGCGACTGACTGGGCTGTGTGACTGTGAGTGTGGTGCGACTGACCGGCTGTGCGACTGTGAGTGTTGTGTGACTGACCGGGCGGTGCGACTGTGAGTGTTGTGCGACTGTGAGTGTTGTGCGACTGACCAGGCTGTTCGATTGTGAGTGTTGTGCAACTGTGAGTGTCAAGTGAGTGTAGCGGAGTGCCAGAGGATGAGAAGGCAGAGTTAGGAAGCTAGGAAACAGCCACACAGGATAGACTAAAATTACTGAATCCCCATTAGATTAGATTAGTAGGTGCAATGCCCGGTGGGTGTGTAGATGCAACTCGGTGTACATCTTGTGATATGTATGTGTTCCTTGATCATGCGATCGAGGGCGAATACAAATGCGCAAAATGTAAGCACGTTGCTTCCCTGGAAGCTCAGGTCCTGAATCTAGGGAAGCAGCTGGCAACCATGAGCCAAATGTCCATACCGAGGGAAAGCTGGGATCGTACACGTCAGGCGCAGGCAGGGGCCTGCACAGAGGTGGGCGGGGTATTGGAGGTGCAGGCATCAGAGCAGAGTAGAGGGGTGACAGTTAGGAGGGGTAGAAGGGGACAAGGCAAGGAGGCCGGTCCTGGGCTGGAGCACCCCAATAAATACGCCCCGTTGCGTGATGTTGGGGAAACAAGTCAGGGACCAGCATTGCTGGAGCAGAGCGATGCCCTTAGCTGCCAGGGGAAGAACTCCTCCAGTGAGGCCGGGAGAAAGGGAAAGGAAAGACAGGTTCTGGTGGTAGGGGACTCAATCATTAGAAGGACAGACAGTGCAATCTGTCACAAAGACCGTGAGCGCCGAACAGTCTGTTGTTTACCGGGCGCTCGGGTTTGGCACATCGCGGATCGGGTGGACAGATTACTGGGTGGGGCTGGGGAAGACCCATCTGTCATGGTAAACGTGGGTACCAATGACATAGGCAGAGAAAGATGGAAAGTCCTCAATGATTTCAGGGACATAGGCGCTAAGTTGAGGAGTAGGACCTCCAAGGTAGTATTTTCAGAAATACTGCCTGTACCTCGAGCCACACCAGAGAGGCAGCGGGAGATTAGGGAAGTTAACAAGTGGCTGAGGAGCTGGTGTAGTAAGGAGGGTTTCGGGTTCCTGGAGAACTGGGCCGACTTCTCAGTCGGCCACTGGCTCTTTGGTAAGGGACGGATTGCACCTAAATGGGGAGGGTGCAACCGTACTGGGTGAGAAGATGGCCATAAAGTTAGAGGGGCTTTAAAACTAGGTGATGGGGGAGGGTACAGATGTAGAATTAGCCAGTGGAAAGCAAAATTCAGAGGGCACAAATGGGGACATTAGCGGTAGGGTGTTCAGAGCTCCTAAACCCAGGGTGGGTATGGGAAAAATCTCAAGAGCAGCCTAAAAACATCAAATGAGGATATATGCAACCAGTCAAAATTAAGAGGTTTATATACCAATGCCAGAAGCCTGGCCAACAAGATGGGAGAGCTGGAGCTACTGATGTTTGAGGAGGACTTAGATTTTGTGGGGATAACAGAGACTTGGTTAGACAGCTCTTGTGACTGGATGGCGACCATTCAGAGGTACTCCCTTTATCGCAGAGATAGAGAAGGTAAAAAAGGGGGAGGGGTATGTCTGTATATTAAGAACAGTGTACAGGTAAATATGAGGGATGATATTAATAATGGAGCTATGGACGAGGTAAAATCCCTATGGGTAGAACTTCAAAGGCACTGTGGGGAAGGTAATATTGGGCGTATGCTATAGGGCCCCCAACCAGAGGGAGGAGGGGGAGGCGGACCTCCTTTTACAGATAGGATTGGCAGCAAGGATGGAAAATGTCATTATAATCGGGGACTTTAATTATCCAGATATAGACTGGGCAGAAGGAACCGCGCATTCAGCCAAGGCTCGGCAGTTCCTAAATGTTTTGCAGGACAATTTAATGGGTCAGATGGTGAATGCACCGACAAGAAACAATGCGGTACTTGACCTACTGATTACCAACAATACAGACCTGCTTACGGATATATAGAAATATGGGGCAACTTAGGAAACAGTGACCATAGGTCAATTAGTTTCAGTTTTAATCATAGTAATAGGAAACACAAGGGCAATATAAGAACACTGAATCTCAAAAGAGCCAATTTCCCAAAACTGCGTTCGCTACTAAAAAATATTTAAATGGGATAGAACCCTGGGAACAAAGAACACGGAGGAAAAATGGGAGTGCTTCAAGAGCATACTAAACAAAGGGATTGGCCAGTGCATTCCAAAGGGAAATAAATTTAAAAGAGCAAAACTAAACCCTGAGTGGCTAAACTCCAACATAAAAATGCATATTAGTTTTAAAGAAAAGGCCTTCAAAAATACAAGACTGAGGGGTCATTGGCAGCATTCAAGCATTACAAAGAGTGTAATAAGAAATGTAAAGACGAAATCAAGGCGGCTAAAATAGAACACGAGAGACATATAGCGAAAGAGAGTAAAAAGAACCCCAAAAAATTCTTTAAGTGTATATAAACAGTAAGAAAGCGAGGCCAGAACACATTGGCCCCATAAAAGATGACAAAGGAAATATGGCCACAAAAGACAGAAAAGGCGGAAGTGTTAAATAATTTCTTCCCTTCAGTCTTCACAAAAGAATCGGGGGGCTACACTAACCCAACTTGTAAGGCCAAACAAAATAACACCCCTCAGGAAGTACCGCCATGGCTAACAGAAGATAGACTTAGAACTAAACTAGAGAAACTCAACATAAATAAATCACCGGGACCGGATGGCTTGCACCCGAGGGTTCTTAAAGAGCTCAGCCAGGTGATTGCCAGACCATTATTCTTGATATTTAAGGATAGTTTACGGACGGGTATGGTGCCAGCTGATTGGAAAAAAGCCAACGTGGTACCAATATTTAAAAAAGGGCAGAGATATATCCCGGGTAACTATGGGCCGGTCAGCCTAAAATGAGTAGTCTGCAAGATTTTGGAGGGGATGTTAAGGGACCACATACAAGACTTTAGTAATGAAAATGGTATTATTAGTAGTAATCAGCATGGATTCATGAAAAATCGTTATTGCCAAACCAATCTATTAACCTTCTATGATGAAGTGAGCTGCCACCTAGATAAAGGAAAGCCTGTGGATGTGGTGTATCTGGACTTTGCAAAGGCCTTTGACACCGTTCCCAACAAACGCTTACTGTTCAAATTAAGGAGGGTAGGTATGGACCATAAGGTGAGTACTTGGATAGAGAACTGGCTCCAGGGGAGAGTCCAGAGGGTGGTGATTAATGGGGAGTACTTGGATTGGGCGGGTGTGGAAAGTGGGGTCTCCCAGGGTTCTGTCCTTGGCCAATCCTGTTTAATTTATTCATAAATTATCTAAAGGAGGGGATATCTAGTACAATCTCAGTATTTGCGGATGATACTAAACTAAGCATGCCAATATCTTCTATGCAGGATGTGGAAACCTTACAAGCGGACCTGAACAAAATAATGGGGTGGGCAACTACATGGCAGATGAGGTTTAATATTGAAAAATGTAAAGTAATGCACTTGGGTGCCAGAAACCAGAAAGCAAGCTACTCACTAGGGGGGGGGGGGGGGACGCCAAGCCGCTGCAAGCAAAGCCAACGGAATACTGGGATGCATAAAAAAGGGATTCACTCGAGAAATATAGAGATTATTCTCCCTCTCTACAAGACTCTGGTACAGCCACATCTGGAGTATGCTTTCCAGTTCTGAGCACTGGTCCTCAGGAAGGATGTGCTGGAACTGGAGAGAGGCTGTTTCTTATGTTAGATAGCTGGGGATTCTGATGGCTTCAATGAAGTCAGAGCATATACAGACAACAGCAGAATAATACAGCAGTATTTTGTGTGCCCACAGCAAGGACACTACATTCTGTGTGCAAGGACATATTGCTGACGTTTGTTAATTGCCGCCATCAACCTCAATCACTTGCTAAGGGGATTCTGATGGCTTCAATGAAGTCAGAGCATATACAGACAACAGCAGAATAATACAGCAGCATGTTGTGTGCTCACAGCAAGGACACTGCATTCTGTATGCAAGGACATATTGCTGACGTTTGTTAATTGCCACCATCAACCTCAATCACTTGCCTGCTCCAGCTATCTAACATAAGAAACAGCCACCAGGACCTGTATCCACTGCGTGAAATAATGTCTGCATTCCTGAGAACAGCAACTTTTTATTTCCATCATGTCTTGGATGGTACCAGATAAAGAACTTGTTTGGAGAGAAGGTGCTGAAGCAGGAATAGATGATCACTGCGCCAGTAGAACCATGTCCACAGGGGATAACTAGCATTTGGAGTACGATTGATTATGGATATCTACTGGGAGGATGTTCAGTGCCTGCTGATATCAGCTGATACATACTGCCTTTAAGATTTTGAGATCTGGTAAGGGTATTTATTATGCCTCTATTGGTGGTGGTTCTGTGTCACCTGGTCTTTCGTGGAAGTGTTGGTGGATGTCATCGTTAATCAACACGTGGATTTCTGCTATTTATGTGGATTTTAAAGGACATTTCCTTTTAAAATGTATGCATACTTTTTATTATTATAAGCGCTACAATTCATACCCTCTATATGAGGAAAGACTACAAGCACTGGACTTATTCTCTCTCGAGAAGAGACGATTGAGGGGGGATATGATATCAATGTACAAATACTGTACTGGTGACCCTAGCATAAGGAACAAACTATTAAGAGAAAGGGAATACAATAAGACACGTGGCCACTCACTAAAACTAGAGGAAAGGCGGTTTAACCTTAAAATACGTAGGGGGTTCTTCACTGTAAGAGCAGTAAGGATGTGGAATTCTCTTCCACAAGCAGTCGTATAAGCAGGGAGCATCGATAGTTTCACCTTAAAGACCACAACATAGAGGGGTATACAATGTACGGTTAACAGCAAACACACACACACATCATAGGTTGAACAAGATGGACGGATGTCTTTTTTCAACCTCACTAACTATGTAACTATGAAGGGGGAGGACCAATTGAAATCTATAGACTACATATATGCTGGTGCAGACACAGGTTTGTAGGCTACACTTCCCTTTTGAATATTGATCTTGCGGTCCGTAGGTGTGGATATATCCCAGCCCTGTTAAGCAACATTTATGTACTTGGGACAGATGAACCTACTATATGGATCCATCTGGCCCATTCATGGGTTGTTTTTCATTATTATATCTAACCTGTGACCATATATGTTTCACAGGTGACCGACAGCATATGTGGTAAGGGATTCCCGACCACACAGTTGATACAGGTCCATGTTGGATAGCTTTTGTTTGACTGCGCTGATGTAGTATTAAATGTTGGAAATATCAAGTGATAGGCTGCATTGGCAACCTATCCATACCTTCCAAATTCTAGTCAACTTCTTTTGTACCCTATTTAATGCTTACATCTGTAACCCTTCTTCTATTGATATACCCTTGCTTTGAAGATACTTTGGGCATTTTCTAGCCATTTGGGCTCCCCCCCTCCTTTTCCTCTCCCCTCCCCTTCCCCTGTTTGGGGGATGTATAGTGTTCCCTACACTGTTTGGAGTGTTTTTCCAGGACTGTATGCACTCTATGTATTTTCTTTGGTTGGTACACATATATTTTTTTTGCAGGACCTTATCCTGCCTTACTCCCCCGGTTTCAGGGGGTCTTCATACATTCACTATTTTATCTTGCCTGGGCACTGTCTTTGTGACATATCTCAGTTTGGAACTCCCATGTGATATATTTCACATCTATTGGCACCCATTAGTGGTTACACCACTTTCCTACACTCTTTTTTTTCCTTTTTTTCTCACCCCCTACACAACATTATTTAAACTACATTTTCCTGGACTATCTAACATACAGGTTCTATGATTAAACAGCCGTGGCTACTAGATCGATAGGATGATGTGATGTCTCAACATTTTTGGACTTGATTTTAGATGAATGGTAAGATATGTATTGGGTCGCTTTTCACAAATTCCTGTGTGGTGGCTTTCTACTCTGGTTTCCCTCTCTTCCCCTTTCTTAATCCTCGCTTGAAGTCCTTTGATCCGATGCACACTCGACTTCCTCACCCCTCCCCTTTTTTTTTTTCCTCTTTTTTTCTTCCCCTTCCAGTTATGTCCTTATATATCATATGTTTATGAACAGTCCATTCTTGATCTTTTCTTCAACTTCGTTAAATTGAGTTGTATATGTTTAAGTATAAATACTGATGTAATGTGATGTATTGTTTTTTTCTAATATATGTATACTGCTGTTTGCCCTAGATATTACAATATTGTACACATTATTCTGAAATATACTTGCTGGATCCTGATGAAGCTACCATAGCGAAACGCGTTGATCCATCAGTGAACCTGGATGCACACCTCCCCCTTGGAGAGATGTGCTAAATTATGTTCAATAACTGTAATTATCCATGTTTTTAGAATGATGTTATAACTAATAACATTTTGATATTTTTTTTCCAAATATTTTATTTATTGAGAAAGGCAGTACAGTAGAAAAATCAAACATAAATACAATTTTGATCGAAAGATACCCTAGTCAAATAGGGGAAGCACCTTCCATACATTAAAAATATTTAAAAGTGGTAGCACGTCGGTGCAAGAGAAAACTAGAAAAACATGTCTCCACATTCAGAAGAGGAGGCGAAACACTCCCCCACGGGACACGTCTGAACTACAGTAGCTCAAGACACCTGGAGAGAGATAAAAGATATTAGCAGGGCAACCAAAACTCTTCCCAAACTGTCACTACCCAACCTTTTATAGAATGTCGAAAACACAAGATAAAGAAGTGCAGAGCGCAGAACAGGAATTCCAAGGGAGGGCAAAGAGTGGAAGAAACAGAGGGGCGAAAGCGAAGAAAGAAAAGAGAATAGAGAGAGAAAAAAAAAGGGGGAGGGGGGAGATAGGTGGGGCCCCCGACACCGACAGCGCCACCTGTCAATCAAATACCAGCTCAAGCATCAGCTCTAAGCGCTCAGCAGGGACTTCCCCTTGTCAGTGAAGATGAAAGCGCTCCAGTACCCCCACGTCTTCTCATATAGTTCCCTTCTATTCTGCGCCGTAAGTGTGAGGTCCTCCATCCGGTTGATCTCCACTAATTTACGCGTGCAATCCTGTATAGTGGGGGCTCTAGTCGACTTCCAGAGCATTGGAATGCAGGCTTTAGAAGCACAGAGCACATGTGGGATGATTGACTTCTTACTCTTGGAAATCGGCATGGTGGACAACTGCAAAAGATAAAACTCTGGGGTGTCAGGGAGGGTACGTTCTGTGAGTTCCCCCAGAAGCGCCCGCACATCCCTCCAAAAGGGTGCAATCCGTGGGCACGACCAGAAGATATGTAACCGGGTCCCTACACTTTCCCCACAGCGCCAGCAAATCTCCGACGTGTCGGGGAAGAATTTGTGTAAGAGAGAGGGGACTCTGTACCAACGGGAAAGGATCTTATAATTCAATTCCTGTAGTTTCGTACAGGTCGGGGTTTTCAGAGCCAGGGTACAGATCTTTAGTCGTTGAGCCTAGGTCAACTGCAACTGGAGGTCCCGTTCCAACTTCCCAAACAGTCAACAAACTGTAGGATTTAGAAAGAGGGCTAGGCAGGCCACCCTCCCCCACGCAATGGACCTCAAACGGTGTAAGGTCCCTCGCATAAAGCGAAGGGTCCGACAGAGAGTGCAAAAAGTGATGGAGTTGGGCTGCCCGCCAGAACACCAAGCGAAAAGGGCCTTCCTGTGCCATCAAGTCTTTCATCGATGGCAAGCAGGTCCCCAGAAGGAAGTGAGAAGCCTGGGATATACCCCGCGCCTCCAGACCGCGAAGAACTGGATCCGCAATTCCGGGCTCAAACGCCGGGTTCCCTATGATGGGGTAAAGCGGGGATGACGGCGTGGAGATTGTAGGGTTGGACAGATGTGGGCGTATAGTGGCCAACGTCACCCCTACAGTGGGGTGGGAGTGTATAGAACGGGGGAGATTCCCTGCAATCCATGGTGCCCCACTAAGGGGGGCAGCCAGCTGCTGCCACTCAATCTGCACCCACAGTTTGCCCGTAAAGTGCCTTCGCCAATCCAAGATGCGACTAAGATGCACTGCTTGATGGTATTTCTCCACATCTGGAAGGGCCAGACCTCCAAATTGTTTAGGTAAGGTCATATGACTACGGGATAGGCGGGGCCGCCCATAAGCCCATATAAACCGAATGAAGATCGTACGGACTTGTGCAAAAAAAGAAGATGGAATCCTGACAGGAAGAGCCTGTAGAAGATAGAGAATTTTTGGAAGAATCGTCATCTTGAGTAGGTTACAGCGTCCAAACCAGGAATGCAAGCCTGTGTTCCAGGAGGTTAAGAGCTTACGAATGTGAATCAGAAGAGGGGGAAAGTTCAACATTTTGATATTTTTATATATTTTGTGTTTCTGCAGTGAATATGTGGCATAATTAAATCCCCTGCCATCCAGACATGCTTGTTTATTCCCTTTCTATTCCACATCCCCCTATCCTTTGCCTCATCTGAATGTCTGGACTTACTGTACTCTTCAAATGTTGATTGGGGACGGTGCCTGTACGTATAATCAACCCATCCTTCTCCATACAATCACCATTTCGACTCGAACATCGTTTGTTCGATGGTTCGTGGAATGACGAACAAATGTGCTTCTTTGCGGGAAATTCGAGTTTCCCATAATGCACTGCATGCGCGCCGCACGTGCAGCACATTATGTGATTTGCCAAAGCATGCACCCTGACCTCATGCTTTGGCCAATCAAATGATATCTGCCATGATTGGACTAAAGGCAGGCTGCCTTTAGCCAATCATGGCTTAAGGGCCAAGTACACGCCCCTCACTACATAAAGGCTGCTCGCAGCGTGTAGTGTCATTGTGCGGGCGGTCAGACAGGGACAGGCACATGATTCAGGCAGGGAGAATGTAGTTTTTTTTTGGAGTCAGACAGTACAGAGAGACATTACTAGCAGTGTAGGGAGGGCGAGGTTCCTGTGTGAGGTTGGGATAGATAGATTTCTTTACATCATATCAGACAGTATAACGCCAGTGAGTGAGTAGCAGTGTAGGGAGGGCCAAGGTTCCTGTACGAACCAATATAAATGTGTAAAAGCAGCACTGTGATAAAAGTGAATGTGTAAAGAAAGATGTAACTAAAAATTACAAAAGTGCGCTGTTACTAAACAATAAAACAATAAACATTGTCCATATGTGAAAAAATCCAAAAACAATGAGGAGTCTATTCCATCTGAAGAGGGGTGTTCCCAAGATGATGCATGCAAAACGAACCCTTGATTGGTGATAGGTGAATTAACCTCTTACCCAAACAATAATCCAGTAAAGCGTGACTTGGTGCAAAAACTGCAACCTTATAGTGACACCCAGTGATGTGAATGGACTCTTAACACAATGGAGAGAGGATGGAGCATGTACTGTGGTACCAAGGAGTCCAATCAAATGGCCACACTTGATAAAATATCCAGAGGGATGGATGGATGGACGGAGCTTCCCGGTATCTTTTTATGGGTCTGGAGGTTTCTACAGGTAGAATTGCCAACAGGAGGACCACAATAAAGAAGAGGAAGGGACTGATAGTGTGTTACCCACAGTTTATTGAATAAAAAATGGTAAAAACACTTACAAGCATTCTTTGAGGTGTACAGCAAAATGCTCAGAAGAAGTCACGGTCGCCTGCAGTGCGATCCGGGACCTGTAGCAGCACGGCTGACTCCCCCCCCCCCAGGTTGGTGGATGCCAATGTCAAAGTAGAAAGCTTTTTAGTTGGCCTAGGTCATTGTTTTTGGATTTTTTTACATATGGACAATGTTTAAAATATTTAAGAACCGTAGGAATAGAGATCACTACAGATATCAGCCACAGTAACCTTTCCTCAGTTGTGGAATTTTCTACAGGGGGATCACATACCTGTGGGAATAGAGATCACTAGAGATATGTGGAAGGTAGTGTTTTGGCTTCGTTGGACAAAGCGGTCAGCAGGAAGGTGCACATAACTGCTGACTCTTTGTCCAGCAGGCATGGACAGGGACGTTACATTTCTTTCACAGCGCACTGGGTAACTCTGCTGGCAGTTGGAAAGGATGCAGGACAGGGTTCGGTCTTGCAGTTTGTTTTGCCACCACGCCTCCAAAAAGCTGGTGCTGGTTCTGCCACATCTGGCTACTCCACCACCATCTCCTCCTCCTCCTCTTCCTCCATGTCCTCTTCTGTGCAATTCTCCTCTGCATCAGCAGTGCTCCCTAAGCGTTCAAGGGACTACGCAAGCAGTCAGGCTAAAAGATGCCATGCTGTGCTTCAGTTGGTCTGTCTAGGGGGATAGGAGTCACACCGGTGCAGAGATTCTGTCAGCTCTGAAAGGGCAGGCTAAGAGATGGTTGACGCCACGACAGCTTGAGCCAGGAATGGTTGTATGCGATAATGACACCAACCTTGACACATGTTCCATGCTTGGCACATGTTCTGAATCTGGTGGTGCAGCGTTTCTTGAGCAGATACCCGGGCTTCCAAGATCTCCTGTCTGTGGCCATTTCCGCTGTTTGTTCAATGCCAATGCTCGCTTATCTGACATTCAATGGAAATTCAACCTGCCCGCCAACCGCCTCATTTCAATCAGTTCATCAATCAGTACCTGTGTGAGTATGGCACAAGGACAGGGTCAGGGGAGCTTGGCTTTTTTTCGCTACGCCAATGGCTTTTGATTAAGGATGCATGCATTGTTCTGTCACCATTTGAGGAGGCCACTCGGATGGTGAGCCGGGACAATGCATGCATCAGTGACACTATCCCGCTAGTCTACCTGCTGAAGCACATGCTGTGTGGAATCATATACAGGGCACTTGAGGCAGAACAGCAGCAGGAAGAGGAGGACTTCCTTTCCTCACAAGGCCCCCTTTATGCAGATATCATTCCTGCAGGGCCACAAAACACACAGGAGGAAGAGGAGGATGAGGATTTAGAGGGAGAGGTTAGGATACAGCAGTCTTCAAGGGATGGTTTTGATTCCCCAGAAACCCCAGGAGTTGTACGTGGTTTGGGAGAAGCTGCTCCTGCTGACAATGTCATCCTTAGTGACCCAGAGGACTCAGAAGCTCATGCCTACTCCAACTTACGTTGCATGGGCTCCCTGATTCTGCAAAGCTTGGAAAAGGACCCGAGGATTTGTGCTATCAAGGAGAGGGATAATTACTGGTTGGCAACCCTTCTTGAGCCACGTTACAAGGGTAAAGTTTCAGAGCTCATCCTGCCTTCGCAGAGGGAGCAGAGGATGAAACACCTTGAGGCCTTGGGAAAAAAAATTGTGTACCGCCTTTCCAGACACTGGGAGGTCAACATTCTCCAGGCATGTTTCTGAGGCATCGTTCAGCCAGTGGAGTGGTAGAGAAAGCGGCTGGCTGACTGTTGCCTTTAAACAGTTCTTTTGTCCTCAGCAACACCCAGGGCTGTTAGGTTTAAGCAACCATCGCCAGCGTCTCCATCATATGGTGCATGATTATCTAGGTGCAAGAGCAGACTTGGAGACATTTCCAGCTGCGCATCCACTGGCTTACTGGGTCTTGAGGATGGGCCACTGGCCAGAACTTGCTCAATATGCAATGGAGCTACTGGCCTGTCCTGCTTCAAGCGTGCTTTCCGAATGGACGTTTAGAGCCGCTGGAGGTTTTGTGACGGACAAAAGAGTGTGTCTGTCCACAGACTCTGTTGATCAGCTGACTTTCATCAAAATGAACCAGTCCTGGATCAACAAGGGCTATCAAGCCCCTGATGCTGATGTAACTGATTGAAATTGCTAGGGGTCTGCCATCCCTTGAAGACTGCATATGCTGGCTATCCTATTCCTCTACTTTGATTCTGCTAGCTTCCAACAATGTTTTTGGTTTAGGTCACTACCAGCCCCTAAGGCCTAATTTTTCTGCACTTGTATGACAGGTGCATACAATTTAAATGTCGTAAGTCATTTTTAACAGGAGGCCCTGTCCTTGTGCCCTGCTAACTGTGAGGGCTTATGGTGTTCAGGCACCACCAACACCAAAGGCCCAATTTTTGGCACTTGTGTAGCACATGAGATTTCAAATTTGCATGTAATTCTTTCCAGCAGGTACCATTCCTGCACCAAGCAAGAGTAACTGCGAGGGCTTGGTTCCAGTGTTCAGGCACCACCAACAGCAAAGGCCCAATTTTTGGCACCTGTATAGAACATGCAATTTCAAATTTGTTGTATGGAATTCTTACAAGCAGATCCCGTTCCTGCACCCAGCAAGAGTAACTGCGAGGGCTTGGTTACGGTGTTCAGGCACCACCTACAGCAAAGGCCCAATTTTTGGCACCTGTGTAGCACGTGCAATTTCAAATTTGTATGGAATTCTTATCAGCAGGTCCTGTTCCTTCACCCAGCAGGAGTAAATGCAAGGGCTTGGTTACAGTGTTTAGGCACCACCAACAGCAAAGGTCCAATTTTTGTCACCTGTATGACAAGTACATGTGATTTGAAATTTGTATGGATTTTTTAGCAGCAGGGCCCGCTCCTGCGCCCAGCTGTGAGGGATTACGGTGTTCAGGCACCACCAACAACCAAGGCCCACGTTTTCTGCACCCGTATGACAAGTACATGCAATTTGAAATTTGTATATTTGTATATGACAGTTTTTGCTTTAGAAATGTCAGCATTGCTGCAGCAGGCTACATACATCGTAGAGATGCACTACTTCAGGGGACCACCCAGGCATGATATTTGAAGGAATTTTTCATTTTTATAGTTTCACTTTAAGCCTCATTAAAATCAGTAAATCACTGCTCCTTTAAAAACGATCATTTTAAAAAAAAAATCAATCGATGCCATTTCCGGCATTCATCGGGACTCCATCCAGCCGGCGGACGTGCCGGCTGGGTGCTCGGGGCTCCCGGTGGGACGGAAGCCCCGAGCAAAGCCACGGAAGGCGGCAGGAGGGGGGGGGGTGTCCCCTCCAGCCCCCGGGTAACGATTGAGCGGCTCCCGAGCCGCATCGTTCATTACCGAAGGAAAGCCAACCGTCGGCTCTAAACAACGGTACCGGGATGATGCCTCTAGCTAGAGGCATCATCCCGGTATAACCCCGCAAAGTCAGCCGACGTAGATCTACGTGGCTGGTCGTTAAGTGGTTAAATTAGGGGATAGTCTGTATCGGTACGTGTGAGTTACACCTTTCCAATTTTTGGGGCTCATCTCATACCGCCGAGGATTGCAGGGTGCTTCAGTTTGCTTCCTGCCTGTTCCGAACTACTCCTACTCCTCATCCTGCCTTTGGGGGTACAAAAAATAGTAATCGGGGCCTAGTCTGGGTCTGTACGTGTGAGATACATATACCTTTTGATATCATATTTTGTATTCTGCTATTCAATCTACACCCTTGGGGTAAAAACAATTAAATTGCGGGATAGTCTGTATCGGTACGTGTGAGATACACCTTTCCAATTTTTGGGGCGCATCTCATACCGCCGAGGATTGCAGGGTGCTTCAGTTTGCCTCCTGCCTGTTCCGAACTCCTCCTACTCCTCATCCTGCCTTTGGGGGTACAAAAAATAGTAATCGGGGCCTAGTCTGGGTCTGTACGTGTGAGATACATACACCTTTTGATATCATATTTTCTATTCCGCTATTCAATCTACACCCTTGGGGTAAAACAATTAAATTGCGGGATAGTCTGTATCGGTACGTGTGAGATACACCTTTCCAATTTTTGGGGCGCATCTCATACTGCCGAGGATTGCAGGGTGCTTCAGTTTGCCTCCTGCCTGTTCCGAACTCCTCCCACTCCTCATCCTGCCTTTGGGGGTACAAAAAATAGTAATCGGGGCCTAGTCTGGGTCTGTACGTGTGAGATACATATACCTTTTGATATCATATTTTGTATTCCGCTATTCAATCTACACCCTTGGGGTAAAAACAATTAAATTGCAGGATAGTCTGTATCGGTACGTGTGAGATACACCTTTCCAATTTTTGGGGCGCATCTCATACCGCCGAGGATTGCAGGGTGCTTCAGTTTGCCTCCTGCCTGTTCCGAACTCCTCCTACTCCTCATCCTGCCTTTGGGGGTACAAAAAATAGTAATCGGGGCCTAGTCTGGGTCTGTACGTGTGAGATACATACACCTTTTGATATCATATTTTCTATTCCGCTATTCAATCTACACCCTTGGGGTAAAAACAATTAAATTGCAGTATAGTCTGTATCGGTACGTGTGAGATAAACCTTTCCAATTTTTGGGGCGCATCTCATACCGCCGAGGATGGCAGGGTGCTTCAGTTTGCCTCCTGCCTGTTCCGAACTACTCCTACTCCTCAGTCTGCCTTTGGGGGTACAAAAAATAGTAATCGGGGCCTAGTCTGGGTCTGTACGTGTGAGATACATACACCTTTTGATATCATATTTTCTATTCCGCTATTCAATCTACACCCTTGGGGTAAAAACAATTAAATTGCGGGATAGTCTGTATCGGTACGTGTGAGATACACCTTTCCAATTTTTGGGGCGCATCTCATACCGCTGAGGATTGCAGGGTGCTTCAGTTTGCCTCCTGCCTGTTCCGAACCCCTCCTACTCCTCATCCTGCCTTTGGGGGTACAAAAAATAGTAATCGGGGCCTAGTCTGGGTCTGTACGTGTGAGATACATACACCTTTTGATATCATATTTTCTATTCCGCTATTCAATCTACACCCTTGGGGTAAAACAATTAAATTGCGGGATAGTCTGTATCGGTACGTGTGAGATACACCTTTCCAATTTTTGGGGCGCATCTCATACCGCCGAGGATTGCAGGGTGCTTCAGTTTGCCTCCTGCCTGTTCCGAACTCCTCCCACTCCTCATCCTGCCTTTGGGGGTACAAAAAATAGTAATCGGGGCCTAGTCTGGGTCTGTACGTGTGAGATACATACACCTTTTGATATCATATTTTCTATTCCGCTATCTACACCCTTGGGGTAAAAACAAATAAATTGCGGGATAGTCTGTATCGGTACGTGTGAGATACACCTTTCCAATTTTTGGGGCGCATCTCATACCGCCGAGGATTGCAGGGTGCTTCAGTTTGCCTCCTGCCTGTTCCGAACTCCTCCCACTCCTCATCCTGCCTTTGGGATAACAAAAAATAGTAATCTGGGCCTAGTCTGGGTCTGTACGTGTGAGATACATACACCTTTTGATATCATATTTTCTATTCCACTATCTACACCCTTGGGGTAAAAACAATTAAATTGCGGGATAGTCTGTATCGGTACGTGTGAGATACACCTTTCCAATTTTTGGGGCGCATCTCATACCGCCGAGGATTGCAGGGTGCTTCAGTTTGCCTCCTGCCAGTTCCGAACTCCTCCCACTCCTCATCCTGCAGTTGGGGGTACAAAAAATAGTAATCGGGGCCTAGTCTGGGTCTGTACGTGTGAGATACATACACCTTTTGATATCATATTTTCTATTCCGCTATTCAATCGACACCCTTGGGGTAAAAACAATTAAATTGCGGGATAGTCTGTATCGGTACGTGTGAGATACACCTTTCCAATTTTTGGGGCGCATCTCATACCGCCGAGGATTGCAGGGTGCTTCAATTTGCCTCCTGCCTGTTCCGAACTCCTCCCACTCATCATCCTGCCTTTGGGGGTACAAAAAATAGTAATCGGGGCCTAGTCTGGATCTGTACTTGTGAGATACATACAACTTTTGATATCATATTTTCTATTCCGCTATCTACACCCTTGTTGTAAAAACAATGAAATTGCGGGATAGTCTGTATCGGTACGTGTGAGATACACCTTTCCAATTTTTGGGGCGCATCTCATACCGCGGAGGATTGCAGGGTGCTTCAGTTTGCCTCCTGCCTGTTCGGAACTCCTCCTACTCCTCATCCTGCCTTTGGGGGTACAAAAAATAGTAATCGGGGCCTAGTCTGGGTCTGTACGTGTGAGATACATACACCTTTTGATATCATATTTTCTATTCCACTATTCAATCTACTCCCTTGGGGTAAAAACAATTAAATTGCGGGATAGTCTGTATCGGTACATGTGAGATACACCTTTCTAATTGTGGGGCGCATCTCATACCGCCGAGGATTGCAGGGTGCTTCAGTTTGCCTCCTGCCTGTTCCGAACTCCTCCCACTCCTCATCCTGCCTTTGGGGGTACAAAAAATAGTAATCGGGGCCTAGTCTGGGTCTGTACGTGTGAGATACATACACCTTTTGATATCATATTTTCTATTCCGCTATTCAATCTACACCCTTGGGGTAAAAACAATTAAATTGCGGGATAGTCTGTATCGGTACGTGTGAGATACACCTTTCCAGTTTTTGGGGCGCATCTCATACCGCTGAGGATTGCAGGGTGCTTCAGTTTGCCTCCTGCCTGTTCCGAACTCCTCCCACTCCTCATCCTGCCTTTGGGGGTACAAAAAATAGTAATCGGGGCCTAGTCTGGGTCTGTACGTGTGAGATACATACACCTTTTGATATCATATTTTCTATTCCGCTATTCAATCTACACCCTTGGGGTAAAAACAATTAAATTGCGGGATAGTCTGTATCGGTACGTGTGAGATACACCTTTCCAATTTTTGGGGCGCATCTCATACCGCTGAGGATTGCAGGGTGCTTCAGTTTGCCTCCTGCCTGTTCCGAACCCCTCCTACTCCTCATCCTGCCTTTGGGGGTACAAAAAATAGTAATCGGGGCCTAGTCTGGGTCTGTACGTGTGAGATACATACACCTTTTGATATCATATTTTCTATTCCGCTATTCAATCTACACCCTTGGGGTAAAACAATTAAATTGCGGGATAGTCTGTATCGGTACGTGTGAGATACACCTTTCCAATTTTTGGGGCGCATCTCATACCGCCGAGGATTGCAGGGTGCTTCAGTTTGCCTCCTGCCTGTTCCGAACTCCTCCCACTCCTCATCCTGCCTTTGGGGGTACAAAAAATAGTAATCGGGGCCTAGTCTGGGTCTGTACGTGTGAGATACATACACCTTTTGATATCATATTTTCTATTCCGCTATCTACACCCTTGGGGTAAAAACAAATAAATTGCGGGATAGTCTGTATCGGTACGTGTGAGATACACCTTTCCAATTTTTGGGGCGCATCTCATACCGCCGAGGATTGCAGGGTGCTTCAGTTTGCCTCCTGCCTGTTCCGAACTCCTCCCACTCCTCATCCTGCCTTTGGGATAACAAAAAATAGTAATCTGGGCCTAGTCTGGGTCTGTACGTGTGAGATACATACACCTTTTGATATCATATTTTCTATTCCGCTATCTACACCCTTGGGGTAAAAACAATTAAATTGCGGGATAGTCTGTATCGGTACGTGTGAGATACACCTTTCCAATTTTTGGGGCGCATCTCATACCGCCGAGGATTGCAGGGTGCTTCAGTTTGCCTCCTGCCTGTTCCGAACTCCTCCCACTCCTCATCCTGCAGTTGGGGGTACAAAAAATAGTAATCGGGGCCTAGTCTGGGTCTGTACGTGTGAGATACATACACCTTTTGATATCATATTTTCTATTCCGCTATTCAATCGACACCCTTGGGGTAAAAACAATTAAATTGCGGGATAGTCTGTATCGGTACGTGTGAGATACACCTTTCCAATTTTTGGGGCGCATCTCATACCGCCGAGGATTGCAGGGTGCTTCAATTTGCCTCCTGCCTGTTCCGAACTCCTCCCACTCATCATCCTGCCTTTGGGGGTACAAAAAATAGTAATCGGGGCCTAGTCTGGATCTGTACTTGTGAGATACATACAACTTTTGATATCATATTTTCTATTCCGCTATCTACACCCTTGTTGTAAAAACAATGAAATTGCGGGATAGTCTGTATCGGTACGTGTGAGATACACCTTTCCAATTTTTGGGGCGCATCTCATACCGCGGAGGATTGCAGGGTGCTTCAGTTTGCCTCCTGCCTGTTCGGAACTCCTCCTACTCCTCATCCTGCCTTTGGGGGTACAAAAAATAGTAATCGGGGCCTAGTCTGGGTCTGTACGTGTGAGATACATACACCTTTTGATATCATATTTTCTATTCCGCTATTCAATTTACACCCTTGGGGTAAAAACAATTAAATTGCGGGATAGTCTGTATCGGTACGTGTGAGATACACCTTTCCAGTTTTTGGGGCGCATCTCATACCGCTGAGGATTGCAGGGTGCTTCAGTTTGCCTCCTGCCTGTTCCGAACTCCTCCCACTCCTCATCCTGCCTTTGGGGGTACAAAAAATAGTAATCGGGGCCTAGTCTGGGTCTGTACTTGTGAGATACATACACCTTTTGATATCATATTTTCTATTCCGCTATCTACACCCTTGGGGTAAAAACAATGAAATTGCGGGATAGTCTGTATCGGTACGTGTGAGATACACCTTTCCAATTTTTGGGGCGCATCTCATACCGCGGAGGATTGCAGGGTGCTTCAGTTTGCCTCCTGCCTGTTCGGAACTCCTCCTACTCCTCATCCTGCCTTTGGGGGTACAAAAAATAGTAATCGGGGCCTAGTCTGGGTCTGTACGTGTGAGATACATACACCTTTTGATATCATATTTTCTATTCCGCTATTCAATCTACACCCTTGGGGTAAAAACAATTAAATTGCGGGATAGTCTGTATCGGTACGTGTGAGATACACCTTTCCAGTTTTTGGGGCGCATCTCATACCGCTGAGGATTGCAGGGTGCTTCAGTTTGCCTCCTGCCTGTTCCGAACTCCTCCCACTCCTCATCCTGCCTTTGGGGGTACAAAAAATAGTAATCGGGGCCTAGTCTGGGTCTGTACTTGTGAGATACATACACCTTTTGATATCATATTTTCTATTCCGCTATCTACACCCTTGGGGTAAAAACAATTAAATTGCGGGATAGTCTGTATCGGTACGTGTGAGATACATCTTTCCAATTTTTGGGGCGCATCTCATACCGCCGAGGATTGCAGGGTGCTTCAGTTTGCCTCCTGCCTGTTCCGAACTCCTCCCACTCCTCATCCTGCCTTTGGGGGTACAAAAAATAGTAATCGGGGCCTAGTCTGGGTCTGTACGTGTGAGATACATACACCTTTTGATATCATATTTTCTATTCCGCTATTCAATCTACACCCTTGGGGTAAAAACAATTAAATTGCGGGATAGTCTGTATCGGTACGTGTGAGATACACCTTTCCAATTTTTGGGGCGCATCTCATACCGCTGAGGATTGCAGGGTGCTTCAGTTTGCCTCCTGCCTGTTCCGAACTCCTCCCACTCCTCATCCTGCCTTTGGGGGTACAAAAAATAGTAATCGGGGCCTAGTCTGGGTCTGTACGTGTGAGATACATACACCTTTTGATATCATATTTTCTATTCCCCTATTCAATCTACACCCTTGGGGTAAAAACAATTAAATTGCGGGATAGTCTGTATCGGTACGTGTGAGATACACATTTCCAATTTTTGGGGCGCATCTCATACCGCCGAGGATTGCAGGGTGCTTCAGTTTGCCTCCTGCCTGTTCCGAACTCCTCCCACTCCTCATCCTGCCTTTGGGGGTACAAAAAATAGTAATCGGGGCCTAGTCTGGGTCTGTACGTGTGAGATACATACACCTTTTGATATCATATTTTCTATTCCGCTATTCAATCTACACCCTTGGGGTAAAAACAATTAAATTGCGGGATAGTCTGTATCGGTACGTGTGAGATACACATTTCCAATTTTTGGGGCGCATCTCATACCGCCGAGGATTGCAGGGTGCTTCAGTTTGCCTCCTGCCTGTTCCGAACTCCTCCCACTCATCATCCTGCCTTTGGGGGTACAAAAAATAGTAATCGGGGCCTAGTCTGGATCTGTACTTGTGAGATACATACAACTTTTGATATCATATTTTCTATTCCGCTATCTACACCCTTGGGGTAAAAACAATTAAATTGCGGGATAGTCTGTATCGGTATGTCTGAGATACACCTTTCCAATTTTTGGGGCACATCTCATACCGCCGAGGATTGCAGGGTGCTTCAGTTTGCCTCCTGCCTGTTCCGAACCCCTCCTACTCCTCATCCTGCCTTTGGGGGTACAAAAAATAGTAATCGGGGCCTAGTCTGGGTCTGTACGTGTGAGATACATACACCTTTTGATATCATATTTTATATTCCGCTATTCATTTTACACCCTTGGGGTAAAAACAATTAAATTGCGGGATAGTCTGTATCGGTACGTGTGAGATGCACCTTTCCAATTTTTGGGGCGCATCTCATACCGCCGAGGATTGCAGGGTGCTTCAGTTTGCCTCCTGCCTGTTCCGAACTCCTCCTACTCCTCATCCTGCCTTTGGGGGTACAAAAAATAGTAATCGGGGCCTAGTCTGGGTCTGTACGTGTGAGATACATACACTTTTTGATATCATATTTTCTATTCCGCTATCTACACCCTTGGGGTAAAAACAATTAAATTGCGGGATAGTCTGTATCATTACGTGTGAGATACACCTTTCCAATTTTTGGGGCGCATCTCATACCGCCGAGGATTGCAGGGTGCTTCAGTTTGCCTCCTGCCTGTTCCGAACTCCTCCCACTCCTCATCCTGCCTTTGGGGGTACAAAAAATAGTAATTGGGGCCTAGTCTGGGTCTGTACTTGTGAGATACATACACCTTTTGATATCATATTTTCTATTCCGCTATCTACACCCTTGGGGTAAAAACAATGAAATTGCGGGATAGTCTGTATCGGTACGTGTGAGATACACCTTTCCAATTTTTGGGGCGCATCTCATACCGCGGAGGATTGCAGGGTGCTTCAGTTTGCCTCCTGCCTGTTCCGAACTCCTCCTACTCCTCATCCTGCCTTTGGGGGTACAAAAAATAGTAATCGGGGCCTAGTTTGGGTCTGTACGTGTGAGATACATACACCTTTTGATATCATATTTTCTATTCCGCTATCTACACGCTTGGGGTAAAAACAATTAAATTGCGGGATAGTCTGTATCGGTACGTGTGAGATACACCTTTCCAATTTTTGGGGCGCATCTCATACCGCCGAGGATTGCAGGGTGCTTCAGTTTGCCTCCTGCCTGTTCCGAACTCCTCCTACTCCTCATCCTGCCTTTGGGGGTACAAAAAATAGTAATCGGGGCCTAGTCTGGGTCTGTACGTGTGAGATACATACACCTTTTGATATCATATTTTCTATTCCGCTATTCAATCTACACCCTTGGGGTAAAAACAATTAAATTGCGGGATAGTCTGTATCGGTACGTGTGAGATACATCTTTCCAATTTTTGGGGCGCATCTCATACCGCCGAGGATTGCAGGGTGCTTCAGTTTGCCTCCTGCCTGTTCCGAACTCCTCCCACTCCTCATCCTGCCTTTGGGGGTACAAAAAATAGTAATCGGGGCCTAGTCTGGGTCTGTACGTGTGAGATACATACACCTTTTGATATCATATTTTCTATTCCGCTATTCAATCTACACCCTTGGGGTAAAAACAATTAAATTGCGGGATAGTCTGTATCGGTACGTGTGAGATACACCTTTCCAATTTTTGGGGCGCATCTCATACCGCTGAGGATTGCAGGGTGCTTCAGTTTGCCTCCTGCCTGTTCCGAACTCCTCCCACTCCTCATCCTGCCTTTGGGGGTACAAAAAATAGTAATCGGGGCCTAGTCTGGGTCTGTACGTGTGAGATACATACACCTTTTGATATCATATTTTCTATTCCGCTATTCAATCTACACCCTTGGGGTAAAAACAATTAAATTGCGGGATAGTCTGTATCGGTACGTGTGAGATACACATTTCCAATTTTTGGGGCGCATCTCATACCGCCGAGGATTGCAGGGTGCTTCAGTTTGCCTCCTGCCTGTTCCGAACTCCTCCCACTCATCATCCTGCCTTTGGGGGTACAAAAAATAGTAATCGGGGCCTAGTCTGGATCTGTACTTGTGAGATACATACAACTTTTGATATCATATTTTCTATTCCGCTATCTACACCCTTGGGGTAAAAACAATTAAATTGCGGGATAGTCTGTATCGGTACGTCTGAGATACACCTTTCCAATTTTTGGGGCACATCTCATACCGCCGAGGATTGCAGGGTGCTTCAGTTTGCCTCCTGCCTGTTCCGAACCCCTCCTACTCCTCATCCTGCCTTTGGGGGTACAAAAAATAGTAATCGGGGCCTAGTCTGGGTCTGTACGTGTGAGATACATACACCTTTTGATATCATATTTTATATTCCGCTATTCATTTTACACCCTTGGGGTAAAAACAATTAAATTGCGGGATAGTCTGTATCGGTACGTGTGAGATGCACCTTTCCAATTTTTGGGGCGCATCTCATACCGCCGAGGATTGCAGGGTGCTTCAGTTTGCCTCCTGCCTGTTCCGAACTCCTCCTACTCCTCATCCTGCCTTTGGGGGTACAAAAAATAGTAATCGGGGCCTAGTCTGGGTCTGTACGTGTGAGATACATACACCTTTTGATATCATATTTTCTATTCCGCTATTCAATCTACACTCTTGGGGTAAAACAATTAAATTGCGGGATAGTCTTTATCGGTACGTGTGAGATACACCTTTCCAATTTTTGGGGCGCATCTCATACCTCCGAGGATTGCAGGGTGCTTCAGTTTGCCTCCTGCCTGTTCCGAACTCCTCCCACTCCTCATCCTGCCTTTGGGGGTACAAAAAATAGTAATCGGGGCCTAGTCTGGGTCTGTACATGTGAGATACATACACTTTTTGATATCATATTTTCTATTCCGCTATCTACACCCTTGGGGTAAAAACAATTAAATTGCGGGATAGTCTGTATCATTACGTGTGAGATACATCTTTCCCATTTTTGGGGCGCATCTCATACCGCCGAGGATTGCAGGGTGCTTCAGTTTGCCTCCTGCCTGTTCCGAACTCCTCCCACTCCTCATCCTGCCTTTGGGGGTACAAAAAATAGTAATTGGGGCCTAGTCTGGGTCTGTACTTGTGAGATACATACACCTTTTGATATCATATTTTCTATTCCGCTATCTACACCCTTGGGGTAAAAACAATGAAATTGCGGGATAGTCTGTATCGGTACGTGTGAGATACACCTTTCCAATTTTTGGGGCGCATCTCATACCGCGGAGGATTGCAGGGTGCTTCAGTTTGCCTCCTGCCTGTTCCGAACTCCTCCTACTCCTCATCCTGCCTTTGGGGGTACAAAAAATAGTAATCGGGGCCTAGTTTGGGTCTGTACGTGTGAGATACATACACCTTTTGATATCATATTTTCTATTCCGCTATCTACACGCTTGGGGTAAAAACAATTAAATTGCGGGATAGTCTGTATCGGTACGTGTGAGATACACCTTTCCAATTTTTGGGGCGCATCTCATACCGCCGAGGATTGCAGGGTGCTTCAGTTTGCCTCCTGCCTGTTCCGAACTCCTCCTGCTCCTCATCCTGCCTTTGGGGGTACAAAAAATAGTAATCGGGGCCTAGTCTGGGTCTGTACGTGTGAGATACATACACCTTTTGATATCATATTTTCTATTCCGCTATTCAATCTACACCCTTGGGGTAAAAACAATTACATTGCGGGATAGTCTGTATCGGTACGTGTGAGATACACCTTTCCAATTTTTGGGGCACATCTCATACCGCTGAGGATTGCAGGGTGCTTCAGTTTGCCTCCTGCCTGTTCCGAACTCCTCCCACTCCTCATCCTGCAGTTGGGGGTACAAAAAATAGTAATCGGGGCCTAGTCTGGGTCTGTACGTGTGAGATACATACACCTTTTGATATCATATTTTCTATTCCGCTATTCAATCGACACCCTTGGGGTAAAAACAATTAAATTGCGGGATAGTCTGTATCGGTACGTGTGAGATACACCTTTCCAATTTTTGGGGCGCATCTCATACCGCCGAGGATTGCAGGGTGCTTCAGTTTGCCTCCTGCCTGTTCCGAACTCCTCCCACTCATCATCCTGCCTTTGGGGGTACAAAAAATAGTAATCGGGGCCTAGTCTGGGTCTGTACGTGTGAGATACATACAACTTTTGATATCATATTTTCTATTCCGCTATCTACACCCTTGGGGTAAAAACAATGAAATTGCGGGATAGTCTGTATCGGTACGTGTGAGATACACCTTTCCAATTTTTGGGGCGCATCTCATACCGCGGAGGATTGCAGGGTGCTTCAGTTTGCCTCCTGCCTGTTCGGAACTCCTCCTACTCCTCATCCTGCCTTTGGGGGTACAAAAAATAGTAATCGGGGCCTAGTCTGGGTCTGTACGTGTGAGATACATACACCTTTTGATATCATATTTTCTATTCCGCTATTCAATCTACACCCTTGGGGTAAAAACAATTACATTGCGGGATAGTCTGTATCGGTACGTGTGAGATACACCTTTCCAATTTTTGGGGCACATCTCATACCGCTGAGGATTGCAGGGTGCTTCAGTTTGCCTCCTGCCTGTTCCGAACTCCTCCCACTCCTCATCCTGCAGTTGGGGGTACAAAAAATAGTAATCGGGGCCTAGTCTGGGTCTGTACGTGTGAGATACATACAACTTTTGATATCATATTTTCTATTCCGCTATCTACACCCTTGGGGTAAAAACAATGAAATTGCGGGATAGTCTGTATCGGTACGTGTGAGATACACCTTTCCAATTTTTGGGGCGCATCTCATACCACGGAGGATTGCAGGGTGCTTCAGTTTGCCTCCTGCCTGTTCGGAACTCCTCCTACTCCTCATCCTGCCTTTGGGGGTACAAAAAATAGTAATCGGGGCCTAGTCTGGGTCTGTACGTGTGAGATACATACACCTTTTGATATCATATTTTCTATTCCACTATTCAATCCACTCCCTTGGGGTAAAAACAATTAAATTGCGGGATAGTCTGTATCGGTACATGTGAGATACACCTTTCCAATTGTGGGGCGCATCTCATACCGCCGAGGATTGCAGGGTGCTTCAGTTTGCCTCCTGCCTGTTCCGAACTCCTCCCACTCCTCATCCTGCCTTTGGGGGTACAAAAAATAGTAATCGGGGCCTAGTCTGGGTCTGTACGTGTGAGATACATACACCTTTTGATATCATATTTTCTATTCCGCTATTCAATCTACACCCTTGGGGTAAAAACAATTAAATTGCGGGATAGTCTGTATCGGTACGTGTGAGATACACCTTTCCAGTTTTTGGGGCGCATCTCATACCGCTGAGGATTGCAGGGTGCTTCAGTTTGCCTCCTGCCTGTTCCGAACTCCTCCCACTCCTCATCCTGCCTTTGGGGGTACAAAAAATAGTAATCGGGGCCTAGTCTGGGTCTGTACTTGTGAGATACATACATCTTTTGATATCATATTTTCTATTCCGCTATCTACACCCTTGGGGTAAAAACAATTAAATTGCGGGATAGTCTGTATCGGTACGTGTGAGATACATCTTTCCAATTTTTGGGGCGCATCTCATACCGCCGAGGATTGCAGGGTGCTTCAGTTTGCCTCCTGCCTGTTCCGAACTCCTCCCACTCCTCATCCTGCCTTTGGGGGTACAAAAAATAGTAATCGGGGCCTAGTCTGGGTCTGTACGTGTGAGATACATACACCTTTTGATATCATATTTTCTATTCCGCTATTCAATCTACACCCTTGGGGTAAAAACAATTAAATTGCGGGATAGTCTGTATCGGTACGTGTGAGATACACCTTTCCAATTTTTGGGGCGCATCTCATACCGCTGAGGATTGCAGGGTGCTTCAGTTTGCCTCCTGCCTGTTCCGAACTCCTCCCACTCCTCATCCTGCCTTTGGGGGTACAAAAAATAGTAATCGGGGCCTAGTCTGGGTCTGTACGTGTGAGATACATACACCTTTTGATATCATATTTTCTATTCCGCTATTCAATCTACACCCTTGGGGTAAAAACAATTAAATTGCGGGATAGTCTGTATCGGTACGTGTGAGATACACATTTCCAATTTTTGGGGCGCATCTCATACCGCCGAGGATTGCAGGGTGCTTCAGTTTGCCTCCTGCCTGTTCCGAACTCCTCCCACTCCTCATCCTGCCTTTGGGGGTACAAAAAATAGTAATCGGGGCCTAGTCTGGGTCTGTACGTGTGAGATACATACACCTTTTGATATCATATTTTCTATTCCGCTATTCATCCTACACCCTTGGGGTAAAAACAATTAAATTGTGGGATAGTCTGTATCGGTACGTGTGAGATACACATTTCCAATTTTTGGGGCGCATCTCATACCGCCGAGGATTGCAGGGTGCTTCAGTTTGCCTCCTGCCTGTTCCGAACTCCTCCCACTCATCATCCTGCCTTTGGGGGTACAAAAAATAGTAATCGGGGCCTAGTCTGGATCTGTACTTGTGAGATACATACAACTTTTGATATCATATTTTCTATTCCGCTATCTACACCCTTGGGGTAAAAACAATGAAATTGCGGGATAGTCTGTATCGGTACGTGTGAGATACACCTTTCCAATTTTTGGGGCGCATCTCATACCGCGGAGGATTGCAGGGTGCTTCAGTTTGCCTCCTGCCTGTTCCGAACTCCTCCTACTCCTCATCCTGCCTTTGGGGGTACAAAAAATAGTAATCGGGGCCTAGTCTGGGTCTGTACGTGTGAGATACATACACCTTTTGATATCATATTTTCTATTCCGCTATTCAATCTACACCCTTGGGGTAAAAACAATTAAATTGCGGGATAGTCTGTATCGGTACATGTGAGATACACCTTTCCAATATTGGGGCGCATCTCATACCGCCGAGGATTGCAGGGTGCTTCAGTTTGCCTCCTGCCTGTTCTGAACTCCTCCCACTCCTCATCCTGCCTTTGGGGGTACAAAAAATAGTAATCGGGGCCTAGTCTGGGTCTGTACGTGTGAGATACATACACCTTTTGATATCATATTTTCTATTCCGCTATTCAATCTACACCCTTGGGGTAAAAACAATTAAATTGCGGGATAGTCTGTATCGGTACGTGTGAGATACACCTTTCCAATTTTTGGGGCGCATCTCATACCGCCGAGGATTGCAGGGTGCTTCAGTTTGCCTCCTGCCTGTTCCGAACTCCTCCCACTCATCATCCTGCCTTTGGGGGCACAAAAAATAGTAATCGGGGCCTAGTCTGGGTCTGTACGTGTGAGATACATACACCTTTTGATATCATATTTTCTATTCCGCTATTCAATCTACACCCTTGGGATAAAAACAATTAAATTGCGGGATAGTCTGTATTGGTACGTGTGAGATACACCTTTCCAATTTTTGGGGCGCATCTCATACCGCCGAGGATTGCAGGGTGCTTCAGTTTGCCTCCTGCCTGTTCCGAACTCCTCCCACTCATCATCCTGCCTTTGGGGGTACAAAAAATAGTAATCGGGGCCTAGTCTGGGTCTGTACGTGTGAGATACATACACCTTTTGATATCATATTTTCTATTCCGCTATCTAAACCCTTGGGGTAAAAACAATTAAATTGCGGGATAGTCTGTATCGGTATGTGTGAGATACACCTTTCCAATTTTTGGGGCGCATCTCATACCGCGGAGGATTGCCGTGTGCTTCAGTTTGCCTCCTGCCTGTTCCGAACTCCTCCTACTCCTCATCCTGCCTTTGGGGGTACAAAAAATAGTAATCTGGGCCTATTCTGGGTCTGTACGTGTGAGATACATACACCTTTTGATATCATATTTTCTATTCCGCTATTCAATCTACACCCTTGGGGTAAAAACAATTAAATTGCGGGATAGTCTGTATCGGTACATGTGAGATACACCTTTCCAATTTTTGGGGCGCATCTCATACCGCCGAGGATTGCAGGGTGCTTCAGTTTGCCTCCTGCCTGTTCCGAACTCCTCCCACTCCTCATCCTGCCTTTGGGGGTACAAAAAATAGTAATCGGGGCCTATTCTGGGTCTGTACGTGTGAGATACATACACCTTTTGATATCATATTTTCTATTCCGCTATTCAATCGACACCCTTGGGGTAAAAACAATTAAATTGCGGGATAGTCTGTATCGGTACGTGTGAGATACACCTTTCCAATTTTTGGGGCGCATCTCATACCGCCGAGGATTGCAGGGTGCTTCAGTTTGCCTCCTGCCTGTTCCGAACTCCTCCCACTCCTCATCCTGCCTTTGGGGGTACAAAAAATAGTAATCGGGGCCTAGTCTGGGTCTGACCGTTTGAGATACATATACCTTTTGATATCATATTTTGTATTCTGCTATTCAATCTACAACCTTGGGGTAAAAACAATTAAATTGCGGGATAGTCTGTATCGGTACCTGTGAGATACACCTTTCCAATTTTTGGGGCGCATCTCATACCGCAGAGGATTGCAGGGTGCTTCAGTTTGCCTCCTGCCTGTTCCGAACTCCTCCCACTCATCATCCTGCCTTTGGGGGTACAAAAAATAGTAATCGGGGCCTAGTTTGGGTCTGTACGTGTGAGATACATACACCTTTTGATATCATATTTTCTATTCCGCTATCTACACGCTTGGGGTAAAAACAATTAAATTGCGGGATAGTCTGTATCGGTACGTGTGAGATACACCTTTCCAATTTTTGGGGCGCATCTCATACCGCCGAGGATTGCAGGGTGCTTCAGTTTGCCTCCTGCCTGTTCCGAACTCCTCCTACTCCTCATCCTGCCTTTGGGGGTACAAAAAATAGTAATCGGGGCCTAGTCTGGGTCTGTACGTGTGAGATACATACACCTTTTGATATCATATTTTCTATTCCGCTATTCAATCTACACCCTTGGGGTAAAAACAATTAAATTGCGGGATAGTCTGTATCGGTACATGTGAGATACACCTTTCCAATATTGGGGCGCATCTCATACCGCCGAGGATTGCAGGGTGCTTCAGTTTGCCTCCTGCCTGTTCTGAACTCCTCCCACTCCTCATCCTGCCTTTGGGGGTACAAAAAATAGTAATCGGGGCCTAGTCTGGGTCTGTACGTGTGAGATACATACACCTTTTGATATCATATTTTCTATTCCGCTATTCAATCTACACCCTTGGGGTAAAAACAATTAAATTGCGGGATAGTCTGTATCGGTACGTGTGAGATACACCTTTCCAATTTTTGGGGCGCATCTCATACCGCCGAGGATTGCAGGGTGCTTCAGTTTGCCTCCTGCCTGTTCCGAACTCCTCCCACTCATCATCCTGCCTTTGGGGGCACAAAAAATAGTAATCGGGGCCTAGTCTGGGTCTGTACGTGTGAGATACATACACCTTTTGATATCATATTTTCTATTCCGCTATTCAATCTACACCCTTGGGATAAAAACAATTAAATTGCGGGATAGTCTGTATTGGTACGTGTGAGATACACCTTTCCAATTTTTGGGGCGCATCTCATACCGCCGAGGATTGCAGGGTGCTTCAGTTTGCCTCCTGCCTGTTCCGAACTCCTCCCACTCATCATCCTGCCTTTGGGGGTACAAAAAATAGTAATCGGGGCCTAGTCTGGGTCTGTACGTGTGAGATACATACACCTTTTGATATCATATTTTCTATTCCGCTATCTAAACCCTTGGGGTAAAAACAATTAAATTGCGGGATAGTCTGTATCGGTATGTGTGAGATACACCTTTCCAATTTTTGGGGCGCATCTCATACCGCGGAGGATTGCCGTGTGCTTCAGTTTGCCTCCTGCCTGTTCCGAACTCCTCCTACTCCTCATCCTGCCTTTGGGGGTACAAAAAATAGTAATCTGGGCCTATTCTGGGTCTGTACGTGTGAGATACATACACCTTTTGATATCATATTTTCTATTCCGCTATTCAATCTACACCCTTGGGGTAAAAACAATTAAATTGCGGGATAGTCTGTATCGGTACATGTGAGATACACCTTTCCAATTTTTGGGGCGCATCTCATACCGCCGAGGATTGCAGGGTGCTTCAGTTTGCCTCCTGCCTGTTCCGAACTCCTCCCACTCCTCATCCTGCCTTTGGGGGTACAAAAAATAGTAATCGGGGCCTATTCTGGGTCTGACCGTTTGAGATACATATACCTTTTGATATCATATTTTGTATTCTGCTATTCAATCTACAACCTTGGGGTAAAAACAATTAAATTGCGGGATAGTCTGTATCGGTACCTGTGAGATACACCTTTCCAATTTTTGGGGCGCATCTCATACCGCAGAGGATTGCAGGGTGCTTCAGTTTGCCTCCTGCCTGTTCCGAACTCCTCCCACTCATCATCCTGCCTTTGGGGGTACAAAAAATAGTAATCGGGGCCTAGTTTGGGTCTGTACGTGTGAGATACATACACCTTTTGATATCATATTTTCTATTCCGCTATCTACACGCTTGGGGTAAAAACAATTAAATTGCGGGATAGTCTGTATCGGTACGTGTGAGATACACCTTTCCAATTTTTGGGGCGCATCTCATACCGCCGAGGATTGCAGGGTGCTTCAGTTTGCCTCCTGCCTGTTCCGAACTCCTCCTACTCCTCATCCTGCCTTTGGGGGTACAAAAAATAGTAATCGGGGCCTAGTCTGGGTCTGTACGTGTGAGATACATACACCTTTTGATATCATATTTTCTATTCCGCTATTCAATCTACACCCTTGGGGTAAAAACAATTACATTGCGGGATAGTCTGTATCGGTACGTGTGAGATACACCTTTCCAATTTTTGGGGCACATCTCATACCGCTGAGGATTGCAGGGTGCTTCAGTTTGCCTCCTGCCTGTTCCGAACTCCTCCCACTCCTCATCCTGCAGTTGGGGGTACAAAAAATAGTAATCGGGGCCTAGTCTGGGTCTGTACGTGTGAGATACATACACCTTTTGATATCATATTTTCTATTCCGCTATTCAATCGACACCCTTGGGGTAAAAACAATTAAATTGCGGGATAGTCTGTATCGGTACGTGTGAGATACACCTTTCCAATTTTTGGGGCGCATCTCATACCGCCGAGGATTGCAGGGTGCTTCAGTTTGCCTCCTGCCTGTTCCGAACTCCTCCCACTCATCATCCTGCCTTTGGGGGTACAAAAAATAGTAATCGGGGCCTAGTCTGGATCTGTACTTGTGAGATACATACAACTTTTGATATCATATTTTCTATTCCGCTATCTACACCCTTGGGGTAAAAACAATGAAATTGCGGGATAGTCTGTATCGGTACGTGTGAGATACACCTTTCCAATTTTTGGGGCGCATCTCATACCGCGGAGGATTGCAGGGTGCTTCAGTTTGCCTCCTGCCTGTTCGGAACTCCTCCTACTCCTCATCCTGCCTTTGGGGGTACAAAAAATAGTAATCGGGGCCTAGTCTGGGTCTGTACGTGTGAGATACATACACCTTTTGATATCATATTTTCTATTCCACTATTCAATCCACTCCCTTGGGGTAAAAACAATTAAATTGCGGGATAGTCTGTATCGGTACATGTGAGATACACCTTTCCAATTGTGGGGCGCATCTCATACCGCCGAGGATTGCAGGGTGCTTCAGTTTGCCTCCTGCCTGTTCCGAACTCCTCCCACTCCTCATCCTGCCTTTGGGGGTACAAAAAATAGTAATCGGGGCCTAGTCTGGGTCTGTACGTGTGAGATACATACACCTTTTGATATCATATTTTCTATTCCGCTATTCAATCTACACCCTTGGGGTAAAAACAATTAAATTGCGGGATAGTCTGTATCGGTACGTGTGAGATACACCTTTCCAGTTTTTGGGGCGCATCTCATACCGCTGAGGATTGCAGGGTGCTTCAGTTTGCCTCCTGCCTGTTCCGAACTCCTCCCACTCCTCATCCTGCCTTTGGGGGTACAAAAAATAGTAATCGGGGCCTAGTCTGGGTCTGTACTTGTGAGATACATACACCTTTTGATATCATATTTTCTATTCCGCTATCTACACCCTTGGGGTAAAAACAATTAAATTGCGGGATAGTCTGTATCGGTACGTGTGAGATACATCTTTCCAATTTTTGGGGCGCATCTCATACCGCCGAGGATTGCAGGGTGCTTCAGTTTGCCTCCTGCCTGTTCCGAACTCCTCCCACTCCTCATCCTGCCTTTGGGGGTACAAAAAATAGTAATCGGGGCCTAGTCTGGGTCTGTACGTGTGAGATACATACACCTTTTGATATCATATTTTCTATTCCGCTATTCAATCTACACCCTTGGGGTAAAAACAATTAAATTGCGGGATAGTCTGTATCGGTACATGTGAGATACACCTTTCCAATTGTGGGGCGCATCTCATACCGCCGAGGATTGCAGGGTGCTTCAGTTTGCCTCCTGCCTGTTCCGAACTCCTCCCACTCCTCATCCTGCCTTTGGGGGTACAAAAAATAGTAATCGGGGCCTAGTCTGGGTCTGTACGTGTGAGATACATACACCTTTTGATATCATATTTTCTATTCCGCTATTCAATCTACACCCTTGGGGTAAAAACAATTAAATTGCGGGATAGTCTGTATCGGTACGTGTGAGATACACCTTTCCAGTTTTTGGGGCGCATCTCATACCGCTGAGGATTGCAGGGTGCTTCAGTTTGCCTCCTGCCTGTTCCGAACTCCTCCCACTCCTCATCCTGCCTTTGGGGGTACAAAAAATAGTAATCGGGGCCTAGTCTGGGTCTGTACTTGTGAGATACATACACCTTTTGATATCATATTTTCTATTCCGCTATCTACACCCTTGGGGTAAAAACAATTAAATTGCGGGATAGTCTGTATCGGTACGTGTGAGATACATCTTTCCAATTTTTGGGGCGCATCTCATACCGCCGAGGATTGCAGGGTGCTTCAGTTTGCCTCCTGCCTGTTCCGAACTCCTCCCACTCCTCATCCTGCCTTTGGGGGTACAAAAAATAGTAATCGGGGCCTAGTCTGGGTCTGTACGTGTGAGATACATACACCTTTTGATATCATATTTTCTATTCCGCTATTCAATCTACACCCTTGGGGTAAAAACAATTAAATTGCGGGATAGTCTGTATCGGTACGTGTGAGATACACCTTTCCAATTTTTGGGGCGCATCTCATACCGCTGAGGATTGCAGGGTGCTTCAGTTTGCCTCCTGCCTGTTCCGAACTCCTCCCACTCCTCATCCTGCCTTTGGGGGTACAAAAAATAGTAATCGGGGCCTAGTCTGGGTCTGTACGTGTGAGATACATACACCTTTTGATATCATATTTTCTATTCCGCTATTCAATCTACACCCTTGGGGTAAAAACAATTAAATTGCGGGATAGTCTGTATCGGTACGTGTGAGATACACATTTCCAATTTTTGGGGCGCATCTCATACCGCCGAGGATTGCAGGGTGCTTCAGTTTGCCTCCTGCCTGTTCCGAACTCCTCCCACTCCTCATCCTGCCTTTGGGGGTACAAAAAATAGTAATCGGGGCCTAGTCTGGGTCTGTACGTGTGAGATACATACACCTTTTGATATCATATTTTCTATTCCGCTATTCATCCTACACCCTTGGGGTAAAAACAATTAAATTGTGGGATAGTCTGTATCGGTACGTGTGAGATACACATTTCCAATTTTTGGGGCGCATCTCATACCGCCGAGGATTGCAGGGTGCTTCAGTTTGCCTCCTGCCTGTTCCGAACTCCTCCCACTCATCATCCTGCCTTTGGGGGTACAAAAAATAGTAATCGGGGCCTAGTCTGGATCTGTACTTGTGAGATACATACAACTTTTGATATCATATTTTCTATTCCGCTATCTACACCCTTGGGGTAAAAACAATGAAATTGCGGGATAGTCTGTATCGGTACGTGTGAGATACACCTTTCCAATTTTTGGGGCGCATCTCATACCGCGGAGGATTGCAGGGTGCTTCAGTTTGCCTCCTGCCTGTTCCGAACTCCTCCTACTCCTCATCCTGCCTTTGGGGGTACAAAAAATAGTAATCGGGGCCTAGTCTGGGTCTGTACGTGTGAGATACATACACCTTTTGATATCATATTTTCTATTCCACTATTCAATCTACTCCCTTGGGGTAAAAACAATTAAATTGCGGGATAGTCTGTATCGGTACATGTGAGATACACCTTTCCAATATTGGGGCGCATCTCATACCGCCGAGGATTGCAGGGTGCTTCAGTTTGCCTCCTGCCTGTTCTGAACTCCTCCCACTCCTCATCCTGCCTTTGGGGGTACAAAAAATAGTAATCGGGGCCTAGTCTGGGTCTGTACGTGTGAGATACATACACCTTTTGATATCATATTTTCTATTCCGCTATTCAATCTACACCCTTGGGGTAAAAACAATTAAATTGCGGGATAGTCTGTATCGGTACGTGTGAGATACACCTTTCCAATTTTTGGGGCGCATCTCATACCGCCGAGGATTGCAGGGTGCTTCAGTTTGCCTCCTGCCTGTTCCGAACTCCTCCCACTCATCATCCTGCCTTTGGGGGCACAAAAAATAGTAATCGGGGCCTAGTCTGGGTCTGTACGTGTGAGATACATACACCTTTTGATATCATATTTTCTATTCCGCTATTCAATCTACACCCTTGGGATAAAAACAATTAAATTGCGGGATAGTCTGTATTGGTACGTGTGAGATACACCTTTCCAATTTTTGGGGCGCATCTCATACCGCCGAGGATTGCAGGGTGCTTCAGTTTGCCTCCTGCCTGTTCCGAACTCCTCCCACTCATCATCCTGCCTTTGGGGGTACAAAAAATAGTAATCGGGGCCTAGTCTGGGTCTGTACGTGTGAGATACATACACCTTTTGATATCATATTTTCTATTCCGCTATCTAAACCCTTGGGGTAAAAACAATTAAATTGCGGGATAGTCTGTATCGGTATGTGTGAGATACACCTTTCCAATTTTTGGGGCGCATCTCATACCGCGGAGGATTGCCGTGTGCTTCAGTTTGCCTCCTGCCTGTTCCGAACTCCTCCTACTCCTCATCCTGCCTTTGGGGGTACAAAAAATAGTAATCTGGGCCTATTCTGGGTCTGTACGTGTGAGATACATACACCTTTTGATATCATATTTTCTATTCCGCTATTCAATCTACACCCTTGGGGTAAAAACAATTAAATTGCGGGATAGTCTGTATCGGTACATGTGAGATACACCTTTCCAATTTTTGGGGCGCATCTCATACCGCCGAGGATTGCAGGGTGCTTCAGTTTGCCTCCTGCCTGTTCCGAACTCCTCCCACTCCTCATCCTGCCTTTGGGGGTACAAAAAATAGTAATCGGGGCCTATTCTGGGTCTGTACGTGTGAGATACATACACCTTTTGATATCATATTTTCTATTCCGCTATTCAATCGACACCCTTGGGGTAAAAACAATTAAATTGCGGGATAGTCTGTATCGGTACGTGTGAGATACACCTTTCCAATTTTTGGGGCGCATCTCATACCGCCGAGGATTGCAGGGTGCTTCAGTTTGCCTCCTGCCTGTTCCGAACTCCTCCCACTCCTCATCCTGCCTTTGGGGGTACAAAAAATAGTAATCGGGGCCTAGTCTGGGTCTGACCGTTTGAGATACATATACCTTTTGATATCATATTTTGTATTCTGCTATTCAATCTACAACCTTGGGGTAAAAACAATTAAATTGCGGGATAGTCTGTATCGGTACCTGTGAGATACACCTTTCCAATTTTTGGGGCGCATCTCATACCGCAGAGGATTGCAGGGTGCTTCAGTTTGCCTCCTGCCTGTTCCGAACTCCTCCCACTCATCATCCTGCCTTTGGGGGTACAAAAAATAGTAATCGGGGCCTAGTTTGGGTCTGTACGTGTGAGATACATACACCTTTTGATATCATATTTTCTATTCCGCTATCTACACGCTTGGGGTAAAAACAATTAAATTGCGGGATAGTCTGTATCGGTACGTGTGAGATACACCTTTCCAATTTTTGGGGCGCATCTCATACCGCCGAGGATTGCAGGGTGCTTCAGTTTGCCTCCTGCCTGTTCCGAACTCCTCCTACTCCTCATCCTGCCTTTGGGGGTACAAAAAATAGTAATCGGGGCCTAGTCTGGGTCTGTACGTGTGAGATACATACACCTTTTGATATCATATTTTCTATTCCGCTATTCAATCTACACCCTTGGGGTAAAAACAATTACATTGCGGGATAGTCTGTATCGGTACGTGTGAGATACACCTTTCCAATTTTTGGGGCACATCTCATACCGCTGAGGATTGCAGGGTGCTTCAGTTTGCCTCCTGCCTGTTCCGAACTCCTCCCACTCCTCATCCTGCAGTTGGGGGTACAAAAAATAGTAATCGGGGCCTAGTCTGGGTCTGTACGTGTGAGATACATACACCTTTTGATATCATATTTTCTATTCCGCTATTCAATCGACACCCTTGGGGTAAAAACAATTAAATTGCGGGATAGTCTGTATCGGTACGTGTGAGATACACCTTTCCAATTTTTGGGGCGCATCTCATACCGCCGAGGATTGCAGGGTGCTTCAGTTTGCCTCCTGCCTGTTCCGAACTCCTCCCACTCATCATCCTGCCTTTGGGGGTACAAAAAATAGTAATCGGGGCCTAGTCTGGATCTGTACTTGTGAGATACATACAACTTTTGATATCATATTTTCTATTCCGCTATCTACACCCTTGGGGTAAAAACAATGAAATTGCGGGATAGTCTGTATCGGTACGTGTGAGATACACCTTTCCAATTTTTGGGGCGCATCTCATACCGCGGAGGATTGCAGGGTGCTTCAGTTTGCCTCCTGCCTGTTCGGAACTCCTCCTACTCCTCATCCTGCCTTTGGGGGTACAAAAAATAGTAATCAGGGCCTAGTCTGGGTCTGTACGTGTGAGATACATACACCTTTTGATATCATATTTTCTATTCCACTATTCAATCCACTCCCTTGGGGTAAAAACAATTAAATTGCGGGATAGTCTGTATCGGTACATGTGAGATACACCTTTCCAATTGTGGGGCGCATCTCATACCGCCGAGGATTGCAGGGTGCTTCAGTTTGCCTCCTGCCTGTTCCGAACTCCTCCCACTCCTCATCCTGCCTTTGGGGGTACAAAAAATAGTAATCGGGGCCTAGTCTGGGTCTGTACTTGTGAGATACATACACCTTTTGATATCATATTTTCTATTCCGCTATCTACACCCTTGGGGTAAAAACAATTAAATTGCGGGATAGTCTGTATCGGTACGTGTGAGATACATCTTTCCAATTTTTGGGGCGCATCTCATACCGCCGAGGATTGCAGGGTGCTTCAGTTTGCCTCCTGCCTGTTCCGAACTCCTCCCACTCCTCATCCTGCCTTTGGGGGTACAAAAAATAGTAATCGGGGCCTAGTCTGGGTCTGTACGTGTGAGATACATACACCTTTTGATATCATATTTTCTATTCCGCTATTCAATCTACACCCTTGGGGTAAAAACAATTAAATTGCGGGATAGTCTGTATCGGTACGTGTGAGATACACCTTTCCAATTTTTGGGGCGCATCTCATACCGCTGAGGATTGCAGGGTGCTTCAGTTTGCCTCCTGCCTGTTCCGAACTCCTCCCACTCCTCATCCTGCCTTTGGGGGTACAAAAAATAGTAATCGGGGCCTAGTCTGGGTCTGTACGTGTGAGATACATACACCTTTTGATATCATATTTTCTATTCCGCTATTCAATCTACACCCTTGGGGTAAAAACAATTAAATTGCGGGATAGTCTGTATCGGTACGTGTGAGATACACATTTCCAATTTTTGGGGCGCATCTCATACCGCCGAGGATTGCAGGGTGCTTCAGTTTGCCTCCTGCCTGTTCCGAACTCCTCCCACTCCTCATCCTGCCTTTGGGGGTACAAAAAATAGTAATCGGGGCCTAGTCTGGGTCTGTACGTGTGAGATACATACACCTTTTGATATCATATTTTCTATTCCGCTATTCATCCTACACCCTTGGGGTAAAAACAATTAAATTGTGGGATAGTCTGTATCGGTACGTGTGAGATACACATTTCCAATTTTTGGGGCGCATCTCATACCGCCGAGGATTGCAGGGTGCTTCAGTTTGCCTCCTGCCTGTTCCGAACTCCTCCCACTCATCATCCTGCCTTTGGGGGTACAAAAAATAGTAATCGGGGCCTAGTCTGGATCTGTACTTGTGAGATACATACAACTTTTGATATCATATTTTCTATTCCGCTATCTACACCCTTGGGGTAAAAACAATGAAATTGCGGGATAGTCTGTATCGGTACGTGTGAGATACACCTTTCCAATTTTTGGGGCGCATCTCATACCGCGGAGGATTGCAGGGTGCTTCAGTTTGCCTCCTGCCTGTTCCGAACTCCTCCTACTCCTCATCCTGCCTTTGGGGGTACAAAAAATAGTAATCGGGGCCTAGTCTGGGTCTGTACGTGTGAGATACATACACCTTTTGATATCATATTTTCTATTCCACTATTCAATCTACTCCCTTGGGGTAAAAACAATTAAATTGCGGGATAGTCTGTATCGGTACATGTGAGATACACCTTTCCAATATTGGGGCGCATCTCATACCGCCGAGGATTGCAGGGTGCTTCAGTTTGCCTCCTGCCTGTTCTGAACTCCTCCCACTCCTCATCCTGCCTTTGGGGGTACAAAAAATAGTAATCGGGGCCTAGTCTGGGTCTGTACGTGTGAGATACATACACCTTTTGATATCATATTTTCTATTCCGCTATTCAATCTACACCCTTGGGGTAAAAACAATTAAATTGCGGGATAGTCTGTATCGGTACGTGTGAGATACACCTTTCCAATTTTTGGGGCGCATCTCATACCGCCGAGGATTGCAGGGTGCTTCAGTTTGCCTCCTGCCTGTTCCGAACTCCTCCCACTCATCATCCTGCCTTTGGGGGCACAAAAAATAGTAATCGGGGCCTAGTCTGGGTCTGTACGTGTGAGATACATACACCTTTTGATATCATATTTTCTATTCCGCTATTCAATCTACACCCTTGGGATAAAAACAATTAAATTGCGGGATAGTCTGTATTGGTACGTGTGAGATACACCTTTCCAATTTTTGGGGCGCATCTCATACCGCCGAGGATTGCAGGGTGCTTCAGTTTGCCTCCTGCCTGTTCCGAACTCCTCCCACTCATCATCCTGCCTTTGGGGGTACAAAAAATAGTAATCGGGGCCTAGTCTGGGTCTGTACGTGTGAGATACATACACCTTTTGATATCATATTTTCTATTCCGCTATCTAAACCCTTGGGGTAAAAACAATTAAATTGCGGGATAGTCTGTATCGGTATGTGTGAGATACACCTTTCCAATTTTTGGGGCGCATCTCATACCGCGGAGGATTGCCGTGTGCTTCAGTTTGCCTCCTGCCTGTTCCGAACTCCTCCTACTCCTCATCCTGCCTTTGGGGGTACAAAAAATAGTAATCTGGGCCTATTCTGGGTCTGTACGTGTGAGATACATACACCTTTTGATATCATATTTTCTATTCCGCTATTCAATCTACACCCTTGGGGTAAAAACAATTAAATTGCGGGATAGTCTGTATCGGTACATGTGAGATACACCTTTCCAATTTTTGGGGCGCATCTCATACCGCCGAGGATTGCAGGGTGCTTCAGTTTGCCTCCTGCCTGTTCCGAACTCCTCCCACTCCTCATCCTGCCTTTGGGGGTACAAAAAATAGTAATCGGGGCCTATTCTGGGTCTGTACGTGTGAGATACATACACCTTTTGATATCATATTTTCTATTCCGCTATTCAATCGACACCCTTGGGGTAAAAACAATTAAATTGCGGGATAGTCTGTATCGGTACGTGTGAGATACACCTTTCCAATTTTTGGGGCGCATCTCATACCGCCGAGGATTGCAGGGTGCTTCAGTTTGCCTCCTGCCTGTTCCGAACTCCTCCCACTCCTCATCCTGCCTTTGGGGGTACAAAAAATAGTAATCGGGGCCTAGTCTGGGTCTGACCGTTTGAGATACATATACCTTTTGATATCATATTTTGTATTCTGCTATTCAATCTACAACCTTGGGGTAAAAACAATTAAATTGCGGGATAGTCTGTATCGGTACCTGTGAGATACACCTTTCCAATTTTTGGGGCGCATCTCATACCGCAGAGGATTGCAGGGTGCTTCAGTTTGCCTCCTGCCTGTTCCGAACTCCTCCCACTCATCATCCTGCCTTTGGGGGTACAAAAAATAGTAATCGGGGCCTAGTCTGGGTCTGTACGTGTGAGATAGATACACCTTTTAATATCATATTTTCTATTCCGCTATTCAATCTACAACCTTGGGGTAAAAACAATTAAATTGCGGGATAGTCTGTATCGGTACGTGTGAAATACACCTTTCCAATTTTTGGGGCGCATCTCATACCGCCGAGGATTGCAGGGTGCTTCAGTTTGCCTCCTGCTTGTTCCGAACTCCTCCCACTCCTCATCCTGCCTTTGGGGGTACAAAAAATAGTAATCGGGGCCTAGTCTGGGTCTGTACGTGTGAGATACATACACCTTTTAATATCATATTTTCTATTCCGCTATTCAATCTACACCCTTGGGGTAAAAACAATTAAATTACGGGATAGTCTGTATCGGTACGTGTGAGGTACACCTTCCAATCTTTTGGGGCGCATCTTCCACAGCCGAGGATTGCAGGGCGCTTCAGTTTGCCTCCGGTTCCGAACTCCTCCTACTCCTCTTCCTCATCCTCCCTTTAGGGTACAAAAAATTGTAATCGGGGCCTTGTCTGTGTTTGTACGTGTGAGATACACCGTTTTATATCCTTTTTTCTATTCCGCTATTCAATATACACCCTTTTGGGGTGAAAAAAATTAAATTTGCGTCATACTTTGCATATTTGAGTGTGAGATACACCCGTTGTATTTGTATACTGTTTTTCTATTCCGCTATTTAATAAACACCCTTTTGGGGTAAAAAAAATTAAATTGCGGCATAGTTTGCATATTTGACTGTGAGATACACCGTGCGATACTGTTGTTGTTTTGTTCCACTATTTAAGAAACACCTTTCTAGGGCAAGATCATAAATTACAGAAATATGAGGAGACCATCAAATAGGGGCCGTGGCCTGGGTCATGGTGCTGCTGGTAGAGCTCCTGTTGCAAGGAGAGGACGTGGTCGATCTGTGCCAGCTACACGCACAAGTGAAACGCCTTCCTCAAGTGTGAGTAGGCGACAGAACCTGCAGCAGTATTTGATATGGCATCATGCGCCTCTAGAAGTGATGAGGCCAGAAGAAGTATGGGCGATAGTAGATTGGGTTGCTGACAGTGCCTCCAGTTCCTTCACATTGTCTCCCACCCAGTCTACTGCAGAAAGGTCAGAGTTGGCACCTGCAGCCAATGTCCAACCGTCTTTCACCTCACTCCCTTGCAAAGCAGGCAAGCAGTCTGAGCCCCAAGTCATGCAGCAGTCTCTTCTTCATTTTGATGACTCTGTCAGCAGGGTTTCCCAGGGCCATCCACCTAGCCCTGCCCCAGAAGTGGAAGAGATTGAGTGCAGCGATGCCCAACCACTTATTTCTCAAGATGAGTACATGGAAGGACCATCGCAGCACGTCTCCGATGATGACGAAACGCAGGTGCCAACTGCTGCGGCACTCAGAATTGTGGAGACCGACAAGGAGGGCAGGGGTGAAGACTGGGCGGAAGATGATGTGGAGGACGATGAGGTCCTCGACCCCACAAGGAATGAAGGTCATGCAGATGACCTGAGTAGTTTGGAGGAAGAGGCGGTGGTCACACAGAGCCACCAGCACAGCAGAAGAGGGAGCAGGGTGCAGAAGCGGAGCGGCCGTGCCCTAGACACTACGCCTGCTACTGCCCAACGCAGCAAGGGACCGAGCGCACCAAAGCCAGCTCAAAGGAGTTCTCTAGCGTTGAAGTTCTTCAGAAAATGTGCTGATGACAGGACACGAGTGGTTTGCACCCTGTGCAATCAGAGCCTGAAGCAAGGCATAAACCTTCTCAACCTGAGCACAACCTGCATGATCAGGCCTCTAAGGGCAAAGCATGAGCTGCAGTGGAGTAGACACCTTCAAAACCAAGAAAGGTCTCTGGCTCCTCCTGCTTCCTCTTCTGCTGCAGTCTCGGCCTCTCCATCCACCTCTGTAGTGATACCGGCACCTGCCACCCCGCAAACAGACGATTTGTCAGCAACCCCACCACCTGGGTCACCAACCATCTCCACAATGTCCCGTGGAAGCGTTCAGCTTTCCATCTCCCAAACACTTGAGAGGAAGAGGAAGTACCCCCCTACCCACCCGCGATCCCTGGCCCTGAATGCCAGCATTTCAAAATTCTTGGCCTTTGAAATGCTGTCATTCCGTCTGGTGGAGAAGGACAGTTTTAAAAGCCTTATGTCGGTGGCTGTCTCACAGTACGTCATGCCCAGCCGCCACTACTTTTCCATTCAAGCCATCCCTTCCCTGCACAACCAAGTGGGGGAAAAAATCAGGTGTGCACTGCGCAACGCCATCTGTGCCAAGGTCCACCTAACTGCCGATACGTGGACCAGTAAGCACGGTCAGGGGCGTTATATCTCCCTAACGGCACACTGGGTAAATGCAGTGGCGGATGGGCCTGAGGCGGATAGCAATTTGGCGCATGTCCTTCCACCACCGAGGATTGCAGGGCGCTTCAGTTTGCCTCCTGTTCCTAACTCCTCCTACTCCGCTTCCTCATCCTCTACCGCCTCCTCATCCGGTCAGCGTAACACCTTCACCACCAACTTCAGCACAGCCAGGGGTAAACGACAGCAGGCAGTTTTAAAACTTGCCTGTTTGGGGGAAAAACCACACACCGCGCAGGAGTTGTGGAGGAGCATGGAACAGCAGACAAATGAGTGGTTGCTGCCAGCGAGCCTCAAGCCCGGCCTGGTGGTGTGCGATAACGGGCGAAATATCATAGCAGCTCTGGGCCTAGCCGGTTTGACGCACATCCCTTGCCTGGGTCTGTGCGCACTTTCGGCGTTCACACCCTGCTGCTGCTCGCCTGTCAGCGCTGCAGCGTAACTTCGGCCTTCCCGCTCACCGCCTCATATGTGACGTGCCCACAAGGTGGAACTCCACCTTGCACATGCTGGAAAGACTGTGCGAGCAGCAGCAGGCCATAGTTGAGTCTCAGCTGCAGCACGCACGTGTGAGTCACTCTGCAGAACAGCACCACTTCACCACCAATAACTGGGCCTCCAGACGAGACCTGTGTGCCTTGTTGCGCTGTTTTGAGTACTCCACCAACATGGCCAGTGCCAATGACGCCGTTGTCAGCTTAACTATCCCACTTCTATGCCTCCTTCAAAAAACGATTCGGGCAATGATGGAAGAGGATGTGGCACAGGATGAGGAGGAGGAGGAGGATGAAGAGGTAACATTTCCAAGGCTTTCAGGGCAGTCATTCGCAAGTGGCTCCGAGGGTGGGTTCCTGCACCCACAAACGCCAGGGACACAATTGTCCAGCAGGGGCACAGTTCTGGAGGATGAGGAGGAGGAGATGGAGGAGGAGATGGAACCATGTTCACAGCAGGGTGGCACCCAGGCCAGCTCATGGCCATCACTGGTGCGTGGCTGGGGGGATACAGAGGACACAGACGATACACCTCCCACAGAGGACAGACTTTCGTTGCCTCTGGGCAGCCTGGCACACATGAGCGATTACATGCTGCAGTGTCTCCACAACGACCGCCGAGTTGCCCACATTCTAACTTGTGCTGATTACTGGGTGGCCACGCTGCTGGATCCCCGTTACAAGGACAACGTACCGTCCTTAATTCACTCACTGGAGCGCGATCGCAAGATGCGCGAGTACAAGCGCACGCTGGTAGACGCAATGCTGCTGGCATTCCCACCTGACTTCAGGGCCACAGTGGAAGCACAAGGCCAAGGCAGAGGAGGAGGAGGAGGAGGAAGAGGTCGCCAATGCAACCAGGGCACCGCCAGCACCTCAGAAGGCAGGGTTAGCATGGCCGAAATGTGGAAAAGCTTTGTCAGCACACCACAACAAACAGCAGCACCAGCAGCTCATATGGAACGTTTTAGCAGGAGGCAGCATTTCACCAACATGGTGGAGCAGTATGTGTGCACACGCCTACATGTAGTGAATGATGGGTCTGCCCCCTTCAACTTCTGGGTCTCCAAATTGTGCACATGGCCTGAGCTTGCCCTTTACGCCTTGGAGGTGCTGGCGTGCCCTGCAGCCAGTGTATTATCTGAACGTGTATTTAGCACGGCTGGGGGCGTTATCACAGACAAGTGCAGCCGCCTGTCCAGAGACAATGTGGACAAGCTCACGTTCATTAAAATGAACCAGGCATGGATCCCACAGGACTTTTCCGTACCTTGTGCAGAATAGAGATGGATACCAACCTTACCCAGCCATTGTTCTATTTTTGATCTTTCTCACTCTTTTGGGGTGTACCCTCATTTAAAATGACTGAAAAAAAGCAGTGTTGGCTACCTCGTCCTCCTCCACCGCCACTTCCACCTACACCGCCCATAGGTGTGCGCAGCCTATTGCATTAGGGTGTGCACCCCAAAGTTTAAATACACATGCATGTGTTTGCCTACATGTATATGGCCCCGGTACATTACTCTCCCTGCTGGCAAAGTGAAATAGAAGTGTGTGGCACTTCTCTTATGGCAGAGCAGGTCCGAGGGAGATCTTTCCCATCTCCTCTCTGGCAAACAGAGCGATAATGCTAATGTGCCCTAGGTGATTAGGGTGTGCCCAGGCACACCCGGCACACCCTGTGCGCACGCCTATGACACCGCCACATCCACCACCACCTCAACCTCCCTCCTACTCCATATGGGCCTCGTCCTTCACAGATGAAGAAATTTTTTTTATTTTTCTGTTTTTTTTGTTGTTTTAAGTTATTTCCCTATCCACATTTGTTTGCAGAGCACTTGCCATGCTCTTAACTATGTTTTGCTGCCATTTGCAGCACTCTAGCCCTTTCCATTGGTGTTTTAGAGCCATTTTAGTGCCTGAACGTTTGGATCCCCTTTGACTTCAATGGGGTTCGGTGTCCGGGGAAAGTTCGGAAAAAGTCCGGGACACGGACCCGGACTTTTTTTTCAAGTTCGGCCGAACCCGCTGAACACGGACATCCAGGTGTCCGCTCAACTCTATCCATGATCAAGTGCAGCAATACAAATAAAAGTCCATATAAAGTGCTCTCAGTGCTTAAAGTGCTTGATAAATGCTTCTTTGGGGGCTGTAAACGTGCTCCAAATAGTGCTCCCCAATGGTGACCCTACTCACCAGAAAGGTGAAGATCATAAGCCTGAAATTTAGATATGATCCTGGTCTGTCTGTATAAATGCTGGTGGGAATATGTTGTTCAAGTATGGACTGCTTAGACTACTGTGTAGCTCCGTGACTCAAAATAAAGAGAAGGGATATCCATGGTGAACTATGTAAAAATGATTTATTAACAATAAAAATATCCACTCACATTTAAATGAACTGATTTCCTCCTATGCTTGTGCGGTGCGGTGGTCCTGGTATGCTTCCACCGGCCGGAAGTGACGTGGTGCGCTAGACGCGTTTCACCCTCCCACAGGGCGTATATATATATTTATATATATATATATATATATATATATATACATATATACACACATATACACACAGTGCATTGCAAAAGTATTCGTCCCCCTTGAACTTTTCAACCTTTTGCCATATTTCAGGCTTCAAACATAAAGATATAAAACTGTAATTTTTTGTGAAGAATCAACAACAAGTGGGACACAATCATGAAGTGGAACGAAATTTATTGGATATTTCAAACTTTTTTAACAAATAAAAAACTGAAAAATTGAGCGTGCAAAATTATTCAGCCCCCTTAAGTTAATACTTTGTAGCACCACCTTTTGCTGCGATTACAGCTGTAAGTCGCTTGGGGTATGTCTCTATCAGTTTTGCACATCGAGAGTGAAATTTTTGCCCATTCCTCCTTGCAAAACAGCTTGAGCTCAGTGAGGTTGGATGGAGAGCGTTTGTGAACAGCAGTTTTCAGTTCTTTCCACAGATTCTCAATCGGATTCAGGTCTGGACTTTGACTTGGCCATTCTAACACCTGGATATGTTTATTTGTGAACGATTCCATTGTAGATTTTGCTTTATGTTTTTTATCATTGTCTTGTTGGAAGACAAATCTCCGTCCCAGTCTCAGGTCTTTTGCAGACTCCATCAGGGTTTCTTCCGGAATGGTCCTGTATTTGGCTCCATCCATCTTCCCATCAATTTTAACCATCTTCCCTGTCCCTGCTGAAGAAAAGCAGGCCCAAACCATGATGCTGCCACCACCATGTTTGACAGTGGGGATGGTGTGTTCAGGGTGATGAGCTGTGTTGCTTTTACGCCAAACATAACGTTTTGCATTGTTGCCAAAAAGTTCGATTTTGGTTTCATCTGACCAGAGCACCTTCTTCCACATGTTTGGTGTGTCTCCCAGGTGGCCTGTGGCAAACTTTAAATTACACTTTTTATGGATATCTTTAAGAAATGGCTTTCTTCTTGCCACTCTTCCATAAAGGCCAGATTTGTGCAGTATACGACTGATTGTTGTCCTATGGACAGAGTCTCCCACCTCAGCTGTAGATCTCTGCAGTTCATCCAGAGTGATCATAGGCCTCCTGGCTGCATCTCTGATCAGTCTTCTCCTTGTATGAGCTGAAAGTTTAGAGGGACAGCCAGGTCTTCGTAGATTTGCAGTGGTCTGATACTCCTTCCATTTCAATATTATAGCTTGCACAGTGCTCTTTGGGATGTTTAAAGCTTGGGAAATCTTTTTGTATCCAAATCCGGCTTTAAACTTCTCCACAACAGTATCTCGGACCTGCCTGGTGTGTTCCTTGTTCTTCATGATGCTCTCTGCGCTTTAAACGGACCTCTGAGAATATCACAGTGCAGGTGCATTTATACGGAGACTTGATTACACACAGGTGGATTCTATTTATCATCATTAGTCATTTAGGTCAACATTGGATCATTCAGAGATCCTCACTGAACTTCTGGAGAGAGTTTGCTGCACTGAAAGTAAAGGGGCTGAATAATTTTGCACGCCCAATTTTTCAGTTTTTTATTTGTTAACAAAGATTGAAATATCCAATACATTTTGTTTCACTTCGTGATTGTGTCCCACTTGTTGTTGATTCTTCAAAAAAAATTACAGTTTTATATCTTTATGTTTGAAGCCTGAAATGTGGCAAAAGATTGAAAAGCTCAAGGGGGCCGAATACTTTCGCAATGCACTGTATATATATATAGATATATATATATATATATATCTCAATCAATGGATGGTCTATACTAAACTGACCGATAGATACTCAATGGCCTAATATGTACACAAGTGCCATATATCTCAATGCTTGGTCTATACCGAACTGGCCGATTATATATATATATATATATATATATATATATATTAGTAACCTGGGGGACGGTTAGCTTAGTGGCAGATGTGTTTTCCCAGTGATTCGCTGCAGGCAGGTATTATATTTTAAGGGCCTGGTAGCCCATTTTTATTAAAAGGCAAAATAAGAAGAATAAGAAGTCCAAAACACAGGTTTCCCATGCAGGGGTTCTTCTCCAGTCAATGTATATCAAACTGAAAATGCTATCCCACATGGCTCTCTCACTGTAGCACTACCTCTGCTCTTGGTGCTGGTCACACAGACCACAGATTCCTTTAGTGTGGATGACTTCACACTAATGCACACGGCTCCACACCCACGTACACCGCTCTTCTGGCCCCTGGCCATTTACTGTCTCCTACAGAAACTCAGGCTTTGGCTGCCAGATGCAGCCTCTCTGACTACCTGTCTCCCTTGGGTGGAGGAGTCTCTAGCTGGGAGCCCTGATGTCTTCCTAAACCTTCATTATAAGGGCTGCGTGCACCTGAGCACACACCCTGCTGGTCATCCACAAAACATGGACACAGAGTTGGAGATTCCTTCCCTCCCAAGACACTATGAAATCTCCAAACTGCAGAGCCCCATCCAGGAATACCAAAATCTGGAGAAAGCTGCAAAAGCAGTTTTCTCCACTGCACATCTATGCTCTGTAGTCCTGCATAGAGCCAATGTGCACACTCTGTGTCCTTTAAATGACCACTTTCATGGTATATACTGCACTGCCCCTGACCATTCTTTCTGTCAGCAGTTACAGGGACCTTGCGGCTGACTGCCTTGCCCAACGATGCCACAACATCGCCTTCCACGTGATGGTGGAGAGCTGGAATTGCCTTACATGAAAAGATATAGTGACTGGGAACCTGCCATCATGGTACAGCACATTTTGCAAATTCACAAAAGGGGGCAGAATCTACCAGACAGAAAGACAGGAGTTTTAAAGCCAGCAGCTTTTACAAGCTTGAATTTAGACGCTGGGCATGTGGGTGGCAGTGACTGTATTTTTTTTTTGCTGCAGCAGATGGGGGAGAGAAGTTTGCCTGCTATGGACTACAGCTGGTGATTTGCTACTGGCAGACATGCTGTAAGGACCTGGAACACCCTTCACTATACCATCATCCCTGTCAGTGATAAGTCAGGAGGTAGGTGAGGAGGAGCAGAATTGCATCACTTTTGTGTGGCGTTCAGGTGCTCTTGCCAAAAGGCTTAGTGGGAGGAGCTTAAATGTCTTGTCAAGCATGTGGTACCCAAATGGCTGATGTTTTTGCAAATTGCAACAGTGTGATTGGCTGCACATGTGCTAAAAAAGGCTCAAACAGCTGAGCTGTAGGAAGTGGGCCGGGGGATTAACAGCTCTACAATCGGTGGAATAGGGCGGCTGTACTCTTTTATGATGGCTGCCTCTTTGGGGTTGTGCCTCACCCTCACTTTCCTCCTCTGCTTTTTCCGGGGCCCAGGTCGCATCAGTGACCTCACCATCATCCCCCCATTCTCATTATCACTAGAGACAACTTGGCAATAAGCTGCGGCTGGGGGAACACGAATGCCTATTTTATTTACCAATGTTCTCCTCTCTCTGTAGGCTCATGTTCCTACCTTCCTCAACCTCAGAACCAACATCTGAATCAAGTAATAGCTGTACATCATCAAGGAGCAAGTGGCTGCCTGAGTTCAAATAATTCAGCTGACTCCTCCATGCCTGATGCTGGGGCTATGACAGAAGTAGCTGTGCACAAATAATCCGGTCTGGCAGCTGCAGTGGACTGTGCACTAGTCTCTGCTTGGGTGACAGAGGATGAGGAGGATGAGGATGGTTTACTAAGCCAGTCCACCACCTCCTCTACATGCTGTGGCTGGATAGCATGGGCAACATCACTAAAGAGGGAAAAGGAAGCCCTGACTGAGGACCAGACCACGTCCACCCTTGTGAACAGGCAGCTGGCCCCCTCACAGTGCCATGGGAATGTCTGCATCTCCTTGTTGGCCTCCCAGACATGATGGCACTTATTATCTAATAAAAATGTGGAAATATGTACATGGATGAACTTTAGTCAATGGAAAGTGGTGTTTGGTGCACTTTAACTTGAGTACTCACTACACAGACACACTCCAATGACTCACTACAATATACTGCAGTAAAACTGCACTGACGCATTGCAATATACTGTAGTAAATGTGCACTAACACACTGAATAATGCTGCACTGAAAAATACTGCGTTAAACGTGCACCTACGCACTGAAATATACTGCATTAAACGTGCAGTAAGGCACTGAAAAACACTGCTTTAAAAGTGCAGTAACAGTGAAATATACTGCGTTAAATGTGCAGTAACGTACTTAAATATAATGCGTTAAACGTGCAGTAATGCACTGAAATATACTGTGTTATTTTTGTATAATCTTTATTTTATTTTCAAAGAAAATTAACATGAAAAAAACATTGCATGAAAACATTGTCAACGTTGTATGTTCAGGGATCATATATATTTCAACAGCCCCATGTATGCAATTGCAAACCTGGTATACAGAAAAGAAGAAGGGGGTGTGTTATACATCATTTAGTAAAAAACAGGAAAAACTTGGAAAACAAAAAAATAAATAAATAAAAAGGAAAGATAGCTCAAAAGAAGCAATATCAAACATATTTACTGGATATTGAAGGGAAGGGAATAGAATGGGTAACTATAGGGTATGGTGGAATCGGCATATTGGATAAATGTTATAAAATAGGTAATATAATCCATAACATACTATAAACGTTACTTTGGAAGAAGCCGATAGGCATATTGGGTAAATAATATAGAATAAATAACATAATCCATAGTAAGATATAAGTGATACTCTTTTAAAAGCCGATAACCCAGCGTTACTAATGAATAGTGTTGAGCGAACACGGACTGTATTATTCGTGTTCGTACCGAATAATTGGATTTTTTGTACCCGAACACGGACACGGACACTTTACTGTATGTTCGGGTAAAAATCCGTGTTCGGTCGTTTTATTTCCGGGTTTTGCATGCTTTGGCGCTCTTTTCATGGCGGGCTTTCAACAGCCAATCAACAATCGTTTAACTGGTGTGCCTTAAGCCATCCCAGCCATGCCTGCAAATGTCTCAGTAGCTGTGATTGGCCGTCTGAAGCATGTGACCAAGTCTTTATAAGTTCGAGGCAGCCGCAGCGGCGTCATTATGCTGCTTAGATTCAGGGACAGAGCACACATCAACGTGCTGGCTGCTGATTAGGGAAAGATAGGCAGGAAAAAACCATTTGTGTCCGGATAGAATTGAGGGACAGGTCGGAGTGTTTAGGCAGGGCGAGTTGTAGGCATTTTAGGGATAGAGTCTGCTGAATTATATAGGGTCAGTGTCTTCTACAAACTACAATCGATATTGCTGTGTGGGGGGTGGGGTGAATCTGCACTCAATCCTGATCTACGATCTCTTCTCAATCCTGTTAGGGACAGAGTCTGCTGAATTTTAGGGAAACTGTGTTCTACAAACTACAATCGATATTGCTGTGTGGGGGGTGGGGTGAATCTGCACTCAATCCTGATCTACGATCTCTTCTCAATCCTGTTAGGGACAGAGTCTGCTGAATTTTAGGGAAACTGTGTTCTACAAACTACAATCGATATTGCTGTGTGGGGGGTGGGGTGAATCTGCACTCAATCCTGATCTACGATCTCTTCTCAATCCTGTTAGGGACAGAGTCTGCTGAATTTTAGGGAAACTGTGTTCTACAAACTACAATCGATATTGCTGTGTGGTGTGGGATTGGAGATAGGCAGGTGTCAGTGATCCACATCCATTTTTCTGTGTGTGAGCTGCAGTGAACACAATCTTTTTGGGCTGCAGTGAACACAATCTTTTTGGGCTGCAGTGAACACAATCTTTTTGGGCTGCAGTGAACACAATCTTTTTGGGCTGCAGTGAACACAATCTTTTTGGGCTGCAGTGAACACAATCTTTTTGGGGTGCAGTGAACAAAATCTTTTTGGGGTGCAGTGAACACAATCCTTTTTGGTGTGCAGTGAACACAATCTTTGTGGGGTGCAGTGAACAAAATCCTTTGTGGGGTGCAGTGAACACAATCTTTTTGGGGTGCAGTGAACAAAATCCTTTTTGGGGTGCAGTGAACAACATCCTTTTTGGGGTGCAGTGAACACAATCTTTTTGGGGTGCAGTGAACAAAATCCTTTGTGGGGTGCAGTGAACACAATCTTTTTGGGGTGCAGTGAACACAATCTTTTTGGGGTGGAGTGAACAACATCCTTTTTGGGGTGCAGTGAACAAAATCCTTTTTGGGGTGCAGTGAACAAAATCATTTTTGGGGTGCAGTGAACACAATCTTTTTGGGGTGCAGTGAACACAATCTTTGTGGGGTGCAGTGAACACAATCTTTTTGGGGTGGAGTGAACAACATCCTTTTTGGGGTGCAGTGAACAACATCCTTTTTGGGGTGCAGTGAACACAATCTTTTTGGGGTGCAGTGAACACAATCTTTGTGGGGTACAGTGAACAGAATCTTTGTGGGGTGCAGTGAACACAATCTTTGGGGGGTACAGTGAACACAATCTTTGTGAGGTGCAGTGAACACAATCTTTGTGGGGTGCAGTGAACACAATCATTGTGGGGTGCAGTGAACTCAATCTTTGTGGGGTACAGTGAACACAATCTCATACTGAAGGTTTGAGGGTGCTGCCTGTTCCATACTCCCCCTACTCCTCATCTAGCCTTTTAGGGGTACAAACAATAGTAATTGGGGCCTAGTGTGGTTGTGTACGTGTGATATACATACACTTTTTTGGGATCATATTTTCTATTCCGCTATTTAATCAAAAACCTTTGGGGATCAGTTAAATTGGGGGATAGTCTGTGTTGGTACGTGTGAGAGAGATCCACCTTTCCAAGTTGTTGGGGTTCATCTCATACTTCTGAAGGTTTGAGGGTGCTGCCTGTTCCATACTCCCCCTACTCCTAGCCTTTTAGGGGTACAAACAATAGTAATTGGGGCCTAGTGTGGTTGTGTACGTGTGATATACATACACTTTTTTGGGATCATATTTTCTATTCCGCTATTTAATCAAAAACCTTTGGGGATCAGTTAAATTGGGGGATAGTCTGTGTTGGTACGTGTGAGAGAGATCCACCTTTCCAAGTTGTTGGGGTTCATCTCATACTTCTGAAGGTTTGAGGGTGCTGCCTGTTCCATACTCCCCCTACTCCTAGCCTTTTAGGGGTACAAACAATAGTAATTGGGGCCTAGTGTGGTTGTGTACGTGTGATATACATACACTTTTTTGGGATCATATTTTCTATTCCGCTATTTAATCAAAAACCTTTGGGGATCAGTTAAATTGGGGGATAGTCTGTGTTGGTACGTGTGAGAGAGATCCACCTTTCCAAGTTGTTGGGGTTCATCTCATACTTCTGAAGGTTTGAGGGTGCTGCCTGTTCCATACTCCCCCTACTCCTAGCCTTTTAGGGGTACAAACAATAGTAATTGGGGCCTAGTGTGGTTGTGTACGTGTGATATACATACACTTTTTTGGGATCATATTTTCTATTCCGCTATTTAATCAAAAACCTTTGGGGATCAGTTAAATTGGGGGATAGTCTGTGTTGGTACGTGTGAGAGAGATCCACCTTTCCAAGTTGTTGGGGTTCATCTCATACTTCTGAAGGTTTGAGGGTGCTGCCTGTTCCATACTCCCCCTACTCCTAGCCTTTTAGGGGTACAAACAATAGTAATTGGGGCCTAGTGTGGTTGTGTACGTGTGATATACATACACTTTTTTGGGATCATATTTTCTATTCCGCTATTTAATCAAAAACCTCTGGGGATCAGTTAAATTGGGGGATAGTCTGTGTTGGTACGTGTGAGAGAGATCCACCTTTCCAAGTTGTTGGGGTTCATCTCATACTTCTGAAGGTTTGAGGGTGCTGCCTGTTCCATACTCCCCCTACTCCTAGCCTTTTAGGGGTACAAACAATAGTAATTGGGGCCTAGTGTGGTTGTGTACGTGTGATATACATACACTTTTTTGGGATCATATTTTCTATTCCGCTATTTAATCAAAAACCTCTGGGGATCAGTTAAATTGGGGGATAGTCTGTGTTGGTACGTGTGAGAGAGATCCACCTTTCCAAGTTGTTGGGGTTCATCTCATACTTCTGAAGGTTTGAGGGTGCTGCCTGTTCCATACTCCCCCTACTCCTAGCCTTTTAGGGGTACAAACAATAGTAATTGGGGCCTAGTGTGGTTGTGTACGTGTGATATACATACACTTTTTTGGGATCATATTTTCTATTCCGCTATTTAATCAAAAACCTCTGGGGATCAGTTAAATTGGGGGATAGTCTGTGTTGGTACGTGTGAGAGAGATCCACCTTTCCAAGTTGTTGGGGTTCATCTCATACTTCTGAAGGTTTGAGGGTGCTGCCTGTTCCATACTCCCCCTACTCCTAGCCTTTTAGGGGTACAAACAATAGTAATTGGGGCCTAGTGTGGTTGTGTACGTGTGATATACATACACTTTTTTGGGATCATATTTTCTATTCCGCTATTTAATCAAAAACCTTTGGGGATCAGTTAAATTGGGGGATAGTCTGTGTTGGTACGTGTGAGAGAGATCCACCTTTCCAAGTTGTTGGGGTTCATCTCATACTTCTGAAGGTTTGAGGGTGCTGCCTGTTCCATACTCCCCCTACTCCTAGCCTTTTAGGGGTACAAACAATAGTAATTGGGGCCTAGTGTGGTTGTGTACGTGTGATATACATACACTTTTTTGGGATCATATTTTCTATTCCGCTATTTAATCAAAAACCTCTGGGGATCAGTTAAATTGGGGGATAGTCTGTGTTGGTACGTGTGAGAGAGATCCACCTTTCCAAGTTGTTGGGGTTCATCTCATACTTCTGAAAGTTTGAGGGTGCTGCCTGTTCCATACTCCCCCCTACTCCTAGCCTTTTAGGGGTACAAACAATAGTAATTGGGGCCTAGTGTGGTTGTGTACGTGTGATATACATACACTTTTTTGGGATCATATTTTCTATTCCGCTATTTAATCAAAAACCTCTGGGGATCAGTTAAATTGGGGGATAGTCTGTGTTGGTACGTGTGAGAGAGATCCACCTTTCCAAGTTGTTGGGGTTCATCTCATACTTCTGAAGGTTTGAGGGTGCTGCCTGTTCCATACTCCCCCTACTCCTAGCCTTTTAGGGGTACAAACAATAGTAATTGGGGCCTAGTGTGGTTGTGTACGTGTGATATACATACACTTTTTTGGGATCATATTTTCTATTCCGCTATTTAATCAAAAACCTCTGGGGATCAGTTAAATTGGGGGATAGTCTGTGTTGGTACGTGTGAGAGAGATCCACCTTTCCAAGTTGTTGGGGTTCATCTCATACTTCTGAAGGTTTGAGGGTGCTGCCTGTTCCATACTCCCCCTACTCCTAGCCTTTTAGGGGTACAAACAATAGTAATTGGGGCCTAGTGTGGTTGTGTACGTGTGATATACATACACTTTTTTGGGATCATATTTTCTATTCCGCTATTTAATCAAAAACCTCTGGGGATCAGTTAAATTGGGGGATAGTCTGTGTTGGTACGTGTGAGAGAGATCCACCTTTCCAAGTTGTTGGGGTTCATCTCATACTTCTGAAGGTTTGAGGGTGCTGCCTGTTCCATACTCCCCCCTACTCCTAGCCTTTTAGGGGTACAAACAATAGTAATTGGGGCCTAGTGTGGTTGTGTACGTGTGATATACATACACTTTTTTGGGATCATATTTTCTATTCCGCTATTTAATCAAAAACCTTTGGGGATCAGTTAAATTGGGGGATAGTCTGTGTTGGTACGTGTGAGAGAGATCCACCTTTCCAAGTTGTTGGGGTTCATCTCATACTTCTGAAGGTTTGAGGGTGCTGCCTGTTCCATACTCCCCCTACTCCTAGCCTTTTAGGGGTACAAACAATAGTAATTGGGGCCTAGTGTGGTTGTGTACGTGTGATATACATACACTTTTTTGGGATCATATTTTCTATTCCGCTATTTAATCAAAAACCTCTGGGGATCAGTTAAATTGGGGGATAGTCTGTGTTGGTACGTGTGAGAGAGATCCACCTTTCCAAGTTGTTGGGGTTCATCTCATACTTCTGAAGGTTTGAGGGTGCTGCCTGTTCCATACTCCCCCTACTCCTAGCCTTTTAGGGGTACAAACAATAGTAATTGGGGCCTAGTGTGGTTGTGTACGTGTGATATACATACACTTTTTTGGGATCATATTTTCTATTCCGCTATTTAATCAAAAACCTCTGGGGATCAGTTAAATTGGGGGATAGTCTGTGTTGGTACGTGTGAGAGAGATCCACCTTTCCAAGTTGTTGGGGTTCATCTCATACTTCTGAAGGTTTGAGGGTGCTGCCTGTTCCATACTCCCCCTACTCCTAGCCTTTTAGGGGTACAAACAATAGTAATTGGGGCCTAGTGTGGTTGTGTACGTGTGATATACATACACTTTTTTGGGATCATATTTTCTATTCCGCTATTTAATCAAAAACCTCTGGGGATCAGTTAAATTGGGGGATAGTCTGTGTTGGTACGTGTGAGAGAGATCCACCTTTCCAAGTTGTTGGGGTTCATCTCATACTTCTGAAGGTTTGAGGGTGCTGCCTGTTCCATACTCCCCCTACTCCTAGCCTTTTAGGGGTACAAACAATAGTAATTGGGGCCTAGTGTGGTTGTGTACGTGTGATATACATACACTTTTTTGGGATCATATTTTCTATTCCGCTATTTAATCAAAAACCTTTGGGGATCAGTTAAATTGGGGGATAGTCTGTGTTGGTACGTGTGAGAGAGATCCACCTTTCCAAGTTGTTGGGGTTCATCTCATACTTCTGAAGGTTTGAGGGTGCTGCCTGTTCCATACCCCCCCTACTCCTCATCTAGCCTTTTAGGGGTACAAACAATAGTAATTGGGGCCTAGTGTGGTTGTGTACGTGCGAGATACATACACTTTTTTTGATCATATTTCCTATTCCGCTATTCAATAAAAACCTTTGAGGATCAATTGAATTGCGGGATAGTCTGTGTCGGTACGTGTGAGAGAGATCCACCTTTCCAAGTTGTTGGGGTTCATCTCATACTTCTGAAGGTTTGAGGGTGCTGCCTGTTCCATACCCCCCCTACTCCTCATCTAGCCTTTTAGGGGTACAAACAATAGTAATTGGGGCCTAGTGTGGTTGTGTACGTGCGAGATACATACACTTTTTTTGATCATATTTCCTATTCCGCTATTCAATAAAAACCTTTGAGGATCAATTGAATTGCGGGATAGTCTGTGTCGGTACGTGTGAGAGAGATCCACCTTTCCAAGTTGTTGGGGTTCATCTCATACTTCTGAAGGTTTGAGGGTGCTGCCTGTTCCATACCCCCCCTACTCCTCATCTAGCCTTTTAGGGGTACAAACAATAGTAATTGGGGCCTAGTGTGGTTGTGTACGTGCGAGATACATACACTTTTTTTGATCATATTTCCTATTCCGCTATTCAATAAAAACCTTTGAGGATCAATTGAATTGCGGGATAGTCTGTGTCGGTACGTGTGAGAGAGATCCACCTTTCCAAGTTGTTGGGGTTCATCTCATACTTCTGAAGGTTTGAGGGTGCTGCCTGTTCCATACCCCCCCTACTCCTCATCTAGCCTTTTAGGGGTACAAACAATAGTAATTGGGGCCTAGTGTGGTTGTGTACGTGCGAGATACATACACTTTTTTTGATCATATTTCCTATTCCGCTATTCAATAAAAACCTTTGAGGATCAATTGAATTGCGGGATAGTCTGTGTCGGTACGTGTGAGAGAGATCCACCTTTCCAAGTTGTTGGGGTTCATCTCATACTTCTGAAGGTTTGAGGGTGCTGCCTGTTCCATACCCCCCCTACTCCTCATCTAGCCTTTTAGGGGTACAAACAATAGTAATTGGGGCCTAGTGTGGTTGTGTACGTGCGAGATACATACACTTTTTTTGATCATATTTCCTATTCCGCTATTCAATAAAAACCTTTGAGGATCAATTGAATTGCGGGATAGTCTGTGTCGGTACGTGTGAGAGAGATCCACCTTTCCAAGTTGTTGGGGTTCATCTCATACTTCTGAAGGTTTGAGGGTGCTGCCTGTTCCATACCCCCCCTACTCCTCATCTAGCCTTTTAGGGGTACAAACAATAGTAATTGGGGCCTAGTGTGGTTGTGTACGTGCGAGATACATACACTTTTTTTGATCATATTTCCTATTCCGCTATTCAATAAAAACCTTTGAGGATCAATTGAATTGCGGGATAGTCTGTGTCGGTACGTGTGAGAGAGATCCACCTTTCCAAGTTGTTGGGGTTCATCTCATACTTCTGAAGGTTTGAGGGTGCTGCCTGTTCCATACCCCCCCTACTCCTCATCTAGCCTTTTAGGGGTACAAACAATAGTAATTGGGGCCTAGTGTGGTTGTGTACGTGCGAGATACATACACTTTTTTTGATCATATTTCCTATTCCGCTATTCAATAAAAACCTTTGAGGATCAATTGAATTGCGGGATAGTCTGTGTCGGTACGTGTGAGAGAGATCCACCTTTCCAAGTTGTTGGGGTTCATCTCATACTTCTGAAGGTTTGAGGGTGCTGCCTGTTCCATACTCCCCCTACTCCTCATCTAGCCTTTTAGGGGTACAAACAATAGTAATTGGGGCCTAGTGTGGTTGTGTACGTGTGATATACATACACTTTTTTTGGATCATATTTTCTATTCCGCTATTCAATAAAAACCTTTCTAGGGCAAGATCTTAAATTACAGAAATATGAGGAGACCGTCAAATAAGGGCCGTGGCCTGGGTCATGGTGCTGCTGGTAGAGCTCCTGTTGCAAGGAGAGGACATGGTCGATCTGTGCCAGCTACACGCACAAGTGAAACACCTTCCTCAAGTGTGAGTAGGCGACAGAACCTGCATCAGTATTTGGTAGGGCATCAAACGCCCCTAGAAGTGATGAGGCCAGAACAAGTTGAGGCGATAGTAGATTGGTTTGCTGCTGACAGTGCCTCCAGTTCCTTCACATTGTCTCCCACCCAGTCTACTGCAGAAAGGTCAGAGTTGGCACCTGCAGCCAATGTCCAACCGTCTTTCACCTCACCCCCTTGCAAATCAGGCCAGCAGTCTGAGCCCCAAGCCATACAGCAGTCTCTTATTCTTTTTGAGGACTCTGTCAGCAGGGTTTCCCAGGGCCATCCACCTAGCCCTGCCCCAGAAGTGGAAGAGATTGAGTGCAGCGATGCCCAACCACTTATTCCTCAAGATGAGTACATGCAAGGATCATCGCAGCACGTCTCCGATGATGACGAAACGCAGGTGCCAACTGCTGCGGCGTTCAGCATTGTGGAGACCGACAAGGAGGGCAGGGGTGAAGACTGGGTGGAAGATGATGTGGAGGACGATGAGGTCCTCGACCCCACATGGAATGAACGTCATGCAGGTGAACTGAGTAGTTTGGAGGAAGAGGCGGTGGTCGCACAGAGCCACCAGCACAGCAGAAGAGGGAGCAGGGTGCAGAAGCGGAGTGGCCGTGCCCTAGACACTACGCCCGCTACTGCCCAACGCAGCAAGGGAACGAGCGCACCAAAGTCAGCTCAAAGGAGTTCTCTAGCGTGGAAGTTCTTTAGAAAATGTGCTGATGACAGGACACGAGTGGTTTGCACCCTGTGCAATCAGAGCTTGAAGCGAGGCATGAACCTTCTCAACCTGAGCACAACCTGCATGATCAGGCATCTAAGTGCAAAGCACGAGCTGCAGTGGAGTACACACCTTCAAAACCAAGAAATGTCTCTGGCTCATCCTGCTTCCTCTTCTGCTGCAGTCTCGGCCGCTCCAGCCACATCTGTAGTGATACCGGCACCTGCCACCCCGCAAACAGACGATCTGTCAGCAACACCACCACCTGGGTCACCAACAACCATCTCCACAATGTCCCGTGGAAGCGTTCAGCTTTCCATCTCCCAAACACTTGAGAGGAAGAGGAAGTACCCCCCTACCCACCCGCGATCCCTGGCCCTGAATGCCAGCATTTCAAAATTATTGGCCTTTGAAATGCTGTCATTCCGTCTGGTGGAGACGCACAGTTTTAAAAACCTTATGTCGGTGGCTGTCCCACAGTACGTCGTGCCCAGCCGCCACTACTTTTCCAGGCAAGCCATCCCTTCCCTGCACAACCAAGTGGGGGAAAAAATCAGGTGTGCACTGCGCAACGCCATCTGTGCCAAGGTCCACCTAACTACGGATACGTGGACCAGTAAGCACGGTCAGGGGCGTTATATCTCCCTAACGGCACACTGGGTAAATGCAGTGGCGGATGGGCCTGAGGCGGATAGCAATTTGGCGCATGTCCTTCCACCACCGAGGATTGCAGGGCGCTTCAGTTTGCCTCCTGTTCCTAACTCCTCCTACTCCGCTTCCTCATCCTCTACCGCCTCCTCATCCGGACAGCGTAACACCTTCACCACCAACTTCAGCACGGCCAGGGGTAAACGACAGCAGGCAGTTTTACAACTTGCCTGTTTGGGGGACAAACCACACACCGCGCAGGAGTTGTGGAGGAGCATGGAACAGCAGACAAATGAGTGGTTGCTGCCAGCGAGCCTCAAGCCCGGCCTGGTGGTGTGCGATAACGGGCGAAATCTCATAGCAGCTCTGGGCCTAGCCGGTTTGACGCACATCCCTTGCCTGGCGCATGTGCTGAATTTGGTGGTGCAGAGGTTCCTTAAAAACTACCCCGATATGTCAGAGCTGCTGCAGAAAGTGCGGGCCGTTTGTGCGCACTTTCGGCGTTCTCACCCTGCTGCTGCTCGCCTGGCAGCGCTGCAGCGTAACTTCGGCCTTCCCGCTCACCGCCTCATATGTGACGTGCCCACAAGGTGGAACTCCACCTTGCACATGCTGGAAAGACTGTGCGAGCAGCAGCAGGCCATAGTGGAGTTTCAGCTGCAGCACGCACGCGTGAGTCGCTCTGCGGAACAGCACCACTTCACCACCAATAACTGGGCCTCCATGCGAGACCTGTGTGCCTTGTTGCGCTGTTTTGAGTACTCCACCAACATGGCCAGTGGCAATGACGCCGTTCTCAGCTTAACTATCCCACTTCTATGCCTCCTTGAAAAAACAATTCGGGCGATGATGGAAGAGGATGTGGCACAGGATGAGGAGGAGGAGGAGGATGAAGAGGTAACATTTCCAAGGCTTTCAGGGCAGTCATTCGCAAGGGGCTCCGAGGGTGGGTTCCTGCACACGCAAACGCCAGGGACGCAATTGTCCAGCAGGGGCACAGTTCTGGAGGATGAGGAGGATGAGGAGGAGGAGGAGCTGGAGGAGGAGATGGAACCATGTTCACAGCAGGGTGGCACCCAGGCCAGCTCATGGCCATCACTGGTGCGTGGCTGGGGGGATACAGAGGACACGGACCATACACCTCCCACAGAGGACAGCCTTTCGTTGCCTCTGGGCAGCCTGGCACACATGAGCGATTACATGCTGCAGTGTCTCCACAACGACCGCCGAGTTGCCCACATTCTAACTTGTGCTGATTACTGGGTGGCCACGCTGCTGGATCCCCGTTACAAGGACAACGTACCGTCCTTAATTCACTCACTGGAGCGCGATCGCAAGATGCGCGAGTACAAGCGCACGCTGGTAGACGCCATGCTGCTGGCATTCCCATCTGACAGCGGGGCCACAGTGGAAGCACAAGGCAGAGGAGGAGGAGGAGGAGGTCGCCAACGCAACCAGGGCACCGCCAGCACCTCAGAAGGCAGGGTTAGCATGGCCGAAATGTGGAAAAGCTTTGTCAGCACGCCACAACAAACAGCAGCACCAGCAGCTCAGATGGAACGTCTTAGCAGGAGGCAGCATTTTACCAACATGGTGGAGCAGTATGTGTGCACACGCCTACATGTAGTGAATGACGGGTCTGCCCCCTTCAACTTCTGGGTCTCCAAATTGGGCACATGGCCTGAGCTTGCCCTTTACGCCTTGGAGGTGCTGGCGTGCCCTGCAGCCAGTGTATTATCTGAACGGGTATTTAGCACGGCTGGGGGCGTTATAACAGACAAGCGCAGCCGCCTGTCCAGAGACAATGTGGACAAGCTCACGTTCATTAAAATGAACCAGGCATGGATCCCACGGGACTTTTCCGTACCTTATGCAGAATAGCAATGGATACCGACCTTACCCACCCATTGTTCCATTTTTGCTCTTTCTCACTCTTTTGGGGTGTACCCTCATTTAAAATTTGTGAAAAGAAGCAGTGTTGGCTACCTCGTCCTCCTCCTCAGGGCCAGATTAATGTAGGGTCTATTGGAGCTGCAGCTCCAGGCCCCTACCTTTTATATAGGCCCCGGGTTGGCCATATTCACTGTTACCGCTCTTCTGTCACTTGTAAACACAGAAGTCTGGCTTCTATGCTCGCTTCCCCAGGCAGCACCCTCAGAACCTCCCCACACAGCGTGAAGGCCGGACAAGGAGGGACAGTTGGCGATGCATGGATGTGTTTATGGGCTTCAGAGACAGCATCCCATGTTGAATTAGGCATGCATGGCTGCACCCTTCCTCCTCTGGGTGCATGGCAAGGCACGGCCCTAAGGCCGTTCAAAATCCTCAGCACCAAGCCCATGATGCTGTTAATCCGGCCCTGGTCCTCCTCCACCGCCGCTTCCACCTACACCGCCCATAGGTGTGCGCAGCCTATTGCATTAAGGTGTGCACCCCAAAGTTGAAATACACATGCATGTGTTTGCCAGCAGGGAGAGTAATGTATCGGGGCCATGTACCTGTAGGCAAGGAGAAATAGAGCAGAGCAGGTCCCAGGGAGATCTTTCCCATCTCCTCACTGGCAATGCTATGTGCCCTAGGTGATTAGGGTGTGCCCAGGCACACCCAGCACACCCTGTGCGCACGCCTATGTCACCGCCACATCCACCACCACCTCAACCTCCCTCCTACTCCATATGGGCCTCGTCCTTCAGAGATGAAGAAGAACATTGTTTTATTTTTCTGTTTTTTTTTGTTGTTTTAAGTTATTTCCCTATCCACATTTGTTTGCAGAGCACTTGCCATGCTCTTAATTACGTTTTGCTGCCATTTGCAGCACTCTAGCCCTTTCCTTTGGTGTTTTAGAGCCATTTTAGTGCCTTAAAGTTCGGGTCCCCATTGACTTCAATGGGGTTCGGTGTCCGGGAAAAGTTCGGTAAAAGTCCGGGACACGGACCCGGACTTTTTTTTAAAGTTCGGCCGAACCCGTCGAACACGGACATCTAGGTGTCCGCTCAACCCTACTAATGAAATAAATCAGGAACTGGGGGGGAAAAAGTAATACTTTGTGTGAGGTATGTGGAGACGGTTGGCGCATAAGACGGTAAGGTCACTCGATAAAAATAAAAGGTTTAATGATAGGTAAATATCATCATAGTATAACAATGCAATAAATACATAATAACATATATATATAGCAATTGAGTCAATAGGCAAGAAAAACATCTTAAATGTTGAATCATGGGAGCCAATAAGAGACACAAAGGAAAAGGAGGGTCATTGATAATAAACGTATATAAAGTCCAAATATAAAATGATGGAAGAAGGATGCATCAATGTTGAGCTCAACGCGTATCGTGGACAATTTCTACTTCATCAGGAGCAGATACATCCCAAACACTACTCAGGGGTTGGATCAATGTAAATGACGATTATGTGGACAATAGTCCAAAGGCCAAAAAGGGGTCTGTGCCGGAAGCTGAGGGGACCCACCCTATGGCCAGGGGCACACCATATAAGACATTCCAAGGGAAGCGTGAGTGACCAAGATGATGAGTGGTAGATGGTATCACGTGTAATGATCTCCAAGGATTTCTAAATGGGGAAATAAATAAAAAATTAGGTAATGGTATTTACTGGTACTGCAGTAACATAGTGTGAAATATTAAGGGAATCTCCAAGGATTTCTAAGTATGTAAGTAAAGGTATTGTTTACTGGTATTCACTGGTGCTGCAGTGACACAGGGTGAAATAGATAGGGGAATACAAGTATACCTAAATAAATATGTCGGAAAAAAAGAAACAGAGGATATTAAAAACAGAATGAAGCTATGAAAACTAAAAAGTGAAGTGAAAAATGTGCGTGATTGAATACATAAACCCAAATGACCAGAAGAAAATCATGGTAAAGAGAACGGTGAGGAGGTGTAGGGTGACCGCTAGTAATAGGGCTTAAGAGAGAGAAGGAAACAGGATGGTAAGAGTAAGGAATGTCATGAGGAAGTACCCGATAACGGCCAAAGTAAGGTTCCCAGCGTCACGTCAGCGCCAAGTAAGGGAAGGAACATAGCTATATCCCGGACAAGAAGAGCCGTCCAGGACAATGGCACAGAAAGCCTCCCTTAAGTTTGGGCGCCAGAATGGAATTCACATGTCGACGTACTGGCGCCAGTGAATGACGTCATACGTACGGCACGGAGTACGTGGCGTCGAGGCACAGCAGGAAGCGCCGCCCCAGTTCCCCACGTCCAACCATGGGCGAAGGAGGAGAAGGGAGGCCCCCGGAGTGCCTCGCAGCTTCCGGCATCAGACGACAGCCTATTGAGAACGGTCCACATATAAAATAATCATCTCTATGCTCATATACAATAAATAACCATAGCATGAAAAAGATATTGGTTGAAAAAAAGGACAATAATGCTAAACAATGATAGAATGCATGCCTAACTGCCTGCTTTTATATGCTCATATACAATAAATACCCATAACATGAAAAGGATATTAGTTAAAAAGGGACAATATTGCAAAACAATGATAGAATGCAAGCCTAAGTGCCTGCTTTGAAGCCAACCGCAAAACCACACACCTCCATCCCTATTAAATATCAAAAGCAAGAGACATACATAAACAAAACAAACATAGAGGCAAAAAAGTTGGGACTTTCAACGAGGCGCTGCCCATGGGTGCCTCCATCCCTAATCGAGTGGATATTGAAGGGAAGGGAATAGAATGGGTAACTATAGGGTATGGTGGAATTGACATATTGGATAAATGTTATAAATTGGTTATATAATCCATAACATACTATAAACGTTACTTTGGAAGAAGCCGATACGCATATTGGGTAAATAATATAGAATAAATAACATAATCCATAGTAAGATATAAGTGATACTCTTAAAAAAAACGGATAAAAAAAACATAAAAATACCCCGACGGCTGAGGCCCAACACCAACTAATAATAAAAAGAGAAGAATTAAAAGAACTACTAGAACAAGAAATTAGACAGGAGACCAGGAAAGTTATTAAAGAAAATTACGAAGGGAACAATAAGATCGGGAAGAAACTTGCGAAGATCATTAAAAAAAAGAAAGCGAAAAACTATATAGAGAAAATGAAAGATGCTAAGGGGGAAATGGTATATTCAACGACTGATATAACAAAAGTATTTCAGGAATTCTATGGGAAACTTTATAACATCAAAGAAACAGGAGGAGAAAGGGATCTGACTAAAATAGAAAAAAATTAAACAATACCTGAAAGAGGCCAATTTACCTAAAATTCAACAAGATAAATTAGAACAACTGGAAGCCCAAATTACAAAAGAAGAGATAAACATAGCCCTTAAAACAGCACCCACTTGCCTGATAAAAAAAAAAAACAGCACCTACAGGGAAGAGCCCTGGACCGGACGGGTTTAAGGTAAATTACTATAAAAGACATAAGGACCTATTAATACCGAAACTAAAAGATTATTTCAATGGTCTAGGGCAAGAGTATGGTATGAATAAGGAAGCCCTCCTGGCATCAATTATGGTAATCCTGAAAGAGGGAAAAGATGCGACTGTATGTTCAAGTTATAGACCCATTTCGCTCTTAAATATTGATACAAAACTCTTCGCAAAAGTGTTGGCTACCAGAATGAAAAAGTTAATGGAAGAATGGGTCCATAATGATCAAGCAGGATTCATACCCGGGAGACAAGGCAGAGATAATGGGGTAAGAACAATCCTGTTGATACGGCAGATGGCAAAGAGTGGATCCCAGGGACAGATCCTGTTGATAGATGCTGAGAAAGCATTCGACAGGGTCAGCTGGGACTTCATAATGGGCACCTTGGAAGAATTAGGAATTGGAGAGAAAATGATGGCAAGGATAAAAACACTTTATGAGCAGCCCACCGCTAGAGTGAGAGTGAACGGGACCCACTCGGAGCCATTCGGGATGTCTAACGGAACAAGACAGGGATGCCTGTTGTCCCCGTTATTGTTTGTTCTCTCATTAGAACCTCTCTTAGCGATGATTAGGAAGAACCCAAATGTGAAAGGAATAGAGGTGGGAGACGTGGAACACAAAGTTGCCGCATTTGCGAATGACTTGTTGCTGTACGTCTCAAGACCAAGGATAACCATATCAAATGTATTAGAAAGTTTGAAAAAATACGGAGAATTATCTAATTTAAAAATTAACCCTGCTAAATTAGAGATATATCAAATATTAATGTTGAAAAACAAGAAGAAGATAAATTAAAACTATAATTCCCCTTTACATGGAAAAATCAAGGGCTAAAATATTTAGGAATAATCTTAACAAAAACACTCGAAAGACTTTATAAAGAAAATTATATCCCGCTATTAAATGAAATAAAAAAAGAGCTCAATAGGATATCGCATAGAACGTTATCATGGACTGGGAGAATAAACATAATAAAAATGGCAATCCTACCAAAGGTAACCTGCAAATTCCAAATGTTACCTATTTCGATCCCTCCAATATACTTTAGAACTTTGAAATCCTTAATAACTAGATTCATCTGGAAGAGAGGTAAACCCAGAATACAATATACAGTACTAATTAAGGGCAAAAATCAAGGAGGCTTAGCAGTACCAGACTTAAAAAAATATTACGACGCAACACTACTTTCACGCGTGATGGAATGGGGGAAAACAAAAAGTGAAACAAATTGGGTAAAAATAGAATACACTCACCTAGAAAAAATTATATGGATACCTGCACAATACAGGAAAATCAGCCTTAATACACATACGATCACAATTCAAGCACTTAGAATTCAGGATTTAACTCACAAAATAAATAAGTGGCAATACAATTCACCATTAATTCCTTTAAAAAACACTAAGTATTTCCCACCAGGCCAAGACATAATAGGAGGAAAGTGGATAGGAGATGAAGATGCACGTTTCAGGGATATCATAGATAATGAGCAAATATATACACTTGAGATAATAAAATAAAAAAATAAAAACTGGAAAATCGATGAGTGGCGGTACTGCCAACTAAAGCACTTTGTGGCTTCTTTACCAAAACCGCTGACAAGAGAAGATTTGCTCCCTTTTGAACGGATTTGTTCGTCAGAGAAATATGAAAACAAAATATCAAATATATACAAAATTCTGGTGGATTTGACAAGTTCGGCGGTCCCGCCATTCATCGATAAATGGGAGAGGGATTTGGGAACACGAAATATTGATTTTCACTTGGGGAAAAGCTTAACATTAATACATAGTTCCAACGTAGATATGAACACAGTTGAAATGAATTATAAATGTATTGCAAGATGGTACATCACCCCTGATTAAGCCCACAATTATCAAAAAGAAAAATCAAAATATTGTTGGAGGGGTTGCCCAGAAATAGGCACAATGGCACACCTTTGGTGGGATTGCCCAAAAATTAAAAAATATTGGAGGGAAATCCTGGGTTTAATCAAAAAAATCACGAAAATAGAAATCCCGGAAGAACCCTGGTTCCGTTTATTTCATGGTACCAAAAATTCTATTAGGCAATATAAAGTAACACTTAATACCCCACCTGATGAATGCAGCAAAAGGACTAATCCCGTTATTTTGGCAAAAGGAAGAGACTCGACTATGGGAGATTGGTTACAAAGAGTAGAGAGAATAAGAACATTAGAATATTTAAGGGAATGGGATGAGGATGAAATAGAGGAATGGGTTGACATATGGGAGAATTGGAAAGAGTTCAAGACAACAAGAGAGTATACTAAATTGAGTGGAGAAAAATAGAAAGACAACTAATACGGAGAAAGGGGGGTGGGGGAAATACTAGGAGGAAAAAAAATAAAATAAGGGAAGGGATAAGTCATATGAGTGGAAAATTGATGTTTTTATTGTGTGAAAAATATTTATATTTATTGTCTTCTTTTCGGAAAATAATAAAGAAATTAAAAAAAAAAAAAAAATGGTGGCAGCACCTGCATGGAACAGCAATGCCAATAGGATTCCTTAAGCAACAAGAGCCCTAAAATTCATCATTGTGGAGAGTGAGTTTGGACACTTTCAAGCACATTTCTCCCTTTGAATCCTACAGAAATGATCCCTGAAAATATTGTCCTGCCTTAACCTATCAAAGATTTAAGCAACATCTTAATCACTGTTCCTTCAACAAATGGTGAACATGTTTGTCAACCTCCCATGTAAACTACTTGTCGAAATCAAGTAGTAATTCTTAAGATGCCTGTTTGCCAACGGTCTATTCTAAAGAAAAATACTTTTGCAATTCTTTTCTCTCACATTGTAAAATGTTTTGATGCCTTATATTAGCTACCTTGATTCATAGAAGTCCTTTTGGTAACCCTAGCAAACTTTTAAAAGCACCTGAAAGTCTTGTTTAGCGTGGTAACAGGCGAGACAACAACGCAGATGGCGTATTTTTGTTTTCACTTCTTCTAAAAATTGATTGGTCTGGCAAGTTTCCTTTGGTTCCGAAAGCATGGTTTGTCAGTGAGGATAATTTTTTCTTGGTCATTCCAACATATAAAGCCCCAGCATCTTTCTTTGGGTTCCATGAGCATTGTTTCCATTTTGCATTTCTTCCAAGTTAAGGAGCAAAAGGAAAAACATTGGCAGCAACTGCCTCTCGCACTGCCAATAATCTTCCCACAAGCAACAGTTGTCTCTTTTTTTTTCATTCCATCTAGCAATTAGGAAAAAATAGCATAGTTTACAAATTAGGAAATAAAAACATGCTTTAAAACTCAGAAAAGGGCCAAGGTGGAATTGAAAGATTGCAGATTTAGCGTTTCTAGGACAACTGTACCTGAACCACCTGTTGTCCCAACAATGACCACAAACCCGGCATGGCCCGCCGCGTCAGTCCATAACACTGGAGAGCAGTCTGAACTACGGCAATGACCAAGTTCATGCCTTACCATTGGGCCAGGAACTCATCCCACGTGGACAAGTCCATCCTGGCCTGACCGTCCTGTGAGATAAAGCTGCCCCCACGCTGAAGACCCGGGGGAAGACTGAGAAGTCGGTACACAAAAGCGCTTGAAAGTTGATGTTGAAGGTGCGACTTCCATGGTCAGGAAATCATCTAGGTAATGAATTATCACTGGACGGCGGCTGACGTTCAAAAGAGCCAGCACAGCGTTTCTGCTAACATGTCAAACATTAATGGGCTGTTCTTGGCTCCAAAGGTCAAGCGGACAGCTAAAATTAAGACCCTTCCCACCTGACACCATGGTGCCACAACGACTTGTGAATGGGCCGTAGTTTGATGGCATCGGATATGTCCGTCCAGCTGAGCCAGGCAGCATCACTGGCCTGCAAGATCGCCTGGATGGCATTGTCCACAGAGGCGTACTGTAGAGAAAAAATTCCTCAGCGGGGAGGAGAAAATTGAGGCTAGGCGTGATAACCGAATGAGCCACTGAAAGGTCAATAATCAAGCATTTTTGTTGTACTTCCCAGTGGTGAGCCCAATGGGTTGGTACGCCAACAAGAAAAAACAAAAAGACAGCGTGCCAAAAGGCCCAAATGTAAAACCTTGTCAACCTCTAAAGGACAACGGTGTTGACTGCGGAGGGGTTGGATAAGGCCGACTGTAAATTGTTACCCTCCATCGGTAGATCGACTGGTCCCGACTGAAACCCTTCTGGGAAGCCCTGTAAGAAACTTGACTAAATCTTTGAGAAGGGTGGAACTCCAGGAAGAAAGCCCGAGTGTCAACGTGTCATTTGGTCAGCAATTCCTTCGGAAACAGTCGGTTGGGGCGCATGGTCTTAGCGTGCGCCCAAGAGCAGGTAGAGCAGACATGCAACAACTTGAGGTGTTGAACCTACAACCTCCTGCATTGAAGTTGTTGCAACCTGCGTCTTGCCCGGGAACACGATACCTGTCTAGCCTGTCTGTGGAAGCTCTGTGATCGACTCTGCTGGTACTGGGGTTGACGTCGCTGATGACGGTGGAATTGGATTGGAGGAACACAAGTTGGTGGGATGGGAAGGCACAGTTGGCGCAGGCTGGAGGAGCGAGCTCGGTGAAGTGGTGGCAGAACAAGTCCATGTCCAACTAGCCCCAGTCTGCCCTGAAAGTTAACCTGGGCTGAGGCGGCGGCCGCCTTGCTCAAAAAACAATGGTAACGTGGAATGCTGAGCCCCCCGTACTTGTACCCCAAATCAACCACCCTGTGCAAGTACAAATCCAAATCCCCCCCTGCGGTTTGGGAAATTAAAGCACATCACAATCCCTAGCCAGACCAAAGCCAACACAAACTCAGGGATGGACAAATCCTTGTTCAACCTGGGCTTCTTGACCTTGAGCACCCCAGACAGGATCGCCGTGGTTATGGGTCTTACTTCCTATGACATCCTAGGATGCTAACAACAGGGACATGAGGTAAATGTCTTTGCCCTCCAGGATGTCTTTCTTGATGCTGGGAGGGACCATGTGAGCTGGCGTGATATGTGCAATAGCGGCCGGGGAGGTTGGAGTACCTGCAATGACATGCTGAAAACTGTTGGGGCAGCAACCTGGGAGTGTGGGAAACCCGGGGATGAAGGGGCGGGAGCCGGGGTTTCTAGATTTCTCCATCCTTTGAATCAGGCTGTTGATGGAGGATAAGACGGATGCCATAGTGGCCTGGATCCTGACTAAGGTATCGTGCACATTGTCCTGCGAGCCGGACCCCGACTGCGGAACTGTATAGGTCGACAAAACCTGAAAAGTTCAGCCTTCCTGAGGGTGGCCGGAAACGGAATTCCTCCCCGTCAAGCCTTGGCTTCCTCCTGTGGTGGGGATCGGAACCGGCTTAGGAGGCCTGGCTAGCGTACTAGGTAGGGAGGAGCGATCCCCTATATCTGACGCATGAGACAACCTGGAAAACATGAAGGCAAAGGTCATGAAACATAAGCGAATTAACATGTTTGACTGGCGTGTCCCCCCCCCCAAGGTTTCCTGGGAATAGACCAGTACTAGCGAGCGGGACGTGAGGCCCTAACTAACCCAGCAGCAGGTAGAGGCGCTGTCTATGAGTTGGGCCTGCGCTATGCCAAGTAATGAAATGGCGGGGTGTAGGCCTCTGGGAAGGTGACGCCCTCTCTACACTAGTGGGGTTACCGAGACACTAGCTATGATTTGGACCGATGGGCGAAAACCTCCACGTGAGGATGGGTGTTGGTCTCGGGCTAACTGTAATTGACCTACCTAACTACCCCCCCCCAAACCCAGGTAGCCATGGAAGAGTATGACCAAGTGAGACAGCATGCCTGCAATAACCTGTGAGGGGTCTGAAAAGACTTGGCTGTACGTCCGATAGTCCGATAATGCTCGTGCGTTCCGCCTGTATGGGTGAAACAAGAACGGTTGGCGCCTGAAGTGAGATGACATAAGCGCCTGACTCAACAACTGACGTGCCCTGCGAACGCCAACCCTACGCGTGTCGAGAGGGGCTGTACTGAAATACTGTACTGACTAGGCCCACCCCCAAAAGAACATATTTGCCAGGATGTGAACAAGGAGCGTGGTCGGAGCGCGTCCTTGCGTGTCAAGGCCCGGGCGATAGGCAGGAGGCCAGGCGAGGGGGGCGGGAGCTATGGCCAAACCGCCCGAGAGTTGTGACTGAGAAAAATTTTTTTCCTTTTTTGAGATGTGGTATCTGCTGGAAACGTCAAAAGAAGACATATGTTACAAACAAAATGACCATGTAACTCAACATGATAGCAAAGAAAACAAAATGAAGTATTTGCATGAAAGTCTGTGCTGGTAACCCCCTCCCCCCCCAAGGTGAGACTGGATGGTGGGAGGGTGATACGGCCAGGGGGCTGCCTGTACAGGATGAGAGCTGGTGCAACCAAGGTGCGATTAAGTGGCAAAGAAAAGTTGCTTCCCATGAGATATTTATAAAATGTTTTTTTTTTTTTGATGCAGCAACCAACCATCTGGATGGCAATCAGGGATGGCATTTGAGATGTGCAAAACTGGGGGGGGGGGCTGCGGCAGGCAGAATGGCAGAGGAATTTGAAAGGACTGCTGATTTGGAAATTTTGTATCTAGGTAATGTAACTGGAGAACTTGCCCCCCAAGTACTTGTGAAAGCAGAGTTCCTGAACCCTACCCGTCAAAACATGTGTATGTGACCTGTTCCAGGAAATAAGGTTATCGGAAATATGACACAAAGGAAGAAACAAATTGCCAAAAAAAAACAAAAAAAAACAGGTTCCTAAAACAGGCTTGCAAAATAATGACAAGTAAACAGGCTGCAGCATGGTGTAATTTTTTAGAAGAACACTAGGTGTCACCAGTACCCGGAAAAAACACAGTCTGTTATAACGAGAGGGGAACTGCTGTGAAAGTTCGTATGGAAGTTTAGTGAAACTTGACCCGGAGGATGATCCTGTTGCAGCGGTGATGTGAAGGCTGTCACACAGCCTGTACAGCGAGAGAGCAAGGGGACAGACTGGGATGGACAACCATGGCAGAGACAGAGGATGAATGAATATAGAATGTGCATGTGAACGGTGGGAACGTGTGACACAGTGTTCGGTAGTTGCAGCACAGAACTGACTTGGTAAAGACGAATGGATGACAGGGAGGAGAGAGGGAGGGGGCCGCTTTCAGGCAGCGCAGGGAGTGCGGATATGAACAACACACAGAAAGGGCGGGACCAGCTGAAACGAGATCCCCGCCTGCAGCAGCTTATGACAGTGGGGAGGTCCGGGGAGGGAAGCTGCAGTCCACGCTATGTGAGTGAAGGAGGGAGCAGGGAGGCTGTGCGGCTGGTGGAGGGGGAACGGAGGTGGGGGGGAGACTGAGCCCCAGCCTCTCCCCTGTGCTCACGGGAAGCCGGGTGCCTGCTGGCTGACCCAGAAGTGTCCTCCTAGGTGGTGCTGCTGTTGGTGAATGGCGGCGTACGGCAGACTCCTGGTAGTGGGCGTGACCCAAAAATAAGTGATCCCTGCACCAGCCCAGAAGAGGCGGGGGGCCCGGCCTTAAATAGGCGGCTCCTCCCCTCCCACAACTCCAGGCTCCGCCTTCCCATTTGTCTCTTTTTTTTTTCATTCCATCTAGCAATTAGGAAAAAATAGCATAGTTTACAAATTAAGAAATAAAAACAAGCTTTAGAACTCAACTGCTTTTCAAACAAAAGAAGACTAAACACTCAAACAACCACTCTGAATGAGCTCTCTCTTGCCATCTTCCTGTCTAGAAAGATAACCAAGTCATCAAATGGTGGCAGCACCTGCATGGAGCAGGAACACCAACAGAATTCCTTATGCGACAAGAGCCCTAAAATTCATCATTGTGGAGAGTGAGCTTGAACACTTTTGAGCACATTTCTCCCTTTGAATCCTGTAGAAATAATCCCTCAAAGTAAAGTCCTGCCTTAACTTATCAAAGATTTCAGCAACATCTTAATCACTGTTCCTTCAACAAATGGTGAACATGTTTGTCAACCTCCAATGTAAACTACTTGTCGATATCAAGTAGTAATTCTTAAGATGCCTGTTTGCCAACGGTCTATTCTAAAGAAAAATACTTTTGCAATTCTTTTCTCTCAAATCGTAAAATGTTTTGATCCCTTATATTAGCTACTTTGATTCATAGAAGTCCTTTTGGTAACCTGAGCAAAGTTTTAAAAGGACATGAAAGTCTTGTTTATCGCGGTAACAGGCGAGACAACAACGCAGATGGCGTATTTTTGTTTTGACATCTTCTAAAAATTGATTGGTCTGGCAAGTTTCCTTTGGTTCCGAAAGCATGGTTTGTCAGTGAGGATAATTTTCTCTTGGTCTTTCCAACATATAAAGCCCCAGCATCTTTCCTTGGGTTCCATGAGCATTGTTTCCATTTTGCATTTCTTCCAAGTGCAGGAGCAAAAGGAAAGACATTGGCAGCGACTGCCTCACGCACAGCCAAAAATCTTCCCACTAGCAACAGTTGTCTCTTTTTTTTTCATTCCATCTAGCAATTAGGAAAAAATAGCATAGTTTACAAATTAGGAAATAAAAACACGCTTTAAAACTCAGCTGCTTTTCAAACAAAAGAAGACTAAACACTCAAACAACCACTCTGAATGAGCTCTCTCTTGCCATCTTCCTGTCTAGAAAGATAACCAAGTCATCAAATGGTGGCAGCACCTGCATGGAGCAGGAACACCAACAGAATTCCTTATGCGACAAGAGCCCTAAAATTCATCATTGTGGAGAGTGAGCTTGAACACTTTTGAGCACATTTCTCCCTTTGAATCCTGTAGAAATAATCCCTCAAAGTAAAGTCCTGCCTTAACTTATCAAAGATTTCAGCAACATCTTAATCACTGTTCCTTCAACAAATGGTGAACATGTTTGTCAACCTCCAATGTAAACTACTTGTCGATATCAAGTAGTAATTCTTAAGATGCCTGTTTGCCAACGGTCTATTCTAAAGAAAAATACTTTTGCAATTCTTTTCTCTCAAATCGTAAAATGTTTTGATGCCTTATATTAGCAACCTTAATTCATAGAAGTACTTTTGGTAACCTGAGCAAAGTTTTAAAAGGACTTGTTTATCATGGTAACAGGCGAAACAACAACGCAGATGGCGTATTTTTCTTTTCACATCTTCTAAAAATTGATTGGTCTGGCAAGTTTCCTTTGGTTCCGAAAGCATGGTTTGTCAGTGAGGATAATTGTCTCTTGGTCTTTCCAACATATAAAGCCCCAGCATCTTTCCTTGGGTTCCATGAGCATTGTTTCCATTTTGCATTTCTTCCAAGTGCAGGAGCAAAAAGAAAAACATTGGCAGCGACTGCCTCTCGCACCGCCAATAATCTTCCCACAAGCAACAGTTGTCTCTTTTTTTTTCATTCCATCTAGCAATTAGGAAAAAATAGCATAGTTTACAAATTAGGAAATAAAAACATGCTTTAAAACTCAGCTGCTTTTCAAACAAAAGAAGACTAAACACTCAAATAACCACTCTGAATGAGCTCTCTCTTGCCATCTTTCCATCTAGAAAGATATCCAAGTCATCAAATGGTGGTAGCACCTGCATGGAGCAGGAACACCAACAGGATTCCTTATGCGACAAGAGCCCTAAAATTCATCATTGTGGAGAGTGAGTTTGGACACTTTCGAGCACATTTCTCCCTTTGAATCCTACATAGATGATCCCTAAAAGTATAGTCCTGCCTTAACTTATCAAAGATTTCAGCAACATCTTAATCACTGTTCCTTCAACAAATGGTGAACATGTTTGTCAACCTCCAATGTAAACTACTTGTCAATATCAAGTAGTAATTCTTAAGATGCCTGTAACGGACCATTTCAGCAGACAAAGGGTTAAAATCCGTTTAGACGATATGCCCCTTTCTGAGAGACAGGCACAGCTACTGCAGAACACCAAACTCCCGAACTGGATACAAAATAGCACTCCAACCTGGAACCTCACGAATAGCTGCTAGCAGACAAACAGGAAAAGCATACATCAGCTTACACTCCTAGAAATCTGTCTCCAACAGCATACAGTGAATCCCCCCAAGAGTGAGACAAAGCTCCGAGTTGAGGGTAAAACAGGAACAACATCAACATTTATTTGAAGAACATAGCACACTTTTATACAGAAATTGGTCAATTGCACAGTACCTGCAGTTCCCATTCAGGTCCTCTTTTAGCCATGCAAATGAGGAATTGAAAATGAGTCAACAGAGATTGGTCAGATAGCTTTGACCAATGCAAGGAGACAGAAGCCCCAGGGGGCAATCAATGTACACAATAGTCAGACACAGAACAATGGTTCCCTAACGAGCCCTCAATACACATTACTCTGAGTGTCAATACATCCCTAAGCAGACAACAGGTGAGGTCATTAGCACACCTGACAATAGGTGAATGGAGAGCCACCTCAGACAGCCCGTCTCCTCAGAACTACCTGTAATGACCATATTAGGAGTTGACTTCCTGTTCAGAGACCTCATGGCAAATGGGAACAAAAATCTTCATATTACAAGGGAGACATTTTTCCTGAATATGACAGTCTCATTTGTAGTAGTCCAAACCATATTTTCAGTGTTCAACACCCTCCTGGTCACCCTGCATTCACCAAATCCATACGAATTAGAACCAGGGGCTGTTTGTTCGGTAGATAGAATCTACCGAACGGCTGTGCAGAAAGGGAGAAATAAATCCTTCTGCACCGTAAAATTAACCCTTTAGCTGCCGGTCCATAATCCAAAGGCAGCAGGCGGCCAACCAGGCTCCTCCAATACAATGTGGCGAGGTTGGTCTCGTCACATCTCTCCCCCTTTCCAAAAAGACTAACAGGGTACCTGACCTCCTGCCGGTCAGTGCCCTCGTTAGTCCAGCAGCCCACCCACAAAGCAGAAAAAACAGTACAGCCCACCCACAATAAATGGTCACTACACCTGGGTAGAGGAGAAACTTATCCATGTCCAGGTGCCTCACCACGGCTGTTTAGGGGACTGGTAGGCTGCCTTGGTGGGTTGCTGAGTGGGCAGAGACCAGCGGTACTCTGTCCTGGTGCCAGCACTACCACCGGAGTAGTCTGGTTGTTGGGGCCTGGTTGCTGGAGACGGACTGTCTCCCCCTTAGGTGCATAGCTCTGCTGCGGAATGGGGAGATCGGTTGTCTCCCCCTTGGATACACAGCTCTGTCGTGGGGGGGTAGGACCGCCCATCCCTACCCCCTGTGTGGTAAGTGCAGAGACCACGGTCCCATCTGCACCGGTGGGGGGCTTACAGTCTCCCCCTGGTACATTAAGCTGCCGCTGGGGAGAGGGGGTAACAAGCTCCTCTCCCGATAGAACACTCTGCCCATTAATGATCCGCTGCTGGGGAGAGGTGGTAACAATCTCCTCTCCCATACATACTTCCAGTCTTTGCGGAGTGAGACCGACTGTCTCTCCTCCCAATACAGAGTTCTGCTGCTGAGGAAAGGAGACTGGGCTCTCTATTCCCTGCTGGATACTCTGCCGCTGGGGAATGGAGACTGGGCTCCCAATTCCTGGCACATCACACTGCCGCTGGGGAGGGAGGACACTGCTCTCCTCTCCCTGGACTTCCCACTGCCTTCCTGGCATATCACTCTGCTGCTGGGGGGCAGGCAGAACTACCTCTGCCCCCTGTAACTCAGCCAGCCACTGGGGAGGGAGGACGCTGCTCTCCTCTCCCTGTACTTCACACTGCCTTCCTGGCATATCACTTTGCTGCTGGGGGCAGGAACAACTACCTCTGCCCCCTGTAACTCAGCCTGCCTATGGAGAATGGAGACTGGGCTCCCAATTCCCAATAAATCAGGCTGCCGCTGGGGAATGGAGACTGGGTTCTCCTCTTCCCTTAACTGTACCTGCCGCTGGAGATCCTCCCAACGTGCCAGCTGGCCCTCTCTCTCTGCTCTGTCTAGCAGAGTCCCGAACACTAAATCCTTTGCGAACCGCTTGGATCTCTCCAGTGGATTGGGTCCGAAGAAGCTCATCCGTAACCACACCATACGGTCATATTCTTTCAGAGAATATCTGTACTCCACTGATGGTTCCATGCTGGTGCTGTCAGGGTCGCTGCACTGGGACATGCGTTGCCCTCAATTGTAAAATCCAGAGCAATGGTGTCTCCTGTAGCTGTCCTTCTGGCTGTAGGAACAATCCCGCCGCTTGCCACCAATTGTAATGGACCGTTTCTGCAGACAAGGGGTTAAAATCCGTTTAGGCGATATGCCCCTTTCTGAGAGACAGACACAGCTACTGCAGAACTCCAAACTCCCGAACTGGATACAAAATAGCACTCCAACCTGGAACCTCACGAATAGCTGCTAGCAGACGAACAGGAAAAGCATACATCAGCTTACACTCCTAGCAATCAGTCTCCAACAGCATACAGTGAATCCCCCCAAGAACGAGACAAAGCTCTGAGTTGAGGGTAAAACAGGAACAACATCAACATTTTTTGGAAGAACACAGCACACTTTTATACAGAAATTTAAACATCCTTCCCCCAAAAACCACTTTCCCATTGGTCAATTGCACAGTACCTGCAGTTCCCATTCAGGTCCTCTTTTAGCCATGCAAATGAGGAATTGAAAATGAGTCAACAGAGATTGGTCAGATAGCTTTGACCAATGCAAGGAGACAGAAGCCCCAGGGGGCAATCAATGTACACAATAGTCAGACACAGAACAATGGTTCCCTAACGAGCCCTCAATACACATTACTCTGAGTGTCAATACATCCCTAAGCAGACAACAGGTGAGGTCATTAGCACACCTGACAATAGGTGAATGGAGAGCCACCTCAGACAGCCCGTCTCCTCAGAACTTCCTGTAATGACCATATTAGGAGTTGACTTCCTGTTCAGAGACCTCATGGCAAATGGGAACAAAAATCTTCATATTACAAGGGAGACATTTTTCCTGAATATGACAGTCTCATTTGTAGTAGTCCAAACCATATTTTCAGTGTTCAACACCCTCCTGGTCACCCTGCATTCACCAAATCCATACGAATTAGAACCAGGGGCTGTTTGTTCGGTAGATAGAATCTACCGAACGGCTGTGCAGAAAGGGAGAAATAAATCCTTCTGCACCGTAAAATTACCCCTTTAGCTGCCGGTCCATAATCCAAAGGCAGCAGGCGGGCAACCAGGCTCCTCCAATGCAATGTGGCGAGGTTGGTCTCGTCACAATGCCTGTTTGCCAACGGTCTATTCTAAAGAAAAATACTATAGCAATTCTTTTCTCTCAAATTGTAAAATGTTTTGATGCCTTATATTAGCTACCTTGATTAATAGAAGTCCTTTTGGTAACCTGAGCAAAGTTTTAAAAGGACCTGAAAGTCTTGTTTATCGCAGTAACAGGTGAGACAACAACGCAGATGGGGTATTTTTGTTTTCACATCTTCTAAAAATTGATTGGTCTGGCAAGTTCCCTTTGGTTCCGAAAGCATGGTTTGTCAGTGAGGATAATTTTCTCTTGGTCTTTCCAACATATAAAGCCCCAGCATCTTTCCTTTGGTTCCATGAGCATTGTTTCCATTTTGCATTTCTTCCAAGTGTAGGAGCAAAATGAAAAACATTGGCAGCGACTGCCTCTCGCATACCCAATAATCTTCCAATAAGCAACAGTTGTCTCTTTTTTTTTTCATTCCATCTAGCAATTAGGGAAACAAAGCATAGTTTACAAATTAGGAAATAAAAACATGCTTTAAAACTCAGCTGATTTTCAAACAAAAGAAGACTAAACACTCAAACAACCACTCTGAATGAGCTCTCTCTTGCCATCTTCCCATCTAGAAAGATAACCAAGTCATCAAATGGTGGCAGCACCTGCATGGAGCAGGAACACCAGCAGGATTCCTTATGCGACAAGAGCCCTAAAATTCAATATTGTGGAGAGTGAGTTTGGACACTTTCAAGCACATTTCTCCCTTTGAATCCTACAGAAATGATCCCTGAAAGTGTAGTCTTGCCATAATTTATCAAAGATTTCAGCAACATCTTAATCACTGTTCCTTCAACAAATGGTGAACATGTTTGTCAACCTCCATTGTAAACTACTTGTCGATATCAAGTAGTAATTCTTAAGATGCCTGTTTGCCAACGGTCTATTCTAAAGAAAATTACTTTTGCAATTCTTTTCTCTCAAATCGTAAAATGTTTGATGCCTTATATTAGCTACCTTGATTCATAGAAGTCCTTTCGGTAACCTGAGCAAAGTTTTTAAAGGACCTGAAAGTCTTTTTTAGCGCGGTAACAGGCGAGACAACAACGCAGATTGCGTATTTTTGTTTTCAAGTCTTCTAAAAATTGATTGGTCTGGCAAGTTTCCTTTGGTTCCGAAAGCATGGTTTGTCAGTGAGGATAATTTTCTCTTGGTCTTTCCAACATATAAAGCCCCAGCATCTTTCCTTAGGTTCCATGAGCATTGTTTCCATTTTGCATTTCTTCCAAGTGCAGGAGCAAAAGGAAAAACATTGGCAGGGACTGCCTCTCGCACAGCCAATAATCTTCCCACAAGCAACAGTTGTCTTTTTTTTTTCATTCCATCTAGCAATTAGGAAAAAATAGCATAGTTTACAATTTAGGAAATAAAAACATGCTTTAAAACTCAGCTGCTTTTCAAACAAAAGAAGACTAAACACTCAAACAACCACTCTGAATGAGCTCTCTTTTGCCATTTTCCCATCTAGAAAGATAACCAAGTCATCAAATGGTGGCAGCACCTGCATGGAGCAGGAACACCAACAGGATTCCTTATTAGTGTTGAGCGAACACGGACTGTATTATTCGTGTTCGTACCGAATAATTGGATTTTTTGTACCCGAACACGGACACGGACACTTTACTGTATGTTCGGGTAAAAATCCGTGTTCGGTCGTTTTATTTCCGGGTTTTGCATGCTTTGGCGCTCTTTTCATGGCGGGCTTTCAACAGCCAATCAACAATCGTTTAACTGGTGTGCCTTAAGCCATCCCAGCCATGCCTGCAAATGTCTCAGTAGCTGTGATTGGCCGTCTGAAGCATGTGACCAAGTCTTTATAAGTTCGAGGCAGCCGCAGCGGCGTCATTATGCTGCTTAGATTCAGGGACAGAGCACACATCAACGTGCTGGCTGCTGATTAGGGAAAGATAGGCAGGAAAAAACCATTTGTGTCCGGATAGAATTGAGGGACAGGTCGGAGTGTTTAGGCAGGGCGAGTTGTAGGCATTTTAGGGATAGAGTCTGCTGAATTATATAGGGTCAGTGTCTTCTACAAACTACAATCGATATTGCTGTGTGGGGGGTGGGGTCTGCACTCAATCCTGATCTACGATCTCTTCTCAATCCTGTTAGGGACAGAGTCTGCTGAATTTTAGGGAAACTGTGTTCTACAAACTACAATCGATATTGCTGTGTGGTGTGGGATTGGAGATAGGCAGGTGTCAGTGATCCACATCCATTTTTCTGTGTGTGAGCTGCAGTGAACACAATCTTTTTGGGCTGCAGTGAACACAATCTTTTTGGGCTGCAGTGAACACAATCTTTTTGGGCTGCAGTGAACACAATCTTTTTGGGCTGCAGTGAACACAATCTTTTTGGGCTGCAGTGAACAAAATCTTTTTGGGGTGCAGTGAACACAATCCTTTTTGGTGTGCAGTGAACACAATCTTTGTGGGGTGCAGTGAACAAAATCCTTTGTGGGGTGCAGTGAACACAATCTTTTTGGGGTGCAGTGAACAAAATCCTTTTTGGGGTGCAGTGAACAACATCCTTTTTGGGGTGCAGTGAACACAATCTTTTTGGGGTGCAGTGAACAAAATCCTTTGTGGGGTGCAGTGAACACAATCTTTTTGGGGTGCAGTGAACACAATCTTTTTGGGGTGGAGTGAACAACATCCTTTTTGGGGTGCAGTGAACAAAATCCTTTTTGGGGTGCAGTGAACAAAATCATTTTTGGGGTGCAGTGAACACAATCTTTTTGGGGTGCAGTGAACACAATCTTTGTGGGGTGCAGTGAACACAATCTTTTTGGGGTGGAGTGAACAACATCCTTTTTGGGGTGCAGTGAACAACATCCTTTTTGGGGTGCAGTGAACACAATCTTTTTGGGGTGCAGTGAACACAATCTTTGTGGGGTACAGTGAACAGAATCTTTGTGGGGTGCAGTGAACACAATCTTTGGGGGGTACAGTGAACACAATCTTTGTGAGGTGCAGTGAACACAATCTTTTTGGGGTGCAGTGAACACAATCATTGTGGGGTGCAGTGAACTCAATCTTTGTGGGGTACAGTGAACACAATCTCATACTGAAGGTTTGAGGGTGCTGCCTGTTCCATACTCCCCCTACTCCTCATCTAGCCTTTTAGGGGTACAAACAATAGTAATTGGGGCCTAGTGTGGTTGTGTACGTGTGATATACATACACTTTTTTGGGATCATATTTTCTATTCCGCTATTTAATCAAAAACCTTTGGGGATCAGTTAAATTGGGGGATAGTCTGTGTTGGTACGTGTGAGAGAGATCCACCTTTCCAAGTTGTTGGGGTTCATCTCATACTTCTGAAGGTTTGAGGGTGCTGCCTGTTCCATACTCCCCCTACTCCTAGCCTTTTAGGGGTACAAACAATAGTAATTGGGGCCTAGTGTGGTTGTGTACGTGTGATATACATACACTTTTTTGGGATCATATTTTCTATTCCGCTATTTAATCAAAAACCTTTGGGGATCAGTTAAATTGGGGGATAGTCTGTGTTGGTACGTGTGAGAGAGATCCACCTTTCCAAGTTGTTGGGGTTCATCTCATACTTCTGAAGGTTTGAGGGTGCTGCCTGTTCCATACTCCCCCTACTCCTAGCCTTTTAGGGGTACAAACAATAGTAATTGGGGCCTAGTGTGGTTGTGTACGTGTGATATACATACACTTTTTTGGGATCATATTTTCTATTCCGCTATTTAATCAAAAACCTTTGGGGATCAGTTAAATTGGGGGATAGTCTGTGTTGGTACGTGTGAGAGAGATCCACCTTTCCAAGTTGTTGGGGTTCATCTCATACTTCTGAAGGTTTGAGGGTGCTGCCTGTTCCATACTCCCCCTACTCCTAGCCTTTTAGGGGTACAAACAATAGTAATTGGGGCCTAGTGTGGTTGTGTACGTGTGATATACATACACTTTTTTGGGATCATATTTTCTATTCCGCTATTTAATCAAAAACCTTTGGGGATCAGTTAAATTGGGGGATAGTCTGTGTTGGTACGTGTGAGAGAGATCCACCTTTCCAAGTTGTTGGGGTTCATCTCATACTTCTGAAGGTTTGAGGGTGCTGCCTGTTCCATACTCCCCCTACTCCTAGCCTTTTAGGGGTACAAACAATAGTAATTGGGGCCTAGTGTGGTTGTGTACGTGTGATATACATACACTTTTTTGGGATCATATTTTCTATTCCGCTATTTAATCAAAAACCTTTGGGGATCAGTTAAATTGGGGGATAGTCTGTGTTGGTACGTGTGAGAGAGATCCACCTTTCCAAGTTGTTGAGGTTCATCTCATACTTCTGAAGGTTTGAGGGTGCTGCCTGTTCCATACTCCCCCTACTCCTAGCCTTTTAGGGGTACAAACAATAGTAATTGGGGCCTAGTGTGGTTGTGTACGTGTGATATACATACACTTTTTTGGGATCATATTTTCTATTCCGCTATTTAATCAAAAACCTTTGGGGATCAGTTAAATTGGGGGATAGTCTGTGTTGGTACGTGTGAGAGAGATCCACCTTTCCAAGTTGTTGGGGTTCATCTCATACTTCTGAAGGTTTGAGGGTGCTGCCTGTTCCATACTCCCCCTACTCCTAGCCTTTTAGGGGTACAAACAATAGTAATTGGGGCCTAGTGTGGTTGTGTACGTGTGATATACATACACTTTTTTGGGATCATATTTTCTATTCCGCTATTTAATCAAAAACCTTTGGGGATCAGTTAAATTGGGGGATAGTCTGTGTTGGTACGTGTGAGAGAGATCCACCTTTCCAAGTTGTTGAGGTTCATCTCATACTTCTGAAGGTTTGAGGGTGCTGCCTGTTCCATACTCCCCCTACTCCTAGCCTTTTAGGGGTACAAACAATAGTAATTGGGGCCTAGTGTGGTTGTGTACGTGTGATATACATACACTTTTTTGGGATCATATTTTCTATTCCGCTATTTAATCAAAAACCTTTGGGGATCAGTTAAATTGGGGGATAGTCTGTGTTGGTACGTGTGAGAGAGATCCACCTTTCCAAGTTGTTGGGGTTCATCTCATACTTCTGAAGGTTTGAGGGTGCTGCCTGTTCCATACTCCCCCTACTCCTAGCCTTTTAGGGGTACAAACAATAGTAATTGGGGCCTAGTGTGGTTGTGTACGTGTGATATACATACACTTTTTTGGGATCATATTTTCTATTCCGCTATTTAATCAAAAACCTTTGGGGATCAGTTAAATTGGGGGATAGTCTGTGTTGGTACGTGTGAGAGAGATCCACCTTTCCAAGTTGTTGGGGTTCATCTCATACTTCTGAAGGTTTGAGGGTGCTGCCTGTTCCATACTCCCCCTACTCCTAGCCTTTTAGGGGTACAAACAATAGTAATTGGGGCCTAGTGTGGTTGTGTACGTGTGATATACATACACTTTTTTGGGATCATATTTTCTATTCCGCTATTTAATCAAAAACCTTTGGGGATCAGTTAAATTGGGGGATAGTCTGTGTTGGTACGTGTGAGAGAGATCCACCTTTCCAAGTTGTTGGGGTTCATCTCATACTTCTGAAGGTTTGAGGGTGCTGCCTGTTCCATACTCCCCCTACTCCTAGCCTTTTAGGGGTACAAACAATAGTAATTGGGGCCTAGTGTGGTTGTGTACGTGTGATATACATACACTTTTTTGGGATCATATTTTCTATTCCGCTATTTAATCAAAAACCTTTGGGGATCAGTTAAATTGGGGGATAGTCTGTGTTGGTACGTGTGAGAGAGATCCACCTTTCCAAGTTGTTGGGGTTCATCTCATACTTCTGAAGGTTTGAGGGTGCTGCCTGTTCCATACTCCCCCTACTCCTAGCCTTTTAGGGGTACAAACAATAGTAATTGGGGCCTAGTGTGGTTGTGTACGTGTGATATACATACACTTTTTTGGGATCATATTTTCTATTCCGCTATTTAATCAAAAACCTTTGGGGATCAGTTAAATTGGGGGATAGTCTGTGTTGGTACGTGTGAGAGAGATCCACCTTTCCAAGTTGTTGAGGTTCATCTCATACTTCTGAAGGTTTGAGGGTGCTGCCTGTTCCATACTCCCCCTACTCCTAGCCTTTTAGGGGTACAAACAATAGTAATTGGGGCCTAGTGTGGTTGTGTACGTGTGATATACATACACTTTTTTGGGATCATATTTTCTATTCCGCTATTTAATCAAAAACCTTTGGGGATCAGTTAAATTGGGGGATAGTCTGTGTTGGTACGTGTGAGAGAGATCCACCTTTCCAAGTTGTTGGGGTTCATCTCATACTTCTGAAGGTTTGAGGGTGCTGCCTGTTCCATACTCCCCCTACTCCTAGCCTTTTAGGGGTACAAACAATAGTAATTGGGGCCTAGTGTGGTTGTGTACGTGTGATATACATACACTTTTTTGGGATCATATTTTCTATTCCGCTATTTAATCAAAAACCTTTGGGGATCAGTTAAATTGGGGGATAGTCTGTGTTGGTACGTGTGAGAGAGATCCACCTTTCCAAGTTGTTGAGGTTCATCTCATACTTCTGAAGGTTTGAGGGTGCTGCCTGTTCCATACTCCCCCTACTCCTAGCCTTTTAGGGGTACAAACAATAGTAATTGGGGCCTAGTGTGGTTGTGTACGTGTGATATACATACACTTTTTTGGGATCATATTTTCTATTCCGCTATTTAATCAAAAACCTTTGGGGATCAGTTAAATTGGGGGATAGTCTGTGTTGGTACGTGTGAGAGAGATCCACCTTTCCAAGTTGTTGGGGTTCATCTCATACTTCTGAAGGTTTGAGGGTGCTGCCTGTTCCATACCCCCCCTACTCCTCATCTAGCCTTTTAGGGGTACAAACAATAGTAATTGGGGCCTAGTGTGGTTGTGTACGTGCGAGATACATACACTTTTTTTGATCATATTTCCTATTCCGCTATTCAATAAAAACCTTTGAGGATCAATTGAATTGCGGGATAGTCTGTGTCGGTACGTGTGAGAGAGATCCACCTTTCCAAGTTGTTGGGGTTCATCTCATACTTCTGAAGGTTTGAGGGTGCTGCCTGTTCCATACCCCCCCTACTCCTCATCTAGCCTTTTAGGGGTACAAACAATAGTAATTGGGGCCTAGTGTGGTTGTGTACGTGCGAGATACATACACTTTTTTTGATCATATTTCCTATTCCGCTATTCAATAAAAACCTTTGAGGATCAATTGAATTGCGGGATAGTCTGTGTCGGTACGTGTGAGAGAGATCCACCTTTCCAAGTTGTTGGGGTTCATCTCATACTTCTGAAGGTTTGAGGGTGCTGCCTGTTCCATACTCCCCCTACTCCTCATCTAGCCTTTTAGGGGTACAAACAATAGTAATTGGGGCCTAGTGTGGTTGTGTACGTGTGATATACATACACTTTTTTTGGATCATATTTTCTATTCCGCTATTCAATAAAAACCTTTCTAGGGCAAGATCTTAAATTACAGAAATATGAGGAGACCGTCAAATAAGGGCCGTGGCCTGGGTCGTGGTGCTGCTGGTAGAGCTCCTGTTGCAAGGAGAGGACATGGTCGATCTGTGCCAGCTACACGCACAAGTGAAACACCTTCCTCAAGTGTGAGTAGGCGACAGAACCTGCATCAGTATTTGGTAGGGCATCAAACGCCCCTAGAAGTGATGAGGCCAGAACAAGTTGAGGCGATAGTAGATTGGTTTGCTGCTGACAGTGCCTCCAGTTCCTTCACATTGTCTCCCACCCAGTCTACTGCAGAAAGGTCAGAGTTGGCACCTGCAGCCAATGTCCAACCGTCTTTCACCTCACCCCCTTGCAAATCAGGCCAGCAGTCTGAGCCCCAAGCCATACAGCAGTCTCTTATTCTTTTTGAGGACTCTGTCAGCAGGGTTTCCCAGGGCCATCCACCTAGCCCTGCCCCAGAAGTGGAAGAGATTGAGTGCAGCGATGCCCAACCACTTATTTCTCAAGATGAGTACATGCAAGGATCATCGCAGCACGTCTCCGATGATGACGAAACGCAGGTGCCAACTGCTGCGGCGTTCAGCATTGTGGAGACCGACAAGGAGGGCAGGGGTGAAGACTGGGTGGAAGATGATGTGGAGGACGATGAGGTCCTCGACCCCACATGGAATGAACGTCATGCAGGTGAACTGAGTAGTTTGGAGGAAGAGGCGGTGGTCGCACAGAGCCACCAGCACAGCAGAAGAGGGAGCAGGGTGCAGAAGCGGAGCGGCCGTGCCCTAGACACTACGCCCGCTACTGCCCAACGCAGCAAGGGAACGAGCGCACCAAAGTCAGCTCAAAGGAGTTCTCTAGCGTGGAAGTTCTTTAGAAAATGTGCTGATGACAGGACACGAGTGGTTTGCACCCTGTGCAATCAGAGCTTGAAGCGAGGCATGAACCTTCTCAACCTGAGCACAACCTGCATGATCAGGCATCTAAGTGCAAAGCACGAGCTGCAGTGGAGTACACACCTTCAAAACCAAGAAACGTCTCTGGCTCATCCTGCTTCCTCTTCTGCTGCAGTCTCGGCCGCTCCAGCCACATCTGTAGTGATACCGGCACCTGCCACCCCGCAAACAGACGATCTGTCAGCAACACCACCACCTGGGTCACCAACAACCATCTCCACAATGTCCCGTGGAAGCGTTCAGCTTTCCATCTCCCAAACACTTGAGAGGAAGAGGAAGTACCCCCCTACCCACCCGCGATCCCTGGCCCTGAATGCCAGCATTTCAAAATTATTGGCCTTTGAAATGCTGTCATTCCGTCTGGTGGAGACGCACAGTTTTAAAAACCTTATGTCGGTGGCTGTCCCACAGTACGTCGTGCCCAGCCGCCACTACTTTTCCAGGCAAGCCATCCCTTCCCTGCACAACCAAGTGGGGGAAAAAATCAGGTGTGCACTGCGCAACGCCATCTGTGCCAAGGTCCACCTAACTACGGATACGTGGACCAGTAAGCACGGTCAGGGGCGTTATATCTCCCTAACGGCACACTGGGTAAATGCAGTGGCGGATGGGCCTGAGGCGGATAGCAATTTGGCGCATGTCCTTCCACCACCGAGGATTGCAGGGCGCTTCAGTTTGCCTCCTGTTCCTAACTCCTCCTACTCCGCTTCCTCATCCTCTACCGCCTCCTCATCCGGACAGCGTAACACCTTCACCACCAACTTCAGCACGGCCAGGGGTAAACGACAGCAGGCAGTTTTACAACTTGCCTGTTTGGGGGACAAACCACACACCGCGCAGGAGTTGTGGAGGAGCATGGAACAGCAGACAAATGAGTGGTTGCTGCCAGCGAGCCTCAAGCCCGGCCTGGTGGTGTGCGATAACGGGCGAAATCTCATAGCAGCTCTGGGCCTAGCCGGTTTGACGCACATCCCTTGCCTGGCGCATGTGCTGAATTTGGTGGTGCAGAGGTTCCTTAAAAACTACCCCGATATGTCAGAGCTGCTGCAGAAAGTGCGGGCCGTTTGTGCGCACTTTCGGCGTTCTCACCCTGCTGCTGCTCGCCTGGCAGCGCTGCAGCGTAACTTCGGCCTTCCCGCTCACCGCCTCATATGTGACGTGCCCACAAGGTGGAACTCCACCTTGCACATGCTGGAAAGACTGTGCGAGCAGCAGCAGGCCATAGTGGAGTTTCAGCTGCAGCACGCACGCGTGAGTCGCTCTGCGGAACAGCACCACTTCACCACCAATAACTGGGCCTCCATGCGAGACCTGTGTGCCTTGTTGCGCTGTTTTGAGTACTCCACCAACATGGCCAGTGGCAATGACGCCGTTCTCAGCTTAACTATCCCACTTCTATGCCTCCTTGAAAAAACAATTCGGGCGATGATGGAAGAGGATGTGGCACAGGATGAGGAGGAGGAGGAGGATGAAGAGGTAACATTTCCAAGGCTTTCAGGGCAGTCATTCGCAAGGGGCTCCGAGGGTGGGTTCCTGCACACGCAAACGCCAGGGACGCAATTGTCCAGCAGGGGCACAGTTCTGGAGGATGAGGAGGATGAGGAGGAGGAGGAGCTGGAGGAGGAGATGGAACCATGTTCACAGCAGGGTGGCACCCAGGCCAGCTCATGGCCATCACTGGTGCGTGGCTGGGGGGATACAGAGGACACGGACCATACACCTCCCACAGAGGACAGCCTTTCGTTGCCTCTGGGCAGCCTGGCACACATGAGCGATTACATGCTGCAGTGTCTCCACAACGACCGCCGAGTTGCCCACATTCTAACTTGTGCTGATTACTGGGTGGCCACGCTGCTGGATCCCCGTTACAAGGACAACGTACCGTCCTTAATTCACTCACTGGAGCGCGATCGCAAGATGCGCGAGTACAAGCGCACGCTGGTAGACGCCATGCTGCTGGCATTCCCATCTGACAGCGGGGCCACAGTGGAAGCACAAGGCAGAGGAGGAGGAGGAGGAGGTCGCCAACGCAACCAGGGCACCGCCAGCACCTCAGAAGGCAGGGTTAGCATGGCCGAAATGTGGAAAAGCTTTGTCAGCACGCCACAACAAACAGCAGCACCAGCAGCTCAGATGGAACGTCTTAGCAGGAGGCAGCATTTTACCAACATGGTGGAGCAGTATGTGTGCACACGCCTACATGTAGTGAATGACGGGTCTGCCCCTTCAACTTCTGGGTCTCCAAATTGGGCACATGGCCTGAGCTTGCCCTTTACGCCTTGGAGGTGCTGGCGTGCCCTGCAGCCAGTGTATTATCTGAACGGGTATTTAGCACGGCTGGGGGCGTTATAACAGACAAGCGCAGCCGCCTGTCCAGAGACAATGTGGACAAGCTCACGTTCATTAAAATGAACCAGGCATGGATCCCACGGGACTTTTCCGTACCTTATGCAGAATAGCAATGGATACCGACCTTACCCACCCATTGTTCCATTTTTGCTCTTTCTCACTCTTTTGGGGTGTACCCTCATTTAAAATTTGTGAAAAGAAGCAGTGTTGGCTACCTCGTCCTCCTCCTCAGGGCCAGATTAATGTAGGGGCTATTGGAGCTGCAGCTCCAGGCCCCTACCTTTTATATAGGCCCCGGGTTGGCCATATTCACTGTTACCGCTCTTCTGTCACTTGTAAACACAGAAGTCTGGCTTCTATGCTCGCTTCCCCAGGCAGCACCCTCAGAACCTCCCCACACAGCGTGAAGGCCGGACAAGGAGGGACAGTTGGCGATGCATGGATGTGTTTATGGGCTTCAGAGACAGCATCCCATGTTGAATTAGGCATGCATGGCTGCACCCTTCCTCCTCTGGGTGCATGGCAAGGCACGGCCCTAAGGCCCTTCAAAATCCTCAGCACCAAGCCCATGATGCTGTTAATCCGGCCCTGGTCCTCCTCCACCGCCGCTTCCACCTACACCGCCCATAGGTGTGCGCAGCCTATTGCATTAAGGTGTGCACCCCAAAGTTGAAATACACATGCATGTGTTTGCCAGCAGGGAGAGTAATGTATCGGGGCCATGTACCTGTAGGCAAGGAGAAATAGAGCAGAGCAGGTCCCAGGGAGATCTTTCCCATCTCCTCACTGGCAATGCTATGTGCCCTAGGTGATTAGGGTGTGCCCAGGCACACCCAGCACACCCTGTGCGCACGCCTATGTCACCGCCACATCCACCACCACCTCAACCTCCCTCCTACTCCATATGGGCCTCGTCCTTCAGAGATGAAGAAGAACATTGTTTTATTTTTCTGTTTTTTTTTGTTGTTTTAAGTTATTTCCCTATCCACATTTGTTTGCAGAGCACTTGCCATGCTCTTAATTACGTTTTGCTGCCATTTGCAGCACTCTAGCCCTTTCCTTTGGTGTTTTAGAGCCATTTTAGTGCCTTAAAGTTCGGGTCCCCATTGACTTCAATGGGGTTCGGTGTCCGGGAAAAGTTCGGTAAAAGTCCGGGACACGGACCCGGACTTTTTTTTAAAGTTCGGCCGAACCCGTCGAACACGGACATCTAGGTGTCCGCTCAACCCTATTCCTTATGTGACAAGAGCCCTAAAATTCATCATTGTGGAGAGTGAGTTTGGACACTTTCAAGCACATTCCTCCCTTTGAATCCTACAGAAGTGATGCCTGAAAATATAGTCCTGCCTTAACTTATCAAAAATTTCAGCAACATCTTAATCACTGTTCCTTCAACAAATGGTGAACATGTTTGTCAACCTCCAATGTAAACTACTTGTCAATATTAAGTAGTAATTCTTAAAATGCCTGTTTGCCAACGGTCTATTCTAAAAAAATATACTTTTGCAATTCTTTTCTCTCAAATCATAAAATGTTTTGATGCCTTATAATAGCTACCTTGATTCATAGAAGTCCTTTTGGTAACCCGAGCAAAGTTTTAAAAGCACCTGAAAGTCTTGTTTAGCGCAGTAACAGGCGAGACAACAACGCAGATGGCGTATTTTTGTTCATGGAACCCATGAAATGAACCCATTTTAGCTCATGGAACCCAAGGAAAGATGCTGGGGCTTTATATGTTGGAAAGACCAAGAGAAAATTATCCTCACTGACAAACCATGCTTTCGGAACCAAAGGAAACTTGCCAGACCAATCAATTTTTAGAAGATGTGAAAAGAAAAATACGCCATCTGCGTTGTTGTCTCGCCTGTTACCGCAATAAACAAGACTTTCAGGTCCTTTTAAAACTTTGCTCAGGTTACCAAAAGTACTTCTATGAATCAAGGTAACTAATATAAGGCATCAAAACATTTTACAATTTGAGAGAAAAGAATTGCAAAAGTATTTTTCTTTAGAATAGACCGTTGGCAAACAGGCATCTTAAGAATTACTACTTGATATCGACAAGTAGTTTACATTGGAGGTTGACAAACATGTTCACCATTTGTTGAAGGAACAGTGATTAAGATGTTGCTGAAATCTTTGATAAGTTAAGGCAGGACGATACTTTCAGGGATTATTTCTGTAGGATTCAAATTGAGTAATGTGCTCAAAAGTGTCCAAACTCACTCTCCACAATGATGAATTTTAGGGCTCTTGTTGCATAAGGAATTCTGTTGGTGTTCCTGCTCCATGCAGGTACTGCCACTATTTGATGACTTGGTTATCTTTCTAGATGGGAAGATGGCAAGAGAGAGCTCATTCAGAGTGGTTGTTTGAGTGTTTAGTCTTATTTTGTTTGAAAAGCAGATGAGTTTTAAAGCATGTTTTTATTTCCTAATTTGTAAACTATGCTATTTATTCCTAATTGCTAGATGGAATGAAAAAAAAAGAGACAACTGTAGCTTGTGGGAAGATTATTGGCGGTGCGAGAGGCAGTCGTTGCCAATGTTTTTCTTTTTGCTCCTGCACTTGGAAGAAATGCAAAATGGAAACAATGCTCATGGAACCCAATGAAAGATGCTGGGGCTTTATATATTGGAAAGACCAAGAGAAAATTATCCTCACTGACAAACTATGCTTTCCGAACCAAAGGAAACTTGTCAGACCAATCAATTTTTAGAAGATGTGAAAACAAAAATACGCCATCTGTGTTGTTGTCTCGCCTGTTACCGCGATAAACAAGACTTTCAGGTCCTTTTAAAACTTTGCTCAGGTTACCAAAAGTACTTCTATGAATCAAGGTAGCTAATATAAGGCATCAAAACATTTTACAATTTGAGAGAAAAGAATTGCTAAAGTATTTTTCTTTAGAATAGACAGTTGGCAAACAGGCATCTTAAGAATTACTACTTGATATCGACAAGTAGTTTACATTGGAGGTTGACAAACATGTTCACCATTTGTTGAAGGAACAGTGATTAAGATGTTGCTGAAATCTTTGATAAGTTAATTTTGGACTATACTTTTAGGTATCATTTCTGTAGGATTCAAATGGTGAAATGTGCTCGAAAGTGTCCAAACTCACTCTCCACAATGATGAATTTTAGGGCTCTTGTCGCATAAGGAATTCTGTTGGTGTTCCTGCTCCATGCAGGTGCTGCCACCATTTGATGACTTGGTTATCTTTCTAGATGGGAAGATGGCAAGAGAGAGCTCATTCAGAGTGGTTGTTTGAGTGTTTAGTCTTCTTTTGTTTGAAAAGCAGCTGAGTTTTAAAGCATGTTTTTATTTCCTAATTTGTAAACTATGCTATTTTTTCCTAATTGCTAGATGGAATGAAAAAAAAAGAGACAACTGTTGCTTGTGGGAAGATTACTGGCGGTGCGAGAGGCAGTCGCTGCCAATGTTTTTCTTTTTGCTCCTGCACTTGGAAGAAATGCAAAATGGAAACAATGCTCATGAAACCCAAGGAAAGATGCTGGGGCTTTATATATTGGAAAGACCAAGAGAAAATTATCCTCACTGACAAACCATGCTTTCGGAACCAAAGGAAACTTGTCAGACCAATCAATTTTTAGAAGATGTGAAAACAAAAATACGCCATCTGCGTTGTTGTCTCGCCTGTTACCGCGATAAACAAGACTTTCAGGTCCTTTTAAAACTTTGCTCAGGTTACCAAAAGTACTTCTATGAATCAAGGTAGCTAATATAAGGCATCAAAACATTTTACAATTTGAGAGAAAAGAATTGCAAAAGTATTTTTCTTTAGAATAGACCGTTGGCAAACAGGCATCTTAAGAATTACTACTTGATATCGACAAGTAGTTTACAGTGGAGGTTGACAAACATGTTCACCATTTGTTGAAGGAACAGTGATTAAGATGTTGCTGAAATCTTTGATAAGTTAAGGTAGGGCTATACTTTCAGGGATCATTTCTGTAGGATTCAAATGGAGAAATGTGCTCGAAACTGTCCAAACTCACTCTCTACAATGATGAATTTTAGGGCTCTTGTCGCATAAGGAATTCTGTTGGTGTTCCTGCTCCATGCAGTTGCTGCCACCATTTGATGACTTGGTTATCTTTCTAGATGGGAAAATGGCAAGAGAGAGCTCATTCAGAGTGGTTGTTTGAGTGTTTAGTCTTCTTTTGTTTGAAAAGCAGCTTAGTTTTAAAGCATGTTTTTATTTCCTAATTTGTAAACTATGCTATTTTTTCCTAATTGCTAGATGGAATGAAAAAAAAAAAAACAACTGTTGCTTGTGGGAAGATTATTGGCGGTGCGAGAGGCAGTCGCTGCCAATGTTTTTCTTTTTTCTCCTGCACTTGGAAGAAATGCAAAATGGAAACAATGCTCATGAAACCCAAGGAAAGATGCTGGGGCTTTATATATTGGAAAGACCAAGAGAAAATTATCCTCACTGACAAACCATGCTTTCGGAACCAAAGGAAACTTGCCAGACCAATCAATTTTTAGAAGATGTGAAAACAAAAATACGCCATCTGCGTTGTTGTCTCGCCTGTTACCGCGATAAACAAGACTTTCAGGTCCTTTTAAAACTTTGCTCAGGTTACCAAAAGTACTTCTATGAATCAAGGTAGCTAATATAAGGCATCAAAACATTTTACAATTTGAGAGAAAAGAATTGCTAAAGTATTTTTCTTTAGAATAGACCGTTGGCAAACAGGCATCTTAAGAATTACTACTTGATATCGACAAGTAGTTTACAGTGGAGGTTGACAAACATGTTCACCATTTGTTGAAGGAACAGTGATTAAGATGTTGCTGAAATCTTTGATAAGTTAAGGCAGGACTATACTTTCAGGGATCATTTCTGTAGGATTCAAATGGAGAAATGTGCTTGAAAGTGTCCAAACTCACTCTCCACAATGATGAATTTTAGGGCTCTTGTCGCATAAGGAATTCTGTTGGTGTTCCTGCTCCATGCAGGTGCTGCCACCATTTGATGACTTGGTTATCTTTCTAGATGGGAAGATGGCAAGAGAGAGCTCATTCAGAGTGGTTGTTTGAGTGTTTAGTCTTCTTTTGTTTGAAAAGCAGCTGAGTTTTAAAGCATGTTTTTATTTCCTAATTTGTAAACTATGCTATTTTTTCCTAATTGCTAGATGGAATGAAAAAAAAAACAGACAACTGTTGCTTGTGGGAAGATTACTGGCGGTGCGAGAGGCAGTCGCTGCCAATGTTTTTCTTTTTGCTCCTGCACTTGGAAGAAATGCAAAATGGAAACAATGCTCATGAAACCCAAGGAAAGATGCTGGGGCTTTATATATTGGAAAGACCAAGAGAAAATTATCCTCACTGACAAACCATGCTTTCGGAACCAAAGGAAACTTGCCAGACCAATCAATTTTTAGAAGATATGAAAAGAAAAATACGCCATCTGCGTTGTTGTCTCGCCTGTTACCGCGATAAACAAGACTTTCAGGTCCTTTTAAAACTTTGCTCAGGTTACCAAAAGTACTTCTATGAATCAAGGTAGCTAATATAAGGCATCAAAACATTTTACAATTTGAGAGAAAAGAATTGCTAAAGTATTTTTCTTTAGAATAGACCGTTGGCAAACAGGCATCTTAAGAATTACTACTTGATATCGACAAGTAGTTTACATTGGAGGTTGACAAACATGTTCACCATTTGTTGAAGGAACAGTGATTAAGATGTTGCTGAAATCTTTGATAAGTTAAGGTAGGGCTATACTTTCAGGGATCATTTCTGTAGGATTCAAATGTGCTCGAAAGTGTCCAAGCTCACTCTCCACAATGATGAATTTTAGGGCTCATGTTGCATAAGGAATTCTGTTGGTGTTCCTGCTCCATGCAGGTGCTGCCACCATTTGATGACTTGGTTATCTTTCTAGATGGGAAAATGGCAAGAGAGAGCTCATTCAGAGTGGTTGTTTGAGTGTTTAGTCTTCTTTTGTTTGAAAAGCAGCTTAGTTTTAAAGCATGTTTTATTTCCTAATTTGTAAACTATGCTATTTTTTCCTAATTGCTAGATGGAATGAAAAAAAAGAGACAACTGTTGCTTGTGGGAAGATTATTGGCGGTGCGAGAGGCAGTCGCTGCCAATGTTTTTCTTTTTGCTCCTGCACTTGGAAGAAATGCAAAATGGAAACAATGCTCATGGAACCCAAGGAAAGATGCTGGGGCTTTATATATTGGAAAGACCAAGAGAAAATTATCCTCACTGACAAACCGTGCTTTCGGATCCAAAGGAAACTTGTCAGACCAATCAATTTTTAGAAGATGTGAAAACAAAAATACGCCATCTGCGTTGTTGTCTCGTCTGTTACCGCGATAAACAAGACTTTCAGGTCCTTTTAAAACTTTGCTCAGGTTACCAAAAGTACTTTTATGAATCAAGGTAGCTAATATAAGGCATCAAAACATTTTACAATTTGAGAGAAAAAAATTGCAAAAGTATTTTTCTTTAGAATAGACCGTTGGCAAACAGGCATCTTAAAAATTACTACTTGATATCGACAAGTAGTTTACATTGGAGGTTGACAAACATTTTCACCATTTGTTGAAGGAACAGTGATTAAGATGTTGCTGAAATCTTTGATAAGTTAATTTTGGACTATACTTTCAGGGATCATTTCTGTAGGATTCAAATGGTGAAATGTGCTTGAAAGTGTCCAAACTCATTTTCCACAATGATGAATTTTAGGGCTGTTGTCACATAAGGAATTCTGTTGGTGTTCCTGCTCCATGCAGGTGCTGCCACCATTTGATGACTTAGTTATCTTTCTAGATGGGAAGATGGCAAGCGAGAGCTCATTCAGAGTGGTTGTTTGAGTGTTTAGTCTTCTTTGTTTGAAAAGCAGCTGAGTTTTAAAGCATGTTTTTATTTTTAATTTGTAAACTATGCTTTTTTTTCCTAATTGCTAGATGGAATGAAAAGAAAAGAGACAACTGTTGCTTGTGGGAAGATTATTGGCGGTGTGAGAGGCAGTCGCTGCCAATGTTTTTCTTTTTGCTCCTGCACTTGGAAGAAATGCAAAATGGAAACAATGCTCATGAAACCCAAGGAAAGATGCTGGGGCTTTATATATTGGAAAGACCAAGAGAAAATTATCCTCACTGACAAACCATGCTTTCGGAACCAAAGGAAACTTGCCAGACCAATCAATTTTTAGAAGATATGAAAAGAAAAATACGCCATCTGCGTTGTTGTCTCGCCTGTTACCGCGATAAACAAGACTTTCAGGTCCTTTTAAAACTTTACTCAGGTTACCAAAAGTACTTCTATGAATCAAGGTAGCTAATATAAGACATCAAAACATTTTACAATTTGAGAGAAAAGAATTGCAAAAGTATTTTTCTTTAGAATAGACCGTTGGCAAACAGGCATCTTAAGAATTACTACTTGATATCGACAAGTAGTTTACATTGGAGGTTGACAAACATGTTCACCATTTGTTGAAGGAACAGTGATTAAGATGTTGCTGAAATCTTTGATAACTTAAGGTAGGGCTATACTTTCAGGGATCATTTCTGTAGAATTCAAATGGAGAAATGTGCTCGAAAGTGTCCAAACTCACTCTCTACAATGATGAATTTTAAGGCTCTTGTCGCATAAGGAATTCTGTTGGTGTTCCTGCTCCATGCAGGTGCTGCCACCATTTGATGACTTGGTTATCTTTCTAGATGGGAAAATGGCAAGAGAGAGCTCATTCAGAGTGGTTGTTTGAGTGTTTAGTCTTCTTTTGTTTGAAAAGCAGCTTAGTTTTAAAGCATGTTTTTATTTCCTAATTTGTAAACTATGCTATTTTTTCCTAATTGCTAGATGGAATGAAAAAAAAGAGACAACTGTTGCTTGTGGGAAGATTATTGGCGGTGCGAGAGGCAGTCGCTGCCAATGTTTATCTTTTTGCTCCTGCACTTGGAAGAAATGCAAAATGGAAACAATGCTCATGAAACCCAAGGAAAGATGCTGGGGCTTTATATATTGGAAAGACCAAGAGAAAATTATCCTCACTGACAAACCATGCTTTCGGAACCAAAGGAAACTTGCCAGACCAATCAATTTTTAGAAGATAGGAAAAGAAAAATACGCCATCTGCGTTGTTGTCTCGCCTGTTACCGCGATAAACAAGACTTTCAGGTCCTTTTAAAACTTTGCTCAGGTTCCCAAAAGTACTTCTATGAATCAAGGTAGCTAATATAAGGCATCAAAACATTTTACAATTTGAGAGAAAAGAATTGCTAAAGTATTTTTCTTTAGAATAGACCGTTGGCAAACAGGCATCTTAAGAATTACTACTTGATATCGACAAGTAGTTTACATTGGAGGTTGACAAACATGTTCACCATTTGTTGAAGGAACAGTGATTAAGATGTTGCTGAAATCTTTGATAAGTTAAGGTAGGGCTATACTTTCAGGGATCATTTCTGTAGGATTCAAATGTGCTCGAAAGTGTCCAAGCTCACTCTCCACAATGATGAATTTTAGGGCTCATGTTGCATAAGGAATTCTGTTGGTGTTCCTGCTCCATGCAGGTGCTGCCACCATTTGATGACTTGGTTATCTTTCTAGATGGGAAAATGGCAAGAGAGAGCTCATTCAGAGTGGTTGTTTGAGTGTTTAGTCTTCTTTTGTTTGAAAAGCAGCTTAGTTTTAAAGCATGTTTTTATTTCCTAATTTGTAAACTATGCTATTTTTTCCTAATTGCTAGATGGAATGAAAAAAAAGAGACAACTGTTGCTTGTGGGAAGATTATTGGCGGTGCGAGAGGCAGTCGCTGCCAATGTTTTTCTTTTTGCTCCTGCACTTGGAAGAAATGCAAAATGGAAACAATGCTCATGGAACCCAAGGAAAGATGCTGGGGCTTTATATATTGGAAAGACCAAGAGAAAATTATCCTCACTGACAAACCGTGCTTTCGGATCCAAAGGAAACTTGTCAGACCAATCAATTTTTAGAAGATGTGAAAACAAAAATACGCCATCTGCGTTGTTGTCTCGTCTGTTACCGCGATAAACAAGACTTTCAGGTCCTTTTAAAACTTTGCTCAGGTTACCAAAAGTACTTTTATGAATCAAGGTAGCTAATATAAGGCATCAAAACATTTTACAATTTGAGAGAAAAAAATTGCAAAAGTATTTTTCTTTAGAATAGACCGTTGGCAAACAGGCATCTTAAAAATTACTACTTGATATCGACAAGTAGTTTACATTGGAGGTTGACAAACATTTTCACCATTTGTTGAAGGAACAGTGATTAAGATGTTGCTGAAATCTTTGATAAGTTAATTTTGGACTATACTTTCAGGGATCATTTCTGTAGGATTCAAATGGTGAAATGTGCTTGAAAGTGTCCAAACTCACTCTCCACAATGATGAATTTTAGGGCTCTTGTCGCATAAGGAATTCTGTTGGTGTTCCTGCTCCATGCAGGTGCTGCCACCATTTGATGACTTGGTTATCTTTCTAGATGGGAAGATGGCAAGAGAGAACTCATTCAGAGTGGTTGTTTGAGTGTTTAGTCTTCTTTTGTTTGAAAAGCAGCTGAGTTTTAAAGCATGTTTTTATTTCCTAATTTGTAAACTATGCTATTTTTTCCTAATTGCTAGATGGAATGAAAAAAAAAGAGACAACTGTTGCTTGTGGGAAGATTATTGGCGGTGCGAGAGGCAGTCGCTGCCAATGTTTTTCTTTTTGCTCCTGCACTTGGAAGAAATGCAAAATGGAAACAATGCTCATGAAACCCAAGGAAAGATGCTGGGGCTTTATATATTGGAAAGACCAAGAGAAAATTATCCTCACTGACAAACCATGCTTTCGGAACCAAAGGAAACTTGCCAGACCAATCAATTTTTAGAAGATATGAAAAGAAAAATACGCCATCTGCGTTGTTGTCTCGCCTGTTACCGCGATAAACAAGACTTTCAGGTCCTTTTAAAACTTTGCTCAGGTTCCCAAAAGTACTTCTATGAATCAAGGTAGCTAATATAAGGCATCAAAACATTTTACAATTTGAGAGAAAAGAATTGCTAAAGTATTTTTCTTTAGAATAGACCGTTGGCAAACAGGCATCTTAAGAATTACTACTTGATATCGACAAGTAGTTTACATTGGAGGTTGACAAACATGTTCACCATTTGTTGAAGGAACAGTGATTAAGATGTTGCTGAAATCTTTGATAAGTTAAGGTAGGGCTATACTTTCAGGGATCATTTCTGTAGGATTTAAATGGAGAAATGTGCTCGAAAGTGTCCAAACTCATTTTCCACAATGATGAATTTTAGGGCTGTTGTCACATAAGGAATTCTGTTGGTGTTCCTGCTCCATGCAGGTGCTGCCACCATTTGATGACTTAGTTATCTTTCTAGATGGGAAGATGGCAAGCGAGAGTTCATTCAGAGTGGTTGTTTGAGTGTTTAGTCTTCTTTGTTTGAAAAGCAGCTGAGTTTTAAAGCATGTTTTTATTTTTAATTTGTAAACTATGCTATTTTTTCCTAATTGCTAGATGGAATGAAAAGAAAAGAGACAACTGTTGCTTGTGGGAAGATTATTGGCGGTGTGAGAGGCAGTCGCTGCCAATGTTTTTCTTTTTGCTCCTGCACTTGGAAGAAATGCAAAATGGAAACAATGCTCATGAAACCCAAGGAAAGATGCTGGGGCTTTATATATTGGAAAGACCAAGAGAAAATTATCCTCACTGACAAACCATGCTTTCGGAACCAAAGGAAACTTGCCAGACCAATCAATTTTTAGAAGATATGAAAAGAAAAATACGCCATCTGCGTTGTTGTCTCGCCTGTTACCGCGATAAACAAGACTTTCAGGTCCTTTTAAAACTTTACTCAGGTTACCAAAAGTACTTCTATGAATCAAGGTAGCTAATATAAGACATCAAAACATTTTACAATTTGAGAGAAAAGAATTGCAAAAGTATTTTTCTTTAGAATAGACCGTTGGCAAACAGGCATCTTAAGAATTACTACTTGATATCGACAAGTAGTTTACATTGGAGGTTGACAAACATGTTCACCATTTGTTGAAGGAACAGTGATTAAGATGTTGCTGAAATCTTTGATAACTTAAGGTAGGGCTATACTTTCAGGGATCATTTCTGTAGAATTCAAATGGAGAAATGTGCTCGAAAGTGTCCAAACTCACTCTCTACAATGATGAATTTTAAGGCTCTTGTCGCATAAGGAATTCTGTTGGTGTTCCTGCTCCATGCAGGTGCTGCCACCATTTGATGACTTGGTTATCTTTCTAGATGGGAAAATGGCAAGAGAGAGCTCATTCAGAGTGGTTGTTTGAGTGTTTAGTCTTCTTTTGTTTGAAAAGCAGCTTAGTTTTAAAGCATGTTTTTATTTCCTAATTTGTAAACTATGCTATTTTTTCCTAATTGCTAGATGGAATGAAAAAAAAGAGACAACTGTTGCTTGTGGGAAGATTATTGGCGGTGCGAGAGGCAGTCGCTGCCAATGTTTATCTTTTTGCTCCTGCACTTGGAAGAAATGCAAAATGGAAACAATGCTCATGGAACCCAAGGAAAGATGCTGGGGCTTTATATATTGGAAAGACCAAGAGAAAATTATCCTCACTGACAAACCGTGCTTTCGGAACCAAAGGAAACTTGTCAGACCAATCAATTTTTAGAAGATGTGAAAACAAAAATACGCCATCTGCGTTGTTGTCTCGCCTGTTACCGCGATAAACAAGACTTTCAGGTCCTTTTAAAACTTTGCTCAGGTTCCCAAAAGTACTTCTATGAATCAAGGTAGCTAATATAAGGCATCAAAACATTTTACAATTTGAGAGAAAAGAATTGCTAAAGTATTTTTCTTTAGAATAGACCGTTGGCAAACAGGCATCTTAAGAATTACTACTTGATATCGACAAGTAGTTTACATTGAAGGTTGACAAACATGTTCACCATTTGTTGAAAGAACAGTGATTAAGATGTTGCTGAAATCTTTGATAAGTTAATTTTGGACTATACTTTCAGGGATCATTTCTGTAGGATTCAAATGGTGAAATGTGCTTGAAAGTGTCCAAACTCACTCTCCACAATGATGAATTTTAGGGCTCTTGTCGCATAAGGAATTCTGTTGGTGTTCCTGCTCCATGCAGGAGCTGCCACCATTTGATGACTTGGTTATCTTTCTAGATGGGAAGATGGCAAGAGAGAGCTCATTCAGAGTGGTTGTTTGAGTGTTTAGTCTTCTTTGTTTGAAAAGCAGCTGAGTTTTAAAGCATGTTTTTATTTTCTAATTTGTAAACTATGCTATTTTTTCCTAATTGCTAGATGGAATGAAAAGAAAAGAGACAACTGTTTCTTGTGGGAAGATTATTGGCGGTGCGAGAGGCAGTCGCTGCCAATGTTTTTCTTTTTGCTCCTGCACTTGGAAGAAATGCAAAATGGAAACAATGCTCATGAAACCCAAGGAAAGATGCTGGGGCTTTATATATTGGAAAGACCAAGAGAAAATTATCCTCACTGACAAACCATGCTTTCGGAACCAAAGGAAACTTGCCAGACCAATCAATTTTTAGAAGATATGAAAAGAAAAATACGCCATCTGCGTTGTTGTCTCGCCTGTTACCGCGATAAACAAGACTTTCAGGTCCTTTTAAAACTTTGCTCAGGTTCCCAAAAGTACTTCTATGAATCAAGGTAGCTAATATAAGGCATCAAAACATTTTACAATTTGAGAGAAAAGAATTGCTAAAGTATTTTTCTTTAGAATAGACCGTTGGCAAACAGGCATCTTAAGAATTACTACTTGATATCGACAAGTAGTTTACATTGGAGGTTGACAAACATGTTCACCATTTGTTGAAGGAACAGTGATTAAGATGTTGCTGAAATCTTTGATAAGTTAAGGTAGGGCTATACTTTCAGGGATCATTTCTGTAGGATTCAAATGTGCTCGAAAGTGTCCAAACTCACTCTCCACAATGATGAATTTTAGGGCTCTTGTCGCATAAGGAATTCTGTTGGTGTTTCTGCTCCATGCAGGTGCTGCCACCATTTGATGACTTGGTTATGTTTCTAGATGGGAAAATGGCAAGAGAGAGCTCATTCAGATTGGTTGTTTGAGTGTTTAGTCTTCTTTTGTTTGAAAAGCAGCTGCGTTTTAAAGCATGTTTTTATTTCCTAATTTGTAAACTATGCTATTTTTTCCTAATTGCTAGATGGAATGAAAAAAAAAAGAGACAACTGTTGCTTGTGGGAAGATTATTGGCGGTGCGAGAGGCAGTTGCTGCCAATGTTTTTCTTTTTGCTCCTGCACTTGGAAGAAATGCAAAATGGAAACAATGCTCATGGAACCCAAGGAAAGATGCTGGGGCTTTATATATTGGAAAGACCAAGAGAAAATTATCCTCACTGACAAACTATGCTTTCGCAACCAAAGGAAACTTGTCAGACCAATCAATTTTTAGAAGATGTGAAAACAAAAATACGCCATCTGCGTTGTTGTCTCGCCTGTTACCGCGATAAACAAGACTTTCAGGTCCTTTTAAAACTTTACTCAGGTTACCAAAAGTACTTCTATGAATCAAGGTAGCTAATAGAAGACATCAAAACATTTTACAATTTGAGAGAAAAGAATTGCTAAAGTATTTTTCTTTAGAATAGACCGTTGGCAAACAGGCATCTTAAGAATTACTACTTGATATCGACAAGTAGTTTACATTGGAGGTTGACAAACATGTTCACCATTTGTTGAAGGAACAGTGATTAAGATGTTGCTGAAATCTTTGAAAAGTTAAGGTAGGGCAATACTTTCAGGGATCATTTCTGTAGGATTCAAATGGAGAAATGTGCTCGAAAGTGTCCAAACTCACTTTCCACAATGATGAATTTTAGGGCTGTTGTCACATAAGGAATTCTGTTGGTGTTCCTGCTCCATGCAGGTGCTGCCACCATTTGATGACTTAGTTATCTTTCTAGATGGGAAGATGGCAAGAGAGAGCTCATTCAGAGTGGTTGTTTGAGTGTTTAGTCTTCTTTGTTTGAAAAGCAGCTGAGTTTTAAAGCATGTTTTTATTTTTAATTTGTAAACTATGCTATTTTTTCCTAATTGCTAGATGGAATGAAAAGAAAAGAGACAACTGTTGCTTGTGGGAAGATTATTGGCGGTGCGAGAGGCAGTCGCTGCCAATGTTTTTCTTTTTGCTCCTGCACTTGGAAGAAATGCAAAATGGAAACAATGCTCATGGAACCCAAGGAAAGACCAAGAGAAAATTATCCTCACTGACAAACCGTGCTTTCGGAACCAAAGGAAACTTGTCAGACCAATCAATTTTTAGAAGATGTGAAAACAAAATACGCCATCTGCGTTGTTGTCTCGCCTGTTACCGCGATAAACAAGACTTTCAGGTCCTTTTAAAACTTTGCTCAGGTTCCCAAAAGTACTTCTATGAATCAAGGTAGCTAATATAAGGCATCAAAACATTTTACAATTTGAGAGAAAAGAATTGCTAAAGTATTTTTCTTTAGAATAGACCGTTGGCAAACAGGCATCTTAAGAATTACTACTTGATATCGACAAGTAGTTTACATTGAAGGTTGACAAACATGTTCACCATTTGTTGAAAGAACAGTGATTAAGATGTTGCTGAAATCTTTGATAAGTTAATTTTGGACTATACTTTCAGGGATCATTTCTGTAGGATTCAAATGGTGAAATGTGCTTGAAAGTGTCCAAACTCACTCTCCACAATGATGAATTTTAGGGCTCTTGTCGCATAAGGAATTCTGTTGGTGTTCCTGCTCCATGCATGTGCTGCCACCATTTGATGACTTGGTTATCTTTCTAGATGGGAAGTTGGCAAGAGAGAGCTCATTCAGAGTGGTTGTTTGAGTGTTTAGTCTTCTTTTGTTTGAAAAGCAGCTGAGTTTTAAAGCATGTTTTTATTTCCTAATTTGTAAACTATGCTATTTTTTCCTAATTGCTAGATGGAATGAAAAAAAAAGAGACAACTGTTGCTTGTGGGAAGATTATTGGCGGTGCGAGAGGCAGTCGCTGCCAATGTTTTTCTTTTTGCTCCTGCACTTGGAAGAAATGCAAAATGGAAACAATGCTCATGAAACCCAAGGAAAGATGCTGGGGCTTTATATATTGGAAAGACCAAGAGAAAATTATCCTCACTGACAAACCATGCTTTCGGAACCAAAGGAAACTTGCCAGACCAATCAATTTTTAGAAGATATGAAAAGAAAAATACGCCATCTGCGTTGTTGTCTCGCCTGTTACCGCGATAAACAAGACTTTCAGGTCCTTTTAAAACTTTGCTCAGGTTACCAAAAGTACTTCTATGAATCAGGGTAGCTAATATAAGGCATCAAAACATTTTACAATTTGAGAGAAAAGAATTGCTAAAGTATTTTTCTTTAGAATAGACCGTTGGCAAACAGGCATCTTAAGAATTACTACTTGATATCGACAAGTAGTTTACATTGGAGGTTGACAAACATGTTCACCATTTGTTGAAGGAACAGTGATTAAGATGTTGCTGAAATCTTTGATAAGTTAAGGTAGGGCTATCCTTTCAGGGATCATTTCTGTAGGATTCAAATGTGCTCGAAAGTGTCCAAACTCACTCTCCACAATGATGAATTTTAGGGCTCTTGTCGCATAAGGAATTCTGTTGGTGTTCCTGCTCCATGCAGGTGCTGCCATCATTTGATGACTTGGTTATCTTTCTAGATGGGAAAATGGCAAGAGAGAGCTCATTCAGAGTGGTTGTTTGAGTGTTTAGTCTTCTTTTGTTTGAAAAGCAGCTGAGTTTTAAAGCATGTTTTTATTTCCTAATTTGTAAACTATGCTATTTTTTCCTTATTGCTAGATGGAATGAAAAAAAAAAGAGACAACTGTTGCTTGTGGGAAGATTATTGGCGGTGCGAGAGGCAGTCGCTGCCAATGTTTTTCTTTTTGCTCCTGCACTTGGAAGAAATGCAAAATGGAAACAATGCTCATGGAACCCAAGGAAAGATGCTGGGGCTTTATATATTGGAAAGACCAAGAGAAAATTATCCTCACTGACAAACCATGCTTTCGGAACCAAAGGAAACTTGCCAGACCAATCAATTTTTAGAAGATATGAAAAGAAAAATACGCCATCTGCGTTGTTGTCTTGCCTGTTACCGCGATAAACAAGACTTTCAGGTCCTTTTAAAACTTTGCTCAGGTTACCAAAAGTACTTCTATGAATCAAGGTAGCTAATATAAGGCATCAAAACATTTTACAATTTGAGAGAAAAGAATTGCTAAAGTATTTTTCTTTAGAATAGACCGTTGGCAAACAGGCATCTTAAGAATTACTACTTGATATCGACAAGTAGTTTACATTGGAGGTTGACAAACATGTTCACCATTTGTTGAAGGAACAGTGATTAAGATGTTGCTGAAATCTTTGATAAGTTAAGGTAGGGCTATACTTTCAGGGATCATTTCTGTAGGATTCAAATGTGCTCGAAAGTGTCCAAACTCACTCTCCACAATGATGAATTTTAGGGCTCTTGTCGCATAAGGAATTCTGTTGGTGTTCCTGCTCAATGCAGGTGCTGCCACCATTTGATGACTTGGTTATCTTTCTAGATGGGAAAATGGCAAGAGAGAGCTCATTCAGAGTGGTTGTTTGAGTGTTTAGTCTTCTTTTGTTTGAAAAGCAGCTGAGTTTTAAAGCATGTTTTTATTTCCTAATTTGTAAACTATGCTATTTTTTCCTAATTGCTAGATGGAATGAAAAAAAAAAGAGACAACTGTTGCTTGTGGGAAGTTTATTGGCGGTGCGAGAGGCAGTCGCTGCCAATGTTTTTCTTTTTGCTCCTGCACTTGGAAGAAATGCAAAATGGAAACAATGCACATGGAACCCAAGGAAAGATGCTGGGGCTTTATATATTGGAAAGACCAAGAGAAAATTATCCTCACTGACAAACTATGCTTTCGCAACCAAAGGAAACTTGTCAGACCAATCAATTTTTAGAAGATGTGAAAACAAAAATACGCCATCTGCGTTGTTGTCTCGCCTGTTACCGCGATAAACAAGACTTTCCGGTCCTTTTAAAACTTTACTCAGGTTACCAAAAGTACTTCTATGAATCAAGGTAGCTAATATAAGGCATCAAAACATTTTACAATTTGAGAGAAAAGAATTGCAAAAGTTTTTTTCTTTAGAATAGACCGTTGGCAAACAGGCATCTTAAGAATTACTACTTGATATCGACAAGTAGTTTACATTGGAGGTTGACAAACATGTTCACCATTTGTTGAAAGAACAGTGATTAAGATGTTGCTGAAATCTTTGATAAGTTAATTTTGGACTATACTTTCAGGGATCATTTCTGTAGGATTCAAATGGTGAAATGTGCTCGAAAGTGTCAAAACTCACTTTCCACAATGATGAATTTTAGGGCTGTTGTCACATAAGGAATTCTGTTGGTGTTCCTGCTCCATGCAGGTGCTGCCACCATTTGATGACTTAGTTATCTTTCTAGATGGGAAGATGGCAAGAGAGAGCTCATTCAGAGTGGTTGTTTGAGTGTTTAGTCTTCTTTGTTTGAAAAGCAGCTGAGTTTTAAAGCATGTTTTTATTTCCTAATTTGTAAACTATGCTATTTTTTCCTAATTGCTAGATGGAATGAAAAAAAAGAGACAACTGTTGCTTGTGGGAAGATTATTGGCGGTGCGAGAGGCAGTCGCTGCCAATGTTTTTCTTTTTGCTCCTGCACTTGGAAGAAATGCAAAATGGAAACAATGCTCATGAAACCCAAGGAAAGATGCTGGGGCTTTATATATTGGAAAGACCAAGAGAAAATTATCCTCACTGACAAACCATGCTTTCGGAACCAAAGGAAACTTGCCAGACCAATCAATTTTTAGAAGATATGAAAAGAAAAATACGCCATCTGCGTTGTTGTCTCGCCTGTTACCGCGATAAACAAGACTTTCAGGTCCTTTTAAAACTTTACTCAGGTTACCAAAAGTACTTCTATGAATCAAGGTAGCTAATATAAGACATCAAAACATTTTACAATTTGAGAGAAAAGAATTGCTAAAGTATTTTTCTTTAGAATAGACCGTTGGCAAACAGGCATCTTAAGAATTACTACTTGATATCGACAAGTAGTTTACATTGGAGGTTGACAAACATGTTCACCATTTGTTGAAGGAACAGTGATTAAGATGTTGCTGAAATCTTTGATAAGTTAAGGTAGGGCTATCCTTTCAGGGATCATTTCTGTAGGATTCAAATGTGCTCGAAAGTGTCCAAACTCACTCTCCACAATGATGAATTTTAGGGCTCTTGTCGCATAAGGAATTCTGTTGGTGTTCCTGCTCCATGCAGGTGCTGCCACTATTTGATGACTTGGTTATCTTTCTAGATGGGAAAATGGCAAGAGAGAGCTCATTCAGAGTGGTTGTTTGAGTGTTTAGTCTTCTTTTGTTTGAAAAGCAGCTGAGTTTTAAAGCATGTTTTTATTTCCTAATTTGTAAACTATGCTATTTTTTCCTTATTGCTAGATGGAATGAAAAAAAAAAGAGACAACTGTTGCTTGTGGGAAGATTATTGGCGGTGCGAGAGGCAGTCGCTGCCAATGTTTTTCTTTTTGCTCCTGCACTTGGAAGAAATGCAAAATGGAAACAATGCTCATGGAACCCAAGGAAAGATGCTGGGGCTTTATATATTGGAAAGACCAAGAGAAAATTATCCTCACTGACAAACCATGCTTTCGGAACCAAAGGAAACTTGCCAGACCAATCAATTTTTAGAAGATATGAAAAGAAAAATACGCCATCTGCGTTGTTGTCTCGCCTGTTACCGCGATAAACAAGACTTTCAGGTCCTTTTAAAACTTTGCTCAGGTTACCAAAAGTACTTCTATGAATCAAGGTAGCTAATATAAGGCATCAAAACATTTTACAATTTGAGAGAAAAGAATTGCTAAAGTATTTTTCTTTAGAATAGACCGTTGGCAAACAGGCATCTTAAGAATTACTACTTGATATCGACAAGTAGTTTACATTGGAGGTTGACAAACATGTTCACCATTTGTTGAAGGAACAGTGATTAAGATGTTGCTGAAATCTTTGATAAGTTAAGATAGGGCTATACTTTCAGGGATCATTTCTGTAGGATTCAAATGGAGAAATGTGCTCGAAAGTGTCCAAACTCACTCTCTACAATGATCAATTTTAGGGCTCTTGTCGCATAAGGAATTCTGTTGGTGTTCCTGCTCCATGCAGGTGCTGCCACCATTTGATGACTTGGTTATCTTTCTAGATGGGAAAATGGCAAGAGAGAGCTCATTCAGAGTGGTTGTTTGAGTGTTTAGTCTTCTTTTGTTTGAAAAGCAGCTTAGTTTTAAAGCATGTTTTTATTTCCTAATTTGTAAACTATGCTATTTTTTCCTAATTGCTAGATGGAATGAAAAAAAAGAGACAACTGTTGCTTGTGAGAAGATTATTGGCGGTGCGAGAGGCAGTCGCTGCCAATGTTTTTCTTTTTGCTCCTGCACTTGGAAGAAATGCAAAATGGAAACAATGCTCATGGAACCCAAGGAAAGATGCTGGGGCTTTATATATTGGAAAGACCAAGAGAAAATTATCCTCACTGACAAACCATGCTTTCGGAACCAAAGGAAACTTATCAGACCAATCAATTTTTAGAAGATGTGAAAACAAAAATACGCCATCTGCGTTGTTGTCTCGCCTGTTACCGCGATAAACAAGACTTTCAGGTCCTTTTAAAACTTTGCTCAGGTTCCCAAAAGTACTTCTATGAATCAAGGTAGCTAATATAAGACATCAAAACATTTTACAATTTGAGAGAAAAGAATTGCTAAAGTATTTTTCTTTAGAATAGACCGTTGGCAAACAGGCATCTTAAGAATTACTACTTGATATCGACAAGTAGTTTACATTGAAGGTTGACAAACATGTTCACCATTTGTTGAAAGAACAGTGATTAAGATGTTGCTGAAATCTTTGATAAGTTAATTTTGGACTATACTTTCAGGGATCCTTTCTGTAGGATTCAAATGGTGAAATGTGCTTGAAAGTGTCCAAACTCACTCTCCACAGTGATGAATTTTAGGGCTCTTGTCGCATAAAGAATTCTGTTGGTGTTCCTGCTCCATGCAGGTGCTGCCACCATTTGATGACTTGGTTATCTTTCTAGATGGGAAGATGGCAAGAGAGAGCTCATTCAGAGTGGTTGTTTGAGTGTTTAGTCTTCTTTTGTTTGAAAAGCAGCTGAGTTTTAAAGCATGTTTTTATTTCCTAATTTGTAAACTATGCTATTTTTTCCTAATTGCTAGATGGAATGAAAAAAAAGAGACAACTGTTGCTTGTGGGAAGATTATTGGCGGTGCGAGAGGCAGTCGCTGCCAATGTTTTTCTTTTTGCTCCTGCACTTGGAAGAAATGCAAAATGGAAACAATGCTCATGAAACCGAAGGAAAGATGCTGGGGCTTTATATATTGGAAAGACCAAGAGAAAATTATCCTCACTGACAAACCATGCTTTCGGAACCAAAGGAAACTTGCCAGACCAATCAATTTTTAGAAGATATGAAAAGAAAAATACGCCATCTGCGTTGTTGTCTCGCCTGTTACCGCGATAAACAAGACTTTCAGGTCCTGTTAAAACTTTGCTCAGGTTACCAAAAGTACTTCTATGAATCAAGGTAGCTAATATAAGGCATCAAAACATTTTACAATTTGAGAGAAAAGAACTGCTAAAGTATTTTTCTTTAGAATAGACCGTTGGCAAACAGGCATCTTAAGAATTACTACTTGATATCGACAAGTAGGTTACATTGGAGGTTGACAAACATGTTCACCATTTGTTGAAGGAACAGTGATTAAGATGTTGCTGAAATCTTTGATAAGTTAAGGTAGGGCTATACTTTCAGGGATCATTTCTGTAGGATTCAAATGGAGAAATGTGCTCGAAAGTGTCCAAACTCACTTTCCACAATGATGAATTTTAGGGCTGTTGTCACATAAGGAATTCTGTTGGTGTTCCTGCTCCATGCAGGTGCTGCCACCATTTGATGACTTGGTTATCTTTCTAGATGGGAAAATGGCAAGAGAGAGCTCATTCAGAGTGGTTGTTTGAGTGTTTAGTCTTCTTTTGTTTGAAAAGCAGCTTAGTTTTAAAGCATGTTTTTATTTCCTAATTTGTAAACTATGCTATTTTTTCCTAATTGCTAGATGGAATGAAAAAAAAGAGACAACTGTTGCTTGTGGGAAGATTATTGGCGGTGCGAGAGGCAGTCGCTGCCAATGTTTTTCTTTTTGCTCCTGCACTTGGAAGAAATGCAAAATGGAAACAATGCTCATGGAACCCAAGGAAAGATGCTGGGGCTTTATATATTGGAAAGACCAAGAGAAAATTATCCTCACTGACAAACCGTGCTTTCGGAACCAAAGGAAACTTGTCAGACCAATCAATTTTTAGAAGATGTGAAAACAAAAATACGCCATCTGCGTTGTTGTCTCGCCTGTTACCGCGATAAACAAGACTTTCAGGTCCTTTTAAAACTTTGCTCAGGTTCCCAAAAGTACTTCAAGGTAGCTAATATAAGGCATCAAAACATTTTACAATTTGAGAGAAAAGAATTGCTAAAGTATTTTTCTTTAGAATAGACCGTTGGCAAACAGGCATCTTAAGAATTACTACTTGATATCGACAAGTAGTTTACATTGGAGGTTGACAAACATGTTCACCATTTGTTGAAGGAAAAGTGATTAAGATGTTGCGGAAATCTTTGATAAGTTAAGGTAGGGCTATACTTTCAGGGATCATTTCTGTAGGATTCAAATGGAGAAATGTGCTCGAAAGTGTCCAAACTCACTCTCTACAATGATCAATTTTAGGGCTCTTGTCGCATAAGGAATTCTGTTGGTGTTCCTGCTCTATGCAGGTGCTGCCACCATTTGATGACTTGGTTATCTTTCTAGATGGGAAAATGGCAAGAGAGAGCTCATTCAGAGTGGTTGTTTGAGTGTTTAGTCTTATTTTGTTTGAAAAGCAGCTTAGTTTTAATGCATGTTTTTATTTCCTAATTTGTAAACTATGCTATTTTTTCCTAATTGCTAGATGGAATGAAAAAAAAGAGACAACTGTTGCTTGTGAGAAGATTATTGGCGGTGCGAGAGGCAGTCGCTGCCAATGTTTTTCTTTTTGCTCCTGCACTTGGAAGAAATGCAAAATGGAAACAATGCTCATGAAACCCAAGGAAAGATGCTGGGGCTTTATATATTGGAAAGACCAAGAGAAAATTATCCTCACTGACAAACCATGCTTTCGGAACCAAAGGAAACTTGCCAGACCAATCAATTTTTAGAAGATATGAAAAGAAAAATACGCCATCTGCGTTGTTGTCTCGCCTGTTACCGCGATAAACAAGACTTTCAGGTCCTTTTAAAACTTTGCTCAGGTTACCAAAAGTACTTCTATGAATCAAGGTAGCTAATATAAGGCATCAAAACATTTTACAATTTGAGAGAAAAAGAATTGCTAAAGTATTTTTCTTTAGAATAGACCGTTGGCAAACAGGCATCTTAAGAATTACTACTTGATATCGACAAGTAGTTTACATTGGAGGTTGACAAACATGTTCACCATTTGTTGAAGGAACAGTGATTAAGATGTTGCTGAAATCTTTGATAAGTTAATTTTGGACTATACTTTCAGGGATCATTTCTGTAGGATTCAAATGGTGAAATGTGCTTGAAAGTGTCCAAACTCACTCTCCACAATGATGAATTTTAGGGCTCTTGTCGCATAAGGAATTCTGTTGGTGTTCCTGCTCCATGCAGGTGCTGCCACCATTTGATGACTTGGTTATCTTTCTAGATGGGAAGATGGCAAGAGAGAGCTCATTCAGAGTGGATGTTTGAGTGTTTAGTCTTCTTTTGTTTGAAAAGCAGCTGAGTTTTAAAGCATGTTTTTATTTCCTAATTTGTAAACTATGCTATTTTTTCCTAATTGCTAGATGGAATGAAAAAAAAGAGACAACTGTTGCTTGTGGGAAGATTATTGGCGGTGCGAGAGGCAGTCGCTGCCAATGTTTTTCTTTTTGCTCCTGCACTTGGAAGAAATGCAAAATGGAAACAATGCTCATGGAACCCAAGGAAAGATGCTGGGGCTTTATATATTGGAAAGACCAAGAGAAAATTATCCTCACTGACAAACCGTGCTTTCGGAACCAAAGGAAACTTGTCAGACCAATCAATTTTTAGAAGATGTGAAAACAAAAATACGCCATCTGCGTTGTTGTCTCGCCTGTTACCGCGATAAACAAGACTTTCAGGTCCTTTTAAAACTTTGCTCAGGTTCCCAAAAGTACTTCTATGAATCAAGGTAGCTAATATAAGGCATCAAAACATTTTACAATTTGAGAGAAAAGAATTGCTAAAGTATTTTTCTTTAGAATAGACCGTTGGCAAACAGGCATCTTAAGAATTACTACTTGATATCGACAAGTAGGTTACATTGGAGGTTGACAAACATGTTCACCATTTGTTGAAGGAACAGTGATTAAGATGTTGCTGAAATCTTTGATAAGTTAATTTTGGACTATACTTTCAGGGATCATTTCTGTAGGATTCAAATGGAGAAATGTGCTTGAAAGTGTCCAAACTCACTTTCCACAATGATGAATTTTAGGGCTGTTGTCACATAAGGAATTCTGTTGGTTTTCCTGCTCCATGCAGGTGCTGCCACCATTTGATGACTTAGTTATCTTTCTAGATGGGAAGATGGCAAGAGAGAGCTCATTCAGAGTGGTTGTTTGAGTGTTTAGTCTTCTTTTGTTTGAAAAGCAGATGAGTTTTAAAGCATGTTTTTATTTCCTAATTTGTAAACTATGCTATTTTTTCCTAATTGCTAGATGGAATGAAAAAAAAAGAGACAACTGTTGCTTGTGGGAAGATTATTGGCGGTGCGAGAGGCAGTCGCTGCCAATGTTTTTCTTTTTTCTCCTGCACTTGGAAGAAATGCAAAATGGAAACAATGCTCATGAAACCCAAGGAAAGATGCTGGGGCTTTATATATTGGAAAGACCAAGAGAAAATTATCCTCACTGACAAACCATGCTTTCGGAACCAAAGGAAACTTGCCAGACCAATCAATTTTTAGAAGATGTGAAAACAAAAATACGCCATCTGCGTTGTTGTTTCGCCTGTTACCGCGATAAACAAGACTTTCAGGTCCTTTTAAAACTTTGCTCAGGTTACCAAAAGTATTTCTATGACTCAAGGTAGCTAATATAAGGCATGAAAACATTTAAAAATTTGAGAGAAAAGAATTGCAAAAGTATTTTTCTTTAGAATAGACCGTTGGCAAACAGGCATCTTAAGAATTACTACTTGATATCGACAAGTAGTTTACATTGGAGGTTGACAAACATGTTCACCATTTGTTGAAGGAACAGTGATTAAGATGTTGCTGAAATCTTTGATAAGTTAAGGTAGGGCTATACTTTCAGGGATCATTTCTGTAGTATTCAAATGGAGAAATGTGCTCGAAAGTGTCCAAACTCACTCTCTACAATGATGAATTTTAGGGCTCTTGATGCATAAGGAATTCTGTTGGTGTTCCTGCTCCATGCAGGTGCTGCCACCATTTGATGACTTGGTTATCTTTCTAGATGGGAAAATGGCAAGAGAGAGCTCATTCAGAGTGGTTGTTTGAGTGTTTAGTCTTCTTTTGTTTGAAAAGCAGCTTAGTTTTAAAGCATGTTTTTATTTCCTAATTTGTAAACTATGCTATTTTTTCCTAATTGCTAGATGGAATGAAAAAAAAGAGACAACTGTTGCTTGTGAGAAGATTATTGGCGGTGCGAGAGGCAGTCACTGCCAATGTTTTTCTTTTTGCTCCTGCACTTGGAAGAAATGCAAAATGGAAACAATGCTCATGGAACCCAAGGAAAGATGCTGGGGCTTTATATATTGGAAAGACCAAGAGAAAATTATCCTCACTGACAAACCGTGCTTTCGGAACCAAAGGAAACTTGTCAGACCAATCAATTTTTAGAAGATGTGAAAACAAAAATACGCCATCTGCGTTGTTGTCTCGCCTGTTACCGCGATAAACAAGACTTTCAGGTCCTTTTAAAACTTTGCTCAGGTTCCCAAAAGTACTTCTATGAATCAAGGTAGCTAATATAAGGCATCAAAACATTTTACAATTTGAGAGAAAAGAATTGCTAAAGTATTTTTCTTTAGAATAGACCGTTGGCAAACAGGCATCTTAAGAATTACTACTTGATATCGACAAGTAGTTTACATTGAAGGTTGACAAACATGTTCACCATTTGTTGAAAGAACAGTGATTAAGATGTTGCTGAAATCTTTGATAAGTTAATTTTGGACTATACTTTCAGGGATCATTTCTGTAGCATTCAAATGGTGAAATGTGCTTGAAAGTGTCCAAACTCACTCTCCACAATGATGAATTTTAGGGCTCTTGTTGCATAAGGAATTCTGTTGGTGTTCCTGCTCCATGCAGGTGCTGCCACCATTTGATGACTTGGTTATCTTTCTAGATGGGAAGATGGCAAGAGAGAGCTCATTCAGAGTGGTTGTTTGAGTGTTTAGTCTTCTTTTGTTTGAAAAGCAGCTGAGTTTTAAAGCATGTTTTTATTTCCTAATTTGTAAACTATGCTATTTTTTCCTAATTGCTAGATGGAATGAAAAAAAAAGAGACAACTGTTGCTTGTGGGAAGATTATTGGCGGTGCGAGAGGCAGTCGCTGCCAATGTTTTTCTTTTTGCTCCTGCACTTGGAAGAAATGCAAAATGGAAACAATGCTCATGAAACCCAAGGAAAGATGCTGGGGCTTTATATATTGGAAAGACCAAGAGAAAATTATCCTCACTGACAAACCATGCTTTCGGAACCAAAGGAAACTTGCCAGACCAATCAATTTTTAGAAGATATGAAAAGAAAAATACGCCATCTGCGTTGTTGTCTCGCCTGTTACCGCGATAAACAAGACTTTCAGGTCCTTTTAAAACTTTGCTCAGGTTCCCAAAAGTACTTCTATGAATCAAGGTAGCTAATATAAGGCATCAAAACATTTTACAATTTGAGAGAAAAGAATTGCTAAAGTATTTTTCTTTAGAATAGACCGTTGGCAAACAGGCATCTTAAGAATTACTACTTGATATCGACAAGTAGTTTACATTGGAGGTTGACAAACATGTTCACCATTTGTTGAAGGAACAGTGATTAAGATGTTGCTGAAATCTTTGATAAGTTAAGGCAGGACTATACTTTCAGGGATCATTTCTGTAGGATTCAAATGGAGAAATGTGCTCAAAAGTGTCCAAACTCACTCTCCACAATGATGAATTTTAGGGCTCTTGTCGCATAAGGAATTCTGTTGGTGTTCCTGCTCCATGCAGGTGCTGCCACCATTTGATGACTTGGTTATCTTTCTAGATGGGAAGATGGCAAGAGAGAGCTCATTCAGAGTGGTTGTTTGAGTGTTTAGTCTTCTTTTGTTTGAAAAGCAGTTGAGTTTTAAAGCATGTTTTTATTTCCTAATTTGTAAACTATGCTATTTTTTCCTAATTGCTAGATGGAATGAAAAAAAAAGAGACAACTGTTGCTTGTGGGAAGATTATTGGCGGTGCGAGAGGCAGTCGCTGCCAATGTTTTTCTTTTTGCTCCTGCACTTGGAAGAAATGCAAAATGGAAACAATGCTCATGAAACCCAAGGAAAGATGCTGGGGCTTTATATATTGGAAAGACCAAGAGAAAATTATCCTCACTGACAAACCATGCTTTCGGAACCAAAGGAAACTTGCCAGACCAATCAATTTTTAGAAGATATGAAAAGAAAAATACGCCATCTGCGTTGTTGTCTCGCCTGTTACCGCGATAAACAAGACTTTCAGGTCCTTTTAAAACTTTGCTCAGGTTCCCAAAAGTACTTCTATGAATCAAGGTAGCTAATATAAGGCATCAAAACATTTTACAATTTGAGAGAAAAGAATTGCTAAAGTATTTTTCTTTAGAATAGACCGTTGGCAAACAGGCATCTTAAGAATTACTACTTGATATCGACAAGTAGTTTACATTGGAGGTTGACAAACATGTTCACCATTTGTTGAAGGAACAGTGATTAAGATGTTGCTGAAATCTTTGATAAGTTAAGGCAGGACTACACTTTCAGGGATCATTTCTGTAGGATTCAAATTGAGAAATGTGCTCGAAAGTGTCCAAACTCACTCTCCACAATGATGAATTTTAGGGCTCTTGTCGCATAAGGAATTCTGTTGGTTTTTCTTCTCCATGCAGGTGCTGCCACCATTTGATGACTTGGTTATCTTTCTAGATGGGAAGATGGCAAGAGAGAGCTCATTCAGAGTGGTTATTTGAGTGTTTAGTCTTCTTTTGTTTGAAAAGCAGATGAGTTTTAAAGCATGTTTTTATTTCCTAATTTGTAAACTATGCTATTTTTTCCTAATTGCTAGATGGAATGAAAAAAAAAGAGACAACTGTTGCTTGTGGGAAGATTATTGGCGGTGCGAGAGGCAGTCGCTGCCAATGTTTTTCTTTTTTCTCCTGCACTTGGAAGAAATGCAAAATGGAAACAATGCTCATGAAACCCAAGGAAAGATGCTGGGGCTTTATATATTGGAAAGACCAAGAGAAAATTATCCACACTGACAAACCATGCTTTCGGAACCAAAGGAAACTTGCCAGACCAATCAATTTTTAGAAGATGTGAAAACAAAAATACGCCATCTGCGTTGTTGTTTCGCCTGTTACCGCGATAAACAAGACTTTCAGGTCCTTTTAAAACTTTGCTCAGGTTACCAAAAGTATTTCTATGACTCAAGGTAGCTAATATAAGGCATGAAAACATTTAAAAATTTGAGAGAAAAGAATTGCAAAAGTATTTTTCTTTAGAATAGACCGTTGGCAAACAGGCATCTTAAGAATTACTACTTGATATCGACAAGTAGTTTACATTGGAGGTTGACAAACATGTTCACCATTTGTTGAAGGAACAGTGATTAAGATGTTGCTGAAATCTTTGATAAGTCAAGGTAGGACTATACTTTCAGGGATCATTTCTGTAGAATTCAAATGGAGAAATGTGCTTGAAAGTGTCTAAACTCACTCTCCACAGTGATGAATTTTAGGGCTCTTGTTGCATAAGAAATTTTGTTGGTGTTCCTGCTCCATGCAGGTGCTGCCACCATTTGATGACTTGCTTATCTTTCTAGATGGGAAGATGGCAAGAGAGAGCTCATTCTGAGTGGCTGTTTGAGTGTTTAGTCTTCTTTTGTTTGAAAAGCAGCTGAGTTTTAAAGCATGTTTTTATTTCCTAATTTGTAAACTATGCTATTTTTTCCTAATTGCTAGATGGAATGAAAAAAAAAGAGACAACTGTTGCTTGTGGGAAGATTATTGGCGGTGCGAGAGGCAGTCGCTGCCAATGTTTTTCTTTTTGCTCCTGCACTTGGAAGAAATGCAAAATGGAAACAATGCTCATGGAACCCAAGGAAAGATGCTGGGGCTTTATATATTGGAAAGACCAAGAGAAAATTATCCACACTGACAAACCATGCTTTCGGAACCAAAGGAAACTTGCCAGACCAATCAATTCTTAGAAGATGTGAAAACAAAAATACGCCATCTGCGTTGTTGTCTCGCCTGTTACCGCGATAAACAAGACTTTCAGGTCCTTTTAAAACTTTGCTCAGGTTACCAAAAGTACTTCTATGAATCAAGGTAGCTAATATAAGGCATCAAATCATTTTACAATTTGAGAGAAAAGAATTGCAAAAGTATTTTTCTTTAGAATAGACCGTTGGCAAACAGTCATCTTAAGAATTACTACTTGATATCGACAAGTAGTTTACATTGGAGGTTGACAAACATGTTCACCATTTGTTGAAGGAACAGTGATTAAGATGTTGCTGAAATCTTTGATAAGTTAAGGCAGGACTCTACTTTCAGGGATCATTTCTGTAGGATTCAAATGGAGAAATGTGCTCGAAAGTGTCCAAACTCACTTTCCACAATGATGAATTTTAGGGCTCTTGTCGCATAAGGAATTCTGTTGGAGTTCCTGCTCCATGCAGGTGCTGCCACCATTTGATGACTTGGTTATCTTTCTAGATGGGAAGCTGGCAAGAGAGAGCTCATTCAGAGTGGTTGTTTGAGTGTTTAGTCTTCTTTTGTTTGAAAAGCAGCTGAGTTTTAAAGCATGTTTTTATTTTCTAATTTGTAAACTATGCTATTTTTTCCTAATTGCTAGATGGAATGAAAAAAAAAGAGACAACTGTTGCTTGTGGGAAGATTATTGGCTGTGTGAGAGGCAGTCGCTGCCAATGTTTTTCTTTTTGCTCCTGCACTTGGAAGAAATGCAAAATGGAAACAATGCTCATGAAACCCAAGGAAAGATGCTGGGGCTTTATATATTGGAAAGACCAAGAGAAAATTATCCTCACTGACAAACCATGCTTTCGGAACCAAAGGAAACTTGCCAGACCAATCAATTTTTAGAAGATGTGAAAACAAAAATACGCCATCTGCGTTGTTGTTTCGCCTGTTACCGCGATAAACAAGACTTTCAGGTCCTTTTAAAACTTTGCTCAGGTTACCAAAAGTATTTCTATGAATCAAGGTAGCTAATATAAGGCATGAAAACATTTAAAAATTTAAGAGAAAAGAATTGCAAAAGTATTTTTCTTTAGAATAGACCGTTGGCAAACAGGCATCTTAAGAATTACTACTTGATATCGACAAGTAGTTTACATTGGAGGTTGACAAACATGTTCACCATTTGTTGAAGGAACAGTGATTAAGATGTTGCTGAAATCTTTGATAAGTTAAGGCAGGACTATACTTTCAGGGATCATTTCTGTAGGATTCAAATGGAGAAATGTGCTCGAAAGTGTCCAAACTCACTCTCCACAATGATGAATTTTAGGGCTCTTGTCGCATAAGGAATTCTGTTGGTGTTCCTGCTCCATGCAGGTGCTGCCACCATTTGATGACTTGGTTATCTTTCTAGATGGGAAAATGGCAAGAGAGAGCTCATTCAGAGTGGTTGTTTGAGTGTTTAGTCTTCTTTTGTTTGAAAAGCAGCTGAGTTTTAAAGCATGTTTTTATTTCCTAATTTGTAAACTATGCTATTTTTTCCTAATTGCTAGATGGAATGAAAAAAAAGAGACAACTGTTGCTTGTGGGAAGATTATTGGCGGTGCGAGAGGCAGTCGCTGCCAATGTTTTTCTTTTTGCTCCTGCACTTGGAAGAAATGCAAAATGGAAACAATGCTCATGGAACCCAAGGAAAGATGCTGGGGCTTTATATATTGGAAAGACCAAGAGAAAATTATCCTCACTGACAAACCGTGCTTTCGGAACCAAAGGAAACTTGTCAGACCAATCAATTTTTAGAAGATGTGAAAACAAAAATACGCCATCTGCGTTGTTGTCTCGCCTGTTACCGCGATAAACAAGACTTTCAGGTCCTTTTAAAACTTTGCTCAGGTTCCCAAAAGTACTTCTATGAATCAAGGTAGCTAATATAAGGCATCAAAACATTTTACAATTTGAGAGAAAAGAATTGCTAAAGTATTTTTCTTTAGAATAGACCGTTGGCAAACAGGCATCTTAAGAATTACTACTTGATATCGACAAGTAGTTTACATTGAAGGTTGACAAACATGTTCACCATTTGTTGAAAGAACAGTGATTAAGATGTTGCTGAAATCTTTGATAAGTTAATTTTGGACTATACTTTCAGGGATCATTTCTGTAGGATTCAAATGGTGAAATGTGCTTGAAAGTGTCCAAACTCACTCTCCACAATGATGAATTTTAGGGCTCTTGTCGCATAAGTAATTCTGTTGGTGTTCCTGCTCCATGCAAGTGCTGCCACCATTTGATGACTTGGTTATCTTTCTAGATGGGAAGATGGCAAGAGAGAGCTCATTCAGAGTGGTTGTTTGAGTGTTTAGTCTTCTTTTGTTTGAAAAGCAGCTGAGTTTTAAAGCATGTTTTTATTTCCTAATTTGTAAACTATGCTATTTTTTCCTAATTGCTAGATGGAATGAAAAAAAAGAGACAACTGTTGCTTGTGGGAAGATTATTGGCGGTGCGAGAGGCAGTCGCTGCCAATGTTTTTCTTTTTGCTCCTGCACTTGGAAGAAATGCAAAATGGAAACAATGCTCATGAAACCCAAGGAAAGATGCTGGGGCTTTATATATTGGAAAGACCAAGAGAAAATTATCCTCACTGACAAACCATGCTTTCGGAACCAAAGGAAACTTGCCAGACCAATCAATTTTTAGAAGATATGAAAATAAAAATACGCCATCTGCGTTGTTGTCTCGCCTGTTACCGCGATAAACAAGACTTTCAGGTCCTTTTAAAACTTTGCTCAGGTTACCAAAAGTACTTCTATGAATCAAGGTAGCTAATATAAGGCATCAAAACATTTTACAATTTGAGAGAAAAGAATTTCTAAAGTATTTTTCTTTAGAATAGACCGTTGGCAAACAGGCATCTTAAGAATTACTACTTGATATCGACAAGTAGTTTACAGTGGAGGTTGACAAACATGTTCACCATTTGTTGAAGGAAAAGTGATTAAGATGTTGCGGAAATCTTTGATAAGTTAAGGTAGGGCTATACTTTCAGGGATCATTTCTGTAGGATTCAAATGGAGAAATGTGCTTGAAAGTGTCCAAACTCACTCTCTACAATGATCAATTTTAGGGCTCTTGTCGCATAAGGAATTCTGTTGGTGTTCCTGCTCCATGCAGGTGCTGCCACCGTTTGATGACTTGGTTATCTTTCTAGATGGGAAAATGGCAAGAGAGAGCTCATTCAGAGTGGTTGTTTGAGTGTTTAGTCTTCTTTTGTTTGAAAAGCAGCTTAGTTTTAAAGCATGTTTTTATTTCCTAATTTGTAAACTATGCTATTTTTTCCTAATTGCTAGATGGAATGAAAAAAAAGAGACAACTGTTGCTTGTGAGAAGATTATTGGCGGTGCGAGAGGCAGTCGCTGCCAATGTTTTTCTTTTTGCTCCTGCACTTGGAAGAAATGCAAAATGGAAACAATGCTCATGGAACCCAAGGAAAGATGCTGGGGCTTTATATATTGGAAAGACCAAGAGAAAATTATCCTCACTGACAAACCGTGCTTTCGAAACCAAAGGAAACTTGTCAGACCAATAAATTTTTAGAAGATGTGAAAACAAAAATACGCCATCTGCGTTGTTGTCTCGCCTGTTACCACGATAAACAAGACTTTCAGGTCCTTTTAAAACTTTGCTCAGGTTCCCAAAAGTACTTCTATGAATCAAGGTAGCTAATATAAGACATCAAAACATTTTACAATTTGAGAGAAAAGAATTGCTAAAGTATTTTTCTTTAGAATAGACCGTTGGCAAACAGCCATCTTAAGAATTACTACTTGATATCGACAAGTAGTTTACATTGAAGGTTGACAAACATGTTCACCATTTGTTGAAAGAACAGTGATTAAGATGTTGCTGAAATCTTTGATAAGTTAATTTTGGACTATACTTTCAGGGATCATTTCTGTAGGATTCAAATGGTGAAATGTGCTTGAAAGTGTCCAAACTCACTCTCCACAATGATGAATTTTAGGGCTCTTGTCGCATAAGGAATTCTGTTGGTGTTCCTGCTCCATGCAGGTGCTGCCACCATTTGATGACTTGGTTATCTTTCTAGATGGGAAGATGGCAAGAGAGAGCTCATTCAGAGTGGTTGTTTGAGTGTTTAGTCTTCTTTTGTTTGAAAAGCAGCTGAGTTTTAAAGCATGTTTTTATTTCCTAATTTGTAAACTATGCTATTTTTTCCTAATTGCTAGATGGAATGAAAAAAAAGAGACAACTGTTGCTTGTGGGAAGATTATTGGCGGTGCGAGAGGCAGTCGCTGCCAATGTTTTTCTTTTTGCTCCTGCACTTGGAAGAAATGCAAAATGGAAACAATGCTCATGAAACCCAAGGAAAGATGCTGGGGCTTTATATATTGGAAAGACCAAGAGAAAATTATCCTCACTGACAAACCGTGCTTTCGGAACCAAAGGAAACTTGTCAGACCAATCAATTTTTAGAAGATGTGAAAACAAAAATACGCCATCTGCGTTGTTGTCTCGCCTGTTACCGCGATAAACAAGACTTTCAGGTCCTTTTAAAACTTTGCTCAGGTTCCCAAAAGTACTTCTATGAATCAAGGTAGCTAATATAAGGCATCAAAACATTTTACAATTTGAGAGAAAAGAATTGCTAAAGTATTTTTCTTTAGAATAGACCGTTGGCAAACAGGCATCTTAAGAATTACTACTTGATATCGACAAGTAGTTTACATTGAAGGTTGACAAACATGTTCACCATTTGTTGAAAGAACAGTGATTAAGATGTTGCTGAAATCTTTGATAAGTTAATTTTGGACTATACTTTCAGGGATCATTTCTGTAGGATTCAAATGGTGAAATGTGCTTGAAAGTGTCCAAACTCACTCTCCACAATGATGAATTTTAGGGCTCTTGTCGCATAAGGAATTCTGTTGGTGTTCCTGCTCCATGCAGGTGCTGCCACCATTTGATGACTTGGTTATCTTTCTAGATGGGAAGATGGCAAGAGAGAGCTCATTCAGAGTGGTTGTTTGAGTGTTTAGTCTTCTTTTGTTTGAAAAGCAGCTGAGTTTTAAAGCATGTTTTTATTTCCTAATTTGTAAACTATGCTATTTTTTCCTAATTGCTAGATGGAATGAAAAAAAAAGAGACAACTGTTGCTTGTGGGAAGATTATTGGCGGTGTGAGAGGCAGTCGCTGCCAATGTTTTTCTTTTTGCTCCTGCACTTGGAAGAAATGCAAAATGGAAACAATGCTCATGAAACCCAAGGAAAGATGCTGGGGCTTTATATATTGGAAAGACCAAGAGAAAATTATCCTCACTGACAAACCATGCTTTCGGAACCAAAGGAAACTTGCCAGACCAATCAATTTTTAGAAGATATGAAAATAAAAATACGCCATCTGCGTTGTTGTCTCGCCTGTTACCGCGATAAACAAGACTTTCAGGTCCTTTTAAAACTTTGCTCAGGTTACCAAAAGTACTTCTATGAATCAAGGTAGCTAATATAAGGCATCAAAACATTTTACAATTTGAGAGAAAAGAATTTCTAAAGTATTTTTCTTTAGAATAGACCGTTGGCAAACAGGCATCTTAAGAATTACTACTTGATATCGACAAGTAGTTTACAGTGGAGGTTGACAAACATGTTCACCATTTGTTGAAGGAAAAGTGATTAAGATGTTGCGGAAATCTTTGATAAGTTAAGGTAGGGCTATACTTTCAGGGATCATTTCTGTAGGATTCAAATGGAGAAATGTGCTTGAAAGTGTCCAAACTCACTCTCTACAATGATCAATTTTAGGGCTCTTGTCGCATAAGGAATTCTGTTGGTGTTCCTGCTCCATGCAGGTGCTGCCACCGTTTGATGACTTGGTTATCTTTCTAGATGGGAAAATGGCAAGAGAGAGCTCATTCAGAGTGGTTGTTTGAGTGTTTAGTCTTCTTTTGTTTGAAAAGCAGCTTAGTTTTAAAGCATGTTTTTATTTCCTAATTTGTAAACTATGCTATTTTTTCCTAATTGCTTGATGGAATGAAAAAAAAGAGACAACTGTTGCTTGTGAGAAGATTATTGGCGGTGCGAGAGGCAGTCGCTGCCAATGTTTTTCTTTTTGCTCCTGCACTTGGAAGAAATGCAAAATGGAAACAATGCTCATGGAACCCAAGGAAAGATGCTGGGGCTTTATATATTGGAAAGACCAAGAGAAAATTATCCTCACTGACAAACCGTGCTTTCGGAACCAAAGGAAACTTGTCAGACCAATAAATTTTTAGAAGATGTGAAAACAAAAATACGCCATCTGCGTTGTTGTCTCGCCTGTTACCGCGATAAACAAGACTTTCAGGTCCTTTTAAAACTTTGCTCAGGTTCCCAAAAGTACTTCTATGAATCAAGGTAGCTAATATAAGACATCAAAACATTTTACAATTTGAGAGAAAAGAATTGCTAAAGTATTTTTCTTTAGAATAGACCGTTGGCAAACAGCCATCTTAAGAATTACTACTTGATATCGACAAGTAGTTTACATTGAAGGTTGACAAACATGTTCACCATTTGTTGAAAGAACAGTGATTAAGATGTTGCTGAAATCTTTGATAAGTTAATTTTGGACTATACTTTCAGGGATCATTTCTGTACGATTCAAATGGTGAAATGTGCTTGAAAGTGTCCAAACTCACTCTCCACAATGATGAATTTTAGGGCTCTTGTCGCATAAGGAATTCTGTTGGTGTTCCTGCTCCATGCAGGTGCTGCCACCATTTGATGACTTGGTTATCTTTCTAGATGGGAAGATGGCAAGAGAGAGCTCATTCAGAGTGGTTGTTTGAGTGTTTAGTCTTCTTTTGTTTGAAAAGCAGCTGAGTTTTAAAGCATGTTTTTATTTCCTAATTTGTAAACTATGCTATTTTTTCCTAATTGCTAGATGGAATGAAAAAAAAGAGACAACTGTTGCTTGTGGGAAGATTATTGGCGGTGCGAGAGGCAGTCGCTGCCAATGTTTTTCTTTTTGCTCCTGCACTTGGAAGAAATGCAAAATGGAAACAATGCTCATGAAACCCAAGGAAAGATGCTGGGGCTTTATATATTGGAAAGACCAAGAGAAAATTATCCTCACTGACAAACCGTGCTTTCGGAACCAAAGGAAACTTGTCAGACCAATCAATTTTTAGAAGATGTGAAAACAAAAATACGCCATCTGCGTTGTTGTCTCGCCTGTTACCGCGATAAACAAGACTTTCAGGTCCTTTTAAAACTTTGCTCAGGTTCCCAAAAGTACTTCTATGAATCAAGGTAGCTAATATAAGGCATCAAAACATTTTACAATTTGAGAGAAAAGAATTGCTAAAGTATTTTTCTTTAGAATAGACCGTTGGCAAACAGGCATCTTAAGAATTACTACTTGATATCGACAAGTAGTTTACATTGAAGGTTGACAAACATGTTCACCATTTGTTGAAAGAACAGTGATTAAGATGTTGCTGAAATCTTTGATAAGTTAATTTTGGACTATACTTTCAGGGATCATTTCTGTAGGATTCAAATGGTGAAATGTGCTTGAAAGTGTCCAAACTCACTCTCCACAATGATGAATTTTAGGGCTCTTGTCGCATAAGGAATTCTGTTGGTGTTCCTGCTCCATGCAGGTGCTGCCACCATTTGATGACTTGGTTATCTTTCTAGATGGGAAGATGGCAAGAGAGAGCTCATTCAGAGTGGTTGTTTGAGTGTTTAGTCTTCTTTTGTTTGAAAAGCAGCTGAGTTTTAAAGCATGTTTTTATTTCCTAATTTGTAAACTATGCTATTTTTTCCTAATTGCTAGATGGAATGAAAAAAAAAGAGACAACTGTTGCTTGTGGGAAGATTATTGGCGGTGTGAGAGGCAGTCGCTGCCAATGTTTTTCTTTTTGCTCCTGCACTTGGAAGAAATGCAAAATGGAAACAATGCTCATGAAACCCAAGGAAAGATGCTGGGGCTTTATATATTGGAAAGACCAAGAGAAAATTATCCTCACTGACAAACCATGCTTTCGGAACCAAAGGAAACTTGCCAGACCAATCAATTTTTAGAAGATATGAAAATAAAAATACGCCATCTGCGTTGTTGTCTCGCCTGTTACCGCGATAAACAAGACTTTCAGGTCCTTTTAAAACTTTGCTCAGGTTACCAAAAGTACTTCTATGAATCAAGGTAGCTAATATAAGGCATCAAAACATTTTACAATTTGAGAGAAAAGAATTTCTAAAGTATTTTTCTTTAGAATAGACCGTTGGCAAACAGGCATCTTAAGAATTACTACTTGATATCGACAAGTAGTTTACAGTGGAGGTTGACAAACATGTTCACCATTTGTTGAAGGAAAAGTGATTAAGATGTTGCGGAAATCTTTGATAAGTTAAGGTAGGGCTATACTTTCAGGGATCATTTCTGTAGGATTCAAATGGAGAAATGTGCTTGAAAGTGTCCAAACTCACTCTCTACAATGATCAATTTTAGGGCTCTTGTCGCATAAGGAATTCTGTTGGTGTTCCTGCTCCATGCAGGTGCTGCCACCGTTTGATGACTTGGTTATCTTTCTAGATGGGAAAATGGCAAGAGAGAGCTCATTCAGAGTGGTTGTTTGAGTGTTTAGTCTTCTTTTGTTTGAAAAGCAGCTTAGTTTTAAAGCATGTTTTTATTTCCTAATTTGTAAACTATGCTATTTTTTCCTAATTGCTTGATGGAATGAAAAAAAAGAGACAACTGTTGCTTGTGAGAAGATTATTGGCGGTGCGAGAGGCAGTCGCTGCCAATGTTTTTCTTTTTGCTCCTGCACTTGGAAGAAATGCAAAATGGAAACAATGCTCATGGAACCCAAGGAAAGATGCTGGGGCTTTATATATTGGAAAGACCAAGAGAAAATTATCCTCACTGACAAACCGTGCTTTCGGAACCAAAGGAAACTTGTCAGACCAATAAATTTTTAGAAGATGTGAAAACAAAAATACGCCATCTGCGTTGTTGTCTCGCCTGTTACCGCGATAAACAAGACTTTCAGGTCCTTTTAAAACTTTGCTCAGGTTCCCAAAAGTACTTCTATGAATCAAGGTAGCTAATATAAGACATCAAAACATTTTACAATTTGAGAGAAAAGAATTGCTAAAGTATTTTTCTTTAGAATAGACCGTTGGCAAACAGCCATCTTAAGAATTACTACTTGATATCGACAAGTAGTTTACATTGAAGGTTGACAAACATGTTCACCATTTGTTGAAAGAACAGTGATTAAGATGTTGCTGAAATCTTTGATAAGTTAATTTTGGACTATACTTTCAGGGATCATTTCTGTAGGATTCAAATGGTGAAATGTGCTTGAAAGTGTCCAAACTCACTCTCCACAATGATGAATTTTAGGGCTCTTGTCGCATAAGGAATTCTGTTGGTGTTCCTGCTCCATGCAGGTGCTGCCACCATTTGATGACTTGGTTATCTTTCTAGATGGGAAGATGGCAAGAGAGAGCTCATTCAGAGTGGTTGTTTGAGTGTTTAGTCTTCTTTTGTTTGAAAAGCAGCTGAGTTTTAAAGCATGTTTTTATTTCCTAATTTGTAAACTATGCTATTTTTTCCTAATTGCTAGATGGAATGAAAAAAAAGAGACAACTGTTGCTTGTGGGAAGATTATTGGCGGTGCGAGAGGCAGTCGCTGCCAATGTTTTTCTTTTTGCTCCTGCACTTGGAAGAAATGCAAAATGGAAACAATGCTCATGAAACCCAAGGAAAGATGCTGGGGCTTTATATATTGGAAAGACCAAGAGAAAATTATCCTCACTGACAAACCGTGCTTTCGGAACCAAAGGAAACTTGTCAGACCAATCAATTTTTAGAAGATGTGAAAACAAAAATACGCCATCTGCGTTGTTGTCTCGCCTGTTACCGCGATAAACAAGACTTTCAGGTCCTTTTAAAACTTTGCTCAGGTTCCCAAAAGTACTTCTATGAATCAAGGTAGCTAATATAAGGCATCAAAACATTTTACAATTTGAGAGAAAAGAATTGCTAAAGTATTTTTCTTTAGAATAGACCGTTGGCAAACAGGCATCTTAAAAATTACTACTTGATATCGACAAGTAGTTTACATTGAAGGTTGACAAACATGTTCACCATTTGTTGAAAGAACAGTGATTAAGATGTTGCGGAAATCTTTGATAAGTTAAGGTAGGGCTATACTTTCAGGGATCATTTCTGTAGGATTCAAATGGAGAAATGTGCTTGAAAGTGTCCAAACTCACTCTTTACAATGATCAATTTTAGGGCTCTTGTCGCATAAGGAATTCTGTTGGTGTTCCTGCTCCATGCAGGTGCTGCCACCGTTTGATGACTTGGTTATCTTTCTAGATGGGAAAATGGCAAGAGAGAGCTCATTCAGAGTGGTTGTTTGAGTGTTTAGTCTTCTTTTGTTTGAAAAGCAGCTTAGTTTTAAAGCATGTTTTTATTTCCTAATTTGTAAACTATGCTATTTTTTCCTAATTGCTTGATGGAATGAAAAAAAAGAGACAACTGTTGCTTGTGAGAAGATTATTGGCGGTGCGAGAGGCAGTCGCTGCCAATGTTTTTCTTTTTGCTCCTGCACTTGGAAGAAATGCAAAATGGAAACAATGCTCATGGAACCCAAGGAAAGATGCTGGGGCTTTATATATTGGAAAGACCAAGAGAAAATTATCCTCACTGACAAACCGTGCTTTCGGAACCAAAGGAAACTTGTCAGACCAATAAATTTTTAGAAGATGTGAAAACAAAAATACGCCATCTGCGTTGTTGTCTCGCCTGTTACCGCGATAAACAAGACTTTCAGGTCCTTTTAAAACTTTGCTCAGGTTCCCAAAAGTACTTCTATGAATCAAGGTAGCTAATATAAGACATCAAAACATTTTACAATTTGAGAGAAAAGAATTGCTAAAGTATTTTTCTTTAGAATAGACCGTTGGCAAACAGCCATCTTAAGAATTACTACTTGATATCGACAAGTAGTTTACATTGAAGGTTGACAAACATGTTCACCATTTGTTGAAAGAACAGTGATTAAGATGTTGCTGAAATCTTTGATAAGTTAATTTTGGACTATACTTTCAGGGATCATTTCTGTAGGATTCAAATGGTGAAATGTGCTTGAAAGTGTCCAAACTCACTCTCCACAATGATGAATTTTAGGGCTCTTGTCGCATAAGGAATTCTGTTGGTGTTCCTGCTCCATGCAGGTGCTGCCACCATTTGATGACTTGGTTATCTTTCTAGATGGGAAGATGGCAAGAGAGAGCTCATTCAGAGTGGTTGTTTGAGTGTTTAGTCTTCTTTTGTTTGAAAAGCAGCTGAGTTTTAAAGCATGTTTTTATTTCCTAATTTGTAAACTATGCTATTTTTTCCTAATTGCTAGATGGAATGAAAAAAAAGAGACAACTGTTGCTTGTGGGAAGATTATTGGCGGTGCGAGAGGCAGTCGCTGCCAATGTTTTTCTTTTTGCTCCTGCACTTGGAAGAAATGCAAAATGGAAACAATGCTCATGAAACCCAAGGAAAGATGCTGGGGCTTTATATATTGGAAAGACCAAGAGAAAATTATCCTCACTGACAAACCATGCTTTCGGAACCAAAGGAAACTTGCCAGACCAATCAATTTTTAGAAGATATGAAAATAAAAATACGCCATCTGCGTTGTTGTCTCGCCTGTTACCGCGATAAACAAGACTTTCAGGTCCTTTTAAAACTTTGCTCAGGTTACCAAAAGTACTTCTATGAATCAAGGTAGCTAATATAAGGCATCAAAACATTTTACAATTTGAGAGAAAAGAATTTCTAAAGTATTTTTCTTTAGAATAGACCGTTGGCAAACAGGCATCTTAAGAATTACTACTTGATATCGACAAGTAGTTTACAGTGGAGGTTGACAAACATGTTCACCATTTGTTGAAGGAAAAGTGATTAAGATGTTGCGGAAATCTTTGATAAGTTAAGGTAGGGCTATACTTTCAGGGATCATTTCTGTAGGATTCAAATGGAGAAATGTGCTTGAAAGTGTCCAAACTCACTCTCTACAATGATCAATTTTAGGGCTCTTGTCGCATAAGGAATTCTGTTGGTGTTCCTGCTCCATGCAGGTGCTGCCACCGTTTGATGACTTGGTTATCTTTCTAGATGGGAAAATGGCAAGAGAGAGCTCATTCAGAGTGGTTGTTTGAGTGTTTAGTCTTCTTTTGTTTGAAAAGCAGCTTAGTTTTAAAGCATGTTTTTATTTCCTAATTTGTAAACTATGCTATTTTTTCCTAATTGCTTGATGGAATGAAAAAAAAGAGACAACTGTTGCTTGTGAGAAGATTATTGGCGGTGCGAGAGGCAGTCGCTGCCAATGTTTTTCTTTTTGCTCCTGCACTTGGAAGAAATGCAAAATGGAAACAATGCTCATGGAACCCAAGGAAAGATGCTGGGGCTTTATATATTGGAAAGACCAAGAGAAAATTATCCTCACTGACAAACCGTGCTTTCGGAACCAAAGGAAACTTGTCAGACCAATAAATTTTTAGAAGATGTGAAAACAAAAATACGCCATCTGCGTTGTTGTCTCGCCTGTTACCGCGATAAACAAGACTTTCAGGTCCTTTTAAAACTTTGCTCAGGTTCCCAAAAGTACTTCTATGAATCAAGGTAGCTAATATAAGACATCAAAACATTTTACAATTTGAGAGAAAAGAATTGCTAAAGTATTTTTCTTTAGAATAGACCGTTGGCAAACAGCCATCTTAAGAATTACTACTTGATATCGACAAGTAGTTTACATTGAAGGTTGACAAACATGTTCACCATTTGTTGAAAGAACAGTGATTAAGATGTTGCTGAAATCTTTGATAAGTTAATTTTGGACTATACTTTCAGGGATCATTTCTGTAGGATTCAAATGGTGAAATGTGCTTGAAAGTGTCCAAACTCACTCTCCACAATGATGAATTTTAGGGCTCTTGTCGCATAAGGAATTCTGTTGGTGTTCCTGCTCCATGCAGGTGCTGCCACCATTTGATGACTTGGTTATCTTTCTAGATGGGAAGATGGCAAGAGAGAGCTCATTCAGAGTGGTTGTTTGAGTGTTTAGTCTTCTTTTGTTTGAAAAGCAGCTGAGTTTTAAAGCATGTTTTTATTTCCTAATTTGTAAACTATGCTATTTTTTCCTAATTGCTAGATGGAATGAAAAAAAAGAGACAACTGTTGCTTGTGGGAAGATTATTGGCGGTGCGAGAGGCAGTCGCTGCCAATGTTTTTCTTTTTGCTCCTGCACTTGGAAGAAATGCAAAATGGAAACAATGCTCATGAAACCCAAGGAAAGATGCTGGGGCTTTATATATTGGAAAGACCAAGAGAAAATTATCCTCACTGACAAACCGTGCTTTCGGAACCAAAGGAAACTTGTCAGACCAATCAATTTTTAGAAGATGTGAAAACAAAAATACGCCATCTGCGTTGTTGTCTCGCCTGTTACCGCGATAAACAAGACTTTCAGGTCCTTTTAAAACTTTGCTCAGGTTCCCAAAAGTACTTCTATGAATCAAGGTAGCTAATATAAGGCATCAAAACATTTTACAATTTGAGAGAAAAGAATTGCTAAAGTATTTTTCTTTAGAATAGACCGTTGGCAAACAGGCATCTTAAGAATTACTACTTGATATCGACAAGTAGTTTACATTGAAGGTTGACAAACATGTTCACCATTTGTTGAAAGAACAGTGATTAAGATGTTGCTGAAATCTTTGATAAGTTAATTTTGGACTATACTTTCAGGGATCATTTCTGTAGGATTCAAATGGTGAAATGTGCTTGAAAGTGTCCAAACTCACTCTCCACAATGATGAATTTTAGGGCTCTTGTCGCATAAGGAATTCTGTTGGTGTTCCTGCTCCATGCAGGTGCTGCCACCATTTGATGACTTGGTTATCTTTCTAGATGGGAAGATGGCAAGAGAGAGCTCATTCAGAGTGGTTGTTTGAGTGTTTAGTCTTCTTTTGTTTGAAAAGCAGCTGAGTTTTAAAGCATGTTTTTATTTCCTAATTTGTAAACTATGCTATTTTTTCCTAATTGCTAGATGGAATAAAAAAAAAGAGACAACTGTTGCTTGTGGGAAGATTATTGGCGGTGCGAGAGGCAGTCGCTGCCAATGTTTTTCTTTTTGCTCCTGCACTTGGAAGAAATGCAAAATGGAAACAATGCTCATGGAACCCAAGGAAAGATGCTGGGGCTTTATATATTGGAAAGACCAAGAGAAAATTATCCTCACTGACAAACCGTGCTTTCGGAACCAAAGGAAACTTGTCAGACCAATCAATTTTTAGAAGATGTGAAAACAAAAATACGCCATCTGCGTTGTTGTCTCGCCTGTTACCGCGATAAACAAGACTTTCAGGTCCTTTTAAAACTTTGCTCAGGTTCCCAAAAGTACTTCTATGAATCAAGGTAGCTAATATAAGGCATCAAAACATTTTACAATTTGAGAGAAAAGAATTGCTAAAGTATTTTTCTTTAGAATAGACCGTTGGCAAACAGGCATCTTAAGAATTACTACTTGATATCGACAAGTAGTTTACATTGAAGGTTGACAAACATGTTCACCATTTGTTGAAAGAACAGTGATTAAGATGTTGCTGAAATCTTTGATAAGTTAATTTTGGACTATACTTTCAGGGATCATTTCTGTAGGATTCAAATGGTGAAATGTGCTTGAAAGTGTCCAAACTCACTCTCCACAATGATGAATTTTAGGGCTCTTGTCGCATAAGGAATTCTGTTGGTGTTCCTGCTCCATGCAGGTGCTGCCACCATTTGATGACTTGGTTATCTTTCTAGATGGGAAGATGGCAAGAGAGAGCTCATTCAGAGTGGTTGTTTGAGTGTTTAGTCTTCTTTTGTTTGAAAAGCAGCTGAGTTTTAACGCATGTTTTTATTTCCTAATTTGTAAACTATGCTATTTTTTCCTAATTGCTAGATGGAATGAAAAAAAAAGAGACAACTGTTGCTTGTGGGAAGATTATTGGCGGTGCGAGAGGCAGTCGCTGCCAATGTTTTTCTTTTTGCTCCTGCACTTGGAAGAAATGCAAAATGGAAACAATGCTCATGAAACCCAAGGAAAGATGCTGGGTCTTTATATATTGGAAAGACCAAGAGAAAATTATCCTCACTGACAAACCATGCTTTCGGAACCAAAGGAAACTTGCCAGACCAATCAATTTTTAGAAGATATGAAAAGAAAAATACGCCATCTGCGTTGTTGTCTCGCCTGTTACCGCGATAAACAAGACTTTCAGGTCCTGTTAAAACTTTGCTCAGGTTACCAAAAGTACTTCTATGAATCAAGGTAGCTAATATAAGGCATCAAAACATTTTACAATTTGAGAGAAAAGAACTGCTAAAGTATTTTTCTTTAGAATAGACCGTTGGCAAACAGGCATCTTAAGAATTACTACTTGATATCGACAAGTAGGTTACATTGGAGGTTGACAAACATGTTCACCATTTGTTGAAGGAACAGTGATTAAGATGTTGCTGAAATCTTTGATAAGTTAAGGTAGGGCTATACTTTCAGGGATCATTTCTGTAGGATTCAAATGGAGAAATGTGCTCGAAAGTGTCCAAACTCACTTTCCACAATGATGAATTTTAGGGCTGTTGTCACATAAAAAATTCTGTTGGTGTTCCTGCTCCATGCAGGTGCTGCCACCATTTGATGACTTAGTTATCTTTCTAGATGGGAAGATGGCAAGAGAGAGCTCATTCAGAGTGGTTGTTTGAGTGTTTAGTCTTCTTTTGTTTGAAAAGCAGCTGAGTTTTAAAGCATGTTTTTATTTTCTAATTTGTAAACTATGCTATTTTTTCCTAATTGCTAGATGGAATGAAAAGAAAAGAGACAACTGTTGCTTGTGGGAAGATTATTGGCGGTGCGAGAGGCAGTCGCTGCCAATGTTTTTCTTTTTGCTCCTGCACTTGGAAGAAATGCAAAATGGAAACAATGCTCATGAAACCCAAGGAAAGATGCTGGGGCTTTATATATTGGAAAGACCAAGAGAAAATTATCCTCACTGACAAACCATGCTTTCGGAACCAAAGGAAACTTGCCAGACCAATCAATTTTTAGAAGATATGAAAAGAAAAATACGCCATCTGCGTTGTTGTCTCGCCTGTTACCGCGATAAACAAGACTTTCAGGTCCTTTTAAAACTTTGCTCAGGTTCCCAAAAGTACTTCTATGAATCAAGGTAGCTAATATAAGGCATCAAAACATTTTACAATTTGAGAGAAAAGAATTGCTAAAGTATTTTTCTTTAGAATAGACCGTTGGCAAACAGGCATCTTAAGAATTACTACTTGATATCGACAAGTAGTTTACATTGGAGGTTGACAAACATGTTCACCATTTGTTGAAGGAACAGTGATTAAGATGTTGCTGAAATCTTTTATAAGTTAAGGCAGGACTATACTTTCAGGGATCATTTCTGTAGGATTCAAATGGAGAAATGTGGCTCGAAAGTGTCCAAACTCACTCTCCACAATGATGAATTTTAGGGCTCTTGTCGCATAAGGAATTCTGTTGGTGTTCCTGCTCCATGCAGGTGCTCCCACCATTTGATGACTTGGTTATCTTTCTAGATGGGAAGATGGCAAGAGAGAGCTCATTCAGAGTGGTTGTTTGAGTGTTTAGTCTTCTTTTGTTTGAAAAGCAGATGAGTTTTAAAGCATGTTTTTATTTCCTAATTTGTAAACTATGCTATTTTTTCCTAATTGCTAGATGGAATGAAAAAAAAAAGAGACAACTGTTGCTTGTGGGAAGATTATTGGCGGTGCGAGAGGCAGTCGCTGCCAATGTTTTTCTTTTTTCTCCTGCACTTGGAAGAAATGCAAAATGGAAACAATGCTCATGAAACCCAAGGAAAGATGCTGGGGCTTTATATATTGGAAAGACCAAGAGAAAATTATCCTCACTGACAAACCATGCTTTCGGAACCAAAGGAAACTTGCCAGACCAATCAATTTTTAGAAGATGTGAAAACAAAAATACGCCATCTGCGTTGTTGTTTCGCCTGTTACCGCGATAAACAAGACTTTCAGGTCCTTTTAAAACTTTGCTCAGGTTACCAAAAGTATTTCTATGACTCAAGGTAGCTAATATAAGGCATGAAAACATTTAAAAATTTGAGAGAAAAGAATTGCAAAAGTATTTTTCTTTAGAATAGACCGTTGGCAACAGGCATCTTAAGAATTACTACTTGATATCGACAAGTAGTTTACATTGGAGGTTGACAAACATGTTCACCATTTGTTGAAGGAACAGTGATTAAGATGTTGCTGAAATCTTTGATAAGTTAAGGTAGGACTATACTTTCAGGGATCATTTCTGTAGGATTCAAATGGAGAAATGTGCTCGAAAGTGTCCAAACTCACTTTCTACAATGATGAATTTTAGGGCTCTTGATGCATAAGGAATTCTGTTGGTGTTCCTGCTCCATGCAGGTGCTGCCACCATTTGATGACTTGGTTATCTTTCTAGATGGGAAGATGGCAAGAGAGAGCTCATTCAGAGTGGTTGTTTGAGTGTTTAGTCTTCTTTTGTTTGAAAAGCAGATGAGTTTTAAAGCATGTTTTTATTTCCTAATTTGTAAACTATGCTATTTTTTCCTAATTGCTAGATGGAATGAAAAAAAAAAGAGACAACTGTTGCTTGTGGGAAGATTATTGGCGGTGCGAGAGGCAGTCGCTGCCAATGTTTTTCTTTTTTCTCCTGCACTTGGAAGAAATGCAAAATGGAAACAATGCTCATGAAACCCAAGGAAAGATGCTGGGGCTTTATATATTGGAAAGACCAAGAGAAAATTATCCTCACTGACAAACCATGCTTTCGGAACCAAAGGAAACTTGCCAGACCAATCAATTTTTAGAAGATGTGAAAACAAAAATACGCCATCTGCGTTGTTGTTTCGCCTGTTACCGCGATAAACAAGACTTTCAGGTCCTTTTAAAACTTTGCTCAGGTTACCAAAAGTATTTCTATGACTCAAGGTAGCTAATATAAGGCATGAAAACATTTAAAAATTTGAGAGAAAAGAATTGCAAAAGTATTTTTCTTTAGAATAGACCGTTGGCAACAGGCATCTTAAGAATTACTACTTGATATCGACAAGTAGTTTACATTGGAGGTTGACAAACATGTTCACCATTTGTTGAAGGAACAGTGATTAAGATGTTGCTGAAATCTTTGATAAGTTAAGGTAGGACTATACTTTCAGGGATCATTTCTGTAGGATTCAAATGGAGAAATGTGCTTGAAAGTGTCTAAACTCACTCTCCACAGTGATGAATTTTAGGGCTCTTGTCGCATAAGAAATTCTGTTGGTGTTCCTGCTCCATGCAGGTGCTGCCACCATTTGATGACTTGGTTATCTTTCTAGATGGGAAGATGGCAAGAGAGAGCTCATTCTGAGTGGTTGTTTGAGTGTTTAGTCTTCTTTTGTTTGAAAAGCAGCTGAGTTTTAAAGCATGTTTTTATTTCCTAATTTGTAAACTATGCTATTTTTTCCTAATTGCTAGATGGAATGAAAAAAAAAGAGACAACTGTTGCTTGTGGGAAGATTATTGGCGGTGCGAGAGGCAGTCGCTGCCAATGTTTTTCTTTTTGCTCCTGCACTTGGAAGAAATGCAAAATGGAAACAATGCTCATGGAACCCAAGGAAAGATGCTGGGGCTTTATATATTGGAAAGACCAAGAGAAAATTATCCACACTGACAAACCATGCTTTCGGAACCAAAGGAAACTTGCCAGACCAATCAATTCTTAGAAGATGTGAAAACAAAAATACGCCATCTGCGTTGTTGTCTCGCCTGTTACCGCGATAAACAAGACTTTCAGGTCCTTTTAAAACTTTGCTCAGGTTACCAAAAGTACTTCTATGAATCAAGGTAGCTAATATAAGGCATCAAATCATTTTACAATTTGAGAGAAAAGAATTGCAAAAGTATTTTTCTTTAGAATAGACCGTTGGCAAACAGTCATCTTAAGAATTACTACTTGATATCGACAAGTAGTTTACATTGGAGGTTGACAAACATGTTCACCATTTGTTGAAGGAACAGTGATTAAGATGTTGCTGAAATCTTTGATAAGTTAAGGCAGGACTATACTTTCAGGGATCATTTCTGTAGGATTCAAATGGAGAAATGTGCTCGAAAGTGTCCAAACTCACTTTCCACAATGATGAATTTTAGGGCTCTTTTCGCATAAGGAATTCTGTTGGTGTTCCTGCTCCATGCAGGTGCTGCCACCATTTGATGACTTGGTTATCTTTCTAGATGGGAAGCTGGCAAGAGAGAGCTCATTCAGAGTGGTTGTTTGAGTGTTTAGTCTTCTTTTGTTTGAAAAGCAGCTGAGTTTTAAAGCATGTTTTTATTTTCTAATTTGTAAACTATGCTATTTTTTCCTAATTGCTAGATGGAATGAAAAAAAAAGAGACAACTGTTGCTTGTGGGAAGATTATTGGCTGTGTGAGAGGCAGTCGCTGCCAATGTTTTTCTTTTTGCTCCTGCACTTGGAAGAAATGCAAAATGGAAACAATGCTCATGAAACCCAAGGAAAGATGCTGGGGCTTTATATATTGGAAAGACCAAGAGAAAATTATCCTCACTGACAAACCATGCTTTCGGAACCAAAGGAAACTTGCCAGACCAATCAATTTTTAGAAGATGTGAAAACAAAAATACGCCATCTGCGTTGTTGTTTCGCCTGTTACCGCGATAAACAAGACTTTCAGGTCCTTTTAAAACTTTGCTCAGGTTACCAAAAGTATTTCTATGAATCAAGGTAGCTAATATAAGGCATGAAAACATTTAAAAATTTGAGAGAAAAGAATTGCAAAAGTATTTTTCTTTAGAATAGACCGTTGGCAAACAGGCATCTTAAGAATTACTACTTGATATCGACAAGTAGTTTACATTGGAGGTTGACAAACATGTTCACCATTTGTTGAAGGAACAGTGATTAAGATGTTGCAGAAATCTTTGATAAGCTAAGGTAGGACTATACTTTCAGGGATCATTTCTGTAGGATTCAAATGGAGAAATGTGCTTGAAAGTGTCTAAACTCACTCTCCACAGTGATGAATTTTAGTGCTCTTGTCGCATAAGAAATTCTGTTGGTGTTCCTGCTCCATGCAGGTGCTGCCACCAGTTGATGACTTGGTTATCTTTCTAGATGGGAAGATGGCAAGAGAGAGCTCATTCTGAGTGGTTGTTTGAGTGTTTAGTCTTCTTTTGTTTGAAAAGCAGCTGAGTTTTAAAGCATGTTTTTATTTCCTAATTTGTAAACTATGCTATTTTTTCCTAATTGCTAGATGGAATGAAAAAAAAAGAGACAACTGTTTCTTGTGGGAAGATTATTGGCGGTGCGAGAGGCAGTCGCTGCCAATGTTTTTCTTTTTGCTCCTGCACTTGGAAGAAATGCAAAATGGAAACAATGCTCATGGAACCCAAGGAAAGATGCTGGGGCTTTATATATTGGAAAGACCAAGAGAAAATTATCCACACTGACAAACCATGCTTTCGGAACCAAAGGAAACTTGCCAGACCAATCAATTCTTAGAAGATGTGAAAACAAAAATACGCCATCTGCGTTGTTGTCTCGCCTGTTACCGCGATAAACAAGACTTTCAGGTCCTTTTAAAACTTTGCTCAGGTTACCAAAAGTACTTCTATGAATCAAGGTAGCTAATATAAGGCATGAAAACATTTTACAATTTGAGGGAAAAGAATAGCAAAAGTATTTTTCTTTAGAATAGACCGTTGGCAAACAGGCATCTAAAGAATTACTACTTGATATCGACAAGTAGTTTACATTGGAGGTTGACAAACATGTTCACCATTTGTTGAAGGAACAGTGATTACGATGTTGCTGAAATCTTTGATAAGTTAAGGTAGGGCTATACTTTCAGGGATCATTTCTGTAGGATTCAAATGTGCTCGAAAGTGTCCAAACTCACTCTCCACAATGATGAATTTTAGGGCTCTTGTCGCTTAAGGAATTCTGTTGGTGTTCCTATTCCATGCAGGTGCTGCCACCATTTGATAACTTGGTTATTTTTCTAGATGGGAAAATGGCAAGAGAGAGCTCATTCAGAGTGGTTGTTTGAGTGTTTAGTCTTCTTTTGTTTGAAAAGCAGCTGAGTTTTAAAGCATGTTTTTATTTCCTAATTTGTAAACTATGCTATTTTTTCCTAATTGCTAGATGGAATAAAAAAAAAAGAGACAACTGTTGCTTGTGGGAAGATTATTGGCGGTGCGAGAGGCAGTCGCTGCCAATGTTTTTCTTTTTGCTCCTGCACTTGGAAGAAATGCAAAATGGAAACAATGCTCATGGAACCCAAGGAAAGATGCTGGGGCTTTATATATTGGAAAGACCAAGAGAAAATTATCCTCACTGACAAACCATGCTTTCGGAACCAAAGGAAACTTGCCAGACCAATCAATTTTTAGAAGATGTGAAAACAAAAATATGCCATCTGCATTGTTGTCTCGCCTGTTACCGCGATAAACAAGACTTTCAGGTCCTTTTAAAACTTTGCTCAGGTTACCAAAAGTACTTCTATGAATCAAGGTAGCTAATATAAGGCATCAAAACATTTTACAATTTGAGAGAAAAGAATTGCAAAAGTATTTTTCTTTAGAATAGACCGTTGGCAAACAGGCATCTTAAGAATTACTGCTTGATATCGACAAGTAGTTTACATTGGAGGTTGACAAACATGTTCACCATTTGTTGAAGGAACAGTGATTAAGATGTTGCTGAAATCTTTGATTAGTTAAGGTAGGACTATACTTTCAGGGATCATTTCTGTAGGATTCAAATTGAGAAATGTGCTTGAAAGTGTCCAAACTCACTCTCCACAATGATGAATTTTAGGTCTCTTGTCGCATAAGGAATTCTGTTGGTGTTCCTGCTCCATGCATGTGCTGCCACCATTTTATGATTTGGTTATCTTTCTAGATGGGAAGATGGCAAGATAGAGCTCATTCAGAGTGGTTGTTTGAGTGTTTAGTCTTCTTTTGCTTGAAAAGCAGCTGAGTTTTAAAGCATGTTTTTATTTCCTAATTTGTAAACTATGCTATTTTTTCCTAATTGCTAGATGGAATGAAAAAAAAAGAGACAACTGTTGCTTGTGGGAAGATTATTGGCGGTGCGAGAGGCAGTCGCTGCCAATGTTTTTCTTTTTGCTCCTGCACTTGGAAGAAATGCAAAATGGAAACAATGCTCATGGAACCCAAGGAAAGATGCTGGGGCTTTATATATTTGAAAGAACAAGAGAAAATTATCCTCACTGACAAACCATGCTTTCGGAACCAAAGGAAACTTGCCAGACCAATCAATTTTTAGAAGATGTGGGGGCGTGTCCAAGATGGCCACCGGAGCGGACGCTAAGTAGGAGAGCTCCGTGTGGATCGCCGCTGCTTACCTGGTCCCTGCACTTACCGACCTTCCTAAGCTGATCTCCCGACCCGTGCTGTGGCGGTGGATGTGATGCGCCGCAGCTCCCGCTCCTCTCACCACCCGAAGTCCGGTAAATCCTCCGCTGCTGCTGTTCCGAGGGCCCTTCCCGCCAGACAATCCAACATGGCGTCCCAGACGGATGATGCGGACCCGACCCAGCGCGACTCGGAGCAGTTCACGGCCCTGATGCTGGCTATAACTACTTGCCAAGCCACCCTAACGGGTAAGATAGACTCGATCCAGTCCGACATCGGTCTCCTGCGGAGGGACATGGACAAGTTCCGCACCCGCGTGTCGGAGGTTGAGCGCCGGGTGGGGGAGGCGGAGGACATTGTCCATGACCACACAGGTGTTCTCCACACTCTGAAAGTCAAGGTGAAATCTCTAGAATCCAGGGCAGAGGATGCGGAGAATCGGAATAGGAGAAATAATCTCCGGGTGGTCGGCCTGCCTGAGGGGGCTGAGGGTCCCGACCCTGCATCTTTCACTGAATTCCTGCTACGCTCCCTCCTTCCCCAGGCACAGTTCTCCCCATTTTTTGTGGTGGAGAGGGCACACAGAATGCCTGCATCCCGGGGGCCCCCGCCACGCACATTTATCTTCCGCCTTCTCAACTTTCGCGACAGGGATCTGGTCCTGCGGGAAGCTCGGAAGTTGGAGTCCCTTCACTTTGAGGCAGCTAAGTTAATGATCTTCCCTGACTACTCTGTGGACACGCAAAGGCTCCGCCGCTCCTTTGACCATGTCAGGCTGGACCTTCGTAACAGGAAGATAAAATACAGTATGCTTTTTCCCGCTCGGCTGCGGGTGCAGGATGGGGAATCGGTCCGGTTCTTTACTTCGCCAGATGAGGCCTCACGCTGGATTGAAACCCTCCCGCGGACCTGAGTCGTCTGTCCTGGCCCACCTGCCTTCTACTTCTTTGGATGACCTACGATAGTCTGGTTGAGCCCTGGAGCTTAATTTTTCTCCACCCCTTTATTTTTTCTCCCGGACTATGAATATCTGCCCTGTTGGCCCTCTTGCTGATGCCTTCCAAGCCTGTCTTTTGATATACTGCTATGGGGCCTTGGAACTTGTGTTACTGGATTTACTTTTCATGGTTGTTACTCCTTCTGACGTTGTCTGCAATCAAGCTTTGTGCCCCCGGACTCTTCCGGGAGATTCGCTATCTTGCAGGGACCGTGAGTCCGTGATTTCTCCATTCTTCAAGGCGATCCACGTTGGGGCCTGGACTCTGGAACTTGGCCTTACATCACCCTTCGGGGTGCCACTGTTCACTCCCCTGTATGGCAGTTGCCATCCTGGTTTGGGGCTTTAAAACGCGCCCATGTTCGGGGGGTTGCGTGGGGTGGGGGGGGGTTTGTTTTGCCTGTATTTTCTGTTGGGGTTTACTGTTCCGTCCCCCTTTTTTTTGTGGGTTCCTTTTATGCAACGATGGTCTTCTGGGCTGCTCCTGCTGTTTTGGGGTTGCCCTTTACTAATGCTTTTGTCCTATGGTGCTGTGTCCCTTACCCTTTCCTCCTTCCTGACTGATCCTGGGGTATGGGTGGAGATCCAGACCCCCTTGTGCTGCCCTTCCCTGTTGCTATGGCCCCCCTAGTCATAGTGTCCTGGAATGTCCGGGGCCTTAACTCCAAATTTAAACGTTCACTTATGTTTGATTACCTGAAGAAATACCGTCCGCATATCTGTATCCTCCAGGAAACCCACCTGGTGGGCAGCAGACTCCTTGCGCTTAAGAAACCATGGGTGGGCTCCCATTACCACTCTACGTACTCCGCTTACTCGAGGGGTGTGAGTATTCTTATCCACAAGTCCCTTCATTTTGTATTACTGGATCTCCACCTTGACCCAGGGGGTAGATATGTTGTACTGCATGCTATGTGTGATAGACTTGAAATGGTTATTGCGGGGATCTACAATCCCCCCCGGCAGCTATGTCTCTCCTCCACACGCTGACCCCGATCCTAGCTCAATACCCTTCTGCCCTTGTTCTGTTGGCCGGTGACTTTAATATGCCCCCGATCCCCTCGGTGGACAGGATGAGAGGCGACCCAGCCGAGGACTCCCCACTCTCCCGGTGGGCGGAGGTTTTTGGCCTCTGGGACGTCTGGCGGTGGAAGCACCCCCATGAGCGGCAGTTTACCTGCCACTCTGCCACTTATGCTACACTCTCCCGTATTGATCTCATGCTGGCCAGTAATCCCCTCCTAGCACTCACCCTTGAGGCCTCCATCCTCTCTAGGGACATTTCGGACCATGCTCCTGTGCTCCTGAGGCTCGGCACGGACACGTCTCCTGGGCTTTGCCTTTGGCGGTTGTCTCGGTTTTGGGTCACGGATGAGAGGGTGGCTCCAAGGGTGACGTCTGAACTCCTGGATTTCTGGGTTCACAACAAGGGCACCGCAGACTCGGCCACGACCTGGGATGCATTTAAGGCCTATGCTAGGGGCCAGTACCAACTGCTTATAGGGACGGCCCGTAAAGAATCCTCTCTGGAGCTGGAGGACCTGGAGTCCAGGGCCAAGAGGCAGGAAGCGGAGTATGTGGCCACCGGTGATAAAGAGGTTTATGGTGCACTGACGATGACCTATAGGGAAATAACCCTCCTCCGGACTGTTTCCTGCAAAAAATTGGTGCTCTCCCAGACGCAGCGTATTTTTGAACAAGGGGAGCGAACGGGCAGGTTGCTGGCGTGGCTCTCCAGGGAACGTTCGACCACTGCCCATATAGCTCGTATTAGAGGAAATGACGGCTCTGTCTGCTCAGACCTTGCTAGAATCAACGACCACTTTGCTAGTTTTTATGCCCGACTTTACGCCTCCAGAGTGGACTATACTGATGCTGACTTAGACTCCTTTCTTTCCCTAGTTGACTTCCCTGAGTTGTCTACAGAGGCGGCAAGACGCTTGGAGGTCCCCTTTACTTTGAAAGAGGTCAAGACTGTGATAGGCTCCCTGCAGACGTGTAAGACTCCCGGCCCCGACGGGCTCCCATCTGAGTTCTTTAAGGCTAATGAAGATGTCCTCCTAACCCACTTCCATGGCCTGGTGAATGAGGTGGCTAAATTGGGCGCCCTCCCCCAGTCCATGGCCCAGGCGGTGATTGTGGTGGTGCCCAAGCCCGGCAAAGATCCTGAATTGTGTGGGTCTTATAGACCAATCTCTTTGCTTAACGTTGATGCCAAGATCTTTGCTAAACTCCTTGCTAATCGCCTGAACTCTGTGATTTTGTCCCTGGTCCACGGCGATCAAACGGGCTTCATGCCGGGTAAGGGCACTGACATCAGTCTCCGCCGACTCTTCACCAACTTGGCATATATAGGCGACTCTGAGTCCCCGGGTCTTGTGGCTTCCTTGGATGCGGAGAAGGCCTTTGATTCCGTGGAATGGGGCTTTCTCTGGCAGGTGCTCCGGCGTTTCGGGGTGGGTACCAGGTTTATTTCTTGGATTCAGCTCTTATACAACAAACCTATGGCCCAAGTGCGGACGAATGGTATTCTTTCGCCCCCCTTTGAGTTGAGTAGGGGAACCCGACAGGGGTGCCCACTCTCCCCCTCCCTGTTTGCTTTGGCGTTGGAGCCCCTGGCTATTCTGATAAGGTCCCTCCCCGCCGTCGCGGGGATCCCGGTGGGCCCCTTGGTGGAAAAGATCTCCCTCTATGCGGACGACACTTTACTCTACCTCCCTGATGCGGGGGACTCTCTTGCTGCGGCCCTTGAGATTATAGATAGGTTTGGTAGATTCTCGGGAGTCCGGGTTAATTGGAACAAATCCCTGCTTTTCTCACTGTCGCCAACGCCGCCGCCCTCTCCGCCCTCCCTGCCGCTGTCCTGGGTTCCGAGGTTTCGTTACCTGGGGATTGAGGTGCAGAGAGACCTCTCCTCTTTCTTGTCGGACAACCTATACCCTGTGCTCCAACAACTTGTACTTCGGTGTCAGGCCTGGAAGACGCTCCCGCTCTCCCCTGTGGGTAGAATTAACCTTATTAAGATGACCTTTCTCCCTAAATTTCTGTATATTTTCCGGAATACCCCGGTCCCCATTCCCCTGTCTTTCTTTCGTAGATTGGATACGGTCCTCTCAGCCTTTATTTGGTCCGGTTCTGTCCCCCGGATAGCGAGAAGTACGCTACAACTCCCGCTTTCACAGGGGGGGGCTGGCGTTGCCCTCGTTTCGGCAGTACTACTGGGCGGCGGTCTTGGTGACGGTGCGATGGTGGTTTGCTCAATCTCGTTCCAATCCGTCGGTTAACCTCGAGGCGGCCATCCTGGGATCGTACGCGGCGCTCAGTAACCTGGTCTACAGAGGCCCTAAGGCACACCCCAACGTGACTGTCCCAATGCGTACCACGGTTCTGGTCTGGAGGCAGGTCTCAGAGGCGGTGTCGGCTGCTGGGGATGTTTCCCCCCATACCCCTCTCTGGGGGAACCCTCGTCTTCCTCATTTCTACTCGATTCCTGATCCGGCTCTTTGGGCCGGTTACGGAATCAAGAAACTGGAACATATTATGCCAGGGGGTGACCTACGTTCATTTGATGAGCTCAGGTCTACCTTTGCACTCCCCTCATCTATGTTTTTCCGTTATCTTCAGCTTAGGCACGCGTACTCTAGCCAATTTCCCACTCCGCCCCAGGTGGCTCCACACACAGTTGAACGGTTCCTCATTACCAAAAATGCGGATAGACTGCTTTCCTCCATCTACCTTAGGATCTCGACTCATGACCCTGTGGCCCTGACCAGACTATTTGACGCCTGGCGGGGGGACATCCCTTCCTTGACGGAGGATGACTGGGAGGAAGGCCTGGGGAACTATATTCCGCTGGTCATCTCCGCAAGAGACCGCTACACACAACTCCGCTTCCTTCATAGAGTTTACTATACCCCGCAAAAGTTGGCCCGGATTTACCCCGATAGGTCTGACCGTTGCCCCAAATGTCAAAACGCCCTGGGCTCCTTTATACATGTGGTTTGGTCTTGCCCGTTGATCCAGGACTTCTGGAGGGTGGTTGCGAGGGAGTTGTCTACAATAACGACCCTAGATGTCCCACTAGACCCCAAGCTTTTCCTCTTGGGTGTGGCTGATGGCCTCCCTGCGGGGAAAAACGCTAAACTTCTGATTTTTTACGCTTCCTTTTACGCCAGGAAGACTTTGCTTGCCAACTGGAGGAAGTCTGATCCTCCTACCGTGTCCCAATGGCGGAAGGTGGTGGATGCGGTTTTTCCCCTGTATAGACTAACCTATATGTCCAGGAAGTGCCCCGCTAAGTTTGATAAAATATGGGGACCATGGCTGGGTCGCTAGCCCTCTCCCACACTGCTTGCCGGTGGCGAGGCTTCGGCCTCCGCGCCTTAACCCCACTCTTTCTCTGGCCCCCCCTCTTCCCCTCCCCCCCCCTCTTTCTCCTTTTTTTTTTTTTTTTTTTCTTTCTCTGCTTCTTACCCTTTCTCCTTTTTCCCAGATCCCCTGGCCATGTCCCTTTCAGGGTTTTTTTTTTTTTTTTCTCACTGTCACCCCTCATTGTTTGTTCTTCCCCCCCCCCCTCCAATTTCTCACAGCTACCTCAATCTCAGCACTGTGACATGTGTACTATGCACTATTGTTGTTTATATTATCTGCTATGATTCAATCGATTGCTTAAGTATCTCGCTTCTAATTCTTTTTGATACTGTAATCCCCAACTTT